>NC_087496.1:7206087-7806087 GCF_036417665.1 Passer domesticus | reverse complement strand
TGTATTTTCCACCAAAGTTTGAGGGGAATTAATCACTACCCAGAGACTTGAAGACACAACTGAAACTTCAGGCAAACTCCATGAAGCGTCAGCTGCCAGTGCTGTCTGCTGGTACTCCCAAATCCAGCTGTCTCAGAGGCAGGTTAATGGCAACCCTTTAGCCATGGCCAGTGGGACAGCACGGTCTCCCTGCAGCACAGCCAGTGTCAGCCAGCCGGGGACCGAGGCAAGGGTGACATCCCACCTGTGGGGCATAAGCAGTGACCATACCTGTATGTTGCAATAGTTCTTTTTGGAGATGAAGGAGACCTGCACTGGGAAGAAGTCGTTTGGCTGCCCTGCTATGCTGAACTCCAGGCTACCGCTCTTGTTTTTGGCATCTATCACCGGCAGGCACCACTCAAGGAGGTTTCTCCGGCTGTCGTGGCGATACTCACCATCAATCTCCCCAATCACTGGGGCACCAACACCAGACCTAGAGCAGGCAACGAGAAGTGACAGTAACTTCCCTGCACAGAGCTAAGCAAATGCCTTTAACATGCACTGGCTTGGCCAGATCCACAAAACAGGGAGGGGAAGGAGGTGATGGGACTCATTAGTGCTGCGTGATAAGGAGCATGACTTACGGCAGGGGGATGGTGATGATCACATCATTCAGCTCTAGGCTCTCCTCCTGCAACTCATATTCAATGTTAACATCACAACTGTTCCCACTCTCTGATGGCCAGCAGTTAACTGAGGAAACAGAGACAGTATGTGAACCACGCAGGCCTTTCATGTGGAACAGGCTTTCACAAGATGATGCACTTCAAAATGCCCAGTGGAGTCACCCTCAAGCTGACTTTAAGAAAAGCTCTCTATTTTCCCTTGAGGTGTTACAGAAAACACACACTGTCGAGGACAGGCACTATCCAACAGATACACACAGTATCTCCAAGGTCTCACAACATGCCAAGCTCCAGGCGGCGCAGCTGCTGCAAGGTG
Organism: Passer domesticus; assembly: GCF_036417665.1. NCBI lineage: Eukaryota > Metazoa > Chordata > Aves > Passeriformes > Passeridae > Passer > Passer domesticus. Next base: position 7,805,103 of record NC_087496.1, on the reverse strand, counting down.
GCTACCAGCAGCTCATGGACAATCACCAGCTCCTTCTGCCCAAGCCCCCAGACTTGCACTCACTTGTCAGTGGAATGAAGGACTCTTCTGTGGTCTGCAACCTCCACTTCAGCACACCCACATCACTGTTAATAGGGAATGACTTCTCTGGGTTCTTCAAACCGATCTGTGACTCTGTAGTGAAGAGCTTCTTGTCCACGTTTGGGTGAGTCTGAAAGAGGAACACATGCCCAGACTGTAGGTGTAAGCCCAGGGACAGAAGCAGAGGTAATGCAGGTTCTACCAGGACAGGCCTACACATTCCAGTGCTTGCTTTGACAAAACACACATCAGGCTTCCTCCTGGCTCAGAAGCCCATCTGAAGCACAATTGCTTATCAACCTGGGATTCCTTCTAAAAATGCTAATCTGACAAGAAGGATCCCCACCACTGTCTTTCTCACAAGCACCTGCACCAGATACCCAAGCAATGCAGGCTGCTATCTACAGAACAACTGTAAGTCAAAGACCAGCCTGAGCACTTACAGCAGACACTTCAAGAAAAATCAGTCTAATGCTGTTGGGAAAAACAGCCTGACAACATAACACTACTCTCTCCCCTCAGCAACCTTAATGCATGTATGTGTCAGTGGCCAAACTCTCTTCACAACCTCAAGTGTGAGCAGCTTTTTAGAAGCAGAGGATTTTTGCAAGTCCCTGTTCAAGCTGCACTAGAAAGACAGGGGTCAGCAAAGGGTTTGGTCTCATCTTGCACCTGAGGCACCGCCTGTGGCAGTGCTGTCAGCAACCCACTCATGGGCTGCACTGGAAGGAAGTGGGCTTGCAGACAGCCATGATGCGCAGACGAGTCCCTCGCGAGGGGTGAGCCAGAGTGTGTCAAAGCAGCTCCACCTCCAGGGATCCCTAAGGTCACATGAGAGGGAGAAAGGGAAGGATCAATCTGCCAAGAACCTTCTGGGCTGCAACTGCTGAGTGCCATCAAGTGCTTCAGCAAGCATCCCAGGTACAGCAGCGACAGGACAAGCGACCTCAGACAGAAACAACTTCCAAGAGAATAAATTAATTCCCCATTGGCACAGGAAGTTTGTTATCTCATTTCCACTCCACAGCTGCAGCTGACACCACACAACAGGCACTGAGCAACGCACCAGGCTGCTGCAAAGTCCAAGTGAGGTCACCTGGCATGCCAAGGTGCACTGCTGGGCAGATAAGGCTCTGAGGGCAGGACAGCAACCAAGACTGCATTTCTCCAGTGAACTTTAATCCCTTGAGCATGACTGGCCCTGCACTTCTGCTAATACCTGCACTGACTACTCCCATTTCCAATGCATTTGCTGAGAATGCTTAAATGAGAACACAGGACAGAAACATACTTGAGTATTTCCATTGTTTTTACCCTGGAAAGCAGCAAAAACATCTTCAACAGCATGAGACTCCAAACAGGCTTTACCTGTAGCTGCACTCCCCTCTTGTCTTCATTTTCTACATGCAGGCGAATCCGTGCAAACTTTTCATCAGAGATGTGCAGCATGATCATGCCATGAAGCTCCATGTTCTGCAACCCTCCGTCACGGCCACAAGTCAGGGAGATTTTCTCCTCTATTTTCATGTGCACGCTAGACAGACAGAGGAAAAACCTCAAGTCCTGCACTCTTGGCATCTCCCAGACAACAGAGATCACTGCTCAGTAAGGACAGGCTGTGTGTACTGAGCAGGGGTTCCCAAACAGCATGGCTGGTACAGTGGGGGCTAATACTGCTCTGACAGTGAACTCAGGGGAAGCAGGATCCATGCATATGGGTCTGCAGGGGATGGGAGCCCAGTTAAATGGCAGGGATGCAGCATCTTGACAAGCTGGTCACTCAAATCCCCTCTGACAGGCTGCAGTGCATGGCTCAGGGTATTAAAAGGTTCTCAATTGCTGTGTGTAAAATGAACCATGAACGCCTCCATCCTGAGCAGCAATAAGGCTGGGAAACAGGGAAAATGGTGCAAGGAAAAAAGCACAGGAAAATTCCCAACCTCAGCTCAACAATGGATGGACAGCCCATTTTAGCTAGTTTGGTTATGCATCCTCTTAACTATCTGCTTTTTTGCTGACATGCTTTCCCAGATTTTGGCCAAGTGTTATAATTACAAGGTAAGAAAATCCAGGAAAAAGCCAAAGAAGAGCAGGGAAGTTCTCTCCCAAGGCCACATGCAGGCAGAGCCGCGAGGAGACTGCTTCCAAAGCAAGGGCAGCACTCACCTCTCCATGTTAATGGGAGAAGTGAGAACTTTGGCTGCTTCTGCAGAGCGTTTGCCTACAGAAGTCATGATATTTTCTCCTTCCGATTTCAGCTTGTCCACGAAGTTGTCCACCTCCTTCCCTTTAGCGCCGAGTTTCAAGGCTTTACTGGGACCTGAAGGCCTAAATAAAATGTGTAATAATCTCCAAGTCAGCTGATAGCAACGGGTTCTCCCTTCCCAGTTACCTTCAAATACTGCAACTTGACCATCCCAACAACAGAGCATTCAACTCAGCAGCCTTTTTGGGGGAGAATGTGCATGGAACTGATCATCTTATGTGCAGGGTGCCAAGTTATAATTTAGATTCAGATATAGTTCCATGCATTACCAGGAGCTGGGACCTCTTTTTCCCACACAAAATGAAAGCCCACTGTTCATCCAAGAATCCAAAGAGACACAGGGTGCTGCTGGGGAATGTGGCACAAATGGTCCCCAATACTCACACAGATGAAGAACTCACGTTAGACCCTCCGGGCACGCGGTTTGAGCCAGCACTGACTCCAACGCGTGCCTCCTGCTGCCCCCCTACCTGGCTGGAGCCGGTGCCACTTTGGGCTTCTCGGTCTCGATGATGGTCTCTGTGATCATGGCTGTCACGCCCCCCGACACGGCCGAGCTGCCGAAGCCCCCGAAGCCCGGCGCCTTCTTGCCGTGCCTCTCTGCATCCCGCCTGGCCTGCTGCAGCTCCTTCGCTTTGCGCCGCATCTCGGCTTTGGCCTCACGCTCCTGGGTCTGAGGGGAGAGAGGAGAGGCTGCTGCAGCTCTGCAACCCCAGCCCTGCCCTGCACAGGAACCAAGGGCAGCTGCCCAAGAAAAAGGAAACAAGACGTGAGCATTTAGCCCGCAGAAAAGCTAAATAACTGCATGGCCTGCCAAAGTGTATAGCAGAAGTGGTGTTTCTCAGACAGGGGACCCCGTGTCAGGACTGCAGGTGTCCCTGCTCACCTCTCTGACTGCCCGAAACACCTTTTCCTCATGTGAGTCCATCTCGGTGAAGGTCCGAATTTGTGCCAGATTTACATTCTCACGGTAGCCCAGGGCAACAATTTCATCAAAGGCAAAGATTAGGTCGAAGCAGTGTTCTGAGATCTCATTCTCTTCCAGAGCTCGACAATATTCAGGGATCTAGAAAAGGGAGAACATTTTAAAGGAGTTTAAAACAGTTCCATGTAAACTCTTTCTTTCTACCATCCCAGGGGTCACAACTGTGCCAGACCCAAGCCCAGCACAGCTTTACACTGCTTTTCATACCATTACATTGTCAATAAACAAGATGAAGTTCTGCCACTGTTAGTTTTTCTACATCAAAATCCATATAGAACCTCTCAGCTTCCTCATAACACTAATTCAAAGGAACCCAACTGCATGCTGGGGCCAGTGAATTTCCTGAAAATCCTTTGGCTGTGTGAAGACACAAACTTGCTGCTTCAGGATCCCTGCATAGCAGTGTAACAACCACGCACTACAAAGAACTAAACTAAACTGCAGTCAGCCCTTCGGTCTCACCAGGTGAAGTACAACTGATGATTTTTTTTTTATGTGGAGTTAAAAACTACCACGAGAAGCTCAGAGCTTTCTGCCCAGCCAGGAAGGGAAGCTCTGGAACACAGACCTGCCAAGTGGAGGCAGCAGTGCTCCTGCACCAGCTGAGAACCAGATCCCTCACAACAGCCCCGTTCTGGGCTGTGCCACGGAGTGCAGAGTCCTTACCACTCTGGAGAAGAGTCGGAGTGTTTCCAGGTCTTCCAGGATGTTGCTGTTTTTGGTGGTAATCAGCACCATGTAGAGCTTCTCCATGGGCTGGTAGACGTAGCGCACGCTCTCCGTCTCCACGAAGGTGTGCTGCTTCCCCGTGTTCATCAGCTTGGGGAAGGCTGCCAGCAGCCCCTCGATGCGGGTGCGCGTCATCTCCACGAACTGCCGCGACACGATGGCCTTCCCTGCCTTCGTGCACACGGCAGCTGCCAACAGCACCTGCAGCAGAGCAGCGTGTCAGCAGGGCCCCGAGCCCACGGACAGCTTCTGTCCCCACCGCACGTCACCTGCACAGCCTCCCTCAAACGAGACCCCCGTGCAGGAAATGAACTACGTCACGAGCAGAGACATCTCTGCTTTTGCTCCCTCTCTGTTTCACATCCTGGCCCAACATAATCCCGAGAGCTCTCCCTGCCTCTGTCAGGCAAATGATCACTGCTGATTTCACACACACCGAGGTGCACAACCCCTGGGAGCGCTAGGGAGGCTCCGGGTTATCGACTTTTCCATCGGGCTGCCCCAGCCTGCAGCCACACACAGGTTAAGGAAGCCCTGCTCCGACTCCCGGGCAGCTCGCAGGCGTTATCACACCACAGGCAGGAAAGCACTCACCAGCTGCACTTTCTCCACCTCCCAGTCTGCCCAGACTTCCTCCCCGTATTTCTCTCTCACAGATATTAATTCCCTTTGTCAGGATAATTCTGTTCCGCGCTTGGGATCTTTTAAATCCGCAACTGCTCTTATTGACAGAAAGTATCAGAAACCCTGAAACGCGGCAGCACTGATCCCTGCCGCACCTGGGGCACGGCTTAGCTCCGCCGGAGCTGTGTGCGGGTCTGTGCCATCCCAAACGCCGCCGTGACGGACGCAGGGAGCCGGAGAGCGCTGAGACACAGGGTGCCACGGGGGAGCAGCGGGGCACCGCCAGGCCGCTCGCTCCTGGCAGCCCGAACGTGCACCGGAGCAGCGTGAGGCTCCGAGCCACCAGAGAGAAGTGCCGCGTCCCCGCCGCCCCCAGGGGCCCGGCCCGGCCCGGGGCGGCAGCGCCGCGCTCCGTCCCACCAGGCCGCGGGCTCCAGCGCCGGCCTGCGCACAGGCCGGGCGGCCGCGCCGAGCGCGGGGGCTGCCCCGGGGGCTGTCCCGGGCCCCGCGCTGCCCGCGGCGGACGGGCCCTCTTCTTACCATAGCAGCGGCAGCGGCGGCGGGATCCGCGCTCGGGCCCTGCGCTCCCTCCGCTCCCTCCGCTGCCCGGGCCGCCCCGCAAGATGGCGGCGCCGCGCCACGTCCGCACCCGGAACTGCCGTCACGGCGGGGCGGGGCGCCGCCGCCTCCCGGCCGCCAGGGGGCGCGCGCGGCCGCGCCGCTGAGGGCGGGGTCGCCATGGCGACGGCGGCGGCGGCGGAGCGGCGGGAAGCGGGGCGGGCCCAGGTGGGACACGGGGCTACCGGGACACACCGGGACACACCGGGACACGGGGGGACACACTGGGACACACCGGGACACACCGGGACACGGGGGGACACACCGGGACACGGGGCTACGGCGGGGAGCGGGGCGGGCCCAGGTGGGACACGGGGCTACCGGGACACACCGGGGCACACCGGGACACGGGGGGACACACTGGGACACACCGGGGCACGGGACACAACGGGACACGGGGCTACGGCGGGAAGCGGGGCGGGCCCAGGTGGGACACGGGACACACCGGGACACGGGGGGACACGGGGGGACACGGGGGGACAGACCGGGACACGGGACAGAACGGGGCACGGGGCTACGGCGGGGAGCGGGGCGGGCCCAGGTGGGACACGGGACACAGCGGGACACAGCGGGACACACCGGGACACACCGGGACACAGCGGGACACACCGGGACACGGGGGGACACACCGGGGCACACCGGGACACGGGACACGGGACACAACGGGACACGGGGCTACGGCGGGGAGCGGGGCGGGCCCAGGTGGGACACGGGGCTACCGGGACACACCGGGACACACTGGGGCACACCGGGACACAGCGGGACACAGCGGGACACGGGACAGAACGGGACACATGGGGGGACACACTGGGACACACCGGGACACCGGGGGACACACCGGGACACAGCGGGACACGGGACAGAACGGGACACGGGGCTACCGGGACACGGGGGGACACACCGGGACACACCGGGACACACCGGGACACAACGGGACACGGGACAGAACGGGACACGGGGCTACCGGGACACAGCGGGACACGGGGGGACACGGGGGTCCCGCGGGCCGAGGCGGGCACGGCGCACGCCGGCGGGGGATGCGCGCCCCGGCCTCGCCGCTGAGCTCGGCGGGGGCGCAGCCGCGGCCCGTGGAGAACCAGCCGTACGACGAGAGCCTGGAGCTGCCCGGCGCCGAGCCCGGGCCCGCGGGCCGCCCGCGGGACTGCCGCGGGGCCGGCAGCGGCGGCGGCCGAGGGAAGGTACGGCCCGGGCGGGGCGGGGAGCGGCGGGCGGGAGCGGGACAGCCCTGAGACACCGCTCTCGCCCAGGACGAGGCACGGCTCCCCGGCCCGGCCGCCTTCAGCGAGGAGGACGACGAGGACGATGAGGACTCGGAGGAAGATTCCTCGGAGAGCGACTCGGAGGAGGACTCGGAGGAGCACGGGGCCGCGCTGGAGGGGTGAGCGGTGTTCGGTGGGCGTCGGGACAGGCAGCTCCTCGTCCCCGATGCTTCAGGGCTGTGGTTCTCCTGCTCTGAACCGGTGCCGGGCTTGTTTGCTGTGCCCAGGAGAGGCACAGCTGGAATGATCCAAGGTGTAAGCCAGGCCGGGCTGGCAGGAGAACTCCAGAAAAGGGAAGGACCATCTCAAATATGTCACTCAGATCCTCATCATTCTTCTCCTTTTCCAATCGTTTAGAGCTTCAAAGCTACTGCTGACCCCCTAATTGCTGTCCTATTGCTGCCTTTGTGCAGAGCACTTAGCCCCCTTAGCCCTGTGTGATCTCAGATGTCCATCACTCAGGTGCTTTTCTTGGCCAGCAGATCCAAAGCAAAATGAGGCCCAATAATGCTTTCCCTGTGCTAGAAGTGCTTTCCAGAGAGGACTTACTGCCTGGTGGTTCAGCTTCCCACGTTTGCCTGCCCCAGCCGGGGTCTGGTTTCTCTTGTACAGAACTTGCCACATGCTAATCTCCCTCTACTCTCTTCCTTCTTTTAGTGACTTCAATCCAGCAGATTTTGACTACCTGCAAGTGTCTTCTGAAATCAAAGATCTCTTTGAATACATCAACAGGTGAGTGGAAGGGTTTCAGCCTGCTCTTGGCTCTCCTTTGTGTCAGTTGTTGCAGCACAGTTTCTAGTCACCTATGCTGTGGTGGTGTTTTTTTCCAGGTACACTCCCAAAACAATAGAGATTGAGCACAAGCTGCAGCCTTTTATTCCAGACTTTATTCCTGCTGTTGGAGACATCGATGCATTCCTAAAGGTACAGTTTCTTCAGGCTCCTCTCTCCTTCCTGCCCACAAAGCAAAACAGAACTCAGAGCACGTAGGCAGGCAGGCTGTGCAGCCTGGGGATCCGACAAACTGCACTGGTGGCTTGGTCACCTCCCAGACAGCACCTGGGTAACCTGGGGGAAAGCCTGGGTTTTCCTTCAGCATCACCGTGTGCTTTTCAGGCAGCGCTGTACTTAGAATGCACATGTGAGGGAGCCCACAGGAAGCACCTGCCCTGGACCCACGGAGAGCAGGCTCTGTTTTCCTGCAGGTTCCTCGTCCCGATGGCAAGCCTGACAACCTTGGCCTGCTGGTCCTGGATGAGCCCTCAACCAAGCAGTCAGATCCCACTGTGCTCTCCCTTTGGCTGACAGAGAACTCCAAGCAGCACAACATCACAGTGAGTCAGACAGGGAGGTCACACTGGCTGCACGTTTCCTGGAGTAAAACCTTGGCATTTTACTCTTACAGCTGAGAAGTTGGCTTTAAAAGCAGCAAAACCAGACCTTTTGCTTTAATCCATAGTTTTAAACTGCAGTGGATCTGACCCTTGCTTCAGCCAAGTCTTGATATGAACTCTGGGTCTGTTCACTTCAGGTGATGCTTTATGTCCTTTTGGTTGCTCATACCCATTTTAGTTGGCATTCTGCCTGCAGAAATCCATTGGTAAACTGCAGCTGGGAAAGAGAGAAGGCCAGGTTCACCAGAAGTGAATGCAGCTTTCCCAAAAAACACCATGAAACACTTCCAGGTTTATATTTGTGTTTTTAGCAGCAAATAAAAGTGAAGAGTTTGGAGAATGCAGAACAGAACCCTAAAGCCATTGAGAGCTGGATTGAAAGTATTAGTGAACTGCATCGCTGCAAGCCTCCTGCCACAGTCCATTACTCCAGGTGAGCCCTGATGTTGGCAGGGGAAGGTTGTGTGTGATCCTGAAGCTGATGTTCCAATCTTCCCTGGCAGGCCAATGCCTGACATCGAGACCCTGATGCAGGAGTGGTCACCAGAATTCGAGGAGCTCCTGGGAAAGGTATTTACTGGTCCGTGGGTGACCAGTAGTCAGCTCAGCACTTGGTCTTAGAAACCACCTCCCATGAAAGCTGGCTGCCTGCTCCATCCCACAGCCCAGTCCTCTGGGGCTTGTTCCTCCTCACGACTCCGCCTTGGCAGAGGCTGGGGAGCAGCCCAGCACTGGAATTCCCAGCTGCTGCCCCTGTGGCCTCTGTTTGCTGCCAGGCTCGTGCAGGAGCAGATCTGACAGCCCTGTGTGTTACAGGTGGGTCTTCCGAGCGCAGAGATGAGCTGTGACCTTGCCGAGTACATCGACATGATCTGCGGTGAGCTGGGGAGGGAGGCTGTGACACAGAGTGACCGAGCTGGGGAGGGAGGCTGTGACACAGTGTGACCGAGCTGGGGACAGAGGCTGTGACACAGTGTGACCGAGCTGGGGAGGGAGGCTGTGACACTGTGTGACTGAGCTGGGGAGGTGTGCTGTGACACTGTGTGACCGAGCTGGGGAGGGAGGCTGTGACACAGTGTGACCGAGCTGGGGACAGAGGCTGTGACACAGTGTGACCGAGCTGGGGAGGTGTGCTGTGACACAGTGTGACCGAGCTGGGGAGGTGTGCTGTGACACAGTGTGACTGAGCTGGGGAGGTGTGCTGTGACACAGTGTGACACAGTGTGACACGGGCCTGGCACTCTCACTGAAAGCGAGGGAGCCTTAGCTGCAGGCTCAGCCCCTGCTGCTTCAGTGGGAGGTGGGCTCTTGTGCTGCAGGGGTCTGCAGTCTTTGGTGCGTGCAGCCCCAGGTGGTGGGAGCTCAGCCCCTCCTGCCAGTGCTGTGTGTGGGGCAGGGCAGACCAGGTGCCCTCACACGCTCTGATCTCACCTGCAGCCATTCTGGACATCCCCGTGTACAAGAGCCGGATCCACCCTCTGCATGTGCTCTTCTCCCTCTTCTTGGAGTTCAAGAACTCGCAGGTATGCAGCTCCCCCCTGTGCTGCTCACCCAGCCAGCAGCACTCACAGCTGCTCCCTTCACATTTGGCTTTGTGATGGCAGTGGGAGTGTGCAAAGGACTGGTGGGCCCCAGAGAACACGTTCTCAGCAGATCCTCTCCCTGGTGCCTCTGCCTGACACAGGGAGCTAGGCTGCACTCTGGGCTGAGCTGCCATATTGTTCAACAGGCCAACACAAGCCAGAATGCATCTCCTTGGGCTGGCTGCTGAGCACACAACTCACGGTGTGGCCAGCACATTCAGATGCATGAGTGTGCTCTGAGCAGTGGGACTCAAATATTTGCATGTTCTTTTCCCTGCAGCACTTCAAGCCCCTGGCTGATGGGCAGAAGGGCAGGAGCCCACCGTCCAACCCACCCTCACAAGCAGCGGAGGCAGAGGTGTTGAGCTTTAATTGATGCTTCACATTAAAGCCTCATCTCCTGGATCACTGTCTGCCACTGGACTCTGAGGTGTGCCCAGAGCAGGTTGGGAGATACCACACAGCAAATCAGAAGCCTCTCTGATCTTAGAGACATTGCTGGGCTGTTCTGTGTTAGGGAGTAGGGCTTGACTCATCATATTTGTTTCAGAAGCTGCCTAATGGCTCCATTTTTGTCTTGTTCCCAAGGAGTTCAGCATTAAACCAGCCTTTCCCAGTGTCAGGCTCTCTGTGCCACAGGTGCTGCAGAGCAGAGGCTCCTTGAGCACACACTATAAGGGCTGGAGCAAACAGGAATGAATTCCACAGACAACACTCAGATCTGCTTGGGGTGTTGCAAGCTCTGATCTGGAGATCTTGAATCTCCTCTGCTCCTTATTATTGAACCCCCTTTCCTGTTGAGAACAGTCCCTTAGGTCCTGTCAAGCAGAAATAACCTGTGCAGCACCACAGAGATGATTGAATTCAGTTTATTGCTGTTGGGAGGGCTCTCCTCAGCCCCTGCTCCCCTGACATCCCACCTGTCTGCCACAGCAGCAGGCACAGGGGCAAAGAGGATCATGCAGCGAGTCACAGACTGCTAAAGCAAAGCTGGTGCTTGGCTTTGCCCCAAGAGGAATCACAGTACTGGAGCCTGGCTAGGAACAGTTTTGATGCATTTTGATTATAACAAAATATTGGTAAAGTTCAGGGCTACATAAAACCATGCCTTGGCTGACAGTGCAGCTCCCAAGCCCTGCACAGCACAGAGCTGGGGCTGGTCAGCTGCTGCTTCCCATCACAGCCTTCCTGGCACCCTCAGCTGCCCAGCCCCAGGGCTGGCACGTGCCTGGTGCAGGCAGCCCTGGCCCACGGGCACCACGCTGCAGCTCACAGCCAGATCTCATCACTGCTCGTGCTGGGCACTTTGTAGATGCGCCCAGACATTGGGAGCTGGACAAAACCTGCAGGACAAAGAACTCATTGCCTGTTGGGGCAGCCACGGAGCTCCATGTCCCACAACACATCTTTCAGGGCTGCTTGCCCACCTGCTCCCCTTACCAAGCCTGCTGAGGACCAGGGAGTTTTCCAGTCCCAGCAGGGCACGTTGTTCTCCCTTAGCACTGGCTCCTGCGTCCTTGGGGGAAGCTGCAGGGAAGCAAAGGAATGGGAGCCAGGACACCTATCCCTCACCCAGCAGGACCTGGGGCCCCACATGTCTCGCTGCACTGGCACATCAGGGTTTTACCTCCATCTTCCTGTGCAAGGTCACTGAGGCGCAGGTTGGGTGGCAGGGACTGGGTCTGGCGGGGCAGACGTGTGCCCTGGGGCTGCGGGGGCTCAGAGCTGCTGCAGTGGGAGCACTGGCTGGGCAGGCTGTTCCCTCCTGCTTGCCCTGGACCTCGCGCAAGCTTGGGCAAGCGGCATGCCAGGCAGGCAGCACAGGAGCCCAGGCTGAGCAGGGCAGATAGAGCCAGGGCTGCTCCAACGGCAACACCCAGGACAGGCAGCTCCACACGGGCATCCAGCAGACCTGCACCGGCAGTGCAGACCCCTCAGCATCCTTCCAGGGGGCCACTGCACCATGCCCACCCCTCAGCAGTTACCTGTGGGCAGGAGGGAGGCAGTGGTGATGGCCACACTGTTGGCTGCACTGATGGAGAGGTTTCCAGCTGTGCAGCTGAGATGGATGTGGAGTGAGTGGTTGGCCAGCCCTGGGTAGCTTGTGGTACCCAGGAGGAGAAACTTGGAGGTGTTGGCCATCACATGCCCATCCTGATCCACCCAGGTGGTGCTGGCAGGCGGGTTGGCTTGCACCAGCACAAAGAGCACCAGGAGAAGGCCAGCGCCCTCAACCTGCTGGTGGTGAGCACCTTCCTGCAGGACCTCTGGCTTATCTGGGTAAAAAACAGGCAGTGAGATGGGGACAGCACGGCTCGAGCAGGATTTGTCTCGCCTGGGTCCAGGAGCACTTGTCTACCTCGTTTGCACAGGGCTGACAAGATGCTGCCCTGCTATGGCTGTGATGGGTGCAGGTTATGGTCCTGCCCGAGCTGGATGGGAGCCCCACACGCCCTCCCCACATCCCAGTCTGGAGCAGGCCGGCACCGCGGACCTTACACTGCACATTGAGAAGGATGGAGGTGTTGTAGGTCTCACTGGAGGTCGGGAGGGTCAGGGAGCAGTTGAGCTGGTGGTCGGAGCGCTGGCCGGTGAGGGTGAGGACGCTGGCAGTGTCTGCAGTCGAGAGGTTGACTTCCTGTCTCTCACCGTTGAGGTACCAGGCCAGTGTGGCACCGGGGGCTGGCCGGGGAGCCCAGCAGGTGAAGATACGACTCTCCCCCTCCTGCAGGGTGCACACTGTTCGCGGCTGCCTGCCACTGCTGGGCTCCAGTTCCTCCAGTGCTGCCGGAGAGCCCACCGCCCATCAGAGCTGTGGCAGGGCTCCTGCTCTGGCAGTCATGCACCGGCCCCCACCACAGCCTCACCTGCCAAGCAGAGCGCCAGGAGGCTGAGCAGCAGGAGCAGCAGGAGGGCAGGGGCAGCCCCCGGCCAGCCGCTGGGACTCCCCATGTTACATCAGCCGTGCTCAGCGCTAGGAGAGAGGCAGCTAGAGCAGGGCCGTGGGGGCGTCCGGCACGCTGGGCCCCAGCAGGGTGGGAGGATGCGGCCCAGCTGCACCTTACCTGCAGCATCGCTGCTGCCGTGTCCAGCCCGGTCTGCAGTGCGGCTCTGCGCCCGGCCCGGCACGCAGGGCAGTGCATGCGGCGCAGGGGCGGGCCCCAGCCCGGCTGCGAGCGCTCATCCCCGCCTCGGGCCGGGCCCCGCCGCCGTCCCCGGGCGCGGTCGCTGCGCGCAGCCGCGGGTCGGTCCCGCCGCTTGCGAGCGGCCCGAGCTGCCCGGCCGGGACGGGGGATGCGCATCCCCGCGCCTCCCATCTCCCCTCCGCAAGGAGGAGAGCCCGGCCTTGCACCCACCGCGGCACCCATCTCAGCGGGCTGGGAATCACACCTGCAGTGTCACAAGCAGAGCCCGGGCGCTGGGAACAGAGGGAGCTTTATTCGGGGTGGAGCATAGCGAGACAGACACAGCAAGATGCTTTGGTACTTTCCAGGCCCTGGCTGTTAGCCAGGAGGAGGAGCAGGATCTCTGGCACCTGAGGTGGACCTTTTCTGGCCACCAGGACAGGTCTGGAGCACGGCGGCACTCAGCCCACTCGCTGCCCGGCCCATTCCTGCCCGTCTCAGTCGCTTCCGCTTCCGTCGGGGTTGCGCAGCCGGGCCAGCATCTGGCCGAGCATCTGGTTGCAGAGCGCGGAGTAGGGGTTGAGGAGCCGGAGCTGCTGCCGGGCGAAGGCGCTGCCCAGGCGCGCCGCGCGCTCCAGGTCCCGCCGCGCCTCCTCGTCCCGCGCCTGCAGCCGGTGGATGAGGCCGCGCTGCACGAAGCTCTGGCAGGCGGCCCGCCCGCGGCCGCGGCTCAGCCGTATGGCAGCGTCCAGGTCCTGCAGGGCACCTGGCGACGAGGGGAGGCGTTGGTAGGGGCTGGGGGTTGCCGCGGAGCAGCCGCGCCCGCGCCGCTCACCTGCCACGTCTCCGCGCAGGCGGAGCGCTTGCGCCCGGTTGTTGTAGCCCGAGGCGCGCTCGGGCAGCAGGCGGATGGCCTCGCTGAACCGCTCCAGGGCCGTGCTTAGGTCTCCGGACTCCGCCGCAGAAACCCCCTGCAGCTCCAGCTCCCGGACTTGATCCAGCAGCTCCAAGGGAAAAGCTTCCACTGTTGCAGTGTAAACGGGAGACCGTGACTGGGAAGGGGAGGCACCAGGGCGACCCACGGGGCCCAGTCCCGCTGCCACCCTACACTCCCTGTCCAGAAGGAGCAGACACAAGGCAGGGTGCTGATGTCCAGCCTCAAGCAGGCACTGCTCCCAGCCTGCAGAGCCTCCTTCCCTGCCCACCTGCTTGCCCCGTGGGGACCCTGCTGGCAACGCCAGCCAGAACCCGATGCAGCATCACTCACGTTCGTCCTGGACATCCTCCTCCTCCTCATCCAGCCCTGGGATGTCCCCAAAAGGGGTGCTGGGGTTAAAGATGGTCTGCAGGACAGCCCTGTCGTTGGCCGTGGCCATGCTGCTGTGTCACTGAGGCCCGTGACAGGGCACAAGCAGGCGGCCACGGCCCAGTTAATGTTCACCCTGCCTCATCCTATGGCAGCCTGGGCGTGAGGCCCCGCCGCCTGGCCAGGGCCCCCAGCAGTGGCACAAGGTGACCCCCACTCACTGAACCCCCTGTGCAGCCCCTGCTGCTGGCCAGGGGCTCCCACGCCTTGGGAGTGTCCTGGAGAAGGAGCAGCTTCTCAGTTCTCAAGAAGAAATGGAGAGAGCCCTCTGCAGCAATAAACTTGACATGTTTATTAATTAAACTATCACTTAAATAAAAAAAAGTGCATAGAAAATAAACATGTTTAAAAACTCCTTTTTTTTTTTACAACTATGTACACTTTTTATTTTTACATTCAGTCTTTTGCAGAGCTTTCAGCATTTTTTTAAACTATTAAAGTATTTCCTTCTTCCCTGTGGCAGGGAGTTAACACTGATGTACTTTAGACACGTTTCCTCTTTTTTTAAAAAAACCCAAAAAATCAAAGCCAAATAAACCAAAAAAAACAAACAACCAGTAGATTGGAAGAACACAAGAAAAAAAAAAGTTTTGTTATACATGATAAGTTGTCAAGAAATGTATTTCTAGAACATAACCTTGCCTTTGCAGAGCTTTTTTTTTTCTTTTTTTTTTTTTGAAACAATTATTCACCTACCTGTAGTTACTAAAGAGACTGTAAGTTCAATAAAAGAAACACCACAAGTATAGTTCTCGGCCGATAGACGAAGCTACTGTACCTTGTTAAAAAGATACCAGGAAAGCACAGAGCACATTTTTCCCTATATGTAGGTGGTACCCCAACATTCATAACCAAAACGAGAGGAAGGAAAGGAAGAAACCAAGTTGTACAAGTACTGACTGTAACAAGAAGGGCCAGGAAAGGCCAAACCACCCGCTCCCAGCTGCCGGCCCTGGCTGCCAGTGGGGAATGAGCAGCAAGGCTTTCCTGGAGCTGTGAGCAACTGTAACACAATCCTTATCTATAGTGTTAAAGAGAATTAAAAGCCATGAACCGATACTGAACTAGGCTTCATTACACGGTGCATTACTATATTAGTTCCTATATATATTGTATTTATAGTTATAAAAAAATTTGCAAGTGTTGAGAGTGGACCAGTGTATGGGTGAATGGCATGATTCTGCACAGACCGTCCTGCTAAAGAACTTGGTATTGCTTTGAAATGAAAGAAAACCAGAAAAAAAAAAGATACCCAGCCCTTTGCAATGACCCGCTTCTCCTTTAAAAAAAAAACATGTCGGTTTGTACAAAAAAAACCCAAAAACGCCCTAAGGTTCCTTTTTTTAGTATTTTCAGATACCATGATCTGCGTCAGTCCTTATAAAATATACATTCATACACGGGGAGCGGGGTGCTCCTGGCCAGCCCGGGCTGAGGGCGGGCAGGCTCAGCTGCCCAGGCTGCCCCAGCCCTGCTGCCCCACGAGCCCGGGCTGCAGCTCCCCGGGGGTACAGACAGTTTCACTGGCCACAGCGGCTCCTGCCGAGGCAGCCGCATCGGGAATAGCAGCAAAGCGGGCAGCCCGCTGGCTCGGCTGGGCCCGGCGGGAGGAGGGTGCCTGGCACTTGGGTCCTGGGACTCGTGAGGCACGGCGCTCCCCTCGACCCTCCTTCCCACCGCTCCCGGCCCGGGGTGGCTCTGGGCAGCGCTCCCGGTGGAACCTCCTCCTGCAGCCAGGGAATCGGGAGGCGGCAGCAGCGCGGGGGTGAGGAAGCGTAGCTGAGCTCTGGGATAAATTCAGGAGCTTTGCCACGGCGAGGGCTATGCCCCCGCCCCGCGTCAGAAACGGAAGGAAAAGGGCCAAGAGCAGCTGTGCTCCGGGCCGCGGGGCCCAGGTCCCCTGGGTGGGCACTCTCTGGGCTCCTCGAAGTATGTGCGTTCCCAAACTGTCAGTGCATCAAATCATCTCAGTAACAAATGCAGCCTCAACGTGACTTTGCTTTCAACAGTTACCAACAAATTATCCTCACACAGTGCAATAACAAAAGGAAATCGGCAGGTTCTGAACCTCCAAGCGCTGCTTTTCCTTCTCAGGGCAGAGGAAGAAGCCTCAAGACCAGAGAGGCGTGGATGGGGGATGCCCCTCAGAGACCCGGGGAGTCAGCAGGCACTCCCGGCCCCGTCCCCACCAACTGCCAGTGCTGGTTCAGAGCAGCCCTCGGACACACCAGCTCCGGGAAGAGTGGCTCCTGCAACAACTGCAACCACCAGGAAAGCTCGGAAAAGCGAGGGCGCCTTCTGCTTTCCCTTCTGCACAGGAAAACCCATCTGCCTTTGAAGGACAGACTGTGGCAGGAGGTGTGTGTCTCAGACTGGCCTCCCAGCAAAGAGGTGTTGAGGGTCAGGTCTCATCCTGCCTGCTTTTCCTTTTTAAACCCTTGCAGGATACCAGCACGGATAAGGCAGAATCAAACTATCTGCCCGAGTCACACACTGTCCTCCCACAGAGCAAAACTCATACCATGCTGGGCAGCTCTCCCTCCTGCCCCCATCCTTATGGGCAAATACAGTTTAAGGTCCAGTCAACCCTCCCGGAGACAGTTACTGAAGTCAAAAAGGCAGAACAAGAGTAGAAAACAAAACTAAAGCAACCCCCCCACTGGAGAAAGGCTCAGACTGTGTCCAGCCAGGTATTTCCTAGAACCATCCTATGAAAATAAAAAAATCATTAAAAAGAGATTCTCTTAAATTAGGATAATACCACTGTAAAAAGCCTCGTCATAAGTGCTTTCCCCTATGAAGTGCTTCTCATAGAAAAATATACAAAATATATTTACATTTATAAAACCTTAAATACTAAACTGTAAACAGAACAGAGCAGAATCCAATGTTGTCACTGTCAGGCTTGGGTCTCTCATTTGTCTCTCTCTGGTTTTGCTCTGAGGCACAGGGCAGACCCCATGGGAGGAGGACTCCCACTGCTCCAACCAGGACAGTGGTGTCCCTCAACCTGCTCGGGCTGGCCTGGCTCCTCATCCCCTGTGCCCATGCCTCCCGTGCTTCCTATGCGTTGGCCTGGCCTTTGCGGAGAACTTTGGCTCCGTTTTGGTGTCCTTCTGTGTCTTCTGGGGAACACATCATGACTACACCCAGACAAGTGACCGTGACAGGCACCTGGCAGCAGGGCCACTCTCCTGCCAGCCCCACAGGCTGGGACACTGGCACGGCAGAGCAGCGTGGGTGCCTCAGTCCCTCCCAGCTCCTGCTCTAAACGGTGCGCGGCCAAGGCCGGGCTGGCTCACGCTCCCCTCCTCCCTCTGGAAACCTCTGTCGGGTTCCTCGAGACACCACTGGCTGCACCAGGAGCTCGCTGGACACAGGAGGAAGCCAGCTGCTGGAGACAGGACCCAGAGGACCACTTCCCTCCCACATGGCCACAGAGGGAGTGTTGGTGAATGGGAGCCTTTGCTGGCAAAGATTTACAGTGCCCCAACTGCTGGCACAACCCCTCTTTGCCAAAGAATGCCAGCAGTTCCCCTGCTCTTAGGCAGGAATTTCAGAGCAATCTGTCAGCCTAACTCTTCTTGTGTCTAGTTGTGGGCTGCTCTTTTCTGCCCTCCTCACGAGCAGCCAAGCCAGCCCCCCGCACACCTACTCCCACTCACACATAGTGTTCCACACACATGCAGTCCCCAGGGGCTGCTGCGAGGCACAGACCTTCTCCCCAGGAGGCAAGCTCAAACGCTGCACTACCCAACCACTGACTCAGCCCTAGGAAGGAGAGCTCTGGTCAGGAGACAGAGAGGGACACGACCCACAACTGCTGCCCTGTGCCCGGGCCTGGGGTGACCTCCCCTCTCCTCTCCCACTCATTAGCCCCACACTGAGAAACAAATATGGGGGCGGGGGGAAATGAGAATAGCAAAAACATAACCATGCTGAGGATCTTCTCCAGCCGCCCATGTCTCTCACAAGGGTGAGTGTGCACATGCGAGACATGAAGATGTGGACTCGGACAAACACAGCCGCCAGTCTCAGGTCCCTGAGCCCAGTCCATCTTCACTCCTGCTGCCGGCCTCTCTGTCCCGTCCGAGTGGCCGGGAGGGGCTCACTCGAAGCTTTGGTTCACCCCAGGCCCTGCAGGGCTCACTTGCAGCTGACGGAAGTTCTAGTTTAAAAACTTCCTGCACTTCTTGGCACCGCAGTTACAGGGCAGTTTGTTGCTGGCGTCTTCAATGGGGAACTTATAGTCATAGGTGAGCTCTTCCCCTCGGTAGATTTTGCGCATGGCAAAGATGACAATGTGTTTCTGGCCATCGATGTTGATGACCCGGGAGTAGCAGTTGGGCTCGCAGGAGTGGTTGATGAAGCGGGCCGCGTTGCCGTGCATGGTGGCGTCCACCACCTCGGAGTCGTCGATGCGGAACATGTAGCACCCGATGCCCTGGGCAGGGGGGACAGAGGAGGGTCAGTGCAGGCAGGGCAGCACAGCCGCCCCAGCACACAGCCCAGCTCTGGGGGAGTGTCTGCAGCCACTCTCACACACCCCTGCCTGAATCATTTCATCCCCACGCTCACTGAGACTGATCTGAGACCCTGCCCAGACCACAGAAGGGAAAGAAAAGTGCCTCTAAAGCTCCAGCTAGAATGAGAATAACCCAAGAAGTCAGCAAGCACAATTTGAGATGTCCCCACAGAATTTTCATATAGGCCTGTCCTACCTTCACAGCCACTTTCTAGCTCTCCCAAACTCTTTAAGAACATCTGCAAAAGCCCAAAACTCACCTTACTGTCGTAGTATTTCTCTCGTTTGTCAGTGAGGATGGAGCGAATGACATTGCCTGAATATTCGATCACCATCTCACCTGCATCGATGTTCCTTTTGCAGAACAGACCCCGGCCATGGATAGGAGACCTGAAATGCAATAAGAAAAGTGAATTATTTCAAACAAGACAAGCAAAGCTCAAGCACATCAGATTGTAAAGGCAGCAAAAAACAGGCTGAGACAAGGACCACTGTCGTACCGTTAACCCTTCTCTAAGGGAACACTAACAAGAACACCAGGTCACTCTGCCTACATCTGAGCTATTGCCAAGGCAAAGCCAGCAAGGAGCAAGTGGTCTGTGCTGAGGATTACTTTTCAAATTCATAACCTGGGCAGAGAGAAGGAAGAGGGAAAAAAAACCTCAAGACTGCTTTTTCCTCGATTTTGCAGTCTGGCTCCACAGAAGGTTTCCAGTTTCCACCTTCCCCTATCCTATGGGCAATGGCACCAGAGCAAAACCATACCTGTAGACACCAACTGCCTCCTTGGAGGTCTTCTTCAAGTGCCGGAAGCGCATGGGCATCGGCAGATCCATACTGGTTGCCCTCCTAGAACAAAGAGGCACTGCTAAGTGATGACCTGTATTTGAGACTCTGGCCATGTATGATCTGAGGCACTTTGCAAGATGGAGTAGTTAATACACTGTGACACTGCAGCCTACACATAACACAATCAAAATAAGTGCAGTGTTTCCATATATATGTATCTAAAAGATAACTTTCTCCCTTTCCTCCTCAAATTCTCATCAGATTGTTTTCATTAGCAAGGAAAAGAAGCAGTTGAAGGCAGACCAGTCTGGTGGTCACCTTCAGCTGTCACTTCTCTTGTTATTGCAGAAGTCACCTCTATGTCTTGCAGTGCTTGGCAGCTTTCAATGTTTAAATACCCCTCAAAGCACACAACCCTTAACTAAGTGCAATCTGCTCATTTTAACACTCATTTTCCCCTTTGAACCTTTAAGCCCTGCTGCATACCGGGCTGATTTCAGCTGCACTTCTTCTTCCTCCTCGTCATTTGGGTTGTATTCTGGTGGCTGTCGGTGTTTAGACGCCAAGAAATTAAACATGTCAAATGCAGATTTCCTGCAGTTTAAAGAGACCACAGGGAGTTTGGTTTACTGACTGAAAATAAACGTGGTTGCCACAACAGTCTGGCATGTTTACTGTCTCACACCTCCCCTACTCTGCCCTCCCCTAAAGCCCTCTGCATCAGGGCAGACACAGCAGGTTCTGAGAACCTCCAGTAACAGCCCCAGCCAGGAAAGCTTTGTTAAACCAAGCAAAGGGCCACAAAGTGGCACAGGAAAATGTGCAGAATTCGAAGATGCTGCATGGTTGATTGTCATGTGCCAGTTTTTAACATTTATCTGAGAGCTTTAGTGCTGCAGAGATTTGCTGCTCCTGCCCTGCCACAGCACTAGCTATGGAGCCAAAGGGCCATTAACCCAAAACTGACAAGGCTCACACTTGCCTCAGGTGGACTTCGGCCCGAGCAGAGCCGTGTGGGTTCAAAGGAGGTTCATTGGCCTCCTCTGGCTTGTGAAATCTGAACTTGTAGTTGTGGCAGTGCTTTGCTCCATACAGTTGTTCTATCAGGAACACAACAGTATCATGGATAATCCCCAACATCCTCAAACCGTTCACACCTGGAACAAGAAATGGAGCACAACAAACACTAATTATCAGTGCAGACTTGGAGCAGGAAGATACAGCAGCCTGTCAAAAAGAGCTGGGACATCACACAGATGTCACAGCAGCACTGTATTAGCTGTTGCATTCTATGTGAGAGTTTCTAATCCCTCCAGTGGGAAGAAATTACCCTCCATAAAGCCTGCAGCAGTTCAACTGGAACTATTAAGAGTCTGAGACCCTCACAGAAAGATCTGTTTGCTCTCCTGTGCTCAGCACAGGCTGTTACCTGCAAAGGACAGCTGCTTCAGGCGGGCGTTCGAGCGGGCCTCTTGCACCTTGTCAGTCAGTGACTTCCAGGCATCTGCAGCACACACACAGATCACAAATGGTGACAGGGTATCCAAGTGCTGGGATACTTGCATTTAAATAAACTAATTGGAGAACATGAAGTTTCCAACTTTCCACAGGCCATAAATTAAGATCCTTGGATCCAATTGCTTTCATCCTCTTGAAAATTCACATTGGCATAAGGCAGGGTGCTCAGCAATTGGTCTGGAGGAAAAGTCTGGACACCCCATACTCCACTGTGATCCACACTGCCTGTTTCTTGACAAACTACAGTTCAACATCATTGGCCAATTGATAAAACAAAATGGGTCAGTGATATATATAATGGGTCACTGAATACATTATGTTGCAAAATAAAAATATAATAGAATCCAGATATTATCAGGAACTAGGATTGCTCTAGGGCTTTAAACCAAGAGATTTCTCTTTATTTTTTAAAAATCTATAAATAAAGCAAATAAGAGGTCGTCAGAAGTAATAATTTTACTTCTAGTAAGGACAGCTAAAACCAACACTGCACGGTTCTCACCTTCAATGCTTTCTGCGCAGATCTGAAAACCATCGTCACTAGAGATCTCAAAAACCAAACCTTTTTTTGGTTTCTTTTCGCCAAGACACTCTTTCCTCTTTTGTTCTTGCTGAAGCCAAAACATAAGAGGGGAGCTGAAAGTGCTCTCTTCTTCCTCAAGAGCTTTTGAGCCTAGAAAAGACAGAAGCCAGCATGAAGATGGGAATGGAAAGAACAATGATTTTTACACCTGGTGTTCCATGATTGAAAATAACTTACTAACTTGCCTTTTCACCAGCAAATTCAGTCAAGAAAAAGATTCTAGAGTGTTGCAGTAAGAGTGTGAAATCTCAAGTGCTGAAATTCTCACAAACTAAAATCAGAGACAAAACTATTTGTCCAAGATCTACAAATAGCCAACAAACCTTTCCTGCCCTTATAGCAAGGGTAACACAAGCTAATAGCTCTGACCTTTTCCTGACAGAATGACAAACACAAAAATCAGATCTTCAAACATCACTTTCCCAGTCCTGGAGAATTCCAAGACTAGGTGTTTTTGAAGAAGTGACATACCTGCATTTTCTTGCTCATTTATTGAGTTCTGTGTTGATTGAGGTTCTGGGACCACAGCCGGTTGCCTTGGGAGGGAAGGAGGAGAACATGGAATAAAATAGCTAACAACCTGCCTCATTTCCTCACCAATCCTGAGCAGTAGTCTTAGACAGATACAAGAATCTTTTTCCAGGTCAAGTGTTCTGGTATCAATTCAGTTGGAAAAAGATTCTACTCAGTAGTATTTCTTTTTGCAGCCTCTATCAGTCTGTGGGCAGCAGCCTAATCCCACACAGCCTGTGACCTGCTCTCTGTGTCAGCCCCACTCAGGATTACAGTGCAGGCCAGCACACAATCAGACACTGCTGAATGAGCATCTCCTCAGCAGGCACTAAGCTTCCCAGAACTACATGCAGCTTAATGCAAAATGATTCCATATTGCATCAAATTGTGACTGTACATTCCCCACCGAAAGCTCCCCAGGGGTTTTAACTAGGAATGCCAGACTTCCTGCATTCTCCAAACAAATGTCCTTCAGCTCAAGTGAGCAGAATCCCATAGAAAGGTCTGTTCAACTCTTACCCTGCAGACTGCCCGTGTGGCTTCTGCAACGGCTGATCTACGCTGGCTGCGTCCTGCACATCTGCCTTCACAGCAGGAGTCCTGGAAGAAAAAGATTTGGGAACATTCAAAGTATCTGCCAACCCATGTGTGCCATAAATGAGACTGGAAAGCAGGAATGGATCCACTGGGAGCTGCCAAGATGGATTTGGCAGTTCTGCAGAATTATACAAGTAGCAACAACAGCTTGTAAGATAGAGAGAACCAGATCACGCTTCCAGCTCCGCATCAGAACCAAAAGCTGCACTTCACCATTTGCCTTGACTTGCACAACTTGCTGGAGAAACTAGTGCAAGATTCTCCCAAACTGTTACAAAACCCCTGGGATGAGCAAAACCAAACTCTCCTCTTACCCTGTAACTGAGACCTGGGGTACAGCAACAGCCCCTTTTTCGGGAACGTGAGCTTCAGAAGAACCAGCCCATGCGTGAGAAGTTTTGTGCTTCTTTCCATTGCCTTTGTCTAACAATGGCTGGATGCGTTTGACTTTTGGCTTCATTTTTGTGGCACCCAGCACAGAGCTACTCGCAGACTGCTGACCAGGTGATGGGGAGCCTCCTGGAGATGCTGAGCTGGCATGCATCACTGATGAGGAAGCCTTGCTTTGTTCGAGTCCAGTATTGTTTGGAACATCGACCAGCTGTGGAAAGCTCGACAACTGCGTTGTCGCCGAAACTGTGCTAAGGTCCAGCTGGGAGGATGCAACCCCAGTTTTGTTGCCTAAAAGCTGTGTCATGTGCTGCAGCTGGTACGAGCCTTCTGGGTCAGCAGACGAAGGAGCGACTGTCATGCCCATTGTCTGTGCTGAGGGTAGAACACATATGCTTGATGCTGCTGTCATGGCTGCTGTAGATGGAGTCTGAGATGCTCCCAGCTGTGAAAACATCCCAGAACTTGGTGGCAAAGTCATATGCTGCTCCTGAAGGCCAAGGCTTTGCTGACTAGCTTTGATCAGGAGGTTGCTTATCGAACCAAGGTCCCCCAATAATCCAGGGCTTGTTAAGGTTACTGAGCTTTGTCCCAAAACGTGACCAGGAACTGACCCCCCAGTACTAGGGGCTGCTGTGGCCTGCATGGATACGACATTCAGCACTGAGGAACTCGATGTAAGGCCTGATACAGGCCCTGCTGGGAGGTGACTGGCATCTGCACCAATAATGCTGGGAGACGTGCTGACTGCAGTAGTGGTCCCACCTTGTGGGAGCAAAGATGTTTGCTCGAAATACATGACCCCAGACTTTGACCTTTTGATAATATTGGGAACGGTTCTATGGGATGTTGAATTCGCAATGGTTCCCAAGTCCAGCGGGTGGTTAGAAATCTGAGAAGGAGCAAAATTAATTAAGGTCATGTTGGAGACCATATCAGAAGGAGCTATAGCAGAAGGGGTTCCAGAAGGAGCCAACTTCTTGTTCTTCCGTGACTGCAGACGAGATATGGGCCGTTTCTTGCCCAGGGCAGCAGCTGGTGTAGAAGCAGCAGTACCAAGGTCTGTCCTCTGACTAGCTTCAGACACTAAGAGCTGAGGATCAGGGGGTGGCTGCACCCCGATTAGAAGACCTGGTGAAGGACTGCTGATGTTTGGTGGGAAGCCTGTCTGAGCAGGCGTGGGGAAGGGATGTATATGCTGGTGATGGGACATGGGCAGTAGACCCTTGCTCGTGGGAGGGAATAATGACTGAGATGGAGGCAAGCTCGGATTCAGTCCTGTGGTCAGCGTGAGCCCACTCCCCATGGGCCCCAGCACTGAAGTGTTGGTTTCCATCACACTCTGTGCAGAACTAACAGAAGGTGTTAACTGTATCTTTTGGGTGACACCGTTAGGAAGAGTTTGGAGGACGTACAGGGGCTGCATGTTTTGATTAACTACCAGAAGTTTTTCTGCGGCTGGCTTGAGGTGGGGTGGTGTTGTCTGCACTGCAGCGTTGGAGATTTGCGAGGGGCCAGGGCTGTCAGTGGAGTTTGGCACATACTTCTGGCCCTGGAGGGGAACAGTGGGTGATACTGGCACCTGGATACCCGGGGTCCCACTGTTTCTTGTTAAATCTTGGTTGCTGCCATGCCCTTGCTCGACAGGGCCGCAGGCTGGGCTGGCTATATGCTCTGCATCTATGTGACCCTGGATGAAGTGATCAGGAGTCATGTGTCCTTCAGGGCTTGGGTCTACCCCTGGACTCAGGAGAGCTGCGTCACCTTCTCCTGAGGCAGATTTTTCTGTGACTGTCACTCTCTTCTCCCCAGACTCTGTGGAAGGTATGGCAAGCATTGACCTCTCTCCTGAGGAGGAAAGTGAAGACTCCGAAATGACGGCAAGCCTGTTGTGATTTTGGCTGGGCACCGTAGGGCTGCGAGTGGTCAGAACAGAGAGATCAGAAGGAAGTTCCAGTGGCAATTCAAACTGCTCCTCTGCTGATATGGAGGAAGAGACACTGCTGTCCACTGGTTCGGCGGTGGGCAGCTGCTGGGAGAACACCTCAAACAATCCCATATCCTTGCCCCGGTTGCTGTCAAGACCTAAACCTTCTCCAAGCGTCAGGAGTTCAGATGATGAGGACTCCGGACTTTCTCCCAAGGCTTGCATAGATGGTGTGTTCTTCAGCACGAAGTCCATGATGTCAGAAGGGAGTATGTTCCCACAGTCGTCGCTGTTGTTGTTGTCAGAGTCGGATTTCAGAAGTTCTGTGTTGAAGGTGTCCAGTAAGGTCTTGTCAGCAGGTGTGCTTGCATGAGCCCTGCGGCCTGTTTCCAACGAGCTCAGCTGTGCTTCCAGAGAGTCCTGACCCTGAGCTTTGACCCTGCTCACAGGGTGGCAGTTATCAATCTTGGGGTCGGTCTTGTGGACGGTGGAGCTCTTGGTGACTTGCACTTTCTCACCAGCTTCTTCAGCTCTATCCAGCTTTAAGTTCTCTGTCCCATTCTCTTTGCCACTCCTTTTAGATACCTGGCTGACTTTTCTGGTTGTTGCCGTGACACTTGTATCACTTTCAGTTCCATCATCCACACCATCTAGCTGTGAGATTTTTGGAAGATCACACTGCTCCTCCTCCCTGAATAAGCTATGGGATGCGAGCCTCTCCTCTGTGTTTGAGGAAACCACTGTCCTTGTGAAGTTGTAGTAGTACAAGTCATCTTCATCTGATGTGCTCAAGTCATCTGCTCCATCCACCTGTCCTTCTGCAGACCGCTTCCCTCGCTTCTTGCCAGTTGAGTTACTGTAGAAGGGAATGTCTTCCTCTCCGTAGGACCTCACACCATACAGAGGAGTCAATCCAAAGAACATATTGGATCTGGCCCGAGCACTTCTCCTTGGATACCTCCGCTTGTATGAGCTTTCTTCTTGAGCTTTAGCACCATCCTGGAGCATCAAGCTGTTATCTTGAATGGCCAAATTTTCATATGTGTTATTCTGAGATTCCTGTGCTGGTGGTTCATTTGGACTTCCCTGAATTACAGGGTTCTCTTCCAGGCTTTCTGAAGCTGAGGAGGGCTCTGCCAAAGCAGCCAGGTCTGCCCCTGCAGACTGAGTTTCAGCATCACTTTCCTGCTGTGCACTTTTGGACTGGTTGTCGCTTTCCATTTTGAGAGGAGTCAGAGTAACTTTAACAGTGCGTTTCCTGGGTGCCTGGGATTCCTTAGGGGCTGTTTCAGCCTGCACTGCAGACCCTTTAGATGGCCCTTGTGAAGATGGAGACTTCTCACCAGCTTTTTCAGCAGGAATATTATTACATAACCTCTGACTAATTTGTTCAGTTGCCAAACCCTGATTGCCAAAGTCTGGTTTCAGTTCATCACTGCCCACTGGTTGACTTGTCTCTGTAAGAGATTTCAGGGAATGCTTCTCTTTAAAACTGTCTTTCATTAATTTTTTGCCTTTATGACGTTTATCTCTGGGGGCAGTAACTACCTGCTCACTTGCTGCAGGAGATCTATTGTTTACCCCAGCAGCCTTCAACGTTTTTGCATCTATCTCATCAACCACAGTCGTTTTCTCTGGCTGTAAAGGTTCCACGTGCTGATCTCTGTCTTTCCTTGGGCCTCTCTGATGCAAAGGTGGAAAGGGTATTGCTTCTTTGGAAGAAAATGATCCTGAACACTCTTGAAAGGTTCCTATTTTATTCATTTCCGTGGCTGATGAACTGGTTGGCTGAGTGGACACTTTGGAGCTTCCTCCAGAAACAAAAGTATGAGACAAATAATCTGGGTCCTTTGAGGTTTTCATTTTCTCTCCCTTAGAAGGTGCACCTTTGGCTACTAAATCTGAACTGCTGGAATGTTTCCCTTCTGTAGACTGAGATGAATCCAGCTGGTAAGTTTTATTTCCAGTTGTAGCCACTGTTTTCTGGGAGCTTGAACTGGCAGAGCAACTTTGAACTGGAGCACTTGGAGGACCTGTGCTTGCTGACCCCACAAAGCGGTCAGTACTTTTGGCAGCAGGTTCATACTCTGAAGAGGCCCCCACGCTGGAAACTGAAGACACACTGTGCCTGGAGTAAGTGTTCCCAGCTCGTGTAGGGGAAATCATCCGGAGTTTGGATTGTTGCTGTGACAAAGAAGAGGTGCTGTGTCTCCGAGAACCAATGCTCTTAAGTCCCGAGGACAGCAAAGGATCTCCTACTGTCACTATTTCATGGGTCACTGGGGTAGGACTTCCTGAGGAACAAAGACAAGAAAGACTGTCAGGTGATCTTAAACCTTCACAATGAATGCACATCTAATTCCTTCATACAAAACATAAGAAATTAAAACCCAGCAAATCAACATGAACACACTGTGGTTATACTTCAGATAGATGTTAAAAACCTGATACCATCAACCAGGATTCATCAAGTTTGTATCTTAGGGTTTGGTATCTCAAGATGTGAATTTTCAACATCAGTTTGAAAGAAAACATTAGTCAGAAACAGGTGGTGAATGACACTACCAGATTTCTGATTCTCTCTGGAAAAATACTGAGATATTAAGTGCCTAACAGGTATCACAGTGTTTTTGGCTCACCACTACTATATGGTGCAAATCCTGCCTCTTCTTCATCCCAACGGAATGTTTGTTTTAGTTGTACATTTCTCTGCAGACCATCTCTACTGTGTATTGCTAGAACTTCCTCTCCTCTACCTATTGCCATTTCACTGCTTTCTCTAAAAACAGTAAACTAAACGCCTCATTCTGAAAGAAGCCAAGAAAGACAGGAACTAAACCAAAAATATTACCACAATAAATCTCAACCAAAATCAGCAGCACCAGAAATACCTGCGGAGGGTAACGGCCGTGAGCCAGGAGACCTCTGTGCAGAGGGGTAACTTGGCACCCTGATCCTGGGACCCTTGGAGACCACCGGGTAGTAGCAGGAACTAGAGGTCTGAGAATGCAAGGGACGATCTGGTGATGGTGGGTTTACAATTTCAGGTGTACTTCGGGTGTCTTTAGGAAGAATTTCTGTTGTTGTGTAAAAGAGAAACAACAGTATAAGCCATCACTGAGCCCTAGAAGTTACTATCTGATAAAGTATATATTACTGTCATGTTCCACTTGGAGAATCACGGTATTTGTTAAATAAACACAAAGTCAAAGATCTGACATCAGATGATGTCTGGTTTCTTCTCGTAAGAACATTTTCAAATACTTGTAGCAATTGTTCCTCTTACACATGAAATTCCACTATATATTTATAGAGTTTAAGATCCTGTGTTAACAATGACAACAACTATAAAAATTTTAAAAATCTTTCACAGCTTTACCCTTGGATACAAGGAAGCAATTTGGAAATACAGAACCACAATAAAACTATTCAACATTGTATTGAATAAACCCCATATCACAGACCAACACCAACACTCCAAACACAGTTTGAAGTTTTAGATCACTAGAAAATTCTCTGATTGTAGGCTAAAAACCATCCCTACAGCAGTGTTTGTTTGGCTCAAGTTTTCAAAGCAGTACATCCAAGAGCTTAAAGTCTTGAGATGCTGTAAAATGGAAGCCTGAATTGGATTCTAGCCCAAATTTAAGAGATTTGGTTTAAGAGATGCACTATGGCAGAATCATACAGAGAATTTACTTCTATGAAGTCTTTAAAAGATTACCTGTAAGGGGAACTGGGCTATGGGCAATTGTTCTATTATCATCATGCTCTACAGTGCTGTTGATGTCAGGTTCTACGACCGGAGGCCGGCACTCCATGATCTTGCAGGTATACACACAGCGCTTCCTGGCATCTGTTGTGCTCCAGTACACCCTGGAGCACCTGGAAGGAAATTCAAACAAACCAATTTACTCAACAGTTGAGTAAACCTCATTTCTGTTCTAAATCTTCCATTTCTCAAAACTACATTGGTCAAAGCCCTCCTGGCAGAACACACTGTCCTTCATCAGACTCAGGTGAAGGAAAAACCACAGTCAATTTCCCCATATGTTACCTCAGTGCTTGTTTGATGTGAAATATACTGAAAGACATCAAGTCTTGAAACAGCATATACTCACTGATAGCCGATGGGAAACAACTTATCTTCACAGTCTGAGAGGTCATTCAGAATTCCTAAGCAGTCAATTGTCATTGAACCTGAGCAGAGAGAGGAACAGTTCTGTGAACCAGATTCCAGCACCAAAGGTGGATCAAGCATCCAGAGACTAGATCATACCAATCATCATGTGGATGTTCTCTGGTTCCAAGCCACTAAGAAATTTTCTTCTCAAACTGATCCCTTCAAAGTCCACAAAAACTCTCCTAAGAACTTCAAACCCATTCTCAGGAACCACCTGGAACAAGAACCAACAAAACTACTAGTTAATTAAAGGAACCACCACATGTATGCTACACAGTTTGTCCTACTTGAACCTTATTTTGGTCTTTTGGTTTTTGAACTACCAC
The DNA here is from genome assembly GCF_036417665.1 of Passer domesticus. Classification (NCBI taxonomy): domain Eukaryota; kingdom Metazoa; phylum Chordata; class Aves; order Passeriformes; family Passeridae; genus Passer; species Passer domesticus. The sequence continues at coordinate 7,775,701 of NC_087496.1, read as the reverse complement.
ACAGCACCACTTGCCAAACTTCCCCAAGCCACTTGTATTACTGACTTATTTTTAAGAGAATGCGGTCCAGTCCTTGTTAGCAAGAAACACATTTAACATAAACTTCTAAAAAGTGCTCATAGTTACAGGCTAACCCCACCTTCAGAGAGTGGGGCAGAGAGTCAAAGAAGAATCTTACCTCTCCTTTGATCAAGTCACGATGCCTCTGGCAATAAACTTTCTTATCATCCAGAAAGACACAGTTCTTGACTCGTGAGCACATGAAATGATAGTTACTGGTGCAGGAAGTGAGGCAGCAGCCCACTGTGGCGCCTGACTTCTGGCAGAACTCACACCTCTGCAAAGGCAAAAAAGAAAAAAACAAAAGTTTAATCTCTTCTAAAACCAGACCACCACTGCTGTTGTCAGTTGGGGTTTTCTGGCACAGACAGAAGTTTAGAGTAATGCTTGCTCTCCCGCTTCATTGCTGCTCCATTTCACTACAGTGACTCACACACACAAGCGAGAGACATGGAGGAGGAGGTGAGAGGAAGTAGAATTCCTCACATGGAACAACTTTTTCATTTGTGGACTGGTTCTTCCAGGCCCTTCCCAGACCTTCCTGCTTGTGCTTCATATCCAGTCCTCACATTTGCAAGCTTCACTTGGTCTCCACAATATTTCTGAACTGAGCAAGGATAAACTAACTTTCCAAATATCTTCAGTCAGTTCTACTATATATAGTGTTAAAAAGTATTGCAAGGAAAGGACAGAGAAGAACAAATGCACATAAGCCATCTTTTAGCTGGGCTCCCATCTTGTGATTCCAAATCAGCATGAAGTTTAACAAAGTGTTCTTTGCTTGTACCCACCAGCTGCTTTCCCCGGATAACAGCCATGTGCACATTTTTCAGAGAACCATCATCATCTTCAAACACTTCTGCTGACCACAAAGCACAGTTCACATGTGTCCATTCATTTTGGCCAATATAGAGAAGACGTCCAGCATCCTGAAGAACAGGAGGAAATGTTCTCTTCAGATTTCCAGAAGACACAACAACGCACAAAACCCATCTAGCCTATCCACAGTACCAAATCCACAGCACTGCTTAAATGGGCTCCTACCAAAAGGGGAAAGGGGCAGATACTCACGTTAGCACTGTCATCACCATATTTCAGGCACAATGCACACTGCCTGTTGTCTTCCACATCTGGAGGTGGGTTCAGTTCAGGACTATCCTCTCTGCTCCTGTCAGAGCCTTAAGAATTAAAAGAGAGAACAATATTTATTCTTGAAATTCAGGGTGGCAAAAATTAATCTGGACAGATTGTCAGTACGTGAACACAGTAGAAGAGTTTTCAATAGCCAGCTTGGAAAGCAAAGCACATTTCAGCCTCTGCACAACCTCCATTCTCAGGGGAAAACACGTGGGTGCAAAAGCATTCTTGGGTCCAAGCTCAGCTCAGAAACACCTCATATGTTACTGCCTCTGAATGATTTCAGGTCACAGAGGTCTCCAAGACAGCTGCACTTCTGGGTTTGGGATTGGCAGTCCTGACAACTGATGGGCAATCAGCTCTCTTACCAGAGATGGGCGGTGTAGGAGGATGCAGAGGAGTTGGTGAATCTGGCTCTCCAGGCCCTCTGAGTTTCGGAGCTGGAATGATTTTCTTCATCAGAGGGGGCTGTTCAGTGCGGCTGCTCTCTTCACGCTCCTGCCACTGAGCATAATTATGGTCGAGCGATGGGGGCAGCACCGCGTTCGGCAACATACCACTGCTGGGATGCAGCAAGGAGTCAGTGTCACACCCGGCTGCACCAGAGGGCCTCACGCCCTGCCTCTCTGACATGCACCCCCCAGCAACAGCTCATCAACTACCTACAGCCCGCACATGTTCCCCACCAGTCACATTTTAAGGTTAGTGGTGTGGCTGTCTGCTTCTTTGAAGGGTAACAGATGCAGGGGGGCAACCCAAATGGGGGTGTGAGGAGAGGGAAGGAAGGTCAGGACTGACAAGCCAACACACAGTACACCTAGTTCTAATTAAGAGTTTTGGTTACTCTGCTTAAAACAAAGAAGTGTGTATAAAACATGGGAATGGGATTACTGTGTAACTTATTACAGAAAAAAAAGGAAAAGAAAAAAAGGAAAAACAGAAATTCCAACTCCACAAACAGGCTCTTTCAATATGTTTTGCTTGGCCAGCTGGCAAACGGCAGGGTGTCACAGTTGGATACAGAACAATTACTTACTTGCTTGTTACTTTATTTGGCTCCCAAAATCTGGACTTTTTTACACTGAACCATGGAAAAACACGCTCCATTTGCTAAAGGAAAACAACATCCCATTAGAAAAGTTAGACAACATACCAAAAACTTCAAAGATATTCAGCCAAGATGTACTGTAAATGCACAACTAGTAACATTTCATTAACATTAACCACTCTGACAATGTATTATTTTATTCCTGGAAACACCCAAGCAAGGTTAAATGTGGTAGCCCTTTAGACTCCAGCATCAACAAGCAGTGGTAGGATACCAAGCAGATTTCAAAGTAACTGCAGGCCAGCTCACCCGAATAAAGAAGGACTTGACCATGCTGTTGGCTTTCTTAATCTCTGGCTGCCCGCCATCAGCATTAATGGCTGCTTGAATTATCTTCACGATGTCATCACTAAAATCCAACTGCAAGAAATCCACAAAACTTCACATTAACAGGATTGTCTTTTGCACAGCTATACCATCCACTAATTTTTTAAGACAATGTTCAAGTGAACATTCAGATGACTGTAAGACTGAACCAGAGCATCAGCTTAAAAGCAGAAAGGGAATTTGGCTGTGAAGAAGCAAGAAGACCTCTAAATTTGTAAACTGACTGGCACAGCTGCTACACCCACAACCATACACTTCAGCTGACTGCTGACTGGTTTTAAATCTGCTAAACTAGCTGTCTCATGAGGATTTGGTCAAAACCTGGCACCACAACATTTGCCACTTTGCAATATAAAGTGCTCCTCAAGACTACAAATTCTCTAGGAAAAAAAAAAAAGGAAAAGGCTGGTCTATGCAAAGAGAATCGATCTGGTCAACACTAGCACTTTTTGTAAATGACCCCTGAAGAGATCAGCCCTCCACCCACGAATCCTTAGTTTCCAGCTAACCAATTGCATCAGGGCTATTTGGCCAGACCTTCAGTCAGAATTTTCATGTTCAAGATGACCAGAACACTTATTTACATAAATGTCTGACTAAGAGCAAACTGGGGTCTGACCAAGTACCACTGCTGGCTGTAGAGAGCCCCACAAAAGCATCAATTACGTGTGTCTGGACCAATATTAACCAATGCCAGCCACAACTACTTTTAGCAGGACAATAACCTGCTTCCTTGTTCCTAAAGAAAAGGCTTAAGGTGCTCAGTTATGAACACCATATGTGATAAAGCAATTCACAGTGTCTAGTAATAGAGTGAAACACGACAACTTTGACATACCACAGAAATGTAACTTCCTTGATCCATTTTTTTTTTCACTCCTTCCAGATCCAGAGGTTGCTGCTCCTCCTGTTTAGTGACTTCTGTTAGGACAGGAGGATCGGGACCCTCAGGAGAGCTTCTGGATGGGATACTCTCTTCTGTCTCAGGATTTAAATCAGGCGGTTTTGCTGCCTGTGAACACCAGCAAGGAGACAGAGGGATGTTAACCATTGAAATGCAGCTGCTCCTGATGATACTCTTCCAAGCCCATTTACTGGTCCAAAGACTCTTGCTAATGAAGGAAAGGAGACCCGGGTTCTGAATTTCTGTCCAAAATGTAGGGGCAACAAATAAAAGCTCTTAACCAGTTTTCTGCTGAGACCTGTAAGGTGCACAGCAGGACAGAACCATCAAGCATAAGGATCAAACTCACTGCTCAGAAGTCTTATTTCTGAGTGCATATTGCAAAACAAAGATCCTGTTCTTCTGTCAGAAAAGAACCTTCATCAGCACAGAGCTAAATCCTCCTATTCCTTGAAGAACTTTACCCCATTTTTCTTTCAGCTTCCAAGTTGTATCAGATACCCACTTCTCTGCTTCCAAAGGAATTGACAAAAGAAAGAAAAAATATAACTCAATCACAGCACGTGTTGTTTGAAGTATGATGCAGATACTTCTGCATGAGGCACAGCAACACCTCAACAACTCAGCTGAATGCCATGTACATTTCATGCCACAGTAACAGGGCACAGGCTCCAGCTTACCTGTCGATACCGCAGCAAGTGGCTGGTGGTTCTGGAATTCAACAGGGCTGTTAAAACCTGCTTCAAGGAAATCTGCAGCTCCTTTTCCAGTGCCAGACGCCACTCTGCAGGATGCTGCTCTGTACAGTTAATGCAGGTGTATGCAACGCTCTCGGGCAAGTTGGAGAGTATCTCATACATTTCATCTGGAGACAAAAGAACATGAGAAAACCATCTGAATTGCTTCACTGAAGGATACAGGAAAAATCCCTGCCCTGAACCTACTGCCTGAGACTTTTCAGTGACAAAAGCCCCTTGTACAACCAATTGAGGGACACTGCCTTTGAGGATCGTGTGCTTTCAGGATGTCACTGTTATTCCACAGGTATTTTTCAGGTAGGTCACACCAGGTGAGTGTGTTAAAGTAACACTCTTAGAAAGGTCCAATACTTGATTGCTTTGATTAGTCTAATCACTGCCTCATGTTCCTCAGTACGGAGGGGATGAGGATTTCCTTACCAGAAAGGTTTTCACATTTGGAGTGGACCCAGCGGTCGCATTTCCCACACTGCATCATCTTGCTCTCGTAGTCGTCATCATCGTAGCATTTGTCACAAAGAGGACAAAAATTTCCTGCAAACAAAATGGGATCTTATCAGATGCCTGGATGCCAAAAACACCTTAAAGGCTGTGTGGTTACTTACTGAGGTGCTAAGAAAGCAGCTCCAAACACCCCTCCCAGTAAACTGCCAGCACAGCTCCCTCTACTGTTACAAGGCTACAAGAAGACCATCAACTACTTTAGAATTCCATGGCTGGACAGCCATTGTTTGGGCATGGCAAGACTAACAAAATACTATGTGCAAGAGCAAAATGAAAGGACAAAGATGACTAATAGGCAAGAAATTAGGCGGAACATTCAAGACTTTCTATCCTAAGATTCTTCCTCAGAATGCCCTCTGAGGTTCAAAGGCATGTACAGCAACTGACACAAGGAACAACCACTTTACAATAAAAATTTTGCTTTTAAATTGCTTTTATGTCAAAAGCATCTTAAAATGTGTTTTCCTCAACTGCTATAACTGCTATTTGAAGCCCGGGGCCAACAGGTGTGCAGTAATTCCTTTATGTAGCAGAGTGTTTACATGCTGAAAGCCCCGAACTCTGACAATAAAGCAGTGATTTTGGTGAGCCACTGCACAGTGTAAGATCCTGGCTCTGAACTGTTATATGTACTTTCAGGCTCGACCACAACCAGCCTGCATTGCTGCCTGGACCGTGCCAAGCTCAGGTGCCATGCTAGCCCTCTGCCCACTCACACTAGCTGATTCAAACCCAAGCAACTGAGGAAGCTCCTGCTGTAAAGAATCACTACTTTATGTACCTTTAGCAAAGAGTTTGGCACAATCATGACACAGGGAGAAGTCATGAGACCACTGTGCATCCCATCCTTTGCCCGGTGTTGTTGATCCACAGCTCTTGCAGCGAACACATTTGGTACATATCTGGAAAAAGAATTCATTTGGCAAGAATTACTTGCTTTATCCAGCAGTTTCTGTGCTTTCAACACATCTCATAATTTTTATTATTTCATGAGTGCAGAGATGTTACCCAACAGTACAAGAAGTTTTAAATGCTGAAACTTTCACTGAAGAGAACTGAGCTCATTTCCTCCATGGTAAGATGGTGATAATACAACAGGAAAAACACTAAACCAAATCACAGTATAGTTTTTTTGTCCTTCATATTTGCACTGAACAAAATATCACCTTTCCCTCAACTAAAATAGATGTAGTTGTGGCATTTCTTCTGATCTAAAATATACAGTCCTATTTTAACAGTTTTTAAACTCTGTACATTGTAGAAGGAAACATGTACACAATGTCTTAGCAGCAAATACACTACAGGCACTTAGAACAAAAGCTTCAAAAACACAAATTAGCAAATCAATCCAAATTGTCTCTCAATACTGGTATCGATGAGATTGTTAACAAAGTAAACACTTCCATTTTAAAGACCTTCTTCCATGTTCTGGGACTATGACCACAAAACTTACTATGATCTTACAATTTACTACAAATGAAAAAAGGGGTAATCTCTCTAACAACTCTGCTTTCTCAGAACATCTTATCAGCAAGCCACCTCACTATTTCTAAATGTACCTTCTGATGCAACAGGCACCTTGCCTTGAAGAGATGAGGAACTGCATCAGAGCAAACCACCTGCAGAGCTCTGCTCCATGGCATTACCATCAGTCAACAAATGAATGATCCAAAAAAGAAATTAAAATCCCTCACCCAAACTTTCTTTTTCTTGGTGGGTTTTGTTGGGTAGTTTGGGCCCAGGCACTCAGGGTGATAGCTGTTTCGGCACTTGTTACACTCCAGCAACTGCTACAGGAATAAGGGAAACAAGCATTGGTACAGACACCCTGCAAAGGGACGCAAAATTCTGGACTTTTACATTCTTTACTGGATCCCCCATTCAGGTCATGAGAAAGAAGCTGCAATGGAGCAACTCAAGAGGCCTCCTCCCCTGCTCACAGAGACTCTGCTCCTGGCACATGCTTGCTGGCCAACCTCTGGATCCAGAGGAGCCCTGGGAGCAGTGGGGGTGCTGCTGGGTCTCCCAGGGGTTTGGGGTACCTTGGTGGCCTGGTGCTGTCTCCCACAGACGTGGCAGAACTTGCAGCGACGGCAGCACCAGTTCTCCAGCTGATCTTCCTGGGGCCGCTCGCTCTCCTCCAGGCAGAACTTGTGGAAGGGCTCACAGCAGACCTGGCAATATACAAACTGCAGGGGGGGAGAGGCAGGTTTTAGCAAAGCAGAAACTGCTCCAAGTTCCCAAACCAGCCCGCTTGTGCTCCGAACTATTTTGAATTCTGCTTTACAATTGACAGAACAAGATTTTAGGAGGGAAACTCTGTATTTCAGGTAACCTAAATAGTGACTGGACACCTCACAGTCACCGGGGCTGGTACCTGTTGACTAAGTGCTTTGAGCATTGAAAAAGGCCTATAGGGCTCTTCAGGATCTCCCTCCCTCACTTCATCCCAGTACTACAAGCCAATTACACCAGAAGACACACTTGGTGCATGAAGTGGGGACATGCAGAGCAAAGAGAGTCTCTCTCCCTCTGCTCAGCCCACTTCACCATTACAAAGCTCTTCCAGTTTCTCTGTATCCTGTACAAGGGTGGTCATACCAGAAAAACAATCATCCTCAGAGCACAGACACTGCAGGCTCACAGGGGACATGGGAATCCTTTGTCCCCTGGGGGCCCCTGACTAAGAAGGGGATGGCTCCATGCCCCACAGGGCCTTCATGGACCTCACATGCACTGATGTCCACATCCAGAACTTAACTCCCTTTTCCCCTGTCCACTCACAGATCCCAGCCCCTCTTAGAGCAATAGCACCCAGGTCAGCTGGTCTGAAGATACTGAGAAGGCACCTATCTAAACCTGGAAATGCATTTAACACACCTCAATCCAGCTTTTTAGGCAGCGCCAGAACCTTTCCAGTTATGTTTCTGTAACAGTTTACAGCTCTTGGCACGTATGGACACACCTGGAAAAGTCAAGGCTGTCTAAAAACTGTTAGCACCATTGGGCAGTCTTTCTTATTTCAGGTTAAAAGAGAGCAAAGCTCCTGCTTTACATCAGATGCGAGTTCCCAAACTGATTTTAAATACCTTTAGTATCTTGGGACAAATTCTAGCAAGGACAGATTTACCGGTATTATTTTAATTTCTTCTGGATTAAGGTCATTATCATTTTTATTTATTTGTTTTTGTAACAGTACAGTGCTGTAATTAAGTCATCGACAGCAGAACACAATGCTTTACCTCCACATGTCCACTGCTGGCACAGAGAAAACACACCACCCTGGGAGTAATAGGTACCGAGGTGACGATGCCTAACCCACCCATCTCCCAAACATTCTCCACTTCACAGTCCTCCTGAAAGTACAAAAGGACACATCACCATGCAGAACAAGGCAATACAACATCAGTACAAAATGCTCATGCCCTGTTCAGTTCTGGGCCTGTGATTAAGATGCCTCAAACTGAAATAATTCCAACGTCTACCTCAGTCTACTTTACAGTGTATTCTGGGAGAGTCATAGCTCGGCGCTGTTCCTGCCGAGAGCACTCAGTGGCATGCTAGAGCCTTCCTTCTAGGGAAGGCAAACCTAAGGAACAGGACAAGGCTTTTCACAATTGCACAAGTATTACTAGAAGTGAAATTTCAGAAGAATTATACTTTATTAAAGCTCCATATTTGTATAAAACACTTATGAGATCTCACTATGATCTCCAGTATCAACATTTATAGATGAACTGAAAAATTATTAGGAAAATATTTTATTATTATTTCAACACTGTTGTTCAAAAATGTACATGAATTATCATTTAAAAACCCCAGATATACCCCAAACGTTGTGAATTACAAGTTACTAACATTTTCCCCAAATCTTGTTGGCTCAAGTTGTGGTAAGGTTTTAAAGTTCCATCTTAATGGAATAATTCTTCATAAACCTCAAATTCTTGCTCATCCTCACACATTGACAGTTAAGGTTTTAAAGCTTTAAGTGTCTCTTCATCCAGTACTCTAATTATAAGAAAAGAAAGGCATAACAAGCTTTTAAAAATCAACCAAGTGACTTGTCATGAGGCTCCTATTTTGGCGGTTCCCTTTGAAAGGTACCAGACACACAAACTCAGCAGTTATTGCCAGCACTTTCAGGGGACTCTAGTTCCAGTGTCTGAAAGCCAGCGGACATTCAAATACTTAAAACATTTTGTCCTCTACCTTGAAATCCACTCGGATTCTGTGGACTCCATCTGTAGGTGGCTTTTGCTTGGAACTGCTGCCGTTAGTCAGAGTGCTGAGCAAGTTCAGTGTGCTGCTCTCTGGCTTGCTTAGAGGAGGGGGCTTTTCCTGGTCAAGCAAAGGAGCCTGCATTAATCCCAACTCTGGACGTTAGAACTCAATCAGCAGTTACATCCAATACCATCAATAATTTACAGACAAACCCCCAAACCAGCACAAAATTAACGAGTATTACAAAGCTGCAGGGAAGTGACCATTCTACAAACCATTCCCTAAGAGCATTCCATATGCAAGTACAGTCCTAATTCCATGTGCTCTACCATCACATTGTTTTTTCATCAAAGCATGGGTTGGTGTTTGGATGCAGTGGGGCAACTCTGGGTATAAACAGGATCTACTCACTTCTCCCTTTACTTAAGACAATTCTTTTTTTCCACGATTGAGCTATTTCTGAGACAAAAGTAGTTGCATTTTTTTATGGAAAAGCTAGCCTCCACCCTCCAACACACAAATCTTAGATGCCAAAGTAACATCTGAACTGAATCTTAGGCATAGGCTATGGTTTTTGCTATCCATATACTGCCACAAGGGAAAACCTAACATCTTTAAGAACCAAATAAAAAAAAATGTGCAAAGGCTTAAGCAATATGGTTCTACTTTCTAGACAGAAGTTCCAGGTGCTTGAGATTTTACTGACTGTATAAAAAACAGTATTCACCTTTTCTTTTGGTTTCTGTTTCACAGGGAAAGTTGGACGGGGAGCAATTTTTTTCTGTTTGCTTTGTTCTGTGCCTAGGAAGGGGGGGAAAAATTATGAGTATTTCAAGTAACTAACAGCCACCTGTAGAGAAGAAAAGGGAAAAAAATCAGCTGGGTAATGTGCGATGAGTTTTAGACTAGAACTTTTCCACCCTCTTCTGTGGCTGCACCTCCCCAGCTATGAGCAGTTTCTTTGAGGCAAGACTAGAAGAAGAGTTTGCTCTGCACACAATCTGGAGCATTGTGGGTGCAAAGCCACAGAAATCCCAGAGCTGCCTGGCTGGTGACTGTTCACTCTGCTCTGCACTACATACAATAGTGGGCTATACTTTTGTATAAAAGATTACATCCTCCTGGTTTCACATTCAGAATGGGAAGTTGCCAGACTTAACAATTCTGAAAATACACTTCAAGACTGCCACAACTATACAACTCAAGAGTCCCAACCAGGATAGCCATCTTTCTCCCTGCCCTAACATACACTGCAGGTCAATAAAAAGGAAGTCAGTTCTAAGCAAAATTTCCAAAATAATCTGCTGAGATTTCAACACACCGTAAAGCATTCACTGGGTTTAAAATGCACCAGCTTTCAGCAGTATTGTTACTTAACGTGACTCAAACGTATTGAGGATAAATAGTCCCATTTACCTATTTCTGGCTGGGGAGTCTGCTTTTTCTTGGGCTCAGAAGTGCTAAGTTTAGGTGCTTCTTTTTTCAAAGGTCCTGAGCTTGGTGGCTGAGGAGGGGGGAGCTGGACTGGCTGGGACGTCTGCTTGCCAGTCTTTCTGGTACCAGACGCAGGGACCTGTTTGGGCTCTGACACGGGAACGGAGGAATTCCCATCCTCATGCTTTTCCTCAACAGGCTTACGGGCAGGCTCACTGCTCTTCTTCCCAGAATTGTCTTCTCTTGGTACAACAGCCTGAGGAGTCTGTTTCTGTCCAGAGTCCAACTGGTTTTTTCCAGAATGGCTTTCTTTCTTCTCATTTGTCTTGGATTTCTTCTCTTTCTTTTTTGCAGCTAAGGAAAAAAAGCACAGATAAAGCAACACAAACAAAATAGTGTGACCTCAAATGATTTGCTGCTCTCTTAAAAAGGGATACAGACACTTTGATTCAGAACTTTGTCAATTCTGTCAAAGAAAAAATTGTACTCAGAAAATAAATTTGGCTTATACTTCAATCCCTGTTCTCTCACACCTAGAGCCCCTATTTTACAACAGCAATAAGCAACACCCTCCTGCAGTAACACAGATTCAGAGCTGAGAGCAGACTTTGTGAGGAAGGAAAAGGAAGCAAAAGTCAGCACCAGTCCAGTGCTGAAAGACACTGGCATGTGTCTCACATCTCACATGATGTACTCACATCTCTCCTGCCCCTTGCACCTGCCACCAACAGTGCAGGCAGGTTGGCTCCCAGCAGAGTAACTTTTATAAGCTCAGTGTAGCTAAAACAACAGCACAGAGAGCAAAACCTATGAAAAGAAAAGCTTCTGTCTTGTCCTATACTCAAGGTAAGTCTTTTAGCCTACCTTTAGCTTGCTTCTGGAGATAAGCTTTTGAAGGCATCCACTGTAGATTCTGACATTTCCTCATTCTAAAAAGAAAGAACATGTCATGAAATCAGAACAAAGATGCAGATATTAAGAGGGCAGTCTGTAAATACTTAACATCAAAAACTGAAAATAACATTATCAATACATACACTACTTTTGTTCAGACAAAACCAAGTACTCTTGGCATGGGACTAGACTAGGGGACCAAGCCTTTTGCTAACTTTATTCAGCTTTATTCCCTATTTGTCTTATTCTTGGCATAAAATGTCTTCTGTAGACTGGGCCAGGCTTTGTTTCTGCCTCCATTCCTGCAGCAAGGCTCATGGCTCTGAAACCCAGCCCAAAGCCTGGGCAAAGCTGCTGAGAGCAAGACTCCTTCCAGTCTGCAGAGTGTTCTCACACAGCAATTCTCACAGCAAGGCTTATAAATAGCTCTTATACCACAACAATCTACTGGTGCCACTTTAGCTGCTGCCTTTTCAGACAGTTTATCTAGTCTGGTAAAATCAATTTAATACCGCAATTAAAAAGAAAAAAGGTTCAGTCTAAGTGATATGTATAAAAAATGACAGAAGAAATCATGGAAGAGCAGTATTTCTTAATGATATCCAGAGACACCTTTGATCCAGGGTTAGGATCCAGAGACCCTAACCCTTTGATATACAAAGTGTATATAAGCTAAATAAACACCAGCTTGAAAAGACAAGCTCTTCATTAATGCAGTCTAGGAGAATAAGAGATAAATATTTATGTGCATATTGCCTTCCTTACAAAATCCTGTACTGCCTAACAAAAGCCACAGATCTTACACTGAACAATCCCCAGTACTCTGCCACTTCTATCACACTGAGGAGAATAAACTAGAAGTGAACTCCAGAAAAAGAGCTCATAACTACTGCACCTCAAATTGTGGTCTTGACTCTCAAACTGTTTACAGTCCCTCGCTTGGATCAAGCTTCAGACCAGGTCAAGCTCAGTCCAAGCCCATGACACAGGGCAAATCTGCCGCTCCTGGCCCTGGGTACACTTATCCCACTCAGAGCAGGGATTAGCTCAACAGCTTCTCACACACACTTACTTGCAGCACTGCTTCTTTATATTGCGCCCACCAAACTTGGGTTTGTCTAGACAGTTAGTGCAGACCCCACAGTCCTCTGGAACCTGACAGCCCGAACACTGCCCGCAGCGCCTGGAGCGCCGGCCCTTCTTCACTGGGGGCTCCTGCTGTGCCTTGTTCCTGGTGACCGGCTTAATGGGCTTGATTGGTGGAGCAACAGGTTCAGCCTCTTCTGAGCCAGCTATCGATGACTTATCTACCAAAAGAACATTTCTAATGTGAATTTTCTGATGTCAAAGAATGATTCAGGAGTGTCCAATTTAGCCCATGAAGCCTAAGTTCATCGGCAGAGCCACACAGATGCAAGAGACTGTGTGCATACACATGTGTACATGTGTATATGCACACACACCTCTCGGCAGAACCAGGTTTGGTGCAAAACACACATATTTAACACAATTCCTGACAGCTTAAAGGATTAACCCTGTTTGAGTGGCACTGTAATAGAGAGCCCAGAGCTCTTTAACATACTTTCCCTTGTTAATCACTTGAAGTCCTCATTTACAGCAGTCACCAGAAGCTGACTTTGTATGGACCCACAGATGAAAACCAGAAATCCTAACTCACCATCATTCCCCATGGAAGACAGTATCTTCTCCCGCTCTTCCCATGGTAAGGCACTCAGAGTGGGCATGTCATCAGGAAACACCGCTCGCTTGCGGCCCAGTGCAACAGCTGCTCTCCTGCAAACATGCTTTATTCGCGGTCCTCGGACTGACGTTTCTGATGAATCACTCTCTTGCCCCTAGATTTCAGAACATGAGAGCAGACAGTATTCCTGAGAAAATCACCAAAATGAGACTGAGAAACATGCAATAGAGACTTCTAAGCAAATTATATCTTAGCTTGCAGATTGTAAGAATCAGGATAAAAACAGGCTTGGCCTTCTAAGCCTCAGTTATCCAAGAAAGGATAAATGCAAGAGAACAAGAGTTTTGACTCAACTGGAATTACAAGGTAAGTCTGCATCCACTACTGGAAAGCAAACTTGCTCATGAAGCCACATTATCAAGGCACTGACATTAAAAAAATCAGAGTCCACTGGAATTGGAGCAGCGCTTGGTGCTGACTGATCCAGCAGAAGCCAGTAGTAGATGAGGGTGTTTGAGAGTTTTGCAGCTGCTGATGTTTCAGATAAGGGGCTTGAGTTTACTGGGATGCTAAAGAAATGGAGCATTTTAGTGCAATTTTCCGTGTTTTGGTAATATTTTGGAATATCTCCCACTGAAAGAACTATCCCAAATAAGCAACTGTGAGAATCTGGGCTTCTGCTACATCAGGCCAGTCATACAAATGTATGGGCATCTTCATTTCAGAAACAAACAGCTGGAGGCTTCTCTATTTGAAGTATATACTAGTGATTTTCAATACTAGTGCTGTTACAAAAAGTAAAAGTTTAAATAAGAAGTATTCCCTGAAAACATATCTGACCTCCCTTTCTGGCAGGTAAAGAGGACCGCAGAAAAGGGTGGTTTTGGGGTGGGGAAAAGAAAAAAGAGCAAAGTGGTAGGAAGCAGTTCCCCAAATCAGATGCAAAATTCCAATGGATCTTCCTCCCTCCTATAAGTGAGATCACTGCATAAAGTTAAAAAACAGAAAGATCAAGAAACAACCTTCCTTCAGAAGCCAAGTTTATACTCGAGGAGGGTCCCCAAGAAACCTCGAGGCCAAGACAGACACTGCATTTTGCTGGAACTGCACTTTTCAGAGTGAGTACTACCCTAGATAATCGCTTTGCTTAGATTTGTTCAGAGAAACCCAATAAGCAGCTATGCTGAACTGGTCTCCAAAATGCATGCAGCTCCCCTGTGAGCTAACTACGCAGCAGCTCCCTCTTCCCCTCAGCTCCTGCCCAGGGATGCTTGTTTTTGGGTCGTTTGCCATCTGTTGCACTAACAGCTGCTTAGCTTGGCACATTAATTCTTCACGCTCAGTATACAAAAGCTATTAGTGACTTTCAGGACAAGTTCAAAGTAAGATGCACTCTAGCAAAAAACCCAACTTGGAAAAAGGAGTACCTGTGCTTTTGGCTGATCTGCTTGCTTGAGGGACTTGCTCTTCTCAATCTTGTACAGCTGGGCTTTTGCCTTTTTCAGAAGACTGGCTACCCTCTTGTCAGTCATTGGCAGTTTGTCTGCTTGAGCCAACATAGAACTGATGGAGGAAGCAGAATGTTTAACAGTGCTTGATGAAGGAGCAGAAAGACGCAGAGCTTTTTCCTTCTCCAAAGACGGCACAGTGGGGCTGAGGTCCAGGTCTGATTTGTCCAGCCCCCCTCTACCTTTCTTGGATGTTTTGGTTTTGACAGCTGTTGTATCTACCAGAGCAGCAGTGGAAACTTCTGCCGTGGCATCTACTGCTGCAGACTTCTTCCGCCCGGCAGTTTTCTTGGCGGACGATGATGCTGCAGCATCTTCACTGACTTTTTCTTTGGGCATTTTACCTACAGGAAACAAAGCAGCGCTGCTCTGTATTTCTGACCCTTTTCTCCTCTTCTCTTTCTTTGACTCTCGTTTATTCTCCTTTTCTCTCTCTCTGTCTTTCTCTCTGCTCTTGTCCTTCTCCAGGCCTTTGTCAGCATCTTTATCTTTGGAGAGCTCTTCTGCTGCCCTGTCCTTGTTTTTGCCTCTCTCTGTCTGGGGACTTGATGTGAACCAGGGGAAGAGAGGAGTAGGGCTACCAGATGAGAAAGGCTCTGCTGGAGCACTTGTCTGCTTCCTTGGTCTCTGGCTTCTTTCTGCTGATTCCCCAGACTGCGATAGGGAATGGGAGGGAAAAGTAAAAGTTGAATTTAAGGCACTAGTGGCAAGAGAACTAACTGAAATACTAGTTAATGAGGAAGAGACAGAAGACTGTGGGGTGAGAGTTGTCAGGTCAGAGGTACTAAGCCTCCCGCTCCTCGTCCTCATGGAGTGCGAAGGAGACCTGGGCTCTGATCGGATGGGGCTGAAGGCTTTCCTCTTCCGCCGCCGCGAGGACGTGCCCGTGGCAGAGGTCCCCGTGGTGGCACGACCGACAGACGAGGGCAACGTTACAGACTCGAAGATCCGGGAGTGGGCCTCGCTTGGTGTGAATCGTGGCGCTCGCAGCAGAGGACTTCTCTTGTGCATATCAAACCTGGCTCCAGAGTGAAGCGAAAAGAGACGTGTGGGGGCTGTGGCACCTGGTGTTGAGAAGCCAGAAGCAAAGCCAACGTCCTCCGGTGTCAGCGGCGGGGGTCTGAAGTTATCAAATATCGGTTTGCGAATAAGACCCTCTTTGGCATATTTTGCTGATGAGAAGTACTGTGGCTCTGACCTGGAATGTTTCAGGGAGGTCCACCTAAATGTTGGCTCTCGCAGAATTGACTTTCGTTTCTCTTGCATCGGTGCAGCAGAAGCAGGAAGAAAGGGTGAGGCTAACGGTATGGTTGGAGGCATAAGCCAAGGGGTATGGTCTGAGATGCTTGAAGCAGGCTGCAGTGGTGGGGGGGGAGTGAGCAAAGGGGGAGGAGGAGAGGAGGAGGACTGCTGCTGTGGCATGCTTGGTAAGGCTGACAGCTTTTTTGCAGTCCTCTGGCCAAAACTTCTTTCTGTTATTGAAAACCTTCTATTTCTTCTATCACCATTATCGTTTTCAGGGGACTGAGAAACAGGCAGGGGAGTGTGAACCTCTGGAGTATTGCTTCGCTCCTCAGAAAGCATCTGCATCTCCTCAGAAGCCTGGGAGTCTGTAGATGTATCCACGCTGGGGCTGCTGGACCGTGAGGAATCTGAAGACATCTGAGATGAATGTTGAGAAGCGGCGCTGGACTTTTCACTGGAGCCACAAGATGTAGTGCTGAACCTGCTGTTTGGTGTGGATTCTAGTCTGGATATTTTAATAGGAGGATCGTAGTCTTCATCCTCAATAAACCGTTTGGGTGTTTTGATAATCCGTGATGAGATTGCACTCACAACTGGCATGATGAACTGTCGAATATTTTTGAGCTGTGTTCTCCCCATCCTGCCCTGCAATTTGGCTGCTTCTTTCTCAATCTTTTTTTGCGCTCCCTTTTTAGCCCTCTGCAAGAGTTGCTTAGCAATCGCAGCATCCGTCCTTTTGGTGGAAGGTATAATCCTGACAGGCTTAATCCTGCGTGGACTCTGTCTGACAGCAGCCTTCTCCTCCTTCGTGAGAGGCGGTGTGCCATCCTTTTCTTTGCGAATCCTCTGGGGTTTCTCCAGCTGTGAGTTTATGACTAAAGTTGAGGAAGTCTTTAAACGTTCAGAGGACGGTGGCCTGCCTCTCCTGCGCACAATCTGAACGCTCTTCCTCCCAATCTGAATTTTTGCCCCAGGCTTAAATTTAGATTTCAGTGGGGAAAGCTTACTAGTTCTTAATTTCTTGATTTTAGTTGCTTGCTGAAATGTAGTGGATGGTGATCTTTTGATTTTTTTCAGACTCTCTTTTTCTTCTTTGCTGCCCTTCTGAATGTCTGATGTGTCCTTCTCCTGTGACAATTTGAATTTCACACTTGTAAGTGCTGGAGGTCTTCCTCGTCTTTTTTCCCCACTCTTAGACTCCTTCTTCTTTACTTTCTCCATGGATGTGGTTTCAGACTTGCTTGAAGGGGAACACACTGATGAGGAGTCTGACAGTACAGCTGAACTTCGGTCAGAACTGCTCCGGGGCCTCCCGCGAGGTTTCCGTGGACTAGATTTAACTGAGAGGGAAACAGAGAATGCAGGGAACATATTAAATTTCTCCAAGTGTGGGATGAGCATTACCCAGGTCACATAAGTATTTACTCAGTATCATTCATGCTGCCCATACGTTGCCAAAACATTTCAGATAATCAACAAATAAAAATAGTTTTAGCGCTACATGTAGAGAATCCTTTCCCAACAAATGTCTTTTCCCACATAAAATACCACACAGATAACTTGCTTAAAAATGCAAGCTAGTCTTTTCCCAACAATTATATATGCAATTGCACAAGCCCAGCACCAACCTCATGTTGAGAGGGAGCAATAATTCTCAAGGGCACATGCTATCTTTTAAACACATGAATTTTAATAATTTTTTTAAGCAGCTCACAGCCAGTTGAAAGAACAAAAAAATCCTTCCTTTCAAGTGCCATCCATCTGCACTGCTAAGGGAGAGGTCAAGAGAGCAAGAACAACCTACACAAGGCTGATACAAGACAAATTACTAAAAACTGGTTTTAGCTTTGAAACACAGTTAATACTCAGCACTGACTTGGAGCCATCAAGCACAAGACTTGATCACCCACCCTGACCAATGCATTTCACTGCATTCTCACCAAGTCCAGCTATTTCAGTTCTGGATCTTCCCTTGCACTAGCAAGGCACCCCACCACAGCTTGCTGTTGAAGCCAAGCTGAGCAGATGATTATGGTGGAAGAGCAGAGCACTCTGGTGAGAGCATTTACTGACAACACAGGCAGTAAGGAGTCTACTGAAGATACTAAAATAGTCAAACAGTCTCAGACCCTTACTCTTTAAATAGCTGCCTCTCCAGAACACTGACATGAGGTTTGAAATACTGGTTTCCTCAGTATAACTCTTTTACTCAGACTTTCCCTTCTCCTTTACAGATCAGACATAGAGAATCCAATACTAACTGCATAGAACCTAAAGACTGGTGTGGCTTTTATGGTGGATGAGATTTGGTGGAACAAACAGGAGAGACATAGCAAAATCATCACAAAAGAAAACAGAAAGTCAACTCCCAATCCTGCAACTTGAACTTACCTGTGGGGGACCTGGTGGGACTTCGTACTTTAACTTCTTCATCTGAACCAAAACCTAAAAACTGTTCATCCTGCAATGAGAGAGCAGATGGAAGTCTGAGGACATGGATAATAATGTTGAAATTAACTCCACTGTGAATGAAGCACAAAAGGATTCTAGAGGATTTTCCTTCCCTAAAAAAAGATACTGGCATTTGCTCTTCTAACAAAGAATTGCTAAAAAGGAAATACAACTTTTATATACACATACACAGCAACTACAGTTTACAGCTACAGAACAATCAAAAAGAGTTACAGGAAAACAAACTACAAATATATACAGAAACAAACCCTTAATACATAAAATCTGCTGCTCATATCAAACAACAAAGCTTTCCTCCTGTAAGCTATTATTCAAACCACCCTAAAGACACACTCCAGCAAATGAAATGTTTCTGTATATATTATTCTAGTACAAACATAGCCCAACTTCCTGCAAACTTACGTAAATCCTCTCTTTTTAATTCCCTTCAGACTTGGTCTTAAGGAGAGATGAAAACCTGACTTCTACTATGAAGCTCTTTCCTCTGAAGGAGGCATGAGGTCCAGAGTGAGTCAGGTGTATCAGGAGTCTGTAGGTGTCAATCCAGTTCATCTGCCACTCAAATGCGTGGCATCTTTTCAACATCTTGTTGTTTTTATATCATTCCACCTTTCCTAATCCATTTTCACCTCAAGTATTTAGTTGGCCAGTCTTAACTTTCCTATGAATTTGGAAACAGAGATGCCACTTGTTGTTTATCCTTTCAAAGCACTATGCAATGTGGCTGCTAAGCTTTAAGAAGGGCAGGCACTGCAAGAACAGTATCCTGCAAGTGAAAAGGGACAAGACTGTGAAAGAAGGAGAGCTGCACAAAGAAGTAACACCATTTCTTTGTGTTCTGCCTCATCCTTTTTACATGGAATTCCTACTTCATCTACTTACAGAGATCAGGAAGAGCATTTCGGCTAGTGACACCACAATCAGAGACATGAAAAGGAGCAAGGCTTTAGAACAAAGTATTTCTCAAAATTTTCTGCCTGGTTTGTGTCTCACGAGCCCCAGTGTAAACAATTCAAACGCCCTGACCAGGTGGACATCCAGGTGCTCAGTGCAGATAATGGTTTGGCCAATTAAATACAACACATACCCCCTCGGGCTGCAGGTACCTGTAAGGCACCACCAGCACATACACCTGCTGGAGCAGGGGGTGGCCCTGCCCCTCCTCACATCCCTGCTGCCTATCTGCTCTTCACACTTGCAGCAGAAATGACAAGAAATCCAGAAAAAGCAATGATAAAGCAACATAGCAGAAATAAAATTATGCCAGAAGGAAGATACTGCTTCTGCCCGAGACACCTTGCATCACGCAGAACCCCTGGAGGCCATTCCCAGAAAGGGAGAAACTCCTGCTTCCCAACTTGAGTCCTGCAGCGCTGCAAGCTGAGCAAGAGCAGTGCCCAGCACTGCGGATCAGGGACACGCCTGCCTCTCCCGAGCACGTGGGCTACAGCAGGATGTAAACATCGCTGGGTGCTGCAGCACTGCCTGCGTGGGCGTGGGCAGGGAAGGGGTCCCAGCCCCGACAGAGGGAGAAGCTGTCAGCGCAGACAGATGTGGGCTGAAACCCAGAGAAGGCACAGAGAAATAGCAAATACCTAAGAAGGTTTAGAATACAAATACAGTCAGGTTTAGAAATGCTGAGGGATCAGCTGCTCACCCTGTGCGATTTCCTGACTTGCACTGGCCTCCAAGTTCCTGTGGCTGCTACAGATCTTTTCTTCATTTTGTTGTTATGGGTCCTAAAGTCATTATTATTTTATCTCTGGCTACTAAATCAGTACTTGCCATATTTCTGACAATCACCTGTCAATCCATGATTACAACTTGCATTATTTTCAAACTGAGCTCTGTTATCTTACTTTGTCAATGTAATATAAAGTAATGTTTCCAGCACTAATACTGGCTAAATAAAATGTAATGTTTCCAACATCAATACTGGCTTTGGCCCAATAGCCTGGGAATGATTTTTTCCATTTCTTACCAACCAGTCACTAGAAGCATCTACAGCAAAAAGGCTCCTTCCAGAAAACAATCACTTCCGCTTCATTTACAACCACAAGTAGTATGACCAATATGTTACATGTGCTTGTGTGTTCGGGGACATTCCTGAGTGTATTGGTGACCTCAGAACAGTCACTATCACTACATGAGAAGGCAACCCTGTGACCTGTCAGAGAAGATGAAGAAAGCCACTAAGTATCACTCAGCATTTGCCAGGCCAAACCATTCAGTTGGCCAGCACATCCAAAATGCACCTTTGAGGCAAACTAGGCAGGAACAGCCTTCCTCCAGTCTTTCAGAAATGTCATGACAGATGGAGAGTGATTAAAAACCATGAAGATTTTGAACATGGCCTCATTTACCTGAAGCAGGCATGGGATGATCTCTCTGTGGGCAGCATGTACATTACCCATCAAACATTACACTATCCCAACTGGGCTCAACTTCAGAGTTGTGTGCAGATAAAGAATGGCTTTTCCTGAAGCAACCCAGCTACTAAAGAATAGAGAAGTTGCAAGCAAAGGTCTATGACAATGCTCTTGAGCAATATTACTTTTCAAAGAATTTCCAGTTAAAGATCTCACAGGAAAACCCACCTTCAAAGGAGAAACTATCCTGCAGGCACTAAGTGATGTTCTGATCTCTGTCTGAAGAATAACAGTATAAACCATACCACTATGGATCTGAAGTTGCATGGGGCTCTAAACCAGCAGCCACTCCAATCATCACCTGAAAAAGTTTATTTTACAATAGAGTCACCTGACCAATGCTGTCCTTCCCATTCCCCATCCTGGGTTTGGCCCAAGTTAGACAGCACCTCGCTTTCTTGGAAAGGGATAAGCTATTTTTAGAAGCTCATTCAGATGCCTGCTTAGTGACTGCAGCACAACATCTACCAGACTCCTCTGCTTTCAGCAGAGTAAACACCCTGGGAGTTGGCAGGTAGTAACCCTGAGACAAACACCGGGTGCTGGGAGCAGAGCAGAGTCTGCTGGGAGTTCAGGCAGACGCTTCCCAAGCCATTACTCGTGATGCAACTTCAATAATAAACAGCTGAGCACTTGGGGTGATTGTTATGCACCAACTCAGGTAAGGGGACATTCGTCCTTCCATTGTTTAATTAAACTGAAGCCCTAGCAGAAGTGATGCACAGACTTTGCTGGGGCTTCACCTGGGAGCAGCACCAACCTACAGAGAACACCCTGAGATCACAGAGCAGCCCTTGGCCTGTTCACCTCCACATGACAGCCCCAAACCACACTGCAGTGGTACCCTCAGGCATCACCCATGGTAATACAACGGTGATTAGGGCTGCAGCTTCCAGAGCCCCATTTTTTCAGAATTAAAAAGAATATATTGTTCTTTATGGGTCTGAGGCTCAGGGCAGGTATGTTACTGAGAATACAGATCTGTTTTGCCAGAGTCCTGGTTCCAACCTGGATGAGAAATTCTGATTTATGCTTTCCATTCTGAATACAGAGAAATGCTTATTCTGGTCACAACAAGCTTTCAATAATACCACTTCCAAGGAAGAGGGTCAGTCAAACCACTACCTAGAAAGATGAAGCTTGCAGATGATGAGAGAAAAGCCCCACAGCTGCTGTACGGATGCATTAAAAAAATTCTTTTGTGGTGGTAAACTCATCTTTTTCTCCTAAACATATGTTCCTAAAGAAACTAAAGTCAAACTATGCTCTGCAGCTCACCTTGGGGGGAACAGCTAACCCTGCTCTGGAAATTCTGTGGTATCCCTGAGAAGTGATGAACCACTGACTTGAGGAGTTACCTGTTTGCTCCAACAGGTGCTGCAGTTCAGCACTCGGGTGCCAATGCAGAAGTGCATGGCCAAGCACTGCTGCAAGTCTGTCCCAGGAGTTTCCAGCTGAAGGAAGCACAGTGTCCAAAAGCCCCTGGAACAAACTCACCAGTCAAGGCTGCTGCTCTGACATTGCCTTACCTGCCCACTGCTGATGCCAGGGGAACGAGCCACATCACCTCTCAACTGAAAAGCTTCCCAAATTCCTAACAAACTTCCTAAAACTGCTTCTCCTGAGGGTTTGGAGCACTGAACAAAGCTGACCAAAGCACAAAACCAGAAACATTTATTTTCACACGTCTGCCAAAGCAACACCCGCATGTTCAGGAAGGGAAAGTGCACAAAGGAACCTCCATCTCTTGGGCCATGACCTGCATCATCCTCACCCACCACGTGTCTTGTCAGACATAAACACCTACAGCAGTCCCCTCCCCGTGCACGTGCAGTGACCACCTTACAGTGACAGGAAAGGCTCTGCACCTCCAACTCACACATTAAACACTCAAGCAGTCTGACAGTGACCATTCAACCTAACACTATGTGAGGAAATTTTGAGGCAAACAGAATAAATTATCTGTACTTCCAGCTCAGGCATGACCCTGGCAGCAGTATGGAAGGTAATCCTTACCCCCAGGACATGGATCTAATACCATTTCCAAACATTCCCGGCATCAGCGATCATCCACAACTCCAACATTCACCTTAATTCAAACATTATGCCCCAGGTGCTACCAGGGACACCACCATCACCACCACATGCAACTGCCAAACTTGAGCTTCTGCAGCTTTCAGCCAACGCAGATTTACGGGGGTAACTGTCAGCATGCATCCAGCACACTCTCAACTTTTATGTCCCAAAGCTTCAATCCCCCTTCACAGACAGGCAGGAAGCTCTAAACTGACAGGCAGAGCAGATATTTAACAACTATGTTTATGCTTCTTTTATGCCAAATATTGACATAATGAACCAAGAAAGTGCAACCGTATTTTTCTTGCTCCTACAGTGCCACTCACACCAAGCTGAAAGGTTAGTACACAGTACAAATGCTACCTTTCAACCAGTTACAGCTTCACTGTGCAAAAAGTCCCCCAGCAATTCTTGTCGTGTCAAAATTGAGTATCAGAATGTGGCTCCTTTAATGTGAGCTGGTTTCGAGATAACTCAGTGCAACACTGAGCTGCAGCAGAAGACAAGGTTTTGTACAAAGTGACCTCAATCTGAGGAGAATGCCCTGCCACCCCAGAATTCAGGTATATTTTAAATGAGAAATGCAGTTTGCTATGTACTACAAAACTGTCAAGTAGACAAGGGAAAGACCGAGTCTAATACTTGCTCTGGACAACATTACTCCTGCATCTAACTTGGTGGTAATACCCAATTTCAACAGGTACCTACACAAGTGCAGACAAGAATGAGGTAGAAAAAAAACAAGCACGTGGAGCAGAAGTTGTAAATAAAAAGGTAACACCGCTTCTTCCTCTGACAGCCACTGGCTCCTGACCTCAAAACAACTGCTCAGAGTTTATTCCTGATGAGGAATAATGGCAACTCGGTTGAATAGTGTAACTGGCCTGGCTCAGGAAGGACCCTCAACCTTGTGGAAAGAACAGCATGAGCACCAGGCAGTTTCTGAGAGGACACGGTGAGCCCTAATATGAAGGGGTCTTCTGGAAGCCCCCAGAGCAGCTGCCCCAGTGGTACCAGAAACTGCATGGTTCCTGCACTGCACACAGCTGCCCTCTCCTCTGGAGAGACCACAGGCAGCCCCCATGTGCTGGCTTCCTACACGTGCCAGAGCCCTTTTCACACCCTCACCCCCACCTCACAGAGAACTTGTACTGCAGGACAGAAAAAAGCAGCCTCTGGTGCTGTAATCTTCACTAGGACTACGACGAGTGCACAAGTCACCAGCCAGGAGAGCACCCTTTGATGCAAAAATGTTGTGTTTCTTGAGCATCACCAAAGGAAAGGGCGAGTTAACTCAATCTGACTGTTTGTGAGGATCCTCTCTGAGCATGCTGCAAATCCAGAGCGAGGGGAAACACCTGGGGTCTGCCCCTGCCTGGCTCATGAGCGGCCAGGCAAAACTGAACCTACAAACAACAAGCCACAAATCAATGTTTATCATTTATTTCTACTGTATGCAAGGTTATTAGGGAAAAGCTATTAGCAGCTAAGTAGAAAAGAGATGTAATAAGTAGAATTCTTAAAATCCAGGAGACCCTGTGTTAATCAGATGCCACACCTACAACGCATTCAAGCTATTTTACTTTAAAGCAAAAACACCCTAAAGGCTAAACTCAAAAAGATATCTCAAAGATGTTTTAGGCTTTTTTGGGATGCAAAAATATACTTGAAGACAACTGGAATTAAACAAACCACAGCCCAATGTCATCTCAGGAAAAAAAAAAAAAAAAGAAAAAAAGAAACAAAGCAACTTGCCTCCCCCCACATGAAAAACCTCCTGGGTTATTAACTCTGTGGTCAGCTTGGTTAGCCAGATCTCAAGTCATTTCTATCCCTGAACTAGCACTGGTGAGATATTAACTGCTTCCCAGAGGACTCCATGAATTCCATCAAGCCATGTCTACTGCAAAAACAAAAAAGAGAAGCATCCCAAAGCGCACCCCCTGAGATGATGGCGTTAGTGAGAGCAGTGTCTCACACCCAGAGGGTGCACAGGTGAGGGCAGGAGTGTCCCCACGCTCAGCTCTGCTCCTGCAAACACAACCCAGCTCCTCCAGCACCGCAGCTGCCGCTCCACAGGCAAGGAACTCCTCCAGCTCAGCCACGAGCAAGGAGCTCCACTTTATGGCACCCAACAGAAAACGCCAAAACCAGGCCAGAAAGACACAAGAAAACTGTATTTTCACGTGTGTTTTAATGAACTCTGCTACGGCCAGTGACGGGAAAGGAAACCAAAATACAAAGATACATTCACCTACCCTACAGCTGACAACCTGCCTGGAGAAGAGGAAGACAGAGCTGGCCCTTCAAAAACCTATAATAAAGCCCTCCTGGTACAAAAGACCTGGGGAATCCTCTTGCCGGCACGAGGATGCCGCCAAGGAGCGATGCAAAACAACTGGGGGAGAGCAGCGCTGCAGCTCGTAGTAACACACCCCCATCATGTCTTCCCTGCTCTGTCAATAGGTGGGTTGTCGTCGCACTCCCACTCCGGCTGCCTTAGAAAGGCTTAAAAAAAAAAAAATAAAAAAAATGAAGGGAGGAAGAAGAGCAACTCGAAAAAAAGAAGAAAAAAAAGAAGAAAAAAAAGAAGAAAAAAAAGAAGAAAAAAAAGAAGAAAAAAAAGAAGAAAAAAAGGAGCGGCAGGGCTCCTAGTACCGGCGAACGGCCTCTCGCAACGGGCCAAGCTCCGCCTGGGGCATCCACAGCGGAGAAGGGAGGAAGAGGAGGAAGAGGAGGAAGAGGAGGAGGAGGAGGAGGAGGAGGAGGAGGAGGAGGAGAAGGGGGAGGGCCGGTGCGCGACACCCACCGCCGGGCCCGCAGGAGGGGCCGGCAGCCCAGCCCCCTGGAGCCCCCGCGCCCGGGGAAGGACGCGTCACCCCGCCGAGCATCCCCGGCAGCGGGGCGCGCCGGGCGGCCCCGGGCCGCAGCATCCCTCCTACCTCGCTGCCGGCCGCGGGCTGCGCGCACCGCATCCCGCCCCGCCGCGGGCGCGGGAGCGGCGGGAGGCGGATAATGGAGGCGGCGGCGGGGAGGAACGCACCGGCGGCAAGTCGCGTGCGCGGGGAGGGACGGCGATGGGCGGCCGGAGCGGGCACCGGCACCGGGGCCCGCCCGCCGAGCCCCGCCGCCCCCCCACAGCCCCCCCGCCGGGCGCGCCCTTTGTGCGGGGCGCGGGAGGTGTGTCCGGCGGCGGGCGGGCTGCGCGGCCGGGGCCGGGTGGGTGCGCCCGGCCGCGCTCGGGCCGCCGCCGCCGCCGGGGATGCTGCGCCCGGGAGCCGCCCGCCCGCCGCGCCCCCCCGCCCCCGCCCCGCCGCCCCTCTCACCTCTCCGCTGCCCGCCTCGGCGCCGCAGGCCGCGCGGAACCGCCGCAGGTTGATGCCGATGGTGGCCGAGACCTGGAGCGCCGCATCGAAGCCGGGACCGGCCGCGGCCGCGGGGCCGCCGGGGCCCGGCGCTGCCCCGCCTCCGCCGCTTCCCGCCGCCCCGCCGGAGCACGGGCCGCCGCGCTCGCCCTCGCCCGCCGTCGCCGGCGCCGCCGCAGGCTCGGCGGGCCGCAGGCTATGCACGGCCGGCACCCGTAGGCGGGACCCCCCCGGGCCCCGGCGGCCCCAGCCGCCGCTGCCGGGCCGGGCGGGGAAGCGCCACCGACCGCTGTGCGCCATCTTTACTGAGAGGCGACGAGCCAGAGAGCGGGGCCGGGCCGCACCCCGCGCCCTGCATAGCGCTTCGCCGGCCCGTGGAGGCGCTGCATAACAACGGGTGCCATGCAGGTTGTGGGGCTCCGCCATCCCGCCGCCCCGGCCCATGAATAAACCATGCTCGATCAGTGCTAGCCCGGCATAACGCTGGGCGATATGCAGAGCCCCAGGCCCGAGCCCCAGTGCAGCCCCCCGTCCTGGATGGCGCAGCCTCGGGCCGCCGCGGCCCCTCATAACTCTCAGTGCCATACAGGCGCGGGGCTCCTCGCGAGCCGGCCCCGGAACCTGCCTGCCGTATAAGCGGGCCGCTAGCAGCCCTCATAACCCCGAGGGCGATGCCGAGCGGGAGCAGGAGCCCCGCGCCCCGGACCGCGCATACGGCATAGGCGGTGCAGCCGCTCCCCTGCATAGCGCCGGGCCGTATGCGGGGCGCGGGGCGCGGCCCCGGGCCCGGCATGGCAGAGCGCGCAGCTCGGCCGGGGCGAGCCGGTGCCTGCGGCGGCACCGCGGCCCCGAGCCGTGGCACCGCGGCCGGGCGGCTTCGCCCTGCCCTCCCGGCCCCGGCTGTGCCTGCCCTCCCGGCCCCGGCTGTGCCCTGCCCGCGGCCCCGCGCCCCGGCGGTGCCGCGTCCCGCCGGGTGCCGCCCCCGGGAGGGAGGCGGCGGCGGCACCGGGCTGGCAATCCTGTCGCGCACAGCACGGCGAGAACAGGGTTAACACCCAACAAGTGCCGCCGTGTTCTGTGAGAACAGCGCTGCAAGCGCACGGATAAGGTGTAAATCCCTCTGCCTGGGCACCAAAATGCCCATTTTGCTCCGGAGTTCATCAGCTGAGGGCAGGGCAGAGCGAGGGCGGGGAGGCTGTTTGTCCGGACTGCTCGGGTGTTAGGGACAAGCTGCTGGAGCCTCTGGGGTCACAGCCCCTCTGCTGCCTGGGCTCCTGCTCCCCAGGACTTCCCGGCAGATCTGAAATTAGATGTTGTTTTCGTGTCTAGGGACAGGAGCATCTTTGAGCTCTCCCGTGCTTTACTGGTGCAGCTCAAGCCCACCCTCCCGCTGAAGCTGCTCCTGGCCAGCGCTGCTGTGAGCTGCAGCCCCCCGAGCGCCCACCAGAACCTGCTCTGACAGGGGCACGTGTGGACAAGAACAGGTCAGAGAGGCAGGTGCTGGAGCCCGATCAGACAGCCTTGCCCCTGGTGAGGTTCTCAGGTTCAGAATCCTCCTTGCAGTCATCACCAAGGAGCAATCCTAGCTAAAACCATCTTCTAAGATAGTAAAAACAGGCTGCCAGCTTCAGAGAGCTCCCACAAATTATTTTCTGGACATGTCAGAGCACAGGGCACTCACCAGGCTTTGCAGAAAACCCTGCAAGGGCTGGCTGACAGTGAGCAAGGTGGCAGAACCCCAGGCAGCTCAGCCTCTGGCTGGTGGCAGCTGAGGTGACACATGCAGCAAATGCAGCAAAGCTCTGCTTGCTTGCACAGGCTGGCACTGCACCAGCCAGACCCCAAACCAAAGAGCTGCGTTCCCGATGGAATAAGCCACGGAAATTGCTTCTGATAATGTAAAAAGTGCTGGAATGTGCTTTTGGGTCCCACTGGCTGGTGGGAACCGCATTCTGGAACAAATGGAACGTTTCCCCTTGGCAGCCTCTGTTTGATTTTGGGGCTCTCAGACCTGCCCTGGAGCCACAGCTGGGGCACAGTGAGTGTCCCAGAGCACACAGAGCTCTGGTGGCCAAAGCAATGTCACTAAAGCAGCTCTGGCACCCTTGGGCCTGGCCCTCAGACCCCTCCTGAGGAGCCAGCCCTGCCAGCCCTGCCCCAGGACAGGCTGGCACCCGTCAGAGCACCAGACAAGGATGACAACAGCTCGGTACAGGCTCCCAGTTTATTGTTGCAGACGCCGTCCCAGACCCAGCAGGGTGGCACAGCCGAGGGGAGGGCTCACACGTTGTAGCCGATGAGGCCGCCCTTGCCGATGATCTCCCCGATGTAAAACCACATCAGCACCTCCGTGGCCACCAGGCCGTTCCTCAGCGCGTCCTGAAAGGGAAAAGGCACTGCTCAGATCACATCCCACGCTCCCACAACAGCTCCCACATCCCTGCCCTCCAGCAGCTCTCAAGGCAAAAACCCAGAAGTGGGGCAGAGTGTTTGCTGTATTCAGCCACCCCTCAACATATCCCATCACAGAAATGTTCTACAACATAAGCACACTGTCAGCTGCTGACTGTGGCTTTTTAGAGCTCTTTCAAGGACCATTTCTTAGCCACACACGGAAACACGCTGATTTCAAGGCCAGCCAATGACACAGCTGATCCAGGAGGCTGGGCTCATTCAGCCACCTATGGATTCTCCCTTTTCCTGCGAGCAGAGGGGAACAAGCAGCCTGGTCCAGGCAGGGAAGAATTAAAGCAAAGCCAATAAAACACTTTAAGCTCTGGGCCCCTGAATTCCATGAGCTTCATATATCGCAGCCAACAGTTCCCTCTGCTTCCCAAGGCAGGAGCAGAGCATGTCCTGGGGGGCCAGGAGGCTCCTGCTGGAGCTGTGCTGGCACTGTCGCGTCCCTCCGGCCGGTACCTTGACGGTGAGCTGCGCCAGGCGGCCGCTCTGGAACGCCCTCACCAGGCCCTTCATGCTGTCGATGGCCCGCGGGATCTCGGCGGGGGTCGGCGGGGCCAGCTCCACCTTGGCGTAGTACCAGAACGTGGCCAAGCGCGGCTTCGAGTAGGTCACGGCGGCTGCGGGAGGGCGAGCGGAGCGGACGGTGTTCTCCCAACGCCGGGAGCCCGCCAGGCCTCCCCGGGGCCGGCTCGGTGCCCTCAGCCCCAGCCCTGAGCCCTCAGACCCGGCCCTCAGCCCTCAGACCCAGCCCTGAGCCCCAGCCCCGGCCCGCTGCCCCGAGCCCCGGGCTGCTGCCCTGAGCCCCGTGCCCGCTGCCCACAGCCCCTGGCCGGCTACCCTCAGCCCTCAGCCCCGTGCCCGCTGCCCTCAGACCCGGCCCTCAGCCCTCAGACCCAGCCCTGAGCCCCGGGCCCGGCCCGCTGCCCTGAGCCCCGGGCCCGCTGCCCTCGGCCCCGTTCCCCCTGCCCTCCTCGCCGCCCCGGCCGCAGCCCGGTGCCTCACCGCCGAGCAGCTCGGGCCCGCGCTGCACCAGCCGCTGCACCAGCCCCTGCGCCGCCTTGGCCATGGCTGCGCGCTCAATGTCACCGCCCGCGCCGCGCCCGGCGTTCGCCGCGGCCAGCCCGCACCGAGGACCCCGGGCCACGTGCGCGGGGCGGGGCCGGGCCGCGGGTTCGAGTCCCCGGGTTCGAGTCCCGCGCGGGGCCCGGACCGCGCCGCTCCCCGCACCGAGCCCCGCACCCGGCCCCGCGCCGCTTCCTACAGCTCCCGGCACCGCCAGACCTCCAGCACCAGCTGTAAGATGAGCTCTGTGTTTAATTTCCAACGCCCGCCATTCCCAACACGCACTGGGGAAGCAAACCCCGCTACGCCCCTGGCACATAAAAGCTGGAACAACTGCTGTCCCCCTGCTGTCCATCCCCCGGAGGCATTGCTTGCACCAGGGAAAGATGGTTACAGTTTAAACACAGAACGGAGGGAGGTTTTGGTGTTGCTGGAACGTGGCCAACACAAAGGGCAGGTAATGGAGAGCCAGGGCACCACATCATGAGGAGCTGTGTTCTTCTGCCCAGCTCGGAGCTGCAGTGCACCGGGAAGTCATAGTACTAAAGAGAGAGTCTTGAAAGGAAAGGAGAGAACGAGGGCTGGCAGGGAAGGTCTGAGGAGAGGCTCCAAAGGTGGTGGCAATGCACTAAATGTGGTTGTCATTAGGGTGGCAGCTCCAGCCTCTACCCCTGCATGGCTGTGACTCGCCCATGACAGGAGGTCTAGAGATGAGATCCTGTCTTTTAGTTCAGCGTGTCCTCCAGCTCCTCCTCCTTCTGCTTTTTCCTCTCTGCAAGCCATCTCTGTATCTTCTCTTTTAGCTCTGTGTTTGGTCTGATCTGGTCCATAGTGAGGGGGCTCCGATTGAAAGGATCTGTCTGATCACTGAAACACAAAACATCAAGGAGGTTACTCCGACACTCCTGGTGCTAGAGATAAAAAAAAAAAAAAAAAAAAAAGAGCCCAGGAAGAGTCACAGGATGTGTGAAATAGATCCCAAAAGTGTCAGGGTGTGAGGGCTGTGCTGCACACCTGAGGAGGTGCCGGGCTATGGTCGATCTGTCCACAGTGACACGGGAGGAGGGCAGGATCACGGGGTCTGACATCAGAGTGCTCATGATTGGGTCCAGGAATTCATCACAGGCATCTGCATACGTCTCCTCTTCCTGCTGCTGCCGGTCTGCAAGAGACTGGGGAGCACACGTGGCTTTCAGGGACCAGCCTCCATGTGCAGGCAGGGAACCCTCCCAGCTGCCCCACCTGGACCCTGGACAAAGCCCCACTCCCAGAAATCCAGCTCCACAGCAAAGATGCAGCAACACACAGAGCGAAAAGGACACAGGGAACCCTCTCCATCTTTTTCTGCACGTTGAATTCCCTCCAGTGCTCACCTTGATCCTCTCAGCCAGGTTACTGAAAGACACTATCATGTTGCCAGGCTTGTTGATCTTCTTCAGCACCCGCACGGTCTGGGCAAAGAGCGTCGGTGAGTAGGAGCGGCCGTCCTTGGGGACTGTGGCACAGAAGTTTTCTTCATCCCTGCACCACAGGTTACGTGAGAGAAAGGCTTAAGAATCCCCATTTACCAGGGCTGCAAAACAGTCCCCACAGCAGCCACGTTCCCATGGCAAAGGACTCAAAGCTAAAGAAAAGCTCGAGTGTAACTAAGCATTTGTCCCCCAAGCTGGCTCCTGCCACTGACAGGATCACTCCCCTTGTCACCTACCCAAGGTTTAGGTAGATGGTGCAGATGTCAGACACGAGCTGCTGTGGTTTGAAGTCAAACTCACTGAAATCCTTCACCTTCAAAGCTCCCATTTTAGGCCCAACCAGGTGTTGCAGGAAGTAGTTGAGCATGGAGATGATGCGCTCGGCAAGGAAAGGATGCACAAAGAGGGACTTGATTTCTGGAAAGCAAAACAACAGTCTGCAGATTCACAGCAACTCCATCCTCACCTGACCACCCTGAAACCAGGTTCCTGCCTGCTCTCTCCCTGGCAGGGCTCTCCTCTAGATCCTGGCAGGCAGGAGGGGCCGTTTTCCCTACCTGAAGTCAGGAAAGCCAGAGTGCCAATGGTTTCATTGGACATGATGTTGTGGAAACGTGCCAGCTGACCAAACATCTGCAGGCTGGACTCCTTCTCGCGGCGAGCCTCCGGGGACAGGCTGTCCCACTCGCCTCGGTCCTTCTCAATCTGCTGAACTTTGATCTTGCTGAGGTACTGAGACAGAACACATGCACTGTTTGGGTGGGTGGCCACGCCAAGGAGGTCCAGGAATGCTCAAAACCAGTCAGGCAACATCCGTATCACCCATCTTATCTGCTGGCCTTCCAGCAATCAGTTCTCTGGCAGGTAATAGCTCCCCAAAATAGCCCTTTCCAGCAGCAACAGCAGAGAGACATTTAACACACACCAGGGACACGAGGGCACCTGAAATAATTCCCTTGTAATCCCAAAGGAGAACTGCCTGGAGACAAAAGGCCTTTTTTAGGCTAAAACACTTGCAGAAAGAGCAAGGGGATTTGAGAATCAAAACCCACAGTGATTATTTACAGCCTGAGTGTATCCAGATTAGGAACAGGCAGATTTCCCAGCGTGCTTCCTGCTGGATCTGAAAGAGCCCTTTTGCTCCTCTTGGTTCTGAGCTGCCTCCTGAACCCAAAGGAAGGAAGGGTAACCCACAGACAGGGCCCCAGACCCTTCCTCCTGCCTTCACCCTTCTCCCAGAGCATTGGCCACCCCATCTCGGGATTGTTTCCTGCAGAGACTCACCAGGCAGGGCCTGGCAAGCTGGCCCTGTTCTGGAGGTCAGCATTGCACCAAGGAAGTGAGAACTTGTTTACCTGACGATGACGGAATGTGAGCTCAGCCCTACCTGTATGGCTTCATCCAACAGGAAAATGGCATCGTTCATGAGCAGGTTAAGGAAGCGCAGGAAGAGAGGGGGATTCATTGCCTCCAGGTTCTCGGAGGCATAATCAGCCAGGGCCTGCCAAGAAAGGGGCAATAGCAACATCTGCAGCCCAGCCCCAGTGGCAGGACACGGAGCCACGTGAGCTGCACACCCACGTGTGCACATCTCTGCTCACCTTGATGCTGTCCCGGTAGGAATCGGTGTCCCACATGTACCTGAGGATGGGATACATGGGGCGGCGGTAGTTGAACTTCTGCTCAAACTGGTGTGGGTCACCTGGGCACAAGCCAAAGAACCTTTCAAGGAGACAGTCCCCCGCAGGTGCTACTCAGGGAGCACAACTCCTCCCATTCTGTGCTTACCCGTGAACTCGATATCCACGAAGACCTTGATGAGAGCCTCGGCCAGGTGGGCGGCGTGCCGGTAAGAGCAGAACACGCGCTTGCGGTGGAACACGCTGGACACCAGCGGGCTCTGAGCCTGATCCAGGTGAGGCATCACAGCTTCCAGCACTTCAGCCAGCTTGGCTCGCAGGTGAGGGTTTTTCATCCTGCGAGAGAAAACAAAGCAAATGCAGGATGGCATGTCCACGGTGCAGCATGGAGCTGCTCAGGAATCCCTCCAGGATCTGTGCTCCTCTGTGCCTGAGTGCCAGATTGTTGCAGACCATCAGTAAAGCCAGCTCTGGGTCAGCTCTCACTTGCACAGACTCCGTGCCACAGTGGAATCTCAGGCAAAGGCCAGAAGAGTGTGGGAACAGCCAAGCTGCTGCTCTCACCCCTCCTACAGCAGCCCTCTCACTCACAGCCCAATGTCTGCTTGTCAGCTGGAGCTCTGGAGCAAACCCCACCAGCCCTCACAGCTGTTTTCCTACTGCCCATGGACCTGCTTCCTTTCCACTCTGAAAATCCAAGTGCTTTCCCTGCTGCATCTGCTGTCCAGCACCAAACACTGAGGTCAGAGTATACCTCTGCTGCACTTGTGGGGCAGAAGCCAAACCACCTGCCCCAGGTGATGCTGTAGGGGACTGCCAGGAAGAGCTACACACTCCACCTCCCAGGGACAGCGGGAACAACGAGAGCTGCCTACCATGGGAAAGCTCCACCTGCAGCTGCTGAGTGTAAATTAATGAACAGCAGAAATGCAGAAAGCAGGGTGATGTCTTATGAGAAAGATCAATAGAACTACTCAGTTCTGTTCAGTGGACATCACAGAGACACTCCCAACAGATCCTTTAACAAGTACAAAATGGCTGTAGCTAATGAGGTTTCTGCATCATACAAGCAAACACATATATTTAAGCACTAAATCCCATCTGAACCTTGCATGAAGCCTGTGGCCTCCAGGCAGGCCTGTATTCCCTGTGTGCCTCCTGCAGGCTTCTTTCAGCTGTTCCAAAAAGATCAACCTGCTCACAGCTGCATAAACCAGGCCTCAAGACAGCTCTGCAATTTCTACTTGCTTGGTCACCCTGAGTGTTCTGCTACAAGGACCCAGGGCAGCACCTACCTCTCCACGTCACCCATGAAAACAGTAACAAAGTCAAGGATGTGCTCCAGGGAATCGGCAGAAGTCTCCAAGATGTCATCGGCAAAACGCCGCAGGAAAATGAAGAAGTCACCCAAATTATCGGCAAAGAACTCTGCAAACAAGAGATTGTAGCTGAGCTCCTCCCCAGGCAGCTCACCTTGCCCTTTTCCAGCCTCCCATGCACTGTCCCCTCACCATCCTGATGCTGATTAAGTATTGGTAATTAACAAGCTGTATTAAAACCTGCCATGGAGAAGAAGGCCCAGCCTGATGGCATGAGTAACACCTGGGACTCACTTCCCCTCTTCCCTCCCACAAGTCAGGTCACTTCTGGGGTGAATCCAGCAGCTGTCTGCTGATGACACACTTCTACACAGCCCCCCAGGGAAGAATCCTGAAGCACGCCCCAGAAAAAAATAGTTTACATATAGAGAAAACACTAAATCAATGTAGAACATGCCATGTACAAATGAGTAGGACTCCTAAAAGGTCACTACCCCAAGTATGGCACCTCAAACAGCCCCAAATTTCCTAAGAGTGATCCTCTTCAGAGAGAATACTCTGCACAATGTCGGTGGTGGCAGCGTGTGCTGCCCTGGACAGGGAAGCTGCTGCTCAGGCAGCTGTTGCAGTGCTGGCCCCACAGCACCCTGGGCTCACCGGGCACGTAGGCCAGCGCGCTGTGCTCCACCTGCGGCAGCGGGAAGCTCAGCTCCAGCGCCTCGCTGCCCTGGTTCCCCACAGCCAGCTGCACCAGCAGCACTGCCATGGACACCTGCAGGTTCAGGCAGTTCTGCAGCATCTGCGGGTCCGTCATGGCCGTCTTGGTGGAGAGATAGATGGTCATCAGGCGCTCAAACTGCTCCCTGAGGCTGTCAGCAGCGGGGCTGGAGCTCTGCTGAGCTTCTCGCCACGCCACTTGCAGGCGGTGAAGGCTTTGGTTTATCTTTACCATCTGGTCGTGCAACCTGCCCGGGAAAGGAGGCAAGGAGGGGCTCAGGAGACAGACAGACAGACAGACACGCTGCCTCACCAATGCAGAAGCTGGTGGGAGACTGTTCTGTGCTGGTGGATTCAGATAATTTCCCGCGGGTACCCTGTCTGGGGCTCTGGCAATGGGAAGCCTTGGGGAAAGGCTTGGCAGGACCTGGGAGGGTACGAGACCCTGTGAGGGACCACGGCACCTGCAGAGTGGCCTGGGGACATGGCAGAGCCCTCTGCAGCACCGAGCTCCCTTGGGCCACTGAGGTCAGGGATCCAGGGATCTAGAGATGCTTGCAAGGTGACACTTCAGTTTCCCAGCAACAAGCCACTTGCATAATAACTTTTTTGTCAATGTCTATATTTAGAGAATAAACCAGAAGGGGACTCTACTTGGATCAGCCATGACCTCACAGTATCTAGGCAACGATTTGCAGACGGAAGCTGTGCAAAATGGAGTGTTTTAGTGTCCAGAAAATCCTCTCCTGGAAGCTGACAGCTACCTCACACTGCTGTTTCACACACAGCCCAGCTATCAGGGTGTTTAGGTCACTCCCAGTGGGCAGGTGCTCTGCCACCTGGATGCAGCTCCTGCCCCAAGGAGAGGGGGAATGGAGCAACCTACAAATACCCAGCACTTGGCTATTGGTGTCTAAAAATAACACGGAGCCTGCAAGACTCCTTTATTAGGATAAAACACTTGCAGAAAGGCCAAGGGGATCTGAGAATCAAACCCCACAATGACGGTTTAAAGCCTGAGTGTATCCTGCTTAGCAAAAATGTGAGCAAAATTTCTTCCTGCAGTCAGTCACGCTGAAGCTCAAGCAGCAGCTCAGCTGGCCACCCTGTGTTCAGAGTATTTACTGAAATGTGCATAGCTGCTCATGGGTGGAAAACAGCCCCAGGGGAACTGAAAGTACCTGTGAAACCCCAAGTGCAGGGTGTACTGTGTGAGCACCAGGTTTTCTGTCACCAGGTTGTAGCTGTTTGCAAACTGCGGCTCTTGCTCGCTCAGAGCAGGGATCAAACACGTTTCTTTTTCCAAACCTGTAAGGAAAAGCATCTCTGCATCAGGTCCTACCCAGCAGTGCTGGTGAGGAGAGGGCTTGAGGGCTTAAGAGGGTCGCTCCTGAGGACACAAAAGGGCTCCTGGTGATACTGGCAGTGTTTTATTTGTATTCAGCTCCCTTGCTCTTCTCTAGTCACGCTTCTAACTGTCCCCTAACCCTAATGGCATCCGCTGAGAGGGCACTACTGGGTAAAGTGGGGACCTGAGGAGATCCCCTTTCCCATTCCCTCAGTCCCCAGTGCTTAGGTGTACCTTTCATGTGTACGTTCTTGCTCCTCCTCTCCTCTTCGTTCAGCTCCTTCAGGGCACAGTAGGTAGGGTTGAAGGTGAGCAGCTTTGCAGATCTGGGTTTGCAGAAGGGCTGGCACAGCTTCAGGAGGGCAGCCCCCAGGTTGAGGAAGAAGGCATCTGAGGCGTACATCTGGAAGAAGATCTCTGGCATCTGGTTAGCCCAAATTTTGGTGCGGCCCGCGTTGGCATGGAGGCAGTTCCCCAGCCAGGAGAGGATCCTGTGCTTCGTCTCTGGTGACAGCTGCAACAGGTTCTTCAGCATCTGGTAGATCTTCTCATGGAACTGGGCCATGAACTGTTAGAGGAAACAGAACACAGCTGCATGAGTCCTTGGGGGCTGTTCTTTTGCCTCTGACATCTCTGCCATCAGACCCTCTCCTGCTCCTCAGCACACCCCGTGAATCACCCATCACACACAGCTGTTACAAGCAGGTCAGATCCTGGGGCTGGCAGAAAACAACAATTAGGGATGTTCTCAAAAGCACAGCTGAGACAATCGGTTCTCATACGGAGTAAATCCAAAATTCTTTGCCTATTTTTGACAGGCTGAAAGAACCCAAGTGGGAAAGCTCCTCTCAGGGATGACCTCTGCACCCCAGTTCACTCCTGTGTTTATATCCTGCATCCTCACGTTTCACTCCTGACCTACTGGAACTATCCTAGTGGTATTTCTCTAAGGAAGAAATTTACTTGCAAAATGAGAGAGAATGTTGCCTGTCACTTTCTCAACTGGTGAACCAGCAGTGGAACTCAAGCCCTGATACCACATTTTGAATCCTCAGGCAATGAGAGATCACTAACACTGCAGGAAGAAGAACTACCCCCTTCTCCCACCTGATGGATGTTGGATTCCTGCACTTTAATCTCCTGTGGGCTGGATCGGGATGGATTCAGAAAGTAGCCATGGTTCTCCACCACGCCAGGGGTCTTCAACAAGCAGGAGATATTTAAAACAACACCAAGCAAAGTCTTCTGGTACATCTGTCCATTGCTGGGATCCTTGGGCTGGATGTAGCCTGCAAAAACCTGGGGAACACATCAGGACATGCTGACAGTTGTCCAAAATCCCAGCAACAAACCCTAACAAACTGATGGGTTTGTGGCAGGCTACGAGAAGGGAGAGGAGGGGTTTGACTACACACACTGGGAGTTGTCACACCACGCTGCTGCTTTGACCTCTGCAGATCAGGTCTAGTACATGTGCCCCTGCAAAAAGCTCCTGCCTAAGCAGGGTACCCACCTTTGCTATGTCCTTCTGCTTTGTGAAGTAGAGGAGCACATCGAGGTACGTGTACAGCAGGATCTGGCAGAGGTCCAGCTCCTTGATTCTCCCCAGCAGAATGTCAAACACGGGAACCATGACCTCCCCAAACGTGCGCACCTCCTCGTCCATCGTCAAGGCTTCTATCACCTCCTCAAGGAACTCGGTCATGTCTTCAAACTCTGGCAGGAGGTACAAGGATGCTGCTACTCACAGTGCTCCAACGCCAAACCCACCCAAACACAACCCCTCTTTTGGCAGCCAGGGGAGCCAAAGCTTCACTGTCACGGATTGAGGCCGGCACAACGCCAGCGCCCCCGTGACAGCCCCCAGCTGCACGATGCTCCAGGGCAGGTCGCAGCCCTGAGGCAGGGGCACGAGCTGGCCACACTCACGTGCCCCTCGCAGCGCCTCCAGCATCAGGTCCAGCAGCTGCTCGTAGACGTTCTGGTTGACGTAGATCTCGGGCGTGAGGAGCACGGTGCGCGTGTTGGACACGGTCAGGTTGCGGCAGCGCACGGCGAAGGGCAGCAGGTTCTCGGGGACCTTGGTGATCTGAGCGGGGACAGCAGGGCAGCGGGGTCACACAGGCGGGCCGGGGCGCCGCGGGGCGGCGGGGCTGGCAGTGCCCACCTCCTGGCGGGCGCGGCGGAAGCAGGCGTAGAGGTAGCGCAGGATCTGCCTCTCGCCGGCGTCGCGGTCGGCAGACAGGTTCTGGCTGCTGGCACACGTCATGGGGATCAGGTGGCTGCCGGGCTCGGGCAGCAGCAGGCGCGTGAACAGGGCCTGGGCAGCAGCAGAGAGGGGCACAGTGACACGGCACAGCGGCACGGGGCTCAGCCCTGCACAGCAGGAAGCTCCGCAGCGCACGGCTCCTGCTGGGAAAGGCTCAACCTGTCCCTCGCTGGGTAGCAGAGTGCTGCAGTGAGAACCACAGCTGCTTCTGGCCTGAGCAAACCCCCCAGTGCCTCATGGAACAACAGCACCCCACCAGAAACCCCTGAAATGCTCAGCAGGAGTGACTGATGCGGGTGTGTGTGGACACTGAGTTCCCTGGTTTTCCTTCCCTTTCCCACCCACACAGACCTGCAGGGCAGCAAACTCCTGCAGCTTCCAGGAGGAAGGGCTGGATTCCCCAACTTCTACACTTTTCTCCGTCTCATACCCCAAAAATCTCATGGACTTTTCCAGCAAAACAGTAACTGCCAGCTTCGTTTTGGAAAAGGATTTGGGATACATTTGTACATTCTGAAGAAACAAACTCAATCTGGTGGCCAAACTCAGTCTGGTGGCCAAACTCAGTCTGGTGGCCAAAGCCTGCAGGCGGCCCCAGGCAGGCCTCCCTACCTGCTCCACGTTGTCCATGTCCAGCCAGTCCTGCTCATCCAGGTCTGCAGCCATCTCCTCCAGGTAGACACAGCGCGCCGGGATCCCATTCCCACTCTTCATGCTGGGGTCACCTGGGAAGGGCAGGGGGACGTGATGCACCTGCAGGCAGGACTGTGCCCTGCCGCGCCAGGCACACAGAGCTGCCCCGCAGCCGGGCTCACTGTTGTCCAGGGTGATGAGGAAGATCCTCTGGATCATGTGGTTGATGTTGAGCTGCTCGCAGAGCTCGCGCTGCGAGCGGAACGAGCGGCTGATCTCGGCCACCGAGTAGTCGCAGTCGTCCAGGCTCTCCGAGACGCTGTTGTCCGAGTCATCCTGGCTGATGGACGCCTCCTCGCCTGCGGACAGAGCCCTCAGCGTCTGGGGACGGCCCGTCCCGCCCTGCCCCGGCCGGCCGCGCCTCCCACCTGCCAGCTGCCGCAGCTGCTGCTGCTTCTGGACGGCGGCGAAGTGCTTGGCGGCCGCCACGGAGCCGAAGAGGGCGGCGAAGGGGTTGCTGGAGATGCTGTTGTTGTTCTCCTGGTCGGTCATCTCCCCTCAGGGCCGCGCCATACGGCTCCGCCGGGGCAAGGCTGCGGGAGGGCCGCCGTCAGCGCCCGGGGCCGCTCCCCCCGGGCGCGGCGGGCTCGTACCGCTCGGTGCGGGGGCTCCGGTCCCGGCCCGCTCCCGCTCCGGGGCCAGCCCGGTCCCGCTCTGGGGCCAGTCCAGTCCCGCTCCCGCTCCGGGGCCAGCCCGGTCCCACCCCGCTCCTGCTCCGAGACCAGCCCGCTCCCGCTCCGGTCCCGCTCTCGCTCCGGGCCCAGCCCGGTCCGGTCCCGCCCCGCTCCCGGTCCCGCCCCGCTCCCGGTCCCGGTCCCGGTCCCGGTCCCGGTCCCGGTCCCGCTCCGGTCCCACCTGGGCCGCCGCCGGAGAGCTCTGCGCGTCACCGCGTCGCACCGCGATTGACGTCACCGCGGTGCGCCGGAAGTGAAGCGCGGGAGGCGGGACTTGGGGAGAACGGGCGGGAGCGGCGGCAGCGACCCCTGGCGGCCGGGACGGGGAACGACACCCGCGGGAACGGGAACGGGAACGGGAATGGGAACGGGAACGGGTAATGGGAACGGGAACGGGAATGGGAACGGGAACGGGTAATGGGAACGGGAATGGGTAATGGGAACGGGAACGGGAATGGGTAATGGGAACGGGAACGGGAATGGGAGAGACAGGAATGGGAATGGGAACGGGAACGGGAATGGGAACGGGTAATGGGAACGGGAACGGGAGAGACAGGAACGGGAATGGGAGAGACAGGAACGGGTAATGGGAACGGGAACGGGTAATGGGAACGGGAATGGGAACGGGAACGGGAACGGGAAGGGGAGAGACAGGAACGGGTAATGGGAACGGGTAATGGGAACGGGAACGGGAGAGACAGGAACGGGAATGGGAGAGACAGGAACGGGTAATGGGAACGGGAACGGGAACGGGAGAGACAGGAATGGGAACGGGAATGGGAACGGGAGAGACAGGAACGGGAACGGGAACGGGAATGGGAGAGACAGGAATGGGAATGGGAACGGGAACGGGAACGGGAGAGACAGGAATGGGAACGGGAATGGGAACGGGAGAGACAGGAACGGGAACGGGAACGGGAATGGGAGAGACAGGAATGGGAATGGGAACGGGAACGGGAACGGGAATGGGAGAGACAGGAACGGGAACGGGAGAGACAGGGAACGGGAATGGGAACGGGAATGGGAACGGGTAAATGGGAACGGGAACGGGAATGGGAGAGAGAGGAACGGGTAATGGGAACGGGAACGGGAACGGGAGAGACAGGAACGGGTAATGGGAACGGGTAATGGGAATGGGAGAGACAGGAATGGGAACGGGAACGGGACAGGAATGGGAATGGGAAAGGGAACGGGAATGGGAACAGGAACGGGACAGGAATGAGACAGGGAACGGGAATGGGAGAGACAGGAATGGGAATGGGAACGGGAACGGGAACAGGGATGGGAACGGGAATGGGAATGGGAACGGGAACGGGACAGGAATGAGACAGGGAACGGGAGAGACAGGAATGGGAACGGGAACGGGAACAGGGATGGGAATAGGAATGGGAATGGGTAATGGGAACAGGAACGGGACAGGAATGAGACAGGGAATGGGAACAGGGATGGGAACGGGTAATGGTAACGGGAAAGGGAACGGGAGAGAGAGGGACAGGGAATGGGAATAGGACAGGGAACGGGACAGGGCCAGGCACCCGGGCGGCCCGGTGGGACCCGCGCGCGTCCCGTGCTGTGAAACACGGCCGTGTGTGCGATCACCGAGTTGTGTCTGTCATTCACCCGGTGCCCTGCGTTTGCATATTAATGAGATGTAAACCAGCTCCTTAATCATTTTATATCGAGTCAACGAGCGTACTGACCCTTATAACTTTGCACCTACCAACACTTGTTTGCAGCTTTTTTTTTAAACTTTTTCTCGTGCAGGGAGCCTTGTGTTTGACGGGGGTTTGGGGCTGCAGGGGTCTGGGGCAGGGACACTGCTGTACAAGTTTACATTTCACCCTATATGTTCACATTACACCCTATATGTTTACATTTCACCCTATATGTTTGCATTTCACCCCATATGTTTATATTTCACCCTATATATTTCACCCTATGTGTTTACATTTCACCCTATATGTTTGTATTTCACCCTATATGTTTACATTACACCCTATATGTTTGTATTTCACCCTATATGTTTACATTACACCCTATATTTTTATATTTCACCCTATATGTTTACATTACACCCTACATTTTTATATTTCACCCTGTATGTTTGTATTTCACCCTATATGTTTACATCACACCCTACATTTTTGTATTTCACCCTGTATGTTTACATCACACCCTACATTTTTATATTTCACCCTGTATGTTTACATTACACCCCCCATTCATCCCTGCTGGGCTGGGCTGGCCTCCAGCTGCTCCATCCCTCCCCTCGCAGGACAGAGGTGAGGTGAGGACAGAAAACACCCTGCCCAGGGCTCTGTGGGGAGATGCAGAGGCAGATTGATGGAGGAAAAGCAAAGGTGGACAAGAGGGGTTAAATCAAAGGGGTTAAATCCAAGGGGGTAAATCCAAGGGGGTAAATCCACGGGGTTAAATCCACGGGGTTATTCTGCAGCCCCCGAGGCACAGCTGACTGGGGAGCACAGGGAGGCTCCTCAGCCCAGCCAGACCCTGCACACACAGATTTTATTGATGTTTTTTTTAATTCCAGGCCCCTGGCTCAGGCCCAGGCGCTGCCGAGTGCCGCGGGTGACTCCGGCAGTGTCATTCCTGTAACAACATTAATTTAATTCCACCACACCGTGTCCAGCCCGGTGTGACATTTCCCTGCTGGGGGAGTCCCGGGACACCCTGTCAGAGAGGCCGTGGGGGCAGTTTGGGGTGCTGGGGGGCACGGGGCTGTGTCAGGACTGAGCCCGTGGCAGGGGGGGCTCTGCCTCTCCCGTGCCCCCTGAGGTTCCCCCAGAACAAACGCGGCTGGGGCGGTTTTGTCACGAGCAGCCTTTGCTCTCCCGCTGCGCGCGCCTCTCATTCCCCGTCACAAAAGAAGGACCCGACAAACAGAAGGGGCTGCAGCGGGGGCTCAGCCCCGGGCGGGGTGGGCTATGGCACTGTTGGGGGGCTCAGGCAGGGCACTCCCGCTGCGGAGCCGCGTCCTCGCCGGGCCCCGGCAGCGCGCACGGCTGCAAAAGGTGGTCCCAGTAGAGGCTGAGCGTGGAGTGCTCCTGCTGCTCCAGCTCCTTCAGCTCCTGCAGCTCCTTGGCGCTGCCCGCGGGCGTCTGCACCTCGAAGGTCATCTCGAAGCGGCTGTAGTCCACCTGGAAGGCGCCTTTCTCCAGGGACATGCAGGGCTCGAAGCGGTATCCCCAGAGGATCTCGTCCTCCGTGTAGGAGGTGCGGGCTTGGCACGTCATTCCTGCGGGGGGAACGGGGCCGAGCTGTGCCGGGTGCCACGAGGAGCCCCCGCTGCCCACGGGGGGCTCCCAGCCCCACCACTGGGGATGGCTTCGACCCCGAGCCCCTCTTGCCCAGATGCCACTCCTGGGCCCAGGCTTGCCCAGCGTCTCCAGGACCCCAGGGAGCCCCCCCCGTCCACCCTGACTCCCCGAGAGCACTTGCCTGTGGCTTCCACGATGCCCTCGAGGATGATGATGATCTCGAACTGCTCCCGGCGCAGCGACTCGGCCGACATGTCCCAGAAAGGGCTGTGACGGTTGATGACGTGGCAGATGATCTGGGGCTCCACCAGGAACAGACGGTCCTCGCCCGTGTCATAGCCCAGGTTCAGCTCCGACTGCTCCAGGGGGATGAACTCCCCCTCGGCCGTCTGGCGGGACTTGATCAGCTTCGCCCGGATCTTGGCGTCCACCATGTGGCTTTCCCGCAGGTCCCCCACACGGAACATCAGGCAGAGCTTCTCGTCCCGCAGGGAGATGACGCAGTTCTTGCTGAAGATGAGGGTCTGGGCGCGCTTCTTGGGCCGCGAGATCTTGACGAACATGCAGCCGACCATCATGGCGTCGATCATGGAGCCCACGATGGACTGCGCGATCAGCAGGATGACGCCCTCGGCGCAGTTGGCCGTCACCATCCGCGTGCCGTAGCCGATGGTGCGCTGGCTCTCCACCGACAGCAGCAGGGCGGACACGAAGCCGTCCACGTTCTCGATGCACGCCTGCCACTCGGGATCGCCCCGGTGCCCCACGTCGCCCCGCAGCCAGGCGTCCAGGAAGTAGATGGAGCCAAACACCACCCAGGTGACCACGTAGCACATCATGAAGACGAAGAGGAACCAGCGGTACTTGAGGTCCACGATGGTGGTGAAGATGTCCGAGAGGAACCTCTTCTTGTCCTGGATGTTGCCCAGATTCACCTGGCACTTGCCCACTTTGGTCACGTAGCGCTGCCGCTGCCGCCGGCCCGCCTGCACC
This sequence comes from Passer domesticus, assembly GCF_036417665.1. NCBI lineage: Eukaryota > Metazoa > Chordata > Aves > Passeriformes > Passeridae > Passer > Passer domesticus. The sequence continues at coordinate 7,731,629 of NC_087496.1, read as the reverse complement.
GCGGGGCTCTCCTCCTCCAGCAGCTTGCAGCGCCGGCTCTGCAGCCCCTCCGGCGTGGGGACGGCGGAGCTGCGGGCCGAGCCCTTGCCGCGGGACGAGTTGGGGATGTTGGCCACGCTCAGGGCGTGCAGCGGGTACAGGCGGGCGGCCGGCTCGGCCGGGGCGGGCGGCGGGCACCAGGAGGGCCGCCCGCGGGGCTGCTGGGCGCCCAGGCTCCCGCGGCTCGGCGGCAGCGGCGGCTCCCCGGGGCCGGGGCCGCTCTGACGGGCTGCGGACGGGCAGTTTGGCATCGCGGCGCCTCTCTTGGCACTGCCGGCGGCTTTCTGCCCGCCGTCCTCCACCAGAGCCTCGGGGGCGGCGGGGCGATCGGGCTGCGGGGGGGAAAGGAGCCCGGGAGTGAGAAATCCTCTGGGACAGCACCCGCGAGCCCGGGGGTGCCGCGGGGCCCGGGGCGAGCCGTACCTTCTGCGGGAAGGTGCCGTAGCGGCTGGTGTCGCTGGGCGGCCGGGGCAGGTAGGCCAGCATGTGCTTGGCCGTGGGGGTCTGCGCCGGCGGGATGGAGTTGCTGCGGCCGCGGGGCTCCTCGGGGGGCAGCCAGCCGCCGGCGCCGCCGCTGTTGCGGGCGTAGGGGAGCACCATGGCAGCGGCTCAGCCCCGGGCGGGCTGCGGGGTCCTGCCGCGGGGAGACAAAGCGGGGGTTACTCGGGAACGCGGAGAGCAGCCTGGGGGTCCGGCCCCGCTCCGCACCCCCAGGGGCCGCGGTCTGGGGGTCCCCCCCGTGCCCAGCAACGCGTGTCCCCGCTCCGGAGCTGTGCCGGGTGCCTGCGGGCTGGCTCCAGATGGCTAAGCCCATTAAGGGCCGTAATTGCTTTGCAAGGCCGGGGAAGGAGGCATTCGTCTCCGCTGGGAAGCAGCCCCGGCAGCCGGCAAGCTCCGGTGAGCCCCTAAGGCACTGGTCCGCGGTTGTTCCAGGCCGTGGCGGTAGCTGCCGGCTCTCTAAGAAGCTCCGAGCAGAAATGGATGGCCCCTAGGTGCGGAGGAAGGACAGCCTGTGAGAGAGACGCAGAGCCCACCGCCGGGCTCCTCGGGACAGGCTGGTCCAGCCGGTGCCCGGGGGAGACGCGATGGGAGGTGACGGTCCTGGAAACGCAACCGGAGCGCAGCGACCTGCGGGGATCGGGGCGGGATGGGGTGGGAGCGCCGGCCTCTGCCTCCCTCGAGCATCCCCTGCCACTGCAGCGGGACCGGCGGCCTCACTGCGACGATGTCACCCTCCGGACCAAGCTCCCGGCCCCCCAGACCCCGGGGCGCGGGAGACACCCACCTCATGTCCAGGCAGAGCGGCTGCCAGCCCGGCAGCCGTCGTTCTCGGCTGGTGGCTCCCGCTGCGCTCCGGCCACTGCCGGGCATCTTCCCACCGGTTGTGGACGGGAATCCTCGGCCCGGCCGTGCCACCGTGGCCGGTGGGAGGGAAAGAAGGACTGGGAGCTCGGCGGCGGCCGCCAATCCTCCTCCAGCGGCAGAAGGTCACCCGTTAATCTGTCTCAATGACAGGCACAATTACCTTGAGACGATTTAATCGGAAGAAGCAGGTGCCCCAATGCCTGGGGGAAGGAGCAGGAGGGGTTTCCCAGCGGATTTCCCTGCTCTTTGCCCTTGGGATGATGCTCCCTGTCTGCTCTTAGGAGCAGGATGGTCGGCAAGGGCTGGAAAACATCCCCTTTCTCCTGCCTGGTCTGTGCTTCCACCTTGAACGTGGTCGGTGCTGCCTCGCCCCTCCTTGTGGGAGCCCCCTGCAAAGATCCTCCTGCCACTCACCAGGGCTGGACCCCGGGACCAGCAGGACTCAGTAATTTCCAGTCTGGCTCCCAATACAGATAAGAAAGACGGCGGATGAAGGAGAGATTAGTCGCTAATCTCCCAGGGAAGATGAATCTGCAAGCTGGACCCCGCGGAGGCAATGCACGTGGGGGAGGATGGGAGCCCGGTGCCAGCACAAACTTGGGATTTTCCTTTTCATCCTTTTCATCGAATCCCAGAACGGCTTGGCTTGGAGAGGGTCTTAAAGATCAGCCCAGCTCCAACCCCCTGCCACAGAAACACCTTCCACCGGGCCAAGATGATGTACTTGGGCTTTCCCCAGCTTTGTGCCTGCATCAGGGTGTCTCCTATGAGGACAGCAGTTTTCTCACACACAAGCACCACGAGTCTCACCTGCTGGTGAAGCGCTGGGTGCAGGACAGGGGGATCAATGCCCACCTACGAGAAGGGCCCACCTGAAACCTGCTTCCTCTCTTGGACATGCCCATTCTCAAGGCAGCCCTCAAAGGCTCCTTTGCATATTTAATTAATGACCGAATGGGGATCGAGGCCTCCAAGCGAGGCACCGACTCCCCAGAAAAGCCCGACGCCGGCTCTCTGCTGCCTGCACCTTGTGCTGCGGCGCCAGCCGTGTCCCACCGAGGCTGGACCTGCTGCTGCTGCCCAGAATCGCTTTCCCTGCCAAGGCCCTCGCTCCAGGGTGGCCGAGGCTCGGAGGATTTGCGTGCTTTGGCTTAACCCTCCTGGGCACGGCGAGGCAGCGGCGGGACCCAGCTCGGAGCTACCGCGGGGATGCACCCGGCTTTTCCTGCTGAGCCGGGCTCTCCTTTTAGCGTGGAAAAACCAACAACAGCTGAAAAACGACCGTGGCCACACCCCGGCGTTGGAGGAGCAGGCTTGAATTCGCCCCCCCGGGCGGCAGACGCGGCCGGCGGCCGGGCGGACGCTGCTGCACAAGCGTTAATGCCCGCGGCCGCCGCTCGGGGCGGGTAAGCGGGGCGCGGAGGTTAGCGGGGCGCGGAGGCATGGCCGGGGGCTGCTGGGCAAAGGCGCAGGGAGCGGGGATGCTGCTGGCTGTCCTCGGGTGGATCAGCTCCTGCGTCACCACCTTCGTGCCGCTCTGGAAGAACCTGAACCTGGAGCTGAACGAGCTGGAGGTCTGGAACATGGGGCTCTGGCAGGTCTGCATCACCCAGGAGGAGGGGGTGGTTGAATGCCAAGCCCACGGCTCCTTCCTGGCGCTGCCCCCCGAGCTGCGCATCTCTCGCCTCCTGATGTGCCTGTCCAACGGGCTGGGGCTGCTGGGCTGTCTCCTCGCCGCCCTGGGGCTGGAGGGCTGGAGAACCTGCGAGGACAAACCTGGGCGAAAGCGGCAGCTCCTGCTTGGCGGGGGAGCGGCGCTGGGCATGGCGGGGATCACCACGCTGGTGCCAGTCTCCTGGGTCGCCTACAACACCGTCCTCGACTTCTGGGACGAGACCGTCCCCGACATCGTCCCCAGGTGGGAGTTCGGGGAGGCCACCTTCCTGGGGTGGTTTGCTGGAGCCTTCCTGGCCGCTGGAGGACTGCTCCTTGCCTGCAGCGCCCGCTCCACCAGCAGCGCCACGCCGCTGGCCCCCGCCGGCCGCCAGGCCCCCGCTGCACGAGGCCTGCCTGGGGGCCACCCCCTGCACCCCAAAAACGCAGACTTGGTCATCTAGGGCCTCAGGGTGCTGTGCCCTGTGCGCCTCGTGGCTCTTCCCCTGGCAGGGAGGGCTCCTGCTTGTTTCACAGGATGATTTGCTAATTGCTACGGCAGCTCTGCGGGTTTCTCTCCTTCCTCTGCGTGTCTGCTTCACTTTTTCTCTGTTAAGGAGCAGCAGATTTCCCTGCAGCACTCACCAAGCAAGTGTGGGAAGGCAAGAAGCAGCAGGCAGCACTTTGTACTGCTGGTGACACCTTGGTACCATCACTGATGGGTGACACTGTGTTGGCATCCCTGGCGAGTCCCCCACAGCCAAGTCTGTCGTGGCTAATGCTGCGCCCCAGTGCAGCAGCTCTGTCCTTGCATGTCTGCGTTGCTCTGATGTATTTGCAATAAATTATCTTGTCCGTTGGCAGTGTGTCTGTGCTCTGAAGGTGCAGCAGTATCTTGGTGAGGTGGGATGCAGGGTGGGAGCTGCAAGGGGCAGCACTGCTGCTGCAGCTGTGGTTTAGTCGGTCCAGAAAATACTGGAGGAAAAGAGAGAAAAATGGAAAACAAGGGGGAAGGAGGAAAATGAGAGACAAGGCAGCACCAAGCTCTGCTCCTGCTGCAAAAGTGGGATGGCAGTGACCGTGTGCCCTGCAGGAGCCTCATCTTCTCATGGCTAAGATGACAAAGCCGATAAGTGCCACAGACCTTTGTGTCAAAAGTTCCTTGACTGCATCATTTACCTGTGCACAAGAGGCAAGAAAGGGTTTTTGCTGGTCTCAACTGTTCCTTCCACATTTTCCTGATTCAGCTGTAAAAATGAAGGCTGATTACACACCTCTGTGAGCAAGAGCATGGACCATCAGGCTGGATTAGCACCCGCAGTCCTGACAGGGGCCTGCCCGCTGCCACGGCCCGGGTGGAAAGGGAGTTCAGCGCTGGTTTAATCCCTGCAGGCTCAAAGCCGTGGGCGCGTGACCCATCTCAAGGAAGGCCCGGCCGACAGCGGCATTCCTGGGGGAAGCAAAGTCCACTCCCTCTAAGTCCCATTTTGAAACCTGCACTTTGCTCAGCTGGAGGAGAGGAAGGAGCGGATGGGCAAGGAGAGGGAGCAGTGATGATCCCTGGGAGCTCTGATGCTGCAGGACTGGGGACAGAGTTGGTGCTGCTGAGAGTGAAGTGGAAGAGGCAGGTGCTCAGTCCTTCTGAAAGAGAATCAAACAAGGTAGAACTGAGGGGCAGTGCCCCTGGCCATCACCCTCCAAGGAGCTGCACCCCCTGCCAGCCCCCTAGGAGGGCTGACTGACCCAGGGAGCACAGAGAGGCAGTTCTGGCTGTAATTCCCTTGGGAAATGGGAGGACAGGACAGTGAGCCAAGGCTTCCAGCCTGGGAACACTCCTCCTGTCCAGCCCAGTCCAAATACCGTGACGACCCTGGCACCACTCTGTGCTCCTGATACTCTCTGTTGGTTCCTTAAAGCAGGTTGTGGGCACGGGCTGGGCATTTCAGCTTCTGGCAGCAACACAAAGAACAGGGCAAAGCCGCCGTTTCACGAGAAAGAACAGGCTCTCCTCTTCCCAAACCACATCCTACTGCTCCCAAGTGCACAAAAGCTGCCTGGCAATGCCAACTGCTGGCTGGGAGGAGGTAGCATGGCCCGGGTGGGTGATGGCCTGGGGGCTCTGCTCAAGAGCTCCATGTTTCCATCCACTGAAGGTCAAGCACCCCGAGCAGTGAGCTGAAGGCCTCATCCCACTGCTCTGTCACAACAATGGGGGAGGCAAGCTGCAAGAGCAGCATGCAGGCACTGCAGCACCCTGACAGGATGGTGGAGCCACCTTTAAGGCAACAACACATTTTCTGCAGGGGGAACCTTCAGGCAGAACCCTAGGGTGAAATAAAGACATGGAAGGAGCTGTTTTCATTCTAACATAGAACAAATGCTTTTATTGCACTGTTATAAAACTCTGCATAGTTCCAAAAAACAGGATCCCCCTCCACTGACTCAGAAGTTTTGGCTTACAAGTGCTTCAGCTCAAATGCAAGCACAGGGCGACCGCAAAAGGAAATGCCAACAGGGCACTTTGTTAACAAAGTCAACACAAACACCCACCACCAACACAACGGGCTGATCTGAGCCCTCACAGCTGTCATTAACAGTAATCCCGCCCTGACCCACCACCCGAGGGGAGAAGGAAGTTTGCTTTCCAGCCACAAGGGGAATATCCTTTGGGGTGATGTGATTGCCCTGAGCCAGTCAGCTCCTGCCAGGCACAAACCCACAGCCCCGTCCTGGCTCCTCACTGCCAGGATTTGCCTGTGCTTCTTCAAGGAAGGCTCCTGCGTGGTTTCTGGTGCCAGCTGGAGTACAAAAGGCAAAAGCCTGCTTGGCTTGACCACAACAGTCAGCTGCGTGCATGACTGCCCACGCTGCGGAGCATGAGCCACTGCTTCTTGCTGCCTCCTCCTCCCTCAGCCCCGGCTCCTGTGAGCAGGAGTCTGGCTGGACTGCAACATGCAACCTCTGGCAGTGGCCATGAATTCAGGGAGCTGTGGAAGTGCCCGACAGCCCCGCCACAGAGCGCAGCGCTGAGCAGAGCTGGGCTCCTGTGCCATCACGGGCCCAGGGGCTGCATCTAGCAGGCTGCCAGGACACAGGAGCCTCTGGAGCCCGGCAGGGCCCCACGGTGCTGCTGGGGCCTGCGCCCTGCACTGTGACAGTGGTCCAGGTCCTTCGCGTTACTGCCTCACGTTCTGCCTCACAAGTGCAATACTGCTTTTTATCCGCTCGTATTTACAAAGAACAGCTGGGAATCCCAGCCCTGCCTCTGCTCCCCGCTGCAGCTCTGCCTGGCAGGCCGGGCGGGCGGCCTGCGGCTACTTCACCGCCACGGCCGAGGCGCCGTGGATGGACTCCATCACGGCCGCAAAGCGGCTGCACAGGTCGTAGGGGGAGTTGGGCCGGATCTTCGGCGGCTCTTTCAGCACAATGACCTCGGTGGAGCCGTCCAGCAGCCGCGGCAGCAGCTCGCCCAGCTTCCTCTGCAGCTTGGCTGTCGAGGGGGAAAGGAGTAAACGGTCAGTGGCAGCAAAGGGCAGAGGGCTCCAGGAGGAGTTAAGGAGCTGTGGTGCCTTTGCAGACTCCTCTCCCTGCACTGAGAGCTGCCCAGCCCATCCCCAGGGATGAGCACGGCTGCTGCCGCAGAGGAGCAGCCTCCCAGGGCTCCGTGAGGGAAGCTCCACTGCCACCTGGCTGCCTGAGCACACGCCATGTCCCACTGAGACAGCGCTTTCCCTGGAAAGGCGTCGCTGTCCCGGCTGTCAGGTGAAGAATTACTGTGTGCTTCAGGGTGACGCTCAAATATTGACTGTGCAATTGAGGGGAACGGAGCCTTCACATGCTGCACGTCCTCAGACAGGCCAGTTCAGCCCGAGCTGAGCTGGTACCATCCACTCCCAGGGCAGGTCTGTGCCTGGATGCCACTGGAGTGCACGATACACCACAGCCCCTATGGGGTGAAGAAGAGCAGGCAACACCTGAGCCAGCTCATGCGACCCGGGAGAGGTGAGCACTCAGCTTTTGGTTCTTTAAAACCTTCTATGTAAGCAAAGGCTGTCACATCCAGCCCAGGAACTGGGATAAATTTATCCAATATCCATTTTTACAACTGTATTTTGAGGATAAACCTCTGTGGTTTTGCATAATTTTCTTTCATCAATTTTACCCCCTGTTAGTGACAAAAACTCTGCAGGGACTGCCCAGACCTTCATGCACACATCAAGACAAGTCAGGACCAATTTGTCTGAAGAGAAATGACCTGAGGGGAGTCACAGAGGCTGACTCCAGAAGAAAATACAGAACAAGAACAGCTGCCCAGAACCAACATTCAGCTCTACAACGACAAACTCCTCTTCAGAAGGCAGAGATGCCCCAAATCTGTCCCCCCATTCCATCTTCCATAACCTTGGCCTCTGATAACACCTGCTCCTCCCTCCTGAAGAAGACCATGCCATGCCACCAAGCATGTCTGCCATTTCTGGGTACCTCCAGTCAGGGAGAAACCCTAACAGAAGACCCAAGCCCCTCAAGGGAACTCTAAGCCATTCTTGGGACACCAACTGTCCCATTTTAGGGATGAGGGACACTTCTTCAGCGTGTTTTAGTGCAAAAGATTAATTCTTCTGTAACAGGATTTAATAGGTGATTCAAATGCATTTCTCCTCCCACAATTAGAAGGGCCTTGGTGGGCTGCAGTGCAGACACCAAGAATTTTAGATGGTCCTTTAATTCTTTCCCAGTTCAGATCCCAATACTACCCAGCCCATGTACAGCAGCCATTTCCTACCATCCATGTCTTCTCGTCCCAAGTAGGAGCACCAGCGGTTCCTCATGACCTCGATGGCATCCAGGTCCTCCTTGGAGATCTCAAAGTTGTTCATGAGATGCATGCAGGGGATGATCAGCTCATTCAGGATGCTCACACCCTCTGACACATGAGCTTCTTCACAGCTGACAAAGAGAGAAGCTGCCACCTCGTTCAGCTTCTGGGGGTGGAAGGAGAATTGGGGACAGACTTGTAGAGAACAAGCATGGGCCATGGATAACCATCCAGGAAAGGCCCAGCTTGGGCCCTGCACTGGCAGCCATGCAGAGAATAAGGACTAACAGCACCAGGTTCTGGTGGAACAGCCACTTTCAGTCATGGGGAACACAGCACAGAAAAGAAACTTGAAAATAATATATTCATCCACATACATGCAATTTGCTGATCTGTATACAGAGAGCACACAGCTTAATTACAGCTCTGGTTTGAAGATGGCAAGATCCAGATCTGCCTTTGCCTAGACTCCCCAAAACCTATGTGGCATGGTCTTTAACTGAATTATGACTATTGTTGGCTTTCCATACTGCTGCTGGCACTCAGCAAGGGGCAGAATCACACGAACAGAAACAGTTACACTGGTCCTGACTGCCATGGCGCCCTGGCAGCTCCCTCCCCTGCTCTCCCAAGCGAGTGCAGAGCTCCTCAATACAAACCAGGAGACACTTCCTTCGGTACAGCGCGATCAGCGACTCGCTCACGCCTCGGTTGGTTCCCTTCAGCAGCAGCTTGGTGTTGCTTTGGTAGGCATAGACCAGGTAGGTGAGTGACTCTTGGTACCTGCAAGAAGAGGGTCAGCTCTGCAGGTCTGGGCTCTGCCAGGGCCACGGTTACAGCCATTCCCTTGGCTCAGCTCAGGAAACCTTTCCTGCTGGGCCTGGCTGGAAGGAGCAGGCTGGATGGGAAAAGCTGTATTTCCTTGCCAAAGCACAAATGAACAGATGCCCCATGCCAAGCCATTCCTGCTCCTTTTTGCCCAGAATGCCAAGCAAGTGTCTGGGCAGTTAAAACCAAGTTCATGTGTAATGCGTTTGTTCTGTGTTCGTTTTCTGTACTGCTCCAGGAACTGCACTATGAGAGGACACCCCAAGAAGGGCTGTGTATTTCATTCCCTCACATATCTCAAGCTTCAGGTGAGAAAACAGAACCACTGACTAGGATTAGGTCAATTTGGGGAAATTCTAAGCTGCTCTTGTCATGTCTCATGTCAATTTGCCCACCTGAATTTGGTGGCTTGTCACTGTGAACCACCTCAGAATTCAGTTCTGTTTCCATCCAGGAATAATTTCTGAAAGCCTGCTCCACTTAAGGAAAATACAGGTTCTACAATGGTAAGGAGGAAACCAAGGCCCTTTGAGTCTAGAGGGCTCCACAGTGTGTGCTGACACAAAGTGTAACATCCATTTCGAGGCAGTTTCCTTTTAACACAGAAGTACGAGGTGAGAAATCCCAAAGTGATGGCAATCGTTCCTGCAAATCTGTCTCTGGAAACAGAATATAAAGCTCTGCTTCCCAAAGGGAAATCTTAGGGGAAACTCTCAGAACTGTCAGGCAGGGTGGCCAGCAGCTCAGCCTCATATTTTTTAAACTGCTAACCAAGCTTGATAGTGGATTCAAGAAGAACTATTAGCTGGTCAAAAAAGCTCCCACCGGCCTCAAACACAGGCCATTGTTGTTCAGAAAGAAAAAAATTTTGTCACAGTGGCCTTTACTTTTAGCTACAACTTATCTTGTCCAAACACAATTAGAGGAACTTACTTTCTGTTCTGGTAGAGTTCCAACCCTGTCAGCAGGTAAATGGACACCTTGCGAAAAAGGCTGTAGTCTTCATGCCATCTCTGTGAGGAGAAGGAGGAAAGCAGAGCATCAGCCTCACCTGGAACACTCTCATGCATATTCTGGGGTCCCTAGTTCGACCCTTTCAAGTGTTTAAATGTCTCTCCTGAGGGACACAGAAATTCATCTAGCCAACTGCAGACACTCCTCCAAGCTCAGATTTCCATTGTATTCCTTCTCCCTGAGCAGCCTCCTCAGACACCCACTGCCAACAGGCATGCAGTGGCCACTCTGCTGGCCACACAGCTGCCTGCTGTGCTCCCCAATTCCCAATCTGGGCAGAGCCAGCTAGGACAGCTGGAAGGATCAGACAGCTCTCATCCCTTACCTTGTACTCCTCCATGTCAACATCGTCGGGGCCGATTTCGCTCAGCTTGGCCCGTGCCACCTTCATGATGCTGATGGACCTGCTCCACGTGAGCAGAAAGGAGAAGAATTACAACAGTGGCCTCGGCCACACCCAGGTGGGAAAAGCCTGCCCTGGAGTCCTGGGCACTCACCGCTCATCATAGCTGAGGTTTTTGTCTGCAAACTGCTCAAGGAGGGTCCGCTCCACCACCTGCTGCGGCGCGTTGTTCTGCAGGAAGTAGATGAGCACGTGCTGCAAGCGGGCATCGTTCTGGGGGGTTGGGGTCTCCTTGGAAAGCAGGTACAGCCGGGAGTACTCCTCATGGAATGCCTGCCAATGGAACACGGGTACTGACAGACCCACCTGTGCCCGTGGCAGTGCCACAGCAGCCAGCAGGAGCTCAGACCGCTCCTGTCTGCAAGGACTCCTGTGGTGACACCGAGCCTCCTCTGCTGCTGATACCCCAGTGGTCAAAGGAAGCCCACCAACACCTCAGCTCTAAACCAATGGCCCTCACAGCCAGGCAAACCCCACGTGCCATGTGTGAGCTTCCAAAAGTGCCAGGGTGTGTAAATGCCTTTGACAGAGGGGGTACAGCTGCCTTAGACAGATTTGGTAACCCTGTGACAAGTGCCCAGGCTGCCAAAATCCACTGGGACACATGTCTACCTCCAGGAGGTGCAAGAGTATCTTGTGATTTATATTCCCATAGATTACCAGCATGGATGGTTCTTTCCATGTGGTATTTTTAGTTAAAGCTACCTGCCTGTAAAATCTAACACCAGCTTCAGCATTTAGCAGTGGTTATGCTTTCAAACCTCTGTTCACACAGACATTTCTTGAGGATGTCTTTGACAGCAGAGGTCACAGTAAGCAAGTATGTTCGGGACAGAAAAAACAAATTTTACAGTACTAAAAGAATAAGCAGCAAAAAGGAAAGTTTCTGTTTTTATTGGGAAGAGGGTGTTCTCCTGCAAGCTTTAAGAATTGTTTTGAACCCATCTCATCACTGTAAGCGAGCAGGAACTGAAATGCAGGGCAAAGGCCATTAACTAGAAGAAAAAGTGCACAAATCGTTCCCTTTACATTCCTGACCTGTCAATATGGCACATACTCTATTCTGGGAAAACAGATATCCATACTGTTTGATTTAGCAAACAAATCAATACCTTAACAAGCCCTGCTTCAGACCCATCACGATCAAAGGTCTGGCGGGCTTTTGCAATAGCCAGGATGACACCTTGCATGGCTGGACTCAGCATCACCTACCACAGAAGCAGGAGAACAGACACAAACAGGAACAAGGAAAACAGTGACACACAGGGAAAGAAGAGACAGCATAGTGAAGAACGGAAGAAACTTTCAAAAGGTAAGTTTTAAAGGAAATTGTGTGAGTAACTGGGGCTGTGAGTTACTTGCATGCTACTGACTCTACCCATCACATGCACTTTACATGCTGGGCTTTTTTTTTAGGCATTTAAAGATCTAAAGGCTGGTCACTCCAAACCCTTCAATTTTTAAATTCAACAAGTGAGAAGGTAAAGCAGGCTGGCCATGTCCCCACCATGTCCCACTCAATCTTCCTGAGACATGTAAAATAAATGCAGAACCTGTGGTGCAGCAGTTCCTTAAGCCAACATCACTCAAGAACATCTCAAACCTACTCAAGGAGTGACAGCCCCAGTGTTTGTGTGAAATCCAACTTCTGAAAGTGAGAGAACTTCCGAAACACTGCTTGAGCACGTATGAGAGTGGTTAAAGTAAGACTCCAAAAAATCAGTGGGCAGGGTATGTAAATTATGCTGTTGGGATAAAGGTCTTTGACTGGAGACAAAATAGTAACTGAAGCCAGCAAAGCCTTGCAAAGAAATTAACACAGGTAGGATCAATTTTGATACAATTGTGCCAGAAAGAGGACTCATGACCAACATGCAGATTGACAAATGGAGTGCTCTTACAGAGCTCCTTTTCTGCTGACATTTAAAAATGGAATTATGGAACTATGAGGTCCCCCTTCCCTTCCACAGTAGGAAAACTGCCTTTGTACAGGGTGTTGCTCCTATGACAGACACTGTAACACCCACCCTTAGGGCAGCTCAAAGCCAGCTAACTACAAAACTACAGGCTAACGAGCAGCAGCAATTAACCCCTGCACTGGGATCTGTACCTCCTCATTATATCCATCTGCATCGGATCTAACGGGAATCTTCCCCACACTGGGGATTTCCACTTCAGAGACCTGTGAGCTAGTTTGGGCAGCAGCCTCTGCTTCCTGAGTGTCCCGGGGCTGCTCTGCCTGAACTGTGGGGGATGTTTCTTCTGGATGGGCCTTCAGAGGCTCCACCTCCTTGCGCTGTGGCCAAGAAGAAAAAGAAGAGAGAGAGTAAGAAAATCCAAAGCAAAATACAGGAAAGCCAAAGGGGACCGAGCTAAACGTGGCACAGCTACAGAACTTCACAGAAATGGGAAAAGCAAAGGTCTATCAAGAAGAATCATACGGAGACCAGAAAGGGGAGGTTCTTGGGCCAAGGCTGAGCTCCTACCTCACACAGAGCTGCCTCGACACCGTTCTTCTCGTAGGCATCAGCAGTGTTGGCAATGGCCTTGGCAGTCTGCTCCTTGGCAATCCTGGCATGCTCCGAGGACAGGGAGTGCACGCTCGGCTCACAGACTGATGATGGCTCTGCCAGGACACATGTGTGGTACCAGTCAGCAAGAGCTGCAAGATTTGTTTCTCTCTTGCTCTAAAACGTTTTGCAGCTTGTCCATGCAGTTTTACACAGCTGCAGCCTTCATCCCCGAGGTGAAGGCCCTTCACGTGAGCGTACCCCTTTCCAGTGGGAATGGCACCATCAGGGACTGCCAAGAAACGTTTCCCACTCCAGAGAACAGCACTTGTCCACTCCGTATTTATGAAAAAAAGAAAAAGCTGGAAACTTTATTTAGAAAAAGCTGGAACTGATATTAGCCCATGATGATTAAATTAATGGGAAAGGGGACAGGCTTGGGAGGATGCACATGCAAAACCAGCAGAACAGCCTTTAGTACTGTCAGGGCAGAGCCTCCAGCAGCTGCCTTTGCTGCCTCTTTCATGCCTGCTCCTGCACTCTGACACATTTGTGCAAGGTTTCAACTCAGTGGTACTGCTGACCAGCTGGCTGCTCCTGGTTCCAACACAATTTGCAAATTCAGAGTGAGATTACCTGGTCCTGACTCGGAGGAGAGGTCCTGCAATTCAGAAGAAGGTGAAGGTTCCATCTGAGGAATCTTGCAAGATTGCTCCTCGTCCCACTCCTCTGCCTCCTGCTCCAGGCGCCAGTTGTCCTCCTGGATGTAGTGTCTCAGTTCTGGGGACAAGGCTTCCACTTCCTTCTGGAGCTGTCTAGCCTCTGGGCCCCCATCCTCATCTGCAGGAAATGCAAGACTGGCATAAGGAAATGCATTGTGGCAGGGCACCACCTTTAGGGACCAAGCACACACAATATCATGGGCAGCCACAAGGAAATTGGCTGAGGGATAAAAGGGGAAAGAAGCCAAATTTTCTACTGGCTCTGTAATTTAAGGTGATCCAAAAGCAAAGGCGCAAAAATAAAGACAAATCTACAGAGTTGTCTAAAACAAACCCCTGCTTTGTTCTACTACTGGACAGCATCTACCCAGAGCAATTCCAGAGGCAGTGCCTGCTGATGCAGGTCAGACACATCCTGATCCAAGGGCTCCAGGTGTACAGGGAGCAGCACTGAACTGCCAACAGGAAAGTTCACAGCTCAGCCAGAGGTGACACACCTTCATCACTGCACAGCAGGTACAGGTAAGGGCTGCATGGGTTCTACAGCACGAGTACCATGCTGGTATTTCTTACTGCTTTTTAGATCTACCTCAGTATTCTCTTTTAAAACAGCACAAAACCCAAGAAGCATCAGCTTCAGATAAGTCCTAAAATTTATCAAAAGCAAATGGCAACTTTCTACAGCAGATATTTTTATGCACCCTTTGCAAAATGCTTTAAAAAACAACAAAAAATTGCATTAAATAGGAGAAAAAACACACCCCATGGGTTCATTTCAGAACTGTCATAAGAAAACAAAGAACAACCTCCAGATCCTCATCAGCCACATTTGGCAATGAACAGAATGTCAGCTCTCCATTGTTTCTTTCCATTTATTACATCAAAATGAGCCACGTGTGAAATGATTGGGTCCTTGTACAGCTGTTTGCCATGGCTAGAGCCACGTGCACAGCAATTTCTCCACAAAGCACTGGCACTGCAAACACACTAATTCTGAGCCACTCAGGTACCAATACCTCTCGGGGAAAGGTTGCACAAAAAAGAGCCCATTTAGATTCAGTGTAACAGAGTCGTCAAAGACCAAGCAAACGAGTCAGGGAGTGTGATAAAAATGGCAGAGATAAAGTAGGAGGTGTTTTACACGCCCTGAGGAAACAAATGCTGCCATATAAACAGTACAGAAAGTCAAAATGAAGAACACCAGCACTAGATGCATGTTGAATGTGGCAAAAGGGCAGTGTTAGTCTGTACACACATAATTCATGCATGAGGTGCCGTTTCCAATCTCACCTGGATGCTTCTCCTGGCAGTTTTCAGCCCTATCAGGGACTTAGAAATGAATATAGCATGAAGCAGATTATTTCAATCCTGTCTGAGGTGAAGTTTTGTGCTTTGTCAAAAGACAACTATGCTGGAGAAGCTGAGGAACACAATGACCATGCAGGCCAGAGACACACCAGACACAAACACCTCATTAAGCAGCAGCTGTGGCTCTGTACCTGCACCAACAGGGGACACCTGGTCACTGATGTACATCAGGCAGTAGGCACTGGCATTCCTCAAGCCTCCAAAGGACTCTCGCTCCAGCTCTTCCCACGAGGACTCTGTCACTGAGATGTCATTGTACTTGAGCCACCTTTTACGAGGCTGGTCATAGATGAAGGCCCAGTAGTGGCCAGCATTTGCTTGCCCCTCGTGGACCAGGACTGCATGCAAGCGATAGGGAACCTGCAAAGTGACATGGACATCATTCAGGTGTGCAGGCAGGGACGGGTTCTGCCTGACCTCTGCACACAAACAGTGGGAATGTTTGTAGGTGGAGCATGGCACAAGAGTCGAGCAATTTGATACATTTCTTACTATGTGAAAACTGACTTTTAGGGAAAGAAGAAACAAGATTTTCCTAAGTAAATCTTTCTCTCCTTTATGACTGGAAATTTAAAAATACAGTGAAAGGGGGCAGTTTAAACCAACATGTACTAACAAAAATGAGGATCAGCAATACTAGGTTAATATTTACATACTGAAGCTGCATTTCCTACCTGCTGGAGGAGAGGGTCACAGTACATCTGTTGGATGGACAGGTTGATTCTGGCAATAGACTCCTTCAGATCTGCCAAGAACATCAACAACAAGAGAAATACATAAAAATTAATGACGACTCATCAGGCTATGCTAGCTCCTTTCGCTTCAAGGAGTTTGAGGCCGTGCAGAAAATATCAGACTCAACACCAGAGCTCAAACAGGGACAAAATTACTTGTAGTTCAGGCTGTATCCAGCAGAGCTACAGAGGAGAAACCAGGGGGTTTCTCAGGAGGAAAATCCCTACAAGTGCATGTGGGACCAACCTTGCACGTCCTGCTCGATCTCGTTTCTCCATCGCTGCAGACACGTCTGAACCAGGTTCAGCTCTTCCCTGGAGACCACGTGAGGAGCTGGACGTTCAGACAGCTCTGCAGGTGAAACAGGAGCCTGCAGCTCCATACTGGAGCTTTGCTGCGGCGAAGAATCTGCCACAAAGAAAGCTTCATCTTCAGTCCTGGTATCAGTCCTTTCTTGTATGCTGTGGAGCAAAACCCAAGAGTTTTTTTAATCTTTCTCTAGTTTTTCCTTTTTCGGAAAAGAATACAAAATAAACCAAACAAAAGTTACTCCAGAGCTGGAGCAGAATTTTCTTTCCAGAGCAGTATAAAATGTAGAGAGAACGAGTACACTGAAATGTGCTTCTACCTTCACAGTCCAAACGAAAATATAGGAAAAATACTAAGGAAAGTTCTTAGACAACTCTCTAAGCACAGATCCACAATGAGCAATGCTAAAAAATTCCTTCCATTACTACTAAGAAAACGTGTGTGTTTACTCAGCTTAATTTAGAGTGTTAAACCAACCATGCTGGCCTGGGTTATAATAATCCAACATTGCTGTAATTTACTGGTCAATGAAGCAAAAAAAAATGAGCAGCCTACCAAAAAGAGCACATAATTTAGTTCTTAACTGCTGCTTAGGCAAGGGATGCTTTTGGACAAGGGGAAAGACCAGATCAAGATGCAGTGTTCTACTTACACCAACAGAACCAAACAACCATCAAAGCAGTGACCCACTACTTGCACAAGCATTTGCACATTACAGAATTGTGTTCACCAGTGCCTAGATAAATAACCCACTTTTGGAATGCCACCCAGGACCATTTAGTTGGGAGGTGAAGTGTCCTCCTGTGCATCGTTTTTATTTGCTTACTGACCCGTTTGGCTGTGACAGCACGCCCAGAACATGAGGCTTGGCTCGGCAGTGCAGGGCTGTTGATGGAGAGCTCTGAGCAGAGGACACAGCCACGGCTGGCTTTGTAGCAATGAACTCGAGCACATACTGCAGCATGTCAGGCAGTGGAAAGCGGGCTGGGCCAGAGCCATATTCCATGTACCTGCGGAAAAATGCAAGGTGTATGAATGAAGGAAGGAGATGGGTTTAAACCTCATGGGACAAAAGAAGAACAAGATTTTCTGTAATGTGCTATTGGGCTTCCTCACCTCCATTGCCAGTGCAAATGAGAGTGTCAGCCCTGCTCTTTAAAGAATTTATTCCTATAACAGTATCAGTAAAATTTAGAAACGACTGAAGAGAGAGGTTTGTTTTTGAAAACACACTTCCTTCTCCCCCACGTTTCAGAACAAGCATGTTGCTGTTTCTCCTTCCCCTACAAGCTTCTCTGCTATTGGAAAGCCCATTTAAAAGGAAACACTTGCACTCTTCCAGAGGGCATAAAAATAAAACCAGCTGACTACTCACCTTTCCAGTTTCTGCTGCAGAGTCAACATTTTCTCCTTCAATCTCTTCATTTCCTCTCTTTTCATCTGAATAAGATCTTTATTGCAGTAGAGGTACCTAAACAGAAATACAGAGCCCCGTTTGCCAGGTGAGATTTGTTTACTTCTAACATCTACAATCTTCTGTAAATATTTTAGAATCTTTCCTTGCTCACCCAAACAACCTTTTCAATTTCTTTATTTATAGCAAAGCAATAGCTTTAAACATACCGTACAAGAGGACAACTCACCTGTCCATATAAATAGTCTGGGGAAACTCTAGCTTGGTGTGAATTTTCTCTGGCTGTCCTAGTGACTGATTGAACTCAAATCGGGAGAGTTCAAAGGTCAGAACTGGTGGGAGTTTTGTAAACCAGCGCTGTAACAAAAGCAGAAATGCCCCCAGAGGGAAATGTTTTAAGATGACTGCTAATGGCACATTTTAGACTGATCCTACATGATTTCAGACTGATTTAAAAGTCTCTGTCTTTAAGCACAGAATTAGGTTTTGTTTGCAGAGTGACTAGTCAGAAAGCCAAATTTTACAAGTTAGTAATTTATGCCTCCATTTTACATTTTTACTGTGAAAAAGCCTCATAATTGCTCTCAACATGACTTGTCATTGCCTAATGCATCCAGCTTGATGGATTATTAAGTCCAGCACTGAATTTTACAAATTAGTTGAGGCTACACACAATCTGCACATCATCTAGGAGCCCCCAAGAGAGTTCTTTTCTGAGTCAGATCACATGCAGTGATGAACCAGGAGTCCTCCTGCAGCACCAGAATCCTTATTCTCTCTCAGTCTACTTGAAAACGACTTGATTTAGGGGATTCAGAGAAAACTCTCAGCTACTTTCTCTAGCTTCATACCCTATTTCAAAGAGTTATGCTGAAAGAAAAATTCTCAGTTGAATTTACACTTCCTCTTGCTATTCCTGGATTCACAACAACTTCCAGCATCCTCTGCCAGAAACTTCCTTTACCTATTTTAGCTTGGCACCACCCACTTCATGCTCCCCTTGGGATTCAGGATGAGCACACTAAGCTCCTTCTCCTTTGTGGAATTCATGTCAGATGTGCTGCAGCAACAGAACTCCCCCACACCAGAGCTTTCTAAGAAGCAGCCCATAACCACAAAGGAGGAATGATTTGTGCTCCCATAGTCTGGAGAAGTTTCTGTGAATGCCACTGCTGCTCTGACTTTCAGTGCACTTCCCTAGGTGCTCAAAAGACAAAGTCACCTTGTTCCCTATGTCCCCTGTCATGCCACCCTTTACCCACCACATCCTAGGAACTGAAACTAGGATGCACAATTTTCCCAGTAAGGCTTCTCAGAAATTAAGGCAGAGCCTTTTCCTATCTGTGCAGACAGAGGAATTAAAACAGCTCCATGATGGGCCAAATTTCCCTTAATTTTAGGAAAGAATTTTGAGGAATTAAAAACACTTGGATTGAAACAAACTTGCCTGATGAGCTCCAACATGCCTTTGTCTCCAGTGCCAGCCAACACCAGCTACACCCACATCCCCTGTAAATGCACCTGAACTGCCTCAGGCAGAAACCAGGAAAACCCAGGACAAACACTTGAGTCCAGAGTCAGAACAGGGCTCCCCTGCTCAATACTTTGTTTCTCCTTTGCTAGTTTAAACCACAGCAACACAATTTTCAGACATTCTCATAGAACTGAAATGCTCCTCCCTGCCCTGCCTACCCCAGATACCTTTGCCAATGTTGTTTCCCAGCCTCTCTCCAAGCTAACTTTTGCTGCAGTTACACATAGAGGATGCTGAATGCAAAGGTGCTTCTTCACCTTGCTGCAACCAAGTTTTTTATGATTGGTTTGTGATTAGTGAGATTAAAAAAAAAATAAATCATCACAGTCAGAAAATAAGAGTGAAACCAAGAAGAGAAACCCCAAACACAATATAATAGGGAGAAAGAGACAAATTCCAAATGGCATACCATGGAGTTATGCACTGTATTTTACCCTCCGAAAATATGGAGGCAGTAGGTCTCCCCCTACTCAGGTACAGGTAGGCTTCAACAGAAAGAGAGAGACTTGATCACACTCCACTCAGAGGCAGACATTGACCTTTGCAATTTAAAATAAAGTCTCTGAACTGGTTACACAGGACATCACATCTTTATACATCAGGTGTGTCTAACCACACTTAGTGTCTGAACATCTAACACTAACAGACATTTGCATGAGATTCCAGGTATCCAGAAAATGTTTGTATCCAATTCCTAGAGAACACTCGCAGTTGCCATTTAAAGTTATCAGCTGCCCTGCACTGTGTGTGCTGCACTTTTCTGCAGCAGGCAACCCAAGGCTCAACAAGAAAAGGTCAAACTAACCTCCTGTCCATACTTCACTGACTGAGATGCTGTTGCCTCATCCATCTCTCCCTCCACCATGGCTCCTTCCAAGCACTCATTCAAGTTCCGGTAACCATTTACCTGAAGGGGATACTGACCAAAGGTCTCAATCTTGGAAAAAGTGTTGCCTGGATGATGGAAACCATACAGAAACCATGAGCTAACTCAAGAGAACAAAAGATTCTGGTTAACTCCAGAACCCTCAAAGGAGTTAAAAAGTGTAATCTACCAAAGCCTTAACTCACCCTCATGGACACCCTCAGTCAGGAAAGTCCCGTAGAAGAGCTGCACCATTGGGTTTTCAGATTTGTCCCCAAGGCTCCTGTTTCAGAGAGCAAAAGCACACTTTAATTTGCAGCTGGAGGCTGCAAAAGAAGCCCAAGTCATAATCTAAACCTCTGCTTGGGGGCCTACAGGCAAAAATACATTTTTCTATCCAAGCCTTAAATAAAGATGAAGCATCTCATTAATTTTCATGTTCCAAAGCACATGATAACACTTACACTGGCAAGAGTGGGAAAAAAAGGGTTAAGGTGCCAGCTTCTGAAAGGAATTTTCAAACTACCAGAGCCCTCTGTTCACCAGAGCTGCTGAGCTCCCTCAAAAGCTTATTTACTCTGCAGGCCATATTGGCACTGAGTGAAGTCCCACACTCACCAACAGGAGATGCACACACAACATTTCAAGCTTAGTAAACCTCATTCAGAGAAAACAAAGAACACTAATTTGCTCAAAATTTTCATATAAAGTCCTCCAATTTATTAAAACCCTCCTCAGGTCAAACTCCACAGAGCACTCACGTGACATTCACAGTGAGCTGGAATGCATCCTCCAGCCAGTCCAGCAGTTTGTGTGTAAATTCACTCACATCTTGCTAGAAGAGAGATGAGAGTGGAGAGTCAATTGTGACACCCACCAGAAAGTGTTCCCCCAGCCTGCTGAACACTGAACACAACCTGACTGGCACTGCTGCACCCACTCAGCTGAGCCTCATGAGACTGAAGTGCTGATTTAGACTGATAATGAACTCTGCTTATCTGAACACTAGATCAGAGGAAATTATCCTGATCGCTCCCTGACTACGCAGATGGCACTGGGTAGTGCCATGCTACGCTGGCTGGTTAATTAGCACGCATGCACATTCTGCTCTAATGACACAGGGACAGCTGCTTGTCGGCTGACAAACATGGGAAAAGGCCTCTGAAAGTACCAGCAGGGTGAGGCAAAATGGGGTTGCCGTGGCTGTGACTGCTGGTTTGAAGAGAGCAAAAGGCTTTTCAATGTACCTGTGGTTGTTCAGCTGATCTGAACACGTCCCTCAAGAGTTCCAGTGCTGCAGAAGGGTCTACAAACTTACGCCACGTCCCCAGCATTAATGCAAACAGACACTGAAGTTCTTGCATGAATGCAATATTTCTTTTTCCCTGCATTGCAAAAAGAAGAAAAGTTAAAGCCTTCCTGCAGCTCTAAAAAGCATCATCTTAAAACATAGTGCTACCCAACACCATAGGCACATATTGTAAAAGGTACCCAACCAGCTGCACACTGGCTCAAACACCAGTTCTTCTACCATGCATGCAAACCAACGAGTAATCTGGAGCTGCCAAAGAAGTTTTATAGGAAAAACATCTCCCCACACAGCAGTTAAAGGCTCTAGAGGACAGAGGTACAAGAAGCAGCCCTTTTTTTCCCCTATCCTGATTCTGTCTTTGAGAATTTCCTAAATTTATTTTAAACGTAGCCAGATTATTTTGAAGCCACAGGTCTCCAATGGCCCCAAATTAAACCGGTTAGAGAAAGAACAGAATGCTACACCACAAAAGAGGGAAACTTGTCAGTGTTACTGAATCAAGACTTACAGTGTGACTACGACAACTTTCAAGCACATTCTGTGGGAGGGAGTACCCAAGGACCAGCCTCCGGAATTCTGGCAGCTGAAACAGAGACTGAAAGGAGAGGAGAGACAAAGCTTGGTCAGCACCTGCAAGGACTGGACTCACTGCAACCTGATGCCCTGTTTTCACTCTGACTTGACGGGTTTCTTTTGTGAACTTCACACTCCCAGTGGTCCCGTGCTACTGAACGCGTATTTACAGTGTGAGCAGTCCCTTGCTGGACCAGCACAGAATCAGAATCATGGAATTAACTAGGCTGGAACAGACCTTTGAGATCATCAGCATGTTTGTATCCACCCAGGGATGAAATCTCATCCTGTCATTTCTAGGATAGAAATAAACCTTTTGGGAAAATCTATTCTACACAGGCAGGCTCAGAAAAGCATCCAAGAACAAGCCATGGTGAGAAGAACCATTTGCAGCTTTCTTAGATCCTCTCAGAGCTGAAGACAAATGATTAACATCTCTCTGCTGATGTGAAATGGTTAGGAGAGACAAATCTGCTCAGTTCCACTTACTACTGTCTCTTCTTCAGGTCATTACTAATAATATATGCTGCCTAGTTGTTTATTTGTCCAAGCATCTATGGCAGTGTATTCCATTAACTGAAATATGATACACCATGTGTTATCGAGCCAACAATAACTGCAGTGAAATTAAATTATCAGTTCACTTTGCCAGGCAAGCTTCTATCATTTCAGCAGGCACTTGGCCATCACTGCACAACTCTCTGCACACAGACACACAGATTCTCTGTTATCTGTAGCTATTTTTAAGTAAAGCCTATTGAATTGCTCTTTGGCTCTTTCTGTACAAGCACATCACATAAACCCAGAAGTTTCTGTGTTTGAGCAGGGACACGTTCACTCATCTGCATACAATGACTCCCTCACAGAACTGCTGCATGTTTACTTCTAACTGACAAACACTCTGACTCCAAGACCATAGCAAGTTTGATATTAAAAAGAGAACTTTTTTGCTGGTTACCTGTATAACAGCACTAAACCAACACGTATTTCCTATATTTTTCATTCCAACAGGCCAGTCACCAGCTCTTCTCCAGTCATTCTGCTTGGGGTTCTCTCCCCAGACTTCACAGCGTTTCCTTTTGGAGCGGTTTTTGTTTTCAGCAGAATGGGCGTCCTGTGGTCTGTCACAAGAGAAACACTGTGCTGTAAAACACCTCCCAAAGATTCACAAGAGCCGCAGGAATCAAACTCCCCTCCAGCCAGCAGGTGTCCACCTGGCAGGTGATCCATGGTAGTTCTAGAGTTACCACCTTCAGAACCCACTGATGATACCTGGGAAAACCAAAGTGGGGGGCATTTACAGCTGCACTGACCTTTCAGCTGCATCCCTTTCTGCATCTGGAGCTTTTGGTGATTCCAGTGGTCTGACAGTGTTGGCTGTGTGGAGGTTGTCTTGGTTGTGAGGGGCAGGTGCAGCACCAACATCTAGAAGTAGAGGCAGCATTCTGATCAGTTTTCCACCAGCAAACATTCTCTTTAAGAGGAAATTCTAGAAAACATTTATGGCTCTTCAATCAATACAAGCAAAATCTTCTAGCTCAGGTTTTAAACAGATCATGCCAGGCAACCTAGGGACCACTGAGTGAGCTGGATGAGGAGAGCAGGGCAAAGCATGCAGCTGTGCACTACCCAGATTTCCTTACAGCCAAATTCAGAGCTTAAACAGTTCAGAGCTCTTGAAATAACGAGACAGGAACATCATCTTTTTAACTGTGATGCGTCGCCTCCAAACATTATTAAAACACTACTAAGTGATCAGTACTGGCGAAATATGCACCAGAACAGAAGCTGGAGGGATGTACTGCTGGCAGAAGCAGGGAGGATGGATGTGCAAACACATGAAGCTGCAGGGGTGAGCAGAGGTGACGCTTACCC
The DNA here is from genome assembly GCF_036417665.1 of Passer domesticus. Lineage (NCBI taxonomy): Eukaryota > Metazoa > Chordata > Aves > Passeriformes > Passeridae > Passer > Passer domesticus. Next base: position 7,708,294 of record NC_087496.1, on the reverse strand, counting down.
TGTGGGAGCTGTTTGCCCACTGTGCTCCCTTCCCAGGCGGATGCCTCTGCAGCAGCTGGGCTCTGCACTGGCTCTGGAGCAGGGTCCTCTGTCAGGAAGGTGACTGCTTCCATGAGATCTCCATCAGCAGCCTGGGGGAATGATAGAGGAAAGCACCAGTGAGGAGAAGAACAGCAAAGGATTTACTCTTTGCCTCTCATGCATCCAGGCTGATTCTGTATTGCTCTCACGGGCCACACATGGACCATTCCAACAAGGACCAGCCCATCATCAGCTGACAAACACACAGCAAACACCTGTGTGCTATGCTGGGCAGGAGCCTGAACTTGCTTGACTTTTTGGACAAAATCAGAGCTCTCTTTCCCCAAAACAATGGCAATATACACAAACCTTTAGAGCGGCAAGCAGGAATGCTGAATCCTGAATTCCTGTGATCTCTTTCATCTGATTTAAGAGCACCTGGCAATCCTACGTGCAAGAAATAAAGAAAGCTTATATGAAAAGGTGACTAGGATGGACATCAAGCTGCTTCTGCAAGGTTTGCTGAGGACCCAGAGGAGCACTGCTTCTTTCCTTCTTTTCTGCTGACAGACTGACACTCAAGCCCAGCCACACTTGCTTAATGCAAACAGCAACATCAGCTTGAACACCACACTCAGGTTTTTTCCCTGCTGAATTCACAGACTAACATTCAACCCCTCGTATCTCAGGAGAATGCAGGCAGGCCTGTGGGCTGTGCAGCACCTGTGCTGGGAAGGGGCTCCCCCACCCCTGAGGCAGCAGCATGTGCAGCAGGACATATAAGGCGGCCGCCTGCTCCCAGGGCACGGTCAGGAGCTATTTTCAGTGTGGTGGCACATGCCATTTGTGCATGTCACTTCTTACTGACAATAAGGTGTCAGAGCAAGGGCCCAGCAGCCTGTTGTTGCTCCTCCTTCCCACTCCACACAGACCACTGGAGGTCGGGTGAGACACTCGCTGCCCAAGGCCCATGCTATGGTTGGTTCAGCCACTTAAAACAAATGATTACAGAAACTCTCTTTACCAGACTTATAAAATCTCTGCAGCCCAGGCTTACCACAGGGTGGTGAGTGCACATGGCAAGCACAAATAACCTCAGGCAATGACTACTAGGAGAGGCACCCCCTGCACTGGGGGTCCCACCACCCCTGCTCATGCTGCAGTTCAGCTGATGCTGCTGCCAACGGCTCAGCCTGGGTGACAACTGAGATGCAGCTCCATAATGCTGGCATTGCATGTGGCATGGGAGAAACATTACAGCAGGAACAACTGCTGGGTCTATGTCCTGTATCCCGATTTACAGAGGCTGCAGAGGATCCTGCAGTCAGCACAGCCCGATCAATCCCAGTCCCCTAAGATCACGCTTTTAATTAATCTGAACCAGCAAAGCTGCAGGCAAATGAACTCAAGTTTCTACTTACTCTCACCATCGAGAAAAAAAAAATTAAGATGCTTCCAGGGCACTAGAGCACAAGTTGCACCCACTGAGTAATGAGTCAACTACTTTTTTGAGCCCTCCACCCATACTGGTCATGGACGATACTCCACACACAAAGATAGCACACACCTGTGTCAGCTATTCAAACAAAAAACTCCTATTTTGGTGGCAATTCTCTGTCCCATTTAAAACACTACTTTTGCTCAACGTTTACATGAAAGAGCACATACATGTGTGCAACCCCCCTCAACTCGTCCCAAGTGCTCTTTTTGTCCTGAGAAAAGCCAAGACACCCTGGAACACCTCAGAAGCCCCAGGAGGAGCTGCCTGATGAGGAGCCAAGGCTGAGAGGCTCGGGGCAGGCATACTCTCACAAAGGCAAACCACTTAAATAATGTTGCTAATTTTGCTGCCTTAGCGCGTGCCGTGCATGTCGGCTGACCCCACCTAAAGCCTCAGGGTGGATTTTTCCAGCGGAGAAAAAACCCCACAAACACCCTTGCTAATACACTGCATTATAATAATGAAACCCGAGGCAGGACAGGGCATGATTTTCTGGGGTTTTTCTGCTCCAGCAAACAGAGAACTCACAAAGGCTGCTGTAAGCATAAAAGCCAATTACTGATCCTCTGCTCTAAGTTGCCATTTAATATTTCAATGATTTCTGCATGCTTTTATTCAGCCTTTGAGGAAAGGTTTGTGCTAACAGCAGAGAGCTTATCCTGTATGACTTTTGAAAGGGTTGTGGCTGCCTGGCAGCCCACAGATGCCACCAGGAACCAGTCTTTGTGCAACCAATTTGTTAAGATTTTGGGGAGCGTGTGTGGTTTTGTTGCCATAACTAGTCTGGTTATTCTTTTCTGAGGTTACGCTCTATGGGGCTATAAAACAAGCTCTGCAGCTGGTAATTAACACCAGTGTGCTGCCACTGCTAACACACCCTGCACTTGCAAACCCAAACTGAACCAAAGCCCTGCCTGCTGGAAAAATAACAACCCAAACCCAAATCCTATTAGTATTAAATTACAGCAACAAGAGATGAGTAAAAAATCAAGAGGCTGAGAGGAAGGAGGGTACTAGAGATAAAATTACAAGGTCAGCCAGGAATGATAGAATAGAAAGGTTTTGCTGTTTTCCCTGCTCTGAGGTGACTCACCGCCCTCAGAAGTTTGTTTTGATGAGAAACTGTGAACAGGGAAAGGAGCAAATGCAGCGCAAGAGATTCAGGGGGAGGAAGGAGGTACACAAGGAGGAGGAAGGTTGCAGCACAGAAGAGGCACACAGAGCCTTGGCCTTCAGCCTCTCCTCCTCAGCCACACTTTTTATCGCGGGGGAGAATGGATACGGAGAGGGCTGGAAACCCACAGGCGGCAGCAGGAACAAAGCCCACGTTCCCGGGCAAGGCTTTCACAAACCAACATCCGCCACAACAAGAAGCAGCAGGCAGCAACCTCGTCCTGCACTGAGGTGCACAAGATGCGCATGGGGGGCACGGTCTGGGTACTGTCCCTGCAAGACCCCTGCTGCACTAAAACCACGACTAACACACAACCAAAGGGCCGACACCCTCACCCCATCCTGCCCTGTAACTCTGAGCTCTCTGAAACGCATCTCTGGTGTCCTAGGAGCACCGAGATGCTGCAGGACAGCGCAGAGCCTGTGTCAGGGCTGCTGCACTGAAACCACGGCTAGCACACAGCCAAAGGGCTGATACCCTCACCCCATCCCGCCCTGCACTCTGACCTCTCTGAAACGCATCTCTCGGGTCCTAGGAGCACCGAGATGCTGCAGGACAGCGCAGAGCCCGTGTCAGTCCGGGATGGTCTGGGCTCCAGTCCCCTGAGCACAGACACAGCCTGGCGTCCGGCCCGGGTCCCTTCAGAGCCGATTCCGGCAGAGCCCTGAAGCTCGGGAGCAGCACTCTTCGTCGGGCTGCCCCGGGAGATGCCGCTCAGCGGCGGGCAGGGCACACGGCGGGTGCTCCGCGCAGAGCGGAGGGGTCCGAGCGCCCGCCCGAGCCCTTTCCCGTGGTACCGGCGCCCCGCGCGCGGAGCCCGTTATTCCCAACGAAACACGCGCGGACGGCAGCGCGGCCCGACGGGACGGGGCGGCGGCGGCGCGCAGAGCGGGGCGGCGCTGCGGGCCGGCCCCGAGCGGCCGCGGGCCGCGGGCTCGGGGCGCGGCGGGGACGGGCTCGGCGCGGCGGCAGCCCCGGCCCCGCGCGGGGGTCGCCGCCCGCCGCCCTCCCGGCGGCCCCGCGGGCTCGGCCCCGCCGCTCCCCCGCCCCGACGCCCCCCGCCCGTCCCGCGGGCTCGCCCCGCCGCCTCACCTCGCCGCCGCCGCCGCGGGCCCGCAGCTCGGCCGTCATGGGGCCGCCGGCAGCGGCGCCGTCCCGCACAGCGCACGCGCGGCCGCTCCGGTTCCGGCCGCGCCGCCCGCCGGGGCCGCGCCCGGCCGGGTGTCCGAGTGTCCGAGTGTCCGTGTGTCTGTCCGAGTGTCCGTGTGTCTGCCCGTGTGTCCGAGTGTCCGAGTGTCTGAGTGTCCGTGTGTCTGAGTGTCCGTGTGTCCGTGTGTCCGAGTGTCCGTGTGTCCGAGTGTCCGTGTGTCTGTGTGTCTGTGTGTCTGTGTGTCTGTGTGTCCGTGTGTCTGTGTGTCCGTGTGTCCGAGTGTCCGTGTGTCCGGCCGGGTGTCCGTCCGTCCGTGTGTCCGTGTGTCCGAGTGTCCGTGTGTCCGGCCGGGTGTCCGTGTGTCTGGCCGTGTGTCCGGTAGTGTTCCCCCCCCCGACAAGCCGCCCATCACCGCCCCGGCCCCCGAGCCCGTTCTCCCCCGTCTTTCCCCCGGCAGCCGGGAACGCCGGCCCCAGCCAGCGCTCTGCCCCGGCCGCGCCCCTCTGCAGTGATAAAAGTGAATTATTTTGTTTTATTTACAACAGTAGGAAAACCCCCCCTCCCCTGCTGTGGTCCTGCGTCTGGCAGGTGTCCGCCTGTCCTGCCCGGTGCTGCCGGCGGGAAGCTGCGAGCAGGCGGCGAGAGGAGGAGGCAGGAGAGGACAAGGATGCTCCAGGGGTGGATGCACCCCAGGGGAAAACCGCGAGGAAAAGGTTCAAAGCAACGAGGGGCCGGCACCTGCTTTCTGCTCCAGCCAAACCCATGCCTTTTTGGGCCTGGGTGAGCCAGCAGGGAACAGCACCTCTCAGATTTGCTGAGGCACAGGGCACAGCCCGGATTCTACCTTTCTCTGAGTACAAGGATGCTGCAATGGAGGTGTCCCAGCAAGGGGCCCGGGGGCTGGGCAGGATCCAGGTACATGTGTGCAGGCCCCAGTGCAGCAGCTGGATCTGCTGATGAGATGTGGCCCAGGCACCTGGGCTACTTGGTTCCATCTGTTCCGCCAGCAGGGCTCAGCTTTCTTGGTGGAAACCAGCAAAAAACTGTCCTGCATCACCAGGAATGTGCCAGTTGCAATCCCCACGGGGCACTGAAGCTCCTGTGGCACTGATGGCACTGGCATTTCCAGCAGAGCTGTGGCACTGCACGGGGAAGGGGACAGTAGGGTCAGACTGCCATACCCTCGTTGCCAGTTCTCCCACAGAAATGCTCTTTCCCAGCTGGGTGGGCATCTCCCACACTTGGATTTGTCCTGGGCAGTCACAGGCTGTCCCTTGCCTTTTGTTTTGGTGTGGGACCTCAGTGTGGGCTGTTCCGAGATTGTCCCGGTTCCCTGGTTCTCACAGGTACTCCAGATGAGGAATTCAGGAGGGAAGAGGGAGGATGCAGCAGCATAGATAAGGAAAAACTGAGGAAGCGGGTGTTTGCCAATTTCCCTGATGTGCAAAGCATAAACAAGACAACCAGTGATCCTTAAATGCAACAAAGTAAGAAATTGTACTCATTTTGGGAGCCTGCCAAGCTATTAATAGTGAGAGAGAGGGAGGTAGTGCTGGGCACTGTGATTTTCTCTCTGGGACCCTCATGCACTGCAGAGGGAATGGCGCTCTACCCAAACTTCATTGCTGAGGTAAGGGTCCCCAGGATTTTCCTACCTTAAAAAAACTATTAACCATAAAAATTCTGAATGCCCCTGCCACAAAGATAAACTCAGACCCGTTTTTTTAGCTCCAGGTTTGTCCAGGCTGTGTTTAATGTTTAGCAGCCTGATTAATGCCGTGACAATTAACTAGGGTGTAGAACAATTTGTTTGCAGCATTAAGTGCAGTCACAGCACTGCTACCTCCAAGAATAATTTACTAGGGGGAGATTGTACACTGTGAGACAGAGCAAGCTGCAGACATGCCCTCTCCTTCCATGTCCTGAGATGGTGCTCAGCCTGTGACGCACAGCTGCCATCCCACTCAGCATCAGCCACAGCTTCATTAACAGCAACGGGCTCCAAATACCTTCATGTGCTTATTAGTACCTGCCTTTAGTGGTAATGAAACAGTGGCAGAATATTGCAAACATCTGGAGGGTGTCTAATGAAAGAGAGGACTTGAAGGGAAAGCAATCCCATCCCTTCTCTGGGGGTTTCAAAAGCACTGGGCTCCTTCTCTGGGGTGAGGATGGGCTTGGTAGCTGGAGTGGGCAATTCTTGGCTTCTCCAAGGGCCGTGCAGTTTGCACCCAAGGGACAAAGCTACCAGCATCCCTTAATAAAATTAAATTAGCCAGAGGTACCACACGGAGCAGCTCTTCACAGCATTTGGTCTGTGCTTCGGTCTTGGAGCTGCACAAGGTGAGTGCCAGAGGAGAGATCCTGTGTGTCCTGGGTCTCTGCAGTGACCAGGGGTGCAAGCCCGAGCCTTGCAGAGGATCACTGTCCCTGGGAGCAGGGTGCCGTGGGAGCGGGGGCTGCTGTGGTACCTGGGCCAGCAGCCCTGCCTGCCGGCGCTGTTTGTTTCATGTCTCGCAGCGTTAAATCACAGCAGACATGCAATTCGGGCAGCGCGAGCTCCCTAATGGGCGGCCTCGGGCGCGTGATGGGGCCGGGGCCATCAGGCAGCTGTGCTGCCAGGGCTCCTCGCTGATGCTTTATTGTTTTTGACGCTCCAAACGCGCTCTGAAAGGCGAGCACTGGCAGCCGGGAGGAGAGCTGCTTCCCTCTCCTGCCCGCTCCGCACCGGCAAGCGCCACGGCTGAGGCCTCCCTCCCTGCTCCCACTGTGGTCCCCAGCCTGGCTGCAACACCCCGTCCTGCACAGAGCCCAGCCATGCTCCTGCTGCAGCCACCAGGAATTTCCTCAGCTTGGGGTGGGAGCTGCCAAAGGACTATAGTGCACAGCGCTGCACACCCAGGACGTGGGACGAGGTCAGGTTGGGGTGAGGAGGGAATGCAGAGCATCACTTGTGCCATCACGTGCTGGGGATCTTGTGCTTGTGCCCCTGTGCTCCCCCAGCCTCTGAGATTGTTGCTCTAGGCTAAATACCTGCCTGCCCAGCCAGGGAATCTGCTGCTCCAGGAGAGAGGCCTGAGTGCCTGTCCACCCCGGTGCAGGGATGCTGCCATGCCTGGCTGCAGCAGGGCCTGGACAGGACGCAGGGCTGAGCTGTGGGAAGCCCCAGGCGCTGAGCGCTTCGATTCCCAGAAAAGCAATTACCGTGCAGCAGATTACAGGGCTAATAAAATCCCATTATGCTATTTCGGAAAGTAAATCTGATCTGGGCGCTGCCGATTGATATCAGCCGTCCCACAAAGCGTCCCGCAAGAGCCCCCCGCGTGCGCGCGGAACACGAGCCACCGTAGATCACGCTAATTAGATATCCAATAACAGGAGGGCTGATAGGAACTACATTAAAATCTCTTTAAGATGAAGATGTAAAACCCGAGGGAGAAAATCCAGAGTTAATGATGCTGCAGCCGAGGCTCCACTGGAGCAGCCCACGCCCCTTGGCCTCATCCTGCCGGCTGCAGACGCAGGAGGCTGCAGGAGAGGGGGCAGAGCAGGGCACAGTCCCCAGCACCACGGTGGCGCTGCCCGTGATTTTCATTACCCAGATTCAATAAGGGGAGAGCGCTGTGAGCTGCTGGCGCTCCCTGGGAGGTGACTTGCCAGCCACTAACGGAGCCGAGAAATCAAATTAGCCCCAGCTCTGCTCTCGCTCTCTCCCTGACACCGCTGTTGGCAGCCAACGGGGAGTTCATCAGGGCCCCGCACTAATTCTTATCTCGTTTAAGTGACTCCATGTCGGCATCTGATGCAATTTGCTCTACGCCACCGCCGCAGGCTTTGGTCCCTGGCCGCCGCTTCCCCAGGATTTCCAGCAGCTGGCAGCTTTGTGGGGGCATAGGCACCTGCAGCACACAGTGCAGACATACAGGAATACAGAAGATTACAGAGGCTTAGGGCCGAGGGGAAGCTCCCCTGCCAGGCAGAGGGACACTGCCCAGCCCAAGGCTGTGACGCTGTGACATGGAGGGATGGATGTGCAGCCTGAGCAGGGCACCCTCTAAGGTGGGGGCCTTTTGACTCTCAGTAATACCTGACCAGGCTTTGCCTCTAGTCTTGTTTGCCCCAAGGCGTTAAATATTTTGGGAAACTGAAAACAGTAGGAATAACTTTGTTTGCTGAAATTTACAACAAGTGCAAATTTCTGCGGTGAAAACAGACTCCAGTGTAGGTGCAGGTTGGAGGGGTTGGGGGAAAGCTGCTGCCCCAGGCAGGGGTGCCAAGGGCTGGCTGCACATCTGCCCCAACCTGCGACTGTCAAAGCCACTGTCACACCCACCTGCCGCAGGGTGTGAAGGGGAGCCCAGTACATCCACAGCTCCCCTCTCCCCTGCCTGTGGAAACCCACCCTGTGTCAGTGGCATACCCTGGGCAGACTCCCCTCCTTTACATCTCAGGAGTTTCCCCCTCTTTCCAGCTGCTGAGCATCTCCTGGCTCAGCCCTGGCACCTGCAGCGCCCTGTCCCCCCATCGTGCCCCCCGCTGCAATGGGCACGATGCTCGCACCCCAAAACCCGCTCTGCCAGCAGCAGGCACCTGGGCAGGGGACGGGGCAGCTCTTCGGGAGCTGGGCGGGGGTGGGCCCCACTCGCATCCTCCCAGCCTGAAACTTGATGCAGCGGGAGAGGCTGATCGCGAGATTAATTGGGCGTTCTCAAAAACCCGACGGCGGGGGGAAAGCCAGGGAGTGCCGCCTGCCTCCCCGCTCCGCTCGGTGCTCCGCCGAGCTGCAGCCAGCGCGCCCATGGTGCCCACGGCTCTCGGGGCGCTGCTGGCCCTGCTGCCGCTGGCCTCGACGCTGCCGAGCCCAGGTAAGGTGGGGGACCCGTGGGCAGGGCTGGGGAGCTGAGGCGGAGCGGGACCTTGCCAGAACCTGAGCCGTGCTGAGTGCCTGGCAAAGGCTGCTCTGTAGGGAAAGCTTCGTGCTGATGGGAAGTGACTTACCTGGGAGAGGCTGGAGCATGGGAGAGCTCCGGTGCAGAGCCTGGAGGTGCATCCTGCCCAGGTAACACTGGCAGCAAGGTGATGTAGCCCTAGAACGCAGCTCTGCTCTCTGGGGTCTTGAGATGCTCTGGAGCTGTGCTGAAAACCAACCCTGCGGACAGAGAAAGAGATGGGGGTCTCCTGCCTGCACTCCACTGCCTGAGAGATGCTGCCTGAGCCCCCTGCCTGATGAAGGGCTTGCTCCAATATAATAACCTTGAGCTGGGTTTTGGGCATGATGCTGTGCCTATAGTTTGTAACTGCAGCTCTGCGCAGTGCAAAATTGACAGCCAACATATTTTGTTGTTATTCCGTTATTATTTTCTCATCTAATGTTCCTGGGAAATAGCACAAAAATCCTTGAGCTGTTTTGCACCAGCCCAGCTGAACGTGTTCAGCTCAAATTGACTCAAATCTCTGGATGGGTCATGTAGCTCCTGTCACCCAACTCCCAAGCCCCCTCCCACTGTTAGCACACCTCAGGTGGCAGAAAAGGATTGGGAGCAGTGATATGCTCACCTGGCAATGCTGGCCAGGAGGCAGGAAGGGCTGTGCAGACAGATCCCCATGTGCTAGGGCTGTGCTAGGGCTGTGCTGAGCTGCACCAGGTGAGCTGCTGGCACAACCGTGGCACAGATTTGGGCTGGGCAGACCAGCATGGTGTCTGGAGCAGAGGCAAAGAGCATCTGAGCTGAACCCAGCCCAGTCCTCCCTCTGCAAAGCCATTTCCCTGCTGCCAGAGCATCCTGATGCAGATATGGGTGGCGTGGATGTGAGGAGAAGTGGTGTGAGGAGGAGAGCAAGCGCGAGCCAGCTGCCACCAGCTGCAGCAGGAAAGGTCACTTGGCCCGAGCTGTGGTGATGGCAGCAGCTGTATTTCCTCCCCTCACCCTAACTGCTGCCTCTCCCCCCATCTCAGTGCCTCTGTTGGTTCCTGCCTGCCTGGGTGAGCCTCATGCACCCGGCTGGCTCCCCAGTACTATGAGCAATGTCAGAGGGGCTGTGGATATTGCTTTTTCTTTTTTTTTTTAAGCTTAAAATACAGATTAAAATTTCCTTCCAGTAGCTTTTCCCAAGTTCCCATAGACCTATCCAAGTAGTCTCTTCCATTATGCTGGAATTGGGCTCTGGGGCTGGGTGTGCCACAGAGCACAGCCACAAGTGTAGCACTGCTGCCCTGGCCCAGCCGTGGCATTCCAGGGGCCTGGCAGTGAGGACATGGTGCTGAAAGCAATTTGCCCTTGCTTGATGCTGCTGGCACCAGTGAAGGAACTGTTTTCACGGGAAGCAAACACCAAGATACCTAATAAATGAATTTAGCATCCTGCTTCATCTCTAACCTTCACTGTCTCCACCCGCTGAGCAAAGAAATGCCCCTGGAGGGAGGGAATGGTATTAAACTTTCCCAGGGGCAGTGTGTCCCCCTTGGTTCCCCTCTGCTGCTGTCCTGGCCCTTGTCCAGAGAGGTGAGGGCTGGGGAAGGTCTCGACCTGCACGGCACAGGATACCAGTGACACACTAGGTGATGACTCCGGTGCCCAGCCTTGTTTCCCATCAGGGTGCTCCTATTTAAGTTGGATGGGAAACCCCACCTGGTAAGCGAGGGCGGGCAGCTGGCAGCACCCCGCAGCCCGTGGCACAGCCCAGGGTGGTCGCAGGGGGAGCAGCCTCCCTTTCTCTCTGCTGAGCAGGTACCCCGGAGCCCCCCGAGCCCGCCCTGCGCCGCCTGTGCCGGCACCTCCTGGAGCACTACCACAAGGGCACCCGGCCCGTGCGGGACTGGCGGACCACCACCAACGTGGCCATCGACCTCATGGTCTATGCCATCCTCAGCGTGGTGAGTGCCCTGCTCCCGTCCCAGGGGAAGGGGGCCTGGCATGCTCTGCCCATCTTCCCGAGTGCCAGCGCCCACGTTCTGACCGTTCTCAAATTCACAGGATGAGAAGGACCAGGTGCTGACCACCTACATCTGGTACAGGCAGGTGAGTAGCCACAAAACCTCGCCCCTTCCCTGCTGGCCCCCCTCGGGGTCAAGCCCCCCATGTTTTCCTGTGAGAGGAGTGTGCAGTCCTGCAGGAGAGCAGTGGGGGGAAACATCCGGGGGGCTGGCGAGGCCTCTGCAGCACATGAGCCCCAAAGCTCCCTGGTTTGCACTGCTGGCTGCTGTGCAAGCTGGAGGCTGTCTTCCCTCCCACTCCCTGCCTGGTGCTAGCCTGGGGTCTGTGTGCTGGCAGGGTGGAAGGACCTCACCCACCAAGTCCCCTCTCCATTGTCCCCAGCACTGGACAGATGAGTTCCTCAAGTGGGACCCAGCTGACTTCGACAACCTGACGCAGATCTCCCTCCCTGTGGAGAGCATCTGGGTGCCCGACATCCTCATCAATGAGTTGTGAGTGCAGCCAAAGCCTCGCGGGACACGGGCTGGGGCTGGGACTCCTCACCCACCACGGGCACGTACCCTCCCGTGCTTTGTATTCCTGGCACAGAGCTGGCAGCCTCCCCACATCGGGGAGCTGCAGATGGGGATTGGCTCTGCAGCTGGGCCATTTCCAATGCTGGCTAACCATAACCATCAGTAATTACCCTCACTGTGCTGGGGGTGAGATCCAGATAGCAGGAGAAAGGCTTTGTGAAGACAGCACAATGCCAGGGCAGCTGCAGAGCTATCCCATGGAGCTATCTGGTGTCCTTCCCACTCTGTGGGGATTTAAGGTGCTCCCAGGGCCTCCTGAGGGCTCTGGGACTTCTTGGGCTGGGAGAAGGCAGCAGTCTGGGCAGTGCAGTCTGGGCAGTGCAGAGGTGATGCGAGGCTGAAATGCCCGCAAGAGTAATACCAAAAAAGCAGAACAGGAAGCAAATCCCTGGCTCTTGGGCAGTTCCCCCCTGAAATTCCACTTGGCAGAAGGAAGCCCTGCCCAGAGTGCTCTCCAGCCCACACCTCTGTCCCTCATGTCCCTCAGTGTGGATGTTGGAAAGTCCCCACACGTCCCCTACGTTTACGTCAGCCATCACGGGGAGGTGCAGAACCTCAAACCCATCCAGGTGATGACTTCCTGCAGCCTGGACATCTACAACTTCCCCTTCGACATCCAGAACTGCTCGCTGACCTTCACCAGCTGGCTGCACCACGGTGAGTGCCGGCGCTCGGTGCAGAAGGCAGCCCGTCCCTCTAGATGGCCCCAGCGGATCGGGGAAGCGTGCGGGGAGGGCAGGCACGCTGCCCGCCCTGGAGGTGCCGCCAGCTGCCGGCGCTTTGGGCGGGGTACCTCCATTCCAACCTCCCCTCTGCCCCCCCAGTTCGCGATATCAACCTCTCGCTGTGGCGTCAGCCGGAGCTCCTCAAGTTCGACCGGAGTGTCTTCATGAACCAGGGCGAGTGGGAGCTCCTCTACGTCCTCAGCCACTTCCAGGAGTTCAGCGTCAAGAGCAGTGACAGCTACGCTGAGATGAAGTTCTATGTAAGAGGCTCGGCCCCGTGTTTCTCGGGGATGTGGCACCAAGGACTTGCCCCATCCCTGTCGCTGCTCCGTGCTGCAGCTCCTGCCTGCAGGTGGGAGGCTCCTGCTAGTGAGCCCTTCCTCTGGCTCACCTTAGTGCCCCCCACCATCCTCACCTGCCCTGGCAAAGGGCCACACCAGCTGAAGGCCTCATTTCACCCCTCACAGCCTTTTCTGTCTCTGTCCTGCAGGTTGTCATTCGCAGACGCCCGCTCTTCTACACCGTCAGCCTGCTGCTCCCCAGCATCTTCCTGATGGTTATGGACATCGTGGGCTTCTACCTGCCTCCCCACAGCGGCGAGAGGGTCTCTTTCAAGATCACTCTCCTGCTGGGCTACTCGGTTTTCCTCATTATTGTGTCTGACACGCTGCCAGCCACGGCCGTCGGCACGCCGTTGATAGGTACGGTGGTTCTCCCACCCAGCAGGGGCCACAGGGCCCTGAGGGCCGGGCAGGGAGGGTTTGCTCTGTGCAGGAGCCTTTGCAGGTCACTCACCTCACTGAGGCCTCTGCAGGCATCTACTTTGTGGTGTGCATGGCGCTGCTCGTCATCAGCCTGACGGAGACCATCCTGATTGTGCACCTGGTGCACAAGCAAGACCTGCAGCCCCACGTCCCTGCGTGGGTGAAACACCTGCTGCTGGAGAGAGCCACCATCCTGCTCTGCATCCGGGACAGGAAGAAGTTCAGCCAAAGCAGGATGCAAAGCTCGGACACCTCCAGGCAGGTGGAGAACAACGACAGCACAGGTAAGGGTGGCACAGAGAGGGTCTGGGGGAACTGGAGGAGTCTGGGTGCTCTGTAGCCATCTACACCTACACAGCCATCCTTTGCATGGTGAACTGGGTGCCTGGGTGAACTGAGTGCCTAGTTCACCCTCGCAAATCCCAGCTCCCTGTCTAAATAGGTTTTTCACATTTGCTTCTCTTGATCCCTCAGCCAAGCCGACCCCCTACGCCTGTGAGGAGCCCCGGGAGTGCGGGGCAGTGGGGGGCACGAGGTCTGCACTGGCCTTTGCTGGCCGGACGGAGGGCTCAGCAGCCCTGCAGGAGGTGCTGCGTGAGGCCACGGCTATCCGCCAGCTCCTGGAGAAGCGGGAGGAATTCCGCGACGCCGCCCGCGAGTGGCTGCAAGTGGGCTACGTGTTGGATGTGCTGCTGTTCCGGGTGTACTTGGCAGCCGTCCTGGCTTACAGCATCACGCTGGGCACCCTCTGGTCGGTGTGGAGGGATGCCTGAGCAGGGCCCGTTGTTCAGGGAGAGGGGGGACCTCACTCTGGTGGGTTCTCCCTGGCTCTGGGACCCCGGCGGGCGCATCCCTCAGGTCCCTCAGCTCCGCAGCGGGAAGGCGGAGCTGAGCAGGAGCCCCCAGGACGCCACGACCCTTGCCCAAATCTCACTCCACGCTTCCCCTGCCAAGCCCGGGAGCGCCTCCGGCCCGGCCCGGCCCCGGCCGCGGCTTCAGCACCGCGGACAGCGGCCCCGCCGCCGGCCCGGCCGCCTCCCGACCCGGGGCCCCCGGCATCGGGGGGGTTCCCCGGCATCGGGGGCTCCCCACCGCCCCGGGGGTCCCGCTGGTCTCGGCTCCCCTACCCCTGGCCCCGGCTGCTGCCTTTGTATCCTAGCCCGGGCCCCCGGGCATGCCTGCCCAGCAGATCCCCACCACGCTTGTGCTCAGCAGTTTTAGCCAGGTGGGAGAGACCCCGTGTCAAAGCGGGATGGCAACGGGAAGGACTCCGAGAGATGCGCGGGGGCAGGACTGCCATCACAGCCCAGTAGGTCCCAGCTCCCAGTGCCATCTGCCTCTGCAAGGACAGAGGCACAAGGTGAAGAGGAAAGTGCTGCAGATGCCATAAGGGCCATCCCATGTTCTAGGAGCATCTCTGCATGGGCAGGTGATGGGGAACAGGTGGGTTGGCACCACCTGGCTCTCATACATCTGCCCTCAAACACACCAGCCCCAGAGCAAGACTCCCACTCACCATCTCAGAGCCATCACCTGCAGGAAAACTTACCTCTGAGTGACGGGGGCTGAGGACGGGTGGAGCGGGCTGCTGCCAGCGCCGGCCCGCACTAATGCGCTGATGGTCTGTAAGTGGCTGCCTATTGATGAGGTGTCCAGTTAAAGAGTTCGTGAGACACTAAATCAGCCCATTGATCCTGCCGAGATCGATGGTGCTACAGACCTGATCAGTGCAGCGGGCAATTAACACCCTCTGGAATGAGCTGCCTTCGTGTAACATCAAACGCTCCAACAGACAAATCCAATGGGGCCATTGACCCGGGTGTGTGATGCCACCCAGCCCATGTGTTTGACTAGGGTACTGGGCAGCAAGACTCCTGAGCCAGCCTTGCCATCCCTCTCCTGCCCACCGTGACCCTGATGTCCCCCAAGGCTGCACTGCAAGATGCTCATCTGTGTGCTGTATCCCATTGAATGTTTTGGTCCTTGTCCCCCTTGTGCTAGGAAGCCATCATGCACCCAACCTAACCCCCTCAAGAAGCTCAGCAGCCCTTTTCCCTGGAAGGACAGGCTGCCTATCCTCGAGGAAAGATTGATTCTCCCCTTGCCCTCTTGCTACTTTGGGAAGTGCTGCATGTGGGGAAAAGTTCCAGGCATCTGAGAGAAGCCTGGATTTTCCTCTTTAAAAAAAAAAAAATCAATAAATCTGAATCTAATCTCCTAATAAAGGTTTAATGAGGACATAATGTTGATGGAACAGAACATTGTTGCAGCATAATCGCTCCCAGCTGCTGTGCGAGCGCGCACACAAAGGCCCGGCCCTGCCGCGATTTCCCCGTTATTGCAGCGCGCCTTTGTGCCAGGCTGAGTGCTGGCCGCGGCCTTTTCCCTTCTCGTGGGGCACTGCAGCCCCCAGGTTGCTCACAGCAGGGCCACCTCTGCCTGCCCGAACCTGGACCAAAGCTCCCCACAGCTCCCAAACCTCGCTGGGAGGCCGTGCTGGGGGCTGGGGGAGGCAGGAGCGCCATGAGGACCTTGGGAGGGACACGCTGGGTGTCAGACCTGCTGGCTGCTGGGCAGGGCACGAGCCCGGCCTCGACACTGGCACCTGCCATCTGTCCCTGCGAAGAACCGAATGATGCTCTGCCCTTGGCGACTCCAGCTGTGCTGCAAGAGATGCCTGATGGCATCAGGAGGCCGAGCATGGGGCACAGGCAGGGCCGGGTGTGCTGGCAGCCCCGGCTGGCCCGGCTGCAGCGCGGTGCTGTGCGCTTTGCCACAGCACAAAGGAGAGCAGGCGCTGCCGTTAATGTAGTCAGTAAATAAATAAAGGAGGGCTTAAGCTTAGTGTACAGCAATCAGTCGGGAACTACAGGATAATTAACGCAGCGGGGGGCCGGACGGCTCTGCAGGCAGGTTTAAATGAACGAGTTCACTTTCATTGAGGCAAACTTGCTCTGCTCCCTGGTGAGCCACATGGGCAGGCAGCGGCGCAGGCAGCGTGCTGGGGATGCTCCACGGGGACACTGACATTCCAGGGAGACCCCCTCGCCCACTGGGGTCAGTTTAGGGATAGGACCTCCTCAATTCCCCCCTCAAAGCAGGCACCCCCAAACTCACCACTGTGGGTACCCCCATGGCTCACCCCAAGCTGGTGGGATGCATCCTTCCTCCACCTATTCCTCCTCCTCCTCCTCTTGATGGGCACAGGAATGGGAGACAGCAGGCTGAGACAACGGAATTAACTTTATTGGTTGTTCTTTTGTTTTCTAACTGCAGATTCAAGGTATACAACTGAACATTGCTATTTTCCTTATGAGACTTATAAATAAAAATACAAAAAATGTTCACTACAAAAAAATCTACCGTTAGTAGGATGTAAAAAATATTCTCTTTGCTATAGAAGGCACGAACTTCACTTAGTGACACATGGAGAGAAAAAAACCTGCAGCAGTATATTCTTCTTTTTTTTTTTTTGTCTTTTTTTTTTTCCTCTGTCAGAAACACTGAAGTCTTACAAAGAAATGCATCTGAATCTACACAGGACGAAGGCAGATGCGGAGAGCTGCAACTAGGAGACACCACAACTGGTTTATTTATTTTTTTTTTCTTTTTCTTTATTTTTCAGGAAACTTTTAGCTAACGGCATCTGTGGCTAGAGGACAGAAAGAGGACTCGCAAGCAGAACCGCAGGGGAGCGAACGGCGAGACAGGAAAAGTCGTACAAAAAATAGGAGCCGATAGATACTCTGAGAAAACCAAAGGGGAGCTTGGGCACCTTCTGCGCCCGGGCTCAGAGAGGTGCTGAGGTAGACGGAACGAGGACAGCGACGGACCCGAACCACGAGCGGCAACACAGAGCAACGGGACGGGCAGGCGGGCGCTCACGACACTGACAACAAGCCAGGGGAGAGGGAGCCCGGGACCGCGGGGCCCCGTGCGGTGCTTGGTCCTCACTGCTATCATACACATATATATACTTACATATATATATATGGAGGGGTGGCGGGGGCTGCGCCACAGCCAACAGCGCGGGGACGCGCGCCCGGGATACAGCAGCATCACTCCAATGCTGACCCCAACGCTGTTGCAGCGGGGGCTGTGTCTCTGAGGGATGGTGGGATGGAAGGGGAGGTTAAAGCAAAAAAAAAAAAAAGCCACATGAGCTCGGCCACGTGCTCCCTGGCACCATGGCACCCGTGTCTGGCAGCGCCAGGACACCACGGGCACCTGCCGTGCACACGCCAGAAATTGCAGCAACTTTCTGTGTGAAAGAACTGTTCTCTCTCTTATTTTTTTTTTTTTTAATATTTTTCTGTTTTTTTTTCTTAGGCACAACAATGAAACGAGCCGTTCTCCACAGTCACATCCCGGATTGTACAGCAGCGGTGTCCCCCCTGCGCGGAGCAGCGACCGTCCCACGCGCAGAGGCACACGCACGTGCAAAGCCGGACTGGGGCGCCAGGCAGGGCGCTGCTCCCGCAGCCGTGCCCCTGCCTGGCACCAGGAGAGGCGGGAAGGGCACCCCAAACCCAGAGGGGCCATCAGTGTCCCTCCAAACTGTATCCAGACACTGTCCCACCCCGCCCCGCCCCAGCTCCTTTTCCCCCCTTTTCACCCAAACGCAGCAAAACGACAAAAAAAGAACCGTGGGATGGAGCCACCAAGCCCGCGGCTGCGCAGGAGAAACACAACAAAAACGAACACAAGAGGTAGCTTCAGAACCAACACCCCCAGCCCCGTGGGGCCAGGCAAAAAATACCAGTTTTGGTAAGGATAATGCACAACAGGAGGCTGGCAGGGACACCAGTGCCCCACCACCTCTCCACCACCAATGCTGGGCACGTGGCTGGTGCACCCCAGCCATGCCACCCCCTGTCCCTCCCAAATCAATAAAAGCTCATGAGGTCACAAAAAAATGAGGTAATTTCAAGTAAAATGTGCTAAACGCGGAAATATTCCAAAAGAAAGTTCAAAAAAACCCAAACAAAAAGCAAAAAAAGCGGCGAGCAAAGCCGCCTGCCACGGGGCACCCCTTACTTGTGGGCTCCTGCGGCTGAGGGCTGGGCAAAAAACCCCACACTTGGCACCTTCCAGGTGCCCCAAATCAGCAGAAGAAAAGAGGATCCCAGCATTCGGAGTGACGCCACACGCTAACAGCTCCAGCACTGCCACTGACTGCACATCACCAAACCAACTGCATCTCCCCATGGGGGGCTTCACCCTTGCCCCGGGAAGGCAGGGAAGGAGGGAGAAATGCATAGAGAGGTCTTTGGTCATGGGGAGAGCAGCAGCCTCCTGTGGCCCTGAGCCCACCTGGACACCAGGCAACACCTCAAGGCAGCCTGGCTCACAGCTGGCTCCCTGTCCCAAACACCCTCCTCTGGCCAGGATCCCCCCAGGACACTCTTGCCAAAGCACTTGCGGCTCACAGGGCACTGTGCTCTCCTGCCTGCAATGCCACAGCTTGGGAGCATGAGAACCTGCCAGAATGGGGCCCAAGCCCCACATGGGAGCTCAGGTCCTCTGCAGGGCATCCACAGCAGGGTCTCTGCAGTGACAGGACAGCAGGAATTAAAGCCTTCCCAGAGCACTAGCTGTACACACACTTTCAGCCTCTTTCCTGCATGGTCTTCCCAGCAGCACCAGTGGCCAATGCCAAGGGTGACGGAGGGCCTGGCTGGGGGTTGCAAAGGGTGAAATCTGCCCTGCAGCAAGGGTGAAAGGGCAGCAGGCGCACGAGCAGCTGGGACAGCAGTGTGGATGGGGCTGGAGAAGGGGCCCGTGCGTCCCTCGGTCCGGCATGAGCTGCAGGATCCTTCCGGCGAGAAGAAACGAATGAGAACTGAAAACAAACAAGGCCATGGATGCTGCGGGTTTGGTGGGATTTTTTTGCCCAGTCATCTGCCACTTGGCCCTGCTGCCCCTCTGCCTCCTCCCTTAGACGTAGCAGAGGTAGAGATAGGTCTTCTCTATCCGCCAGTCAGTGGGGATCTCCTCTGGTTTGTGGCCCTTCATGTGCTTCTGCATGGCGGAGAGGCTGGGGCAGTACTCCAGGCAGATGGTGCACTGGTAAGGGGAAGCGCCATTGTGGGTCCGAAGGTGTTTGATCATGGCCGAGTAGTCCCGGGAGCGCTGGTGGCACAGCTTGCACTCGAAGGGCTTCTCACCTGTGGGATACAGGGTGTCAGTGGGGGCTGGGGGCCTCCAGGTGCTCATCAACTGCCCAGCATCCACGCTGCCACAGCAGGCACAGCCGATAACCACGTATGAACAGCAGAACCGATGTGGTTATTGATCCCCCATTTACAATTGTTAATTAATGCTGGAACACCCGGAGGTTCCTTATCCCTGGCTGCCACCCTGGTCCACAAGCCTTTCCACCAGGGGAGCGGTCTGTCACTGCCAGCCTCCCCACAGACACCCCAGCACGTACCTGTGTGGACTCGGTAGTGGGTCTCCAGCTGGTGCTTGAGGCTGAACTTCTTGCCACAGCCGTTGCACTCGTAGGGCTTCTCCCCGGTGTGGATGCGCTTGTGGCCCTTCAGCGTGCTCTCGTCCCGGAAGCAGCTGCCGCAGAACTCGCACTCGTAGGGGTGGTCGCCTGCAAGCACACGGGGGGGTGAGGGCTGCTGTGACTGCTGTGCCACACCAAAACCAGCTCCCCAGCCTTTTCACCCCGGGCAGCCATCCTGGGGACAGAGCGTCCCAGTCTCCCCAGTGCAGCGTGCTGGTCCCTTCATGCTCAGACCTTCGTGTACAGAGGGATGCTTGGATCCACGGCACAGTAGAGACTGGAGCGTGCTGCAACCCTCCCGCCACCAATTTCCAGGTTTTTCACCCAGCAGCACCAGCACAGACCCAACCCTGGGCATCTCCCACACTCTGGACCAGGCGGCTGATAAATGAACTCTGGTTTGGCACCAAAGGCAGAATGATTTGAAGGAAAGGTGAGGGCTCCAGCTACTTATTTATTACAGCCGCGAAGGCAAGGACAATAAAGATAGATTGATCGTCCGAGACTTTGTTCATGAATATTTAAATATTACTGATTTGTCTTGTCACTGTAATTACAATTTCTCTGTGCCGCATATCCTACAAGCACAGTTTATGGTAAAGAATGGCGAACTGTATTTCACTTGTCCTGCTGCAGATGTGCGGAGCTGCCAAGCGTGTAATGTTCCCCGCATTTCATACATTTTCTTCAGCTGTGAAGGCTTAAGTCATCCACAATGACCTACGTTTTTTCATTATCCCCGTGTCAAACTGCACTCGTGCCTGGGCATAAATTGTCCTTCTCGTTATATACTCACATGCCTGTGCTTTCGCTTCCTCTTTAAAATGATATTTTACTCTCTCCCCATTTGCCGCAGCCCAGTTCTGCGGCCCCTCGCCCCTCCCGCAGCTGCTGCCTGGGCACCTGGGGGAGGAGGATGCTGGGGATGCAGCTCGGAGCCCCCTCCAAAGGCAATGCAGGCGGTGCCTGTGGGCTGCTGTTGACTTTCCCCTGCCTGTGGGCTGTTGTTGACTTTCCCCTCCCCATGCCCAGTTCCAAACTGCCACTTTGGCTTTTGATCCTACAGTCAAAGACAGCAATTTTTCAGCCAGAGGCAGCCAGCATTTCTACCCGCCCACTTTTCAGGGGAGCCGGAGCCCATGGAGCACCCTGGCCCTGGGACAAGAGGGAGCATCCTGCAGCTGTGCAGGATGGCCCCACATGGCACGATTAAATGCTCCTAAAGCGCCGATGATCCCAGTGTTTTTTCACGGCCGGGAGCTGCTAAAGCAGCAGAGGTTGGGGTGGGACACGCGCAGCCCGACCCGCAGCCCAGGTCACCGGATTACCGGCTATAAATAGCTGCAGCACTCAGCATTAACATGCTTATCATCGACACAGGATTCCCATTTCCCACATCGGGACCCCTAGCCCACGTGTGGCTCTGGCAGCTGCCAGCCACAGGCTGGACAGAGCGACCCTCTGTGACACCACCCTCACAACTCCCAGCAGCCACCTTTACGTGCCTTTTGGAGATTGTGTGCATGCCCCCTGCCTGACAAGAGAAAGAAGGGGCACCCCTCCTCAGGACACATTTTGTTCCCTGTCAGCAACAGCAGCAGTCTCAAGGAGGGTGCACGAGCCTCGCATTTGTGTGGGCAAAGGATGGGCGAGGAATGCTTCGCCCAGGCAGCTGTGAAGATCCATGGCTGTGATCCTGCACGCTCCTGCTCATCCCCCAGGAATCAGGGGTGCTTTGTGAGTGGCCCCTGATGACGGTGTGATGATGTGGCCAGGACCACGGAGCTGCCCAGGGATGCCCTCGGAGGAGCTGAGGACACGGCGCGGGCGCTTTGAGGACACGGCGTAAGGCGGCCAAGCCGCGCCATGCCGCTCGGCAATCCTGCGCCGAGCCCTGCCCCAGTGGGGCCACGGCAGCACCAGCTACACGTAGCGCAGGTCGCCCTAATCCCATTAGGGCCGAGCCCCAGCTGATTATGTGCATCTACCGCCGTAAGCTGATGAGGCGGATATGATCGCACACCCCCTAAGAAGGTCACGTGCCACCTCAGACCAGATCAACTTATTACACACAGCTCTTTTTTTTTCCCCCCCCCGTTTTGTTTTTCAAATCCAAGCCACTTCAGCCACCTCCAGGATTTTTTAATACAGATCACCTTTCCTCCCCCCCTTTCTTTCTCCCGCCTGGGGAAGGGCGTGTCCCAGCCCCGGGTCCCCCTGGCCGTACCTGTGTGGGAGCGCAGGTGCCTCTTGAGCGCGGTGTGGCTGGGGAAGGTGCGGTTGCACTCGCTGCAGATGTAGCTGCGCACCCCGGCGTGCACCTCCATGTGCTGCTGCAGGGCGCTCTGCGTCTGGAACCGCTTGCCGCACAGCAGGCAGAAAACGGCCATGTCTGTACCTGTGTCAGAGGGAGAGACCCCGTCAGGCACTGCCCCGCACCCCGGCCCCACCACCCCACTCCCACAGGGCAGCAGGGGTGCTCGGGCAGCAGAAGGGACCCCAAGAGCTGCAGGGCTTTGGGTGTCATTGGCCACCCTGACCCTGCTGACACCGGCCCTCTGAGGGGAGCAGCTGAAGAGAAGTTGCTCTTATTGCACTGCAGGAAGCTGGGAGCCCTGGCGATGCCGAGGGATGCCCAAACACAAGGCAGCTGTTGGGTGATCACTGCATCCCCACGCACCTCTGAGAGCTGCTGAGCTCAGACCTTGTGATGCCCAGGGGAAAGGGGACCCCAAGAAGAACCCCATGAAGCTGCCCTGGGGAGCAGGAGGCAGGATGTGAGAGGGGGACGTGCCCACCCCTTGTGCAGTGTGTGGCCCCGAGCCCAGGGCAGATCCAGGCTCCATACCATCACTCTTGGTGCAAACCTGGCTGCAGCAACACAACAGGGACAAAACCCCAACCCAGGTGCTCGTACCCTGTCCATAAACATCTCAGACCTCTAGCCATTAAACAGTTTGTTTTCGCTTATGCATAGCTGATTGTTCAGAACTGTGAGTCACTGCAAATTGTATTACACAGGGAGATTAAGCAAATAAATGCTCGCTTTTTGGAGACATTAAAATGTGAGGACTATGGAAATAAAATTAGCTAGAAAATTGTATTAGCAATTCATTAGCAGCACAAGATGTTCAAGGTAACCAACAAATCCATGCAGCCTTCAGGAACAGCAGGGGCAGAGGGCTTCTTGCCACGCTGCCAACTCCAGGGAGACCACCAGGACCACAGCACCACGGGGCAGGGACATGAGGGGCAGCAGCACTGTCAGTGGCACGCAGGCAGGGGACAGGGAAGATGCTCCTGGGCAGACCCACACCTCCAGCTTGGGAGCCATGGGCAACAGGCATCCTGGTGAGCATCCTGGAGAGCATCCTGGAGAGCATCCTGGTTCACACCGTCACCTGCTCTGGCACTGTGCCATCACCCACCCAGGTGTGGTGGCACGCCCTGCTCAGCTCTGTCCTGCTGGGGACGCAGAGGCTCCCTGGGGGGATGCTCAGTCTCAGCCTTGCACGGGGCTACCCAAAAATGCTCTGAAATCTGAAAGAAGCCCCCGTGAAATGGGAATAAAAGCAGCAAGAGAGGTGGCCCCGCATGGGAGCTGCCTTTCTCCCTCTGCTGCAGGGATTTATCCTGGGGGGTTGTGGGCTCATGTGCCCCCCACGCAGCTGCGGACAAAACGCTCCCAAGACAAAAAAAAAAAAATTAAAAAAAAAAGGGGAAAAAAAAAAAGAAAAAAAAAAAAAAAGCAGGCAGCCCCGAACGGGCAGTGCGAAGCAAATCCCAAGAGGTATGTGGCCCCGCGGCCCCGGCGGTGACAGCAGGACGGGTCAAAGGTCCCCGGGGCTGAGCCCCCAGCGCCGCGGCCAGCTGCGGAGCGGAGGCCCCGGCCCGCGGGACGCCGGCCCCGATAAATCTGCCGCCAGCAGCCCCCGCTGGGGCCGGGGACAATGGGCTCCCGTGGGGGCGGAGGGCAGCACAATGCCGCCGGGCCGGCGCGCGGGGCCGTAACAAATCCTCCCTGGCACCGTAGGGCCCTCATTTGTGAAACTAATTGGCCCCCGCTTGAAGGAAAAAAAAAAAAAAAAAAAAAAAAAGGGAAAAAAATGGGCTGACTCCAGCAGCCGCAGTGATGGGGACGTGCGTGCATGGGGGACGGGGCTGTGTGCTGGAGCTGGGCATCCCCATCTCAGGTGCTGCTTCCCGCGACCGGCAAAACGCCGCTCTTCATTTCTCCGTCTCCTTCTTCAAGTAATGTATCAGTAAATAAACAGGCTGGGAGGTCAGTGGGTACTGGCACGGCCTGTGAAGGCACACGTTTCCAGTTGTGCTCTGAGAGCAGAGAGCATCTGCGTGACACAAAGGCTGGCACACCGGGCCAGAGGTGGAGGATGTGTCCCTGCATCCCAGCACCGAGCCCAGCGGAGCACGGAGCTTGTCCCCAGCCCTGGGGCTCTGCAGGTGACATTCTCCAGCAGCCAAGGGGCACAGCAGGCACCAGGCCGGGTCTGCAGGGTGCCGTCCCACTGCCTTCAGGTTGTTTGGGTTTTTTTAGGCTACGTGCCAACTATGTCACGACTTTGGAGAAAGGGAAGTGGGAAAAACTGGCAAAACTCTTGAGAGGGTGCCACACTGGGTGCCACAGGACTCAGCCCTGTGTCCTGCCGTGAGCGCATCCCTGGGCTCCAGCCACAGAAGCCCCGAGCCAGCCCTCAGCCTTTGGAAGAAAAATCACCCCTGATAAAGAAATGCTGCCGCCCCAAATCAGTGAGAGACGGATTTATTCATTTCCCTGACATTTTAATGGTTTCTCCCCTTTTTGCAGGAAGATGATTACAAATTAAGCAGCATTTAAACGCTTTTTACTGTCAACAATTAAAAGGGGTGAAGGCGGGCGAGCAATTCATTCCCCGGGAAACGCGCTGGCTCTCGGCGGGCGCCGACGGCCCTTCCCTCTACTGTACACAGCACAATGGCCCCGAGCACGCCATTAATTTTGCAGGACGTTCAAAAGCAAATTAAAATATAAAAAGCCCCTGGGCACAAAGATAGATACCGAGGGAGGGGGCGGCGTAGGTCAAGCTCGCAGAATTGAAGTCTTAGCAACTGGGAAGGTTTAAGCACAGCCCCGCACGCTGCGTTCAGCTGCCACCTTTGCCCACCATCCCCACTTTCTGTGTCCCTGCCAGACCCAGCGCTGTGCCAGCAGCTGAAAGCCACTAGTGGGGCAGCTGTTAGCAGTGCCACAGGGTTCTGAGGTGGAAGCTGGAGTGATTTGGGTGTTAGATGCTCTTTGGGTAAGCGTGTTGGCCACAGCTTGCAGGGTCTTTTTAAATACAACGTGGTCCCAAAACCGATTTTTTAGTGGGGGGACGCTTGATGGAGGGAGGGAAAACCCTGTGGCTGCAAGCCTGGAGGTGCACATCCCTGCTCTCCAGCAGCTCGGTCCCAAAGCAGCGCGATGGCCAGGGACGTGATGACGAGCAAGACGCGACGTGTGACAGCCCCGTCCGAGCCACAGCGAGGGATGCTGCAGCGCCGCCCCACCCGCTGCCTCTGCCAGAGCAGCCACTGCACTGGAAACCCGCGTGGCCACGGGGGAGGGAGGCAGGTGGGGTGGGTCTCCCTCGGCGCTGGGCCCCGGCGGAGTTTATGGATGCGGGAGGTGCACTGCAGGAGAAAGGCGACACGTCCCCTTTAAAAGGAAATATAATTTACAGTGTGCAGCCAGGCGGGCCATAGTTTCAATCTCGTTTACTATAGAGAAAACTCTGCTAGCTGTTCTCTATCCCACAAATCCGATTTAATCAGACAAGCCAGCCAGCGTGGCTTGAAGTAAAAACGGATAATTAGTAAACAGAGAGCTACTTCAGTGCTTCATTGGCATTCGAGCCGGGCTAGTGTGTCGCATTTAAAATGCAGTCTGATGAAGTTTACAAAATCAAACCATTTGTTACTCCTATTGAAGAGGCTTCAGGCCACTTGCAATTAAATTGGAATTAGTGCTTAGAATGAGATACAGCAAATTCATACTAAAAAGGGATCTGACTTTCAGACATTTGACTTCAAGTTTTTCCCCCCATGCTAGAGCACGCGTGCGTGTGCTGGCCTGCCGGCCCCCCAGAGCCCCTGGCAGCCCTGCCAAGCCCAGACCTGCTGTGTGGCTGGGGAATGGGGTGACTCGGGGGTGCTGGCAGCAGGGGAGGGGGGACAAAGGGAGCGGTGCCACCATGCTGGTGAAGCCATCCCCACGGAGCCCCAGCGTGGTGGCACCAACATCGAGATGTGCAAACCAAACTGCCCCGCCCTGAGTCCTCTTCAGAACGCTGCCATCTTTCCCTGCCTGCCCTCAGACCCATGTTGTCAGACTGGAAAAATGAGCAGATCCATCCACTATTGAAGTAACAGGAACAGGGAGTGAAAGGCTGTGGAGGGGCGCACTGGGAAGGCTCCAGCATTATCACGGGTGTGAGCATGCTCACGTCAAAGGATGCTGACAGAGCCTGTTGCTGCCTCATGCACCCTAAACCCCCCAAATCTTCATCTCAAGTCCTGATAATTCAGGGTCTTCCACAAGGCTCCCTCCTTCACTCTTCATGTTTAACACCATCTCACATGGTTCATGCGCCAGAGGTGACCTGACACTGCTGCTGTCCTTACAGCAAAGGTGAGCGGCTCCAAAACATCCTGGCCATGCAAAGCAGCAGCCCAAAGGCTGTTGGCACTCCTGAGATGAGATTTCAGGGACATTTGATGATTTTTGTCAGCATGTCAAAGGCTCTTTACCAGCTCCTCCCAGCCAACACTGCTGGCTGCTGCTGCAGGGGAAGCTGCAGGAACAGCAGCACTGGGGAGGAAGGCGCCAGTGGCAAAGGTGGCCAGGGAGTGGCAGAGAACCCTCCCTGTCAGCCCTGCCTACAGGAAGGTTGGGAGAGGCAGCAGTGGGGCACATTGCCTGCAGCATCCCTGTCACAGCTCCAGCACCCAAGCTCAGGCAGAGCTGGCCTGAAGGACAGCCTGAAGGTGCCCAGCCCAGCTTGCCACAAGGGGCCCTGGGAGCACTGCACATCCTGCTGCCATCGAGTTGGAAAGCGGGCACCAGCACCGAGGCTGCAGGACCCACAGGACTGCCCCAGGATGGTGGTGGATGCATGCAGGCTAAGAAAATCAACCCAGTTTCAGAGTCTGTTTTCAGCATTATTATGAAACCCAAAGTGGTGTTTTTGGTGGCACCACCAAAGTGCACCCACAGGCAGGTGCAAAGGAGCCCTCCCTGAGGGGACACAAACCCTGCAGAGGCCAGTCTGGATGTAGGGATGCTGTGCAGAGCCGTGTCGTGTGGTGCCACCCACTCCAGTGCTATTGAGAGGTGATGGCATTCATTACTGTGCTGAGCCAAACAGCCCCTACAACCTTCATGGTTCAGTGGAGAAAGGGGGGAAAACCCCCATAAGATAAACACAGGAAATGTGTACATTTTGTGCCAGAGTCACCAAATCATCACAGTTTCAAAGGCTGCCTCTGGACTCCACAGCTTGGCTTCTGTGCTAATTAACATCTTTATGGAAGGCAACTTGTCCCAAGGGGCCATTTGTTTGATTATTATTATTTACTTAGAGATAGCACAGCTTTCTTCCCAACTTTAACCGACTATGGAAAATTAATTTTTAAAAAGCAGCCGACGCCGCCTGCTCTCCTGCCCCTGCTGGTTTTTCTCCTGGGATGGATGTGGACACTCTGGCTGCAACAGGAGGGCAGGGCAAGCTTCTGGCACTGCCTGCTGCCTCCATGCCAGCTCACCCTTTTACAAACGCTGAGAAAAGCTCTGGCATTTCAGAGCAGTTGTACAACATCGACTTTGCAAGCAGAGGGGATTAACAAACCCCCCAAAATAAATGCCTCATTTTTTGCTCCTGCAGTGATGCTTCCCACCCAGCCACGCTCCTGCTCTCCCCACTGCCCAGGGCAGGATGCACATGGAGGATGTTTGGGATGCTGGGGCCCGCAGCAGCCTGGGCAATGCGTGCCCTGAGCTGCAGCTCTGGCATGGGCAGCTCATGCCTGCTGGGGGTGATTTATTCCAGGGGCCATCTGGACCTGGGGGACAACGTGGTCCCGTATCCTCGTGAACTGGCTCGTTAGTCACACCCTCATAGCTTGACCCCTCTGTCTTCCTTTGAGCATGGTGGGACAAGAGCATCCCCTTCTTGCCCCCTTTTTGGTGGCACCTTGTGCCCTCCCCACCACCCTCCATCTCCATCACTGTCACCATTGCCATCATCACCACCTTCCCTCACCGTGCTTCCTGGGATTGCTCACAAAGTGATTACGAGGGCACGTGCGGGGAGGGAAGGAGCCAGGCGACGATTAGCGGCGGTGGCTTTATGGCAACAGGCACACAACTCATTCGTTTCATGTTTTGCAGAATACAAAAGCGCCGAAACATCTTAATTTTAAATTCTTATCATTGAATTTACTGCTTTTCTCTCGCAATGATTTGTGTTGCTTTTTAATTTTTACAGTCTCTACAGAAGCCAGATGCTACTGCCTAGGGCCAAAATAATAAAAACCCGCTGCAGTCGCGAGTTACAGAACAAAAAGGAAACGCGCGGCTGACAGAAGTTAATATCTCAATTTAACAGTGCTGCTCCGCTAATGATCCTTTGATATGTGTTTATTTAGAAAGGTCTGATCTTGACCTTGAAAGCAAACTAAACCGCAAAGTCTTTATGAGAGGAGAGAAAGACTTTATTTATAGACTGGCTTTGCGTCAATCACGGCGGCAGCTGGACCCGCGCTGGTGGAGCTCCGCGGCTGCCTGTGGGCCCAAACGGGGCCTTCAGCAGGAAATGTGCTTTTGGGAGGGTGTGGGATCAGCTGCCCTGGGGACTGCAACGTGTCCCCATCTCCAGCGCAGCATGGAGGGGCAATCCAAGGGGTATGGGCAGCTCCAGGCCTGTGGGGGATGCTCTTGGGGGACAGCATTGGTCCAGACACGCCCCTGTCCCCAAAACAAGCCACCCTGGAGTGTTGTATGCCTAACCCCTTCTTCCAGCACTGGAAAGTGCTGCCTCTGCTCCCCAGTCTACTCCCTGAATGTGGTCCCCAGGCTTTGGAAGGAAGGGAGTCCAGCATCACTGACCCAGCCCACACTGACAGAGCCTGAGCAGTGCTTCCTCCTCTTCCCGAAGAAACCGAGTGCTATGCAAACCTGGCAGAGGGAGTTTTTAAGGCCCAACCCTTTTTATTGCATTTCCACCTCCTGGGTGGGGGGAGGTGGGAGGTTCCTGAGCTTTTAATGCTTCTAGCCTGGGATTGCACTGTGGACACTTCACACCCATGGTGCGCTGTGCTCTCCAGCCCAATTTCCATTTTTTCAGGCCAAACAGTTGTTTGAAGCTGTTTGCAGTCCCTAAAGTCTTCTGGCTGAAGCTGGAGGCACATCCTCCTGGCAAAGTGGTAACCCCAAAGCCTTTTTATTGTACTGAATATCCATCAAAATGTATAAATACATATTAAACCCATTCAGGCAGACTCATAATCATCCTTGGCAAAAACCATCACTCAGTTGTTCCA
The DNA here is from genome assembly GCF_036417665.1 of Passer domesticus. Taxonomy (NCBI): domain Eukaryota; kingdom Metazoa; phylum Chordata; class Aves; order Passeriformes; family Passeridae; genus Passer; species Passer domesticus. Next base: position 7,679,359 of record NC_087496.1, on the reverse strand, counting down.
GGTACTGATGGAAAACTGCCCCCTTTCCTGGCAAAACATCACCTGGCCAAATGTAGCAATCTGGTCTCGGAACATCTATGTGCAACAGCTCCCTTTTGTGCTGCTTTCCCCTAAGCTCACACCATTCTGGAGAATGCCAGATTCAGCCTTGCTATTCCCAAGGAAGCTGTGCATTGGGACACCTCTGCCCTTCCTGAGAACCAGTTTCTCTGGGGCAACCACTGGCAAATCATGGTGGCATTCTGGCCACTGCATCAGATGGGAAGCTGTCACACATACTTGTCATCACTGCACCAGCTTCCCAGATTTCCTCTTCCCAGTTGGAAACTGGACTGAAATCAGCTGAAAAAACAATCTGACTTTTTGCTGAAAACCCAGAGTATCTCCCCCACTGCTTCTGAACTGATGTGCTAGAAGCTGCTCCATCTCCCAAAAAGAGCTTTGGTGAGCAGACTGAGGGGTCTTTCCATGGGAGACCACCATCACCACCACTGCCATCATCCCACCTGGCAGAGAGCACCACCTGCCCGTTGCCAGTCCGTCCCACTCGTGCATCTCTCCTGTTCAAGGCGGCACCGTTCTGGCATCCTCCAGCCCCACGGAGCTGTCACGGAGCCCTGCTCCACACCCCAACCAACAAAATGACCTTTTTGGGGCTGAGTCGGCTGCACCAGTGCAGCGACCGGCTGCCGTGAGGCACAAAGCCGGGACTCGCAGCATCTGCTTATTATTCCTGCACCCCCATCATTAAAAAAAAGAGAAAAGATGAAAAGGCCCCATCGGCAAAGCCGGGGAGACGTGGAGCGGCACCGAACGCAGCCTGGCCCCCAGTTGTTGGGGGTTTTTGTACAGCGGGGAGACGCGAATCCTGGGGGACAAAAGTAACTGCTAAGGTAAGTTAAACCTTGTCGAGATGAACTTTCCTGCTACTTTTAATTAAAAGTTCTTTGGAATTAAAAAGGACACTATTCAGGAAAGGCTGAAAAAAAAAATTCATTGACACCAGCCCGCCCCCCTCCCCTTTTTCCCAAGGAAAAGAAAAAGCTGTTTTTGTGTGTCTGCTCACCCAGCCCGCACTGTACAAAAGGAAGCGGATTTGCAGCAAGACACATGAGATGACCCCCTGACCCCGAGCCGCTGAAAAGTCCTCAATGGCATAAATACCAGATAATCAATCACATACCAGGAGGGCCGGTCCCCCTGCCCTCGCCCCCGCCGCCGGGTTTATGAGAGATGCACTGTAAACGGACACCGGCTCCTGACGGGAGGCCCCTCTCGGCATTCCTCTGCTGGACCAGGAGACCCCGGCCGCCTCTCAGACCGTGTTTCATCCCTCTTTTATAAAGCCCAGCATGGAAATGCCGAGCATCCTCAAGCTTGCCATAGCTGATCCCTTGTGCTCCAGAGCAAACGGGGACAGAGACATCCCTCTGTGCTCTGGAGAGATGGCCAAGCATCCTCCGTGCCACCACAGCCAGTGTGGCCAGCGCTGAGCTGGGCATGCAGAAACCAGGGAGAAACCAGCTCCATTTACAGAAGGCTTTGCTGTTTGGGAGGCTGGCTTTGTGCAGCCTTCATGGGCTCTAGCAGTGAGTACCGTGTCATGCTGTGCTCCCCTATGGGGCTCTGACCAGCACCCTGAATGCCAGCAAAGGGAGGCTGCCAAGGCCCTCTGGTGCTCCAGGGCAACAATAGATGTTAAAGCTTCCAAGGGAGGGAGGGAAAAAACTTGCAGTGATACCGCACTGGTTTGGTTAAATGGGGAGCCACTTGGCAACTAAATTTGATAATGCTTTTGTCCATGGGTCAGAGGTTAAATATGTTCACACTAATCCCCTTCATCTAGAATTAAAGGACAAGAAAGATTTCTCCGTAGCTTAGCGAGAGGGCTTTTCTCATCGTGCTTTAAATAGTATTTGCACAGGAAAATTAAAGGCGGACCATTGGCCCCGATGCCATCGTGGCTGCACGGCTCTGCCACGCTCCCATCTCCTCTCTGCTTTTGGTGAACCCACCGGCTTGCCTGGCCTCATCACATTTCCCCATGTGTGCACCAAGGAGCACAGGGAATTCTTGCTGCCATTTGCTGTCAAAGTGGCAGAAGCAGCCGTGGTTTGGGAGGCAGGGAGATTCCCGGCTGCAGGAATGCGCGCCAGGACTCAGATTTCAAGTGCTGTCACAGGACATTACTGTCAGACAAAGGGGCTCTGTGCTGCGCCCCTAGGACCCACTGCCCCCAGACCCTCTGTGAGCTGGGGCCGGCACCTGAGCATCCACAATCCACTCTTGCACCAAGAGAAAATCTGCGAAGCATCGGCTGTCCATCGCAGCACGGCACCGCCGGCGCGCCCTCCCCCAGCCCAGGCGAGCACCCGAGACATAATTACCTCTAAGCATACTTAATACTACAGTGCATTATCTCTAGCTATGGAAAAAAGCATGATCTGGAGGTATTTCCTCCCAAAGTCTCGTTGGGCTGCTCTCAGAAAACCCTCCTGAGTCCTGTGAAACCGTAACAGAAAGGCACAGACAGCCCAGGAAGATGTCAGGTTGGGTTTGGTAAGGAACTGTGCCAGCTGCTTGTGCTGGCTGCTTGTGCCAGGCATTGCTTTGATCAAACTGTGGAAGAGGATGCAGCAGGACAAGCCACAAACAGCATCTCCCAAATCTGCTGCTGGAGCAGGGACATTGCAGATGGCTGTTGGTGGCCAGTGGCACCACTGAGACAAGCCCCAGCCACTGGCAGAGGCATGCCAGCATCCTAGTGGAGTGCTGGCCTGACCATTAATCGTGGTGCCACACCGAGTGTGAGACAAACAGAATTTGTTTTTCAGTGTGATTTATAGCTCACATCACCAAACTCATGTGTTATGTTCCACTTGCTCAAAATCTGTCATTTCCACACTGGAAGAAGCAGTGTGCCATACATCTGCAGCATCACTGCAAGGTTTTGGGCTGGAACCATTTTGAGGCAGAGAAAGCAAAGCAAATGTGAGGAGATAAGACAAACACGTAATAAACTTGACTCAATGTACATTTGCCAAGAACAGGGGTGGTGCGTGCCCGTGTGACAGTGCAGCTCCGGCGCAATGCCCCCTCCACCTCCTCCAGGCTCCCACGCATTCCTTGGCAAACCCAAGCCAGTAATGGGGTTGCTGGGATGCTCTTCTATGGAAAAACACCGAGAGCTCTGGTGTATAACACAAAAATAATTTTAAAAATTTCAAAAATCCCTGTGCAGTCGTTGAACAACACTTGCCATGGGACCCAGCGCGGGGGCATCCTGCCACCTCTGCTCCCGGGTTCCTGCTCTCACGCGCCAGATCTTTCTCCCTTTGTACCTCCGCTTATGCTGCACGACTGTTTTGAATCTCTAAAATAATGTGACAAGTTAATGATGGCACAATTATCTAAATGTTTAACAGACATGTTATCTAAGTGAATCGGATTGAGATTCCATCCCGCTGACAATAAACATCAATGGGAGAGCAGAAAGTGATAGGCAAATTATCGCCAACCCTGCAATTTCAATGCTATTAAATTTGGAGGAATAACAGCCCTGAGGCCTGTAAACTCTGAATAAAATAGACCCTTGTGTTTGGCCAACTATTAAATCAAAACGCTACCAACATCCCAGCAAAAGAAAAAAAAACAGGGGGGAAGAAAAGGGGGGAAGATATAGAGCTTTTCAATTTTCAGTTACATGTTGGTTTTATTAATTCCTTTCTGCTGCTGGTGTCTCAGGGCGGAGGATACGAGGGATATGAGGGATGCGAGTGTGGGATGTAGGAAGGGAATGCACCCAGGGGATGTGGGCAAGGGAGAGTGAAGGGTCCTGCCCCATCCTTGGTGGCGCGGCCGGGGGCACGCCAACCCCACAAACCAAAAAGCCAACTACCTGCTGAGGCAAACATGCCCCGTAGTGGGTGTCGCTCATGCCCACGTGAAACTGGGTCAGGAGTAAATGTGTGCTGTCCCGCTGACTGACGCCGGCTGCCGTGTGCTAACTGCCTTGGCACACGGGAGGAAACTCGAGCCGAGTCACCTCTGATATTTATAAACGCCGGCACGAGCCCAGAGCCCGTTAGCACGAACACCGCTCGTGTGCGCATCCCGGCTCCCAGCGGCGCTGCCCGGGGCTGCTCAGCCTGCCATCTCAATGCATTCTGGTTTTTCCTCTACATTTGAGGAGAAGGGTGAGGAATTTTCCATGCTCTCCTCCCCAGCACCAAGCTTGTGCTTGTGGAAGATGAGCCAAAACAGTTGCTGCTTTTCCTATTGCAGCGGGACGGGGGCCAAGGACAGTGCACACCCGGAGAGGGCGTCTCGGCCCCGTGTCTGTGGGGCTGCACACAGCCCTGCCAGCGCCGTGCTTACAAGCAGGAACTATTTTTTTTTGGTATTTATTCTTGTTTTTTGCCTTGCCTCAGGAAGTGGGGTGTCAGTTTTCTCCTGTGGAGACGAGCAGTGCTTGATGCAGCACATGTACAACAGCCTGGCTTTGTGTTACCATCATTCAAAGCAGCAGGGAGGGCAGTGGGGAAAAGAAATAACATAAAGGGGGTCCTGGGTGCTGTTGAGAGTCCACCTGAGAAATAGCCCCATGTGCTGAAAGAAAACCCTGAGAACCCTTCATCTCCTGCACAAAGCTCCACAGCTGTAGGTCATGTGGGGAAGCAGTGACTCTTGTGGAGAGGTCCCACATCTCTCCTGAACACTATTTTTGAGTAATGTGGGTGGATTTGGTCAGCCTGTACCAGACACCCTGCTCAGCTTTTGATGCCATCTCTGAAGGCCTCTACCTGCCTCTCTGCCAGAAAGGGTTATGCATTTCTTTCACCTGGAAAGTTGGAAGGTCTTTTGCCAGCCAACCTGCAGTTAAGGGCAAAGGAATAACATCCAAAACAAACCTGTTCTGGAAGATGCTATTATTTGGGAAGGGGGTTAATTATAGCAAGGCTGGGGAGGGATACTTTCCATGCCAGCAGAGGAGAGGAAACAATTCATTTTGCCTGCCCTGGCCACTCAGCCCCTCTCTGCCATGTTTACAGCTGGGGCAGTGATAACAAGCTCCCCTTGGGTCACTGTGTCCCCCTGCTCTGGTTGCCCATTGCCCTTTGAGCTTTGGCACAGTCCAGCCCCAAGGATCCACCAGCCAAAGGGGGTTTAATCCCTGCAGGAATGTCAGGGTTGTTAGCCAAACTGCTCTGCATCTGCAGGATGGTTTGGGGTGCAGGCATCATCGAGCTCCGTGGCTGGGCTGCCACTTGTCACCCCAGGATGCTCAACAGGTCTGGGAAATAGAAGGAAAGGGGGAACTCTGCAATTTGCTTGGCCACTTTGAAGCCCCTGCCTGGGCTCGGGTTGTTCAGCCCTGTGCAGCCAGTCCCTCACTGTGCTGGCCGCCCCTTCACAGCCCTTCTCCCCAGCCTACAGCAGAGAGAGCTTCCAAACAGACCTGGAATGGCAAAACCCAGCCTGCAGCTGCATGGGCATGGACAGGGAAGGCAAGTACTTTAAGATTTATGGAGTGGTGTTTGGCCAGCACAGCTCCATGACCGGGTGACAGCCGGAGCCATTCCTGCCCGGTGACACAGCACTTTGCATCCATCCTCACACCCCCAGCCTGAAGTGGGGCGAGCTCTCTGTGCCAGCCCGAGCACAAACTCACTGCCAGTGGCATTTATATCAGGGCTTTCAGCACTGAAAGACGAACCTGTGCTCAGTTAAACCGCTCCCAATATAGCACAGGAGGAGCAGGAGCTCTGTCCTGCTCCAGTCTAGTTTGGAGGGTGAAGGGCTCCACCTGGGTCTGCCCGGCTGTGAACTCCCCCAGGCAAACCTTTCCCAGGCACGGCAGCTTTTGCAAGAGGCTGAAGAGATCCTTGTGTTCCTGATGGTGGCATCACCGAAGGGCTGGGAAGTGCCAGAGTAGAAACACGGCAGAAACCAACTTCAGGGAGGGGTTTGGACAGGGACAAGCTTTGCTTGCAAAGGGGACAAACGACCCCACATTTGTTCTGCCGTTGTTTCCCATGCAGATGCTGAGCAGTGGTGCAGCAGCTCTGCACCAACTGATACCTTAATCTGTGCTTTAGTGCAGGAGGAGCTGGGGCTGCCTGGGCAGCACAGAGGCAGGAACTGCAGAAGGTCCAGCTCTGTTGGGCTAAGGGTGACAAAGGCAGCCCAAATGTTAAAGCCTGCCCCTAACTGAAGGGTGGAAGGGGAGGGCCACGTACCGGTGTGCGTCTGTCGGTGCGTCTCCAGGGCATCTTCCTTCGAGAACTGGGCACCACACTGATCACAGACCAGGGCCTTGGCACCCGCTGGGGAGAGAAAAGGGAGAGCAGCGTTATTCCATGGACAGAAGGACGCACACCTGCACACTGCTGCTGCCATTAACGCTCCAGGACCATGGAGGGGTTTCGTGTTTAATGTGCCCTGTGCAGCCAGCAAAAGCAGTGCCTCATTCAGCCCTGTGCTCCTTGCACATCACAGCAAAATACAGAGCTGCTTGCCAGGAAAAGATTATTACTATTTTTTAAAATCATTACATATCAGTGCATTTCATTAGCACTGCAACTTATCCAATTGCAATTGGTTTCCTGTCCCTTCCCATCGTGGCTGGTGCTGCTGGTACCCAAAGATGCACCTGATGAGGGATGTGGCTGGAATGCAACAACTGAGCAAAAAGCTCAGAGGCATCTCTGACTATTGGAAAGAGATGTGGGATTTGGGGCAATTCTTAGAAAATTACTATCAATGTGCTGCTGGTTTGGGTGAGGACAAACCCAGGATGCCCAGCAGCAGATAAGTAACTTCTAGATGAAAGCAGATTAATGACACACCATATCCAACAGCATTGTGGGACAAAGCCGCAGCCCCATTTTGAGGTTGGATTCATCTGTTGTGAGGAGCTGAATGTTACAGAGCAGCATTCAAGGTGGGGCACTGCCTCGCAGAATGCTGTGCTGCCCATTTTCAGGGGTCCACACTGCCTCTCCCCTCTCCTTCCCTCCCCACCGAGCCCTGCATCCCACAGCCAGGGTGGGATCTGGGGAAAGGTGGGTAGAGAAGGCGACAGGCAGAGAGGTATCACAAGAAGCATTGAGCAGAGAATTCCTTTGCCTTTAAATTGTCTCGGTAACGGCTGGCTCGCAGGCAGAAATATTTGGCAGCGGCGAAATTAAAAGTGATAAATTTTCTCGCCAAGAGCTGATCGATAATAGAGGTCTCATCTGTTAATCAATATGACAGTCTGCCTGTTTACTGTGCATATGTTGTTCCCCGCCGCCCTCGCTGCGATGTCAACTTTGCATTCAAAACAACCCGAGTGCACCTGGGCCGCTGGCGGCTCCAGAGGGGCAAACACCCCCAAACTTTGGGGCGCTCCAGGGCGGCTCCCCCGGGCTGCCGCCGGCCCGGTGGCACCCCACCAGCCATGTGGGGCACTGGGATGTGGGTGCTGCCGGGGGTGCCCTCTCCGGGCACAGCAGGGAGAGGAAGAGCGTGGGATGGGGGAAGTGGGATGGGGAGAAGCAGCCGGGGCGGCGAGGATGGGGCAGCAGCGCGGGCAGTGCGAGCCGGCAGTTGCCAAGGCAATGGCTCTCCATCGCCACTCGAAGCTCCGCAGGGCCCTCCGCAGCCGGCAGCGACCCACGGGGACACGGCAGCGATCCGGGAGGGTGCGGCAGCAACAGGTTCTCCCCGGGCAGGGCTGCCGGCGCTGCGCCCTCCCGGGCGCGCTGCTGGACACCGGGTCTGACTCTCCTTGCCCATTTCCACACGGGATTAGCGGGCAGGAGAGACGTGCCAGTGCCCTCGGCGAGCTGCGGCCGGAGGGGCCGCAGGGAGGCACAGCCCGGCGAGGCAAAGGCAGCCAGCATCTGGCCGGGGGGCGGGCGAGGGGGGAGGAAAAATTCCTGGCGAGGCGAAAATAAACAGGGCGAACGCAGGGAGGAGCCGGGCGCGCTGGCTTACATAAGGAAGCACAGTGTGTACCAAAACAGCGGACCCAAAAAAAGCCGGAGCTGTCAGAACAATGAGTACAGACGCGGGGCATTTACAGCAGGCGCTGCCGTACAGTTTTATTTACAGTACCTCTTATCAGCGCGGGAACAGCACGCCGCCTGCCAATTTCCAAAGGCCAGGACTGCGTGTTCTTTCCCTCAAGTAGATGTGTACTCCAGGCGGGGGGAGGTTGGTTTTTTTTTTCTCTCTTTTTTTCTTTTTTTTTTTTTTTTTTCTCATCAGCAAAACAAAAAACTGATACGGAGCCAGAATTCCTGTAATGTACACACGCCGGCGGGGAGGGGGAGGAGGAGGAGGGCGGCGATTGAATATGTAAATAGTTCAAGGTTAATTTTACTATGTGAGTCACTGGGAAAATGTCATCCAACATCTGAGCTTATTATAACAGGGCTCAGAAAAAAAACCACCACGGCTTGCTGTTTGTTATGAAAGGGAGCAGGACACGTTGGAAAGCGGAGCTCATGGCAGGGCTCTCTTCTCCCCCCCTTGCCTTCCTCCCTGCTTTAAACAGAAACCATCCGCGCAGGTTTGGGCAGGGTATATTTAGCCAGCGCCTCGTATCGCCTACGACGCAGAGAGAGAGAGAGAGAGAGGTATCTCCAGATGATCTTATCGATGGGATGGGACAGGACTCCGCGTGCTGCCAAGTATCGGCCGCGTTTCGGCGCGAGCCCCGCTGCTGGCACCAGCCCCCCAGCCGTACATTTGTACCCGCACAAGCACATTTATAGCCCCTGCCTGATAAAGGTCGCTGGTGCAAGCGGGAGAGGAGCTGCTGCCTGCTCCGTCCTGAGCGATCCGCGCATCACTGCTGCCCCATGTGCCCCCCAAGCGAGGCTGGAGCTGCCCAGGCCTGCAGTGCCCCCAGAGCCACTCAGGTTGGACTTCATGATCTTGGAGGTCTTTTTGAAGCCCAGTTGTTTAATTTCCCCTCCAAGAAAGCTGAGGGGCCAGGCTGGCGGGCCGCACGGAGCGGGGTGCCCCATGGATCACGACACAGACCGGGCTGCAGCTCCCTCCCAACCAGCCAGGCTCAGCTCGGTGGCTGGGAGGGCAGAGCTCATCTTGATTCAGCCACCACCATCCCAACAGTCCCTCCCAACGCCCATCATTTAATTCATTTACTGGGGAGGAGAAACTTCCGTGGGGCTACGGAAGAGGCATGCTGAACGCTAGCTCAGGAAAAGAGAAGGAATAAAGGGAAAAGAGGGACTGGCAGCATCCTCTGGAGGAGGAGGAAGATGGGAAATAGGTGAGGAGAGTGGTGGGGGAGGATCCAGCCTTCCCCACTGCTGTTTTGGCACAATGGCCCCATCAGTAGAATGTGACATCCCCTCCCTCAGCAGAAGCAGTTAATAAAAATTTGGGATTGTATATTATTAACAGGCTGTAATTGGTGAGAAGATGGAGATGTGAGGGGGGGAAATATGGATTAAAAAAAAAATCGGCAAGAAAATTTATGCACTGCCTTTGCTTTACTACCTAATTAATTCAGTAATTTCAAAAACAATTTTATTTATGTTCCGTTTACCACATCAGAAGTGCAAAGAAAAAAGCACCAAACCACAGCGATGCTAAAATAATACCTCAAGGCATCTATTTTTAATCAGTGAAAAAAAAAAAAAAAGGGAAAAAAAGAGAAGAGCCAGCCCAGCTTCTATACAATCTCTGCTGGGCAGACCACCAACTCGGGGAGCGCAGCAGCCGAGCCCTCTGCGAGTGCCTTCCTGGCTGCCGAAAACAGAGCTTGTCAAAAAAAAAAAAAACAAATCCATAATGGCCTGAGGCTCCTCTCCAATCTATTTTCTGCTCAGCTGGTTTTAAATGAAGTTATTATGAGTCATTAAAACACCCGCAAGCCTGTGGAAGTCAGCCAATTACAATTTTAAATTTAGCCTGTTCTCTATCCCATTCTCTTGTTTTCTTCTTTTGCCCACATCAAGCCGCTTTCGGATTTTTATTATTGCCATTATTATTATTATTATTATTATCATTATTATTATTTCCCTTCTCCCCTGTTTCACCCAAGTGGAAGAGACAAGTCATGAAAATCTCTGTGCTAAAAAAATACCATAGAGAAATCCAAGAAGGGCTTAAAAAAGACAGAGCTGCAGAGCAGGCCTGGAGACTCAGCCTCAGCTCCTGCTCCCCGAAGTGCCACGGGAAGGTGATAAGGAACATCAGGAAAAGTGAGGTGTGGGCATTACAGAGCGGGGAGGGACCTTGGGCTGGAGTGCTGGAAACTCCTCTGAGAAGGATGCTGTGGCAGCACCTCGCAGCTGCCCTGGAGAGCCTCGGGATGGGATGGATGGGATGCTGGAGGGATGGAGCAGGGGCCTGGGGGAGGGTGAGGTGGTGCTCAGCAGCAACGCCATCACCCAGCCTCGGCCAGGCAGTGCCACCAACCCCGGCACCACCCAGGGCCGGTGCAGCAGGGAGCATTTTCATTCAAAAAGACGACAATTAAAATTATTAATTGTAACAACTGACTTGGGATCCCGAACTGGCGCGTTTTTACACAGCCCCCTTTCCCGCTGCCCCTGCCAGTGCCACTCATTCCAGCAGCATCCTCTCCACAGGGAAAAAATTACAGACCCCATCCCCGGCAGCCCCGCACGGCGAGCGAGCACGGCGCGTACTGCACAGCCCATAAAACTCCAAACAGCCTCCAGACACTCCTGCAATCGTCCTCCATCAAAACACTTTGTCTTGCATACAGAAATGCGGCGGGGCGCCGCGCGGAATACCAAATCAGCCCGTGACGGTGCGGGGAGGCGGCTCCTTGGCAACCGGGGGGGCTCCGCCACCGCCGCCGCTCGACAGGAAACAAAATCTGTCAAGCCTGTTGGGCAAATGATAAACATTAGCGGTATTAAAAACAACACAAAAGCTGCGTAAATGGCTGGCGAGCGTGCGGGGAGGGGTGGGCAGGCGTGGGGGGGCTCCTGCCCCTTTTTGCCTCCCAGACCAAGTGAGGGGGGGTCTCCAGCAGCACAACCCCGGGGGAAGTTTGGGAAGTTTCCCCCCCTGCAGAAGAAAGCAGGTGGGCAGCGATGGCCACGGACACTGCGAGGGAACAAGGAGGATGGATGGACGGACGTCGGATGGGTTGGGTGGGTGTGAGGGGTCCCGGCACCCCGCTCTGCACCCTGCCCTCAATAACATCACAGTGATATGTCCATAATGTCAATAATGCCAGTAAGGGAGCGGTGAGAGACGGTGGGTGAAAAATAAACGTATTTCATCAGGTGAGGGCGGGGAGAAGCAAGAAGCTGGCTTCAACCCAGCGGCCAGGTCCAGGAACCCGGCCAAAACAGAAGCTAAAAAGCAAACCATAATTTTCTGGTCTCAGTTCAGGCTCTTGAGGCAGAGAGGATGGGGAGGGGAGGGGTGGGGGCTAAGAGAAATGTATTTTTCATCAGCCAGTGTATAATTTATAAACAGCATTAAACAGTTTTTGTTTTCTTTCTTCCTCTCCCCCGTGTGCGCGGCTTGGCCGGCAGTCAAGCCTGCATTAATTTCTGCTGTGGGTACAGTGTGTTCTTGGATGCACATCTGCGGATGATCATAAACGCGGGAACGCTGGCAGAACATCCAGACCTGCCGGCAGGCCGCTGACATCACCCGGGACCGGGCGCGGGACGCCGGCCAGCCGGGGCGGGGGGGTCCCCGGGGAGCCGCCGGGGCCCGGCCGGGGCCAGCGCACCCCGCCCGCCCGCCGGCCCGGCGAGCCCCTCTGCCTCCACCGCGGTGGGATGTGCCGTCCCCTTCTGTCTGGGGGCCATCCCCACCAGCACGGACCCCGCTCCTCTGCTGGCCCCTGCTCCCTGGACAGCTCGTCCATCTCCCAGCAGGACCTTGGGGCTTTCTCCTGCCTCTCCTGAGGGTGAAGGAGCATTTGGGTGGGAAGCAACAGGGCAGGGGTCTGCGGGGTTGCTGCCTGTTTGTTCCCCATGCTGCCCGTGAGCATCCCTGCACACCGTTCCCAGCCCAGAGTGGAGAAGGGCAGCACAGCCATCTCCACAGCAGCCATTCCTGCTGCACGGAGAGGCAAAGCAAGCAGGGACAGACAGAAACCCCCATTCCTCCCTGTCCTGGGGAACAAACCCAGCCCACAGCAGGTGCTGGGTAACCAGCATCCCAGGCTGAGAATGAGCACCCACGGAGCATCAGCTCTGGCGAGGATGCACCTGAGGGAGCAGCAGTGCTGGGACCAGCCTCCCTGGTCAAACCAGTGTTCTGAGCCATAGAACCAACAAGCTGAGTCTCCCACCTCGCCTCCCTTGACAATTTGCTTTTCTGGGAGAAGGGCAACTCTCCATGTCAGCCTTAGAGATCTCTGAGAGCTTGTCTGCCAGCAGCACGGGCAGCAGGTAGGGAAAGACCTTGCATGGCATTAAGGGCTTTACATTTACACTTTATACTGAGAGTCAACATGGGGCCAAGCATTTCCCCTGCACCTGCAAGGCTGAGGCACAACAGCCCTGTGTGCTGAGCCCAGCCTGCCACAGAGCACCACAGCCCCCAGGGCTGGTCCCCAGCCAGACCCTCGGCAGGAACCTTCACCATAACCCACCAGCACCTGATGGGGAAGCTGCAATGTTAACACCCTCGAGCCCTTTGGCACTGGGGCTGGAAAAGGGTACCAGGGGGCACAGTCCTGCTGCAAACTCCCAGTTAAACACTGGTGTGGAGGCAAAGCTGCCTTCAGAGCTGAAAACGAGCCCTGCACCGCTGCTCCAGCATAACCTCAGCGCGTCCAGGGCTGGTGGCGGGGGGAGGCGAGGGAAGAGGTGCAAAGGTCTCCTGCTTTAATAAATAACAGCGCTGGAATTCACAGCGGCTGTTTGCGAGCTCGAGGCAGAGCTCTCCCCACCCCCCCAGCCCTCGCCGGATTTACAAAAAAAAAAAAAAAAAAAAATTAATCCTGTGCGATGACAAGCTTGGCTCAGCGTTCACTGTACATACTGTACCCACAAAGCTGGCTGCCTGCCAGGGACAGGCTGGGAGCCAGCACGACCATAACAAACACAAGCCGTGCGTGCCACTGCTGGGGGGAACAGCAGCCCTAGCCCCAGTCCTGGGGGGGGACAGCATCCTCAACTCCAGCACTCAGGGGGACCAGCATCCCAGGGACCACCACAGCAACCTGCTGCTGTCTGCAGGCACTCTGAGGAGCTGCTGCCTCCCAAAAAAGGGTGGGATGGGAACGGGGTCAGGGCTATTGACCAAAAATCAGAAAGCAGCAGCTGGCCAGACGAAGCGCCCCCGTACCCCAGGAAAAAGAGGAAGTGGGGAAAAAAATATGAAAACAGGTAAAAAATAGATTAAAGGGTAAAACAGCATTTAAAATAGAGTACAGCTTCACTGCCAAGCTATGTGCAAGCAGATGTGTGGCTACAGTACCTGCCACCCCCCAGAGGTCTGTCCTCAGAGCAGGAGGACAAGGACTCCTGACTGTGTCGGGGTCCAGGGGTCCCCTGGCTGTCTCCAGTTCCCCACATCAGCCCCCCAGCTGTGCCAGGACTGCACCCCAAGGGGAGCATCAGCTGACATGGACAGGCAGAGCACAAGTCTTCCCTCCAGTGCAGCGCTCCAGCCCTCCCCTATCTATTTAATTAAAGGCCCTGCAGCCTGTGAACCTGCTACTTGGATTCATTAGTCAGAGAACGCCTAATTCTGCAGTTTTGCTAACGAACCTGTGGTGGGGGCCCGAGGTGGAAACAATGCTCACGCTACGAGCAGGGCTGACCATGAGTAGCTGCGTGGCATGTAGAGTTTGTTATTCCAAGCTGCTTAGTCTGGAAAATATTTCCACAATTAAGGAACTGAAAACAAACTCCAAAAAAGAAAATTTAAATAAATCAAATTACCGGGCACTGGAGAACAAGTTTGCGATGTGCTGCCCGGGGAAGGGTGCAGCCGGCTCTGCACGTGTCTGCTGTAGAGGAGACGTGTGAGCTGGGCAGCACAGCATCCCGGGGTGGACAGGCAGAGCACCCCCAGCCCCAGCCCGGCAGCCCTCCCAACCCACCTGAGTGAGCCAGTAAGTGCATTCGCAGCCGCAAGCTGTCCAGGAACCGCTTCCCGCACAGCTCACATCCGTACGTCTTCATCCCACTGTGCAGCTTCCTAGGGGAGAACAAAGAGGGGTGAGCGCTCAGATGGGGGGAAGTGACCCAAAACACAGAGAAACCGCCCGGTGCTTCCTGCAGCCCACACTTTGCCCAGAGTCAGCGCTGGCTTGAGAAGCGCTGCAGGGAGGGCACGGATGGGGGGCCCCACGTGACTCCCCAGGACTGAGGAGACAACCCTCTCCCCACCAGTGTTTGTCATTTCTGCTACTGTTGGAGTCTTAATAAACTTGATAAATCTGAAATCTGGAGTTAAGGCAAAATCCATGTTGGCAAACTCCTTCCCCATGTTCCGAGCGCTTTTGAAAAAGGCACTGTACTCCAAAAAAAAACTCCAACCACTTTAAGAGGTTGTTTGTGTGCATTTCTAACCAAATCCCAATTTCCATCCAAATTCAGCATGACACAAATCACAAGCAACAAACACAGCCACCAGCTCGCAAACAGGAAACATGCCACTCACGGTTTCCTGGCAGCCCCAGGTACACACCGAGCTACGCCCGGGGCATTGCACAACCCTGAGTGTGCCAGGGGCTGAGCAGCCCCCACACCCTGCTACCAGGAGGGGCCTTTCTGCCCAGGGCACTGCCCACAGGCACTGATCACAGCAATGGGTGCCAGGCTCTGCATTACTGCCCATTCCTTGCTGTGAAGACATTGATGCTCCACCTTTGGGTAACCAAGCTCCGGACCAAGTGGAATGACCTTTAAAGGAGGTCAGCATTAAAGGAGCACTGTCCCAGTCCGAAAATACCAAGCCAATCCCATCCCCTTCCCAAGACATCGCTGCTGTCCCTGGCAGCCCCCCAGACTAATTTTCCTTCCCCTTTGGGACCAACTCAGCCCCCACCACCCATCAGGGAGCACCCTGAGGCTCAGTCCGCACAATGACTTGTGCTGCTAAGGGCACACAGGGGGACACAATGCCCAGAACATGAGGAATGGGGGCTTGGTGCTTTATTTCACCACCTCCACTGGTGGCAAACAGACTCTTTGCAAAGCCACCTGGCTGTGTGCTGGACAGCCACGCTGCTCAATGCCCCTGAGCCCCAAACGCACGGGCTGCTGCCCGCCAGCTCTCGGACACCATGAGCTGCTCAGACCTGTGGCTGGGGAGGACTGGGGACAGCAGCACGTGCAAAGTTTCAACATCGGATGCTGTAAACAGAGAAGTATTTGTGTGTGTTGAGGAGTTACACAGCCCATAGCTGTGTGCTGACCTCTGATCGCAGCCACCATTTATCATCGCGCCGCAGCAGGACGAGAGTATTTCTACTGCCTTGTTGCCAAAGACAAAACAGGAATGGTCCTGTCCAGGCCTGGATGTGGACCCTCTCGCGGGAGGGCTCAGCCCCAGCTGTGCAGGCTTGCGAGGACCATGTGCCTGTGAGCTCCTGCTGCCCTTCTCCTGAGGTGTAAGTTTTATTGGCGCAAAGCAGCTGCTGCTCTGACTGCAAGCAGGATCACCCCTCACTGCTGCAGAGAGCCCAGAGCCCAAACCACACTGCCCCATGGGGCTCAGGGGCTTGTTCCCTGGCTGCCAGCCCCACATCCCACCTTGCAGGATACTGAATAGCAGCATGGGAAGAGTTGGAGCAGGAGAAGACCCCCTGATGTTCAGCAGTGAGCGAATGCTTCAGAGCAGAAGGGAGAGGGAAGGAGCAGGAGCTGGTTTCAACTCTCAACTTTGCTGTATAATGTAATTATTAATCAGGCTTGTCCTGAATTCACTGTGTCATAGCAGAGGATTAGGAGTCATGCACGAATTCAGGCCAAGAAGGTTTACAATCCAAAGGATTTATCCGCCTTGCAAAAATAAATAAAACACCAACCTCCTGACAGGGCTCCGCTGCCAACGAGCAGCTCAATAAGTGACAACCTTCTCATTTTGCATTTTTAATTTGGGACATGCCTGTCACACTCCCTGGACTGGGCTGTGCTTGCTCCTGCACTTAACACCGGGCTAAAACCACTTTGTTAGGAAGACCCACGACACACCCTGGGTCTGCACTGCCCCTTCTGAGGCCAGAACGCCTCTTCCCTGGATTACAGTCTCACTGGTTAATTAGTTCAAGTAAAACATGGTGGTTTGGGTTTTTTTTTAAGCAAGTCTCAAGAAACAGAGAAATAGAAGGACAAGTTTCCTTCCTCTGCATCTCCCAAACCTATGGCTAGAACAACCTCTTCTATCTTCCAAGAACAGAGGGGGAAATAAGGAAATGAGGAGACCCCCAACCCCACTGGTGTCACGGTGCCCTGGAAATCCACCTGCCACTGCCCAGGGCGCTACGATGTCCCCAGATCACATCCTCTCTGCATCCTTTCAATGGGGCACAGGGGCGCTCAAAGAGTAATTTAGTTGCAATATCTCTATCAACAAATTTCAGCAGCAACAAAAGTTTTCCGCTCGGCGCCTGCTTCTAGGACGTTCTTATCACTCGCCATCTTGCAGGGTCCCTTTCAACAAGGTCTTAAAGCGCTTTATCTGCTCCATTTCCCGGTAGCGAAATATGATTGAAACGTTCTATTTCTGCTCGCCGGATTAAGGAGATGTTGCAAAACTGCACAAAAACCTGGCAGATGTAAGCAAGGTATTACGGCTGCTCGGGCTGTTAAGATCTGAGGGGAAAGATCAATATGTGCTTCTGAAGTTGTGCCTCCAGAAAGAGGGGGTGGGGGAGTGAAGGGCGTTAAAATACATGCCAGTGCTGCCCAAACTCTGTGCCAAAAGATAAACCGTGCTTTATTGTTCTGATACGAGGCTGCAACTGTGCTTCTTTCTCCTGCAAGGTCCCTACAAGCACACCAGCCAAGAAGGTGCCCACGGGATGGAGAGCAGAGGCAAGTGGGAAAAGTGCCTTTTTTGTAAAAAGAAGGTTTTCCTCTAATTCCTACACAATGTCCCACTTGAAGTGCATGGAAGCAAAGTCAGCCAAACCTCCAGGTCATGAGATATCACCCGAGGATGCTCTGGCACAGAGGGTGCCCAGGGCGATGAGGACCCCCAACAAGGATCCCATGGCACAGAGTCCCAGGCCTGGATCCAGCCTTCCCAAGGGAGCCCCAGCACGGGGCTTTGGCAAGGGGCTCTCCAGGCGGAATGCAAGCCCAGCGACACCCCCTCCCCGCCCAGCGCCGGCAAACAAAAGCCGGGCGAGAGGCTGGCCCCTCGCAAGCTGCCGGTAATTAAAAAGGCCTGTAAATGCCCCACAAAAAGCACTTCAAAGGGACGGCGACTCCAGCGAGACTGCGTGGTGTAAAAATTATGAGTTTTCCCCACAGGGTGCTCTGTGTGAAAAGGCCAGGCTCGGTGGCAAACGCCCATGATCGCTGCTCGGGGATGCGGGGGCTTGGCAGAGCATCTCGGGGTGCAGGACTTTGGTGGAGCACACTGGGGTGTGGGCACGGGAGCAGCTAAAGACCACTGCAAGCGTCCCACTGCCACCACAAGCAAATCTCTGCTCTGCCTGCTTAAAACCCTGCCTAAAACAGCCTTCTGCTTTCTTTACATGGGGAACTCTTGCATCCCAGCCCCTCCCCGCCACCCTTTTTGGGAAGCAGGGGAGACCCCCTCCCCTCCCTCCACACCGAGAAAGACACATGGCTCTTGGCTGTTTGATTACTTTTAAGTGTGTATTTTTCCCCTCAAACAGAGTGAATACAATGGTTAGGAAATTTGACAGAAAACTATTCCAAGCCATTTATTGCCTTAATGCGCACCTTTGTCCAACAGGCAGTTTTGACAGGAGCGATAAATTCCAAATTTATGTCAACAGAGCATATGTTGAACACCTCATTTCTGAGCTAAAGCGGCATGCTGCCCCATAAATCACCCTTCTGTTTGAAATGAAAGTAGATTACGGGCCCATGTTATTGAGCAGTTAGAGCCATAGTCATATAAATCAGAACTTTTAACTCCAGGCGATCCGTTCTGCAATTAACTAAAGGGCACTTTGTCATCTCCGGGCCAGGGCACAGCTTGGCAGGGTGGCCGGCTACTGAGGGAAGGCAAGAGCCCCTGGCTGCCGAGGAAAAGCACCAGTGCAGCTGAGGTTCATGCAGTACCTGTTGGAGCAGTGAGCCCCAGGACAAAGCCTGGAGCAGCGCGTGGCTGGAGCAGCCTGGCGTGGGAGATCCACGGCTGCAGGGGCTTGCACATCCCTGCCCGTGGATCCTGCCTGATCCACTGATCCGTGTTTTGGGACACGAAACACAGTGGGGGAATCGGGGGGCTGCATGACACAAGCAAAACAGCAGAATCCTGACAAGTCCAAAGCCAGGCGAAAACGCGTGAGTGCGGTGCTCAGAGTCCTGCACCAACAGAAATCTGTACCTGGGACTTCCACAGCAGTTTTGGAAGCATCAGGTCAAGATCCTCAACCCATGATCTCCCCCATCCATCCTGGTGCATCTCCCTGGATTGTTCCCCTGCATCTCCCAGGCATGCCATGCCATGGGACGGGGGTCCTGTGGGGTGTGGGGCTGGCAGATGCTGTGGGCAGTGGGACCAGAGGATGCTGTGGGGCCAGGGGACCCTGCAGGGGCTCAGCCCCGTGAGTGCTAGCAAAGGGTGAGGGTGCGAGGGGCAACTCACACCCATGGGAGTGTCAGAGCTATAAAAAGATCCAGACACTAAGTATTTCCTTTCCTATAAAATATTCATTGCTGCGCACGAGTGCCAGGGAGCACAAACCTCCAGCGGTTCTAACTTTGTGCCGCAGCAATAACGGAGTTTTATGGGAGCCTTCTGATTTGATTTGCACTGGGCCATCACGGCAGTGCCCTGCCACAGGGGCAGCTGCCAGCCAGCACAGCCCCACCACGGCAGACGTGCTGCACTGAACACTGGGCAGCCAGAATGGGACCAGTGTCCCTTTGCATTCCTCAAAAATCCTCCCTGCCACCCCATTTCCCCCAGTGATTGTAAATTAATATGAAATTGGTTCATCCCTGATCTGTTTTATCAAGATTCAGGCAGTGCCACATCTCATTTCAGTGGGGACAGAGCAGGAAGCCAAGGTCAGCGGACACCAAGCGGCTGCAAACCCCACATTCTCCATCCTGGGACACCAGCATCACACCTGGGCTGCCAAGAGAGTGGTTTTTCCCCTGATGGGGCTATTTACAACCCTTGGTGACTGACACTGGATCAGGCCATGGTCCTGGTGGCTCGGCTCCTGCAGTCACTGCTCTGCCCTCAGCTCCCAGCCCGGCGGATTAAAATAGCAGGGAGAGCTATTAAGGGCACGGGGAAGGGGGAAGGGAGCTGAGACCTTCCTTTCACTTTAATAAATTAAGGAGAAGGAAAGAAAAACCAACCAAAAACCTGCCCTCAAACCACCACTGCTGCTAAATATAAACAAACAAATAAATAAATCTCACAGGAGCTGGAAATAAAGATTTTACTATTTCTGAATGGTTTAATATAAAAAACCCCAAACAACTAACCAGGGGGAGGGGACAGCTATCAATAGAGAGCACTGAAATTCCCTGCCTGTACAATATTTATACTTACCATGAGCTAATTTATGAGTTCAAACCAGATGCTGCGGAGTGACATCATTCCACATGATGCCAACACTTCCCCTTTGAAAAAAGCCAAGGAAAGGATCCTGCTGTCCTGCCTTACCTGACAAGAACCAGGCACAAACACCAAATGTACAATTCCAATCTTTTTTTAGAGCCTGTCCACAACAATGTGAACAAATGCTGCCAAAGGGCAAAATTTGCTGCTGGCCTGGGCCAAGCATGTGTGGCAGCATCTCCCATCCACTGCTCCAGCATCCCACTGGAATGATGCTTCCAGCTCCACGGGTTGGGAAAAGACAACACAAACTGCCCACAGCAAAAAGGGCAGCATACAGATTATTTTTTTTAACGTGTTCCAAGGCCCTGGCTTCACATCCATGTTCAATATTCGTTATTGAATGGAATTCCCCAGGAGAGAGCTTTATCCATGCGAGCATTCCCTTTGTGTGTCCCAGACCCCCAAGCAAGAGCGTCCATGGGTTTGCAGGAGGTGGGGCAAGCACGGATGGGAACCCATCAGCTGCAGCCCTCAGACACAGCTGGCAGTGGGAAGTTTCCCTGTGCATCCCAGAAGGACCATGGGGCACAGATGCTGCTGCAGCTCCAGAGGTGGGCGGATCTGCCGCGTTCAAGAGGGGGTTCAGAATGCAGCCCTGCACAATTTCCTGAAAGCACGCTGAGTACCGGGTGTCAGCAGCTTCTGGGATCGGCCCTGCATCTCTGCTACACCACCTGGACGCTGGAGACTGACGTGAGCAGTTCCACAACTGCACAGTCACAGAGGGGTTAACGCGTGGCCACGCACGCGGCCCCGCTGGCAAAAACCGCGCTAACGTCCAAAACCATCGTCCCCGTTGTTCCTGGGGCATCTGGTGACAGTGACGCGCCTGGGCCCCGGGCACACGGGTGTCAGAGGCCGGGAGAGCGTCCTGACTGCAGGAGCTGCTGCTCTGGAAGCCCACGAGATCTCCGCGGAGCAGCAAAGTGACCTTCGCGCCGAGTACATCTGCCGCAGCGGCGGCGTGATTATGCAGATGTTTGGATTCCTAATTCAGAAATAATAAGCGGTTCGCAGATTCCAAGTTTAAAAATATGTTCATCATCTGGTTTCCGTAGCAGCACGCGTGCCATTGGAGCACCAGCAAAGCGCTGGCCTCGGCCACTCCTTCCTGCCGACCTTCAGGATGGCTGGGACACCTGCCTCGAGCAGCCTGGGCTGGGGAAGATGTCCCTGTCCGTGGCAGGGAGCTGGATGAGCTTCAAGGGCCCTGCCAACCCAAACCATTTTGGGAGAAAAGCATTCAGCACGATGCATCGGATGCTTTCCAGAGGCAACAGTCCTGGGATGGTCCAGGCAGCATCATCCTGCTGCTCCCCAGGGAAGCTGCTCCCATTCTGCTGCTCCTCCTGAAGCCTCAAGGCAATGGCAAAAGTCCCCAAAAAACCAAAAGGAGGGAGACAGGGGAAAAGTGGATATGCTATTGGGGTGCTGGAGCACAGAGAAACTTAAATGAGGGGGAGAATTTTAGGGTAGGGGGAATTTTGTTTTAATTTCCACTCTCTTTGATGACCTGAGCACAGGGCTAAGGCTGGACATGAATCAGTAACAGGGTGGTACCCCAGAGCTGCCTCAGGGATGAGCTGGGATGGGCCCAGGAGCTGCTTCCCTGCCCTGAGCTCCTCTTCAGGGATTAGGAACAGCCCCCAGGTGCCAGATGGAACCAATCCACAGCTTGGCTGCTCTGTTCCATGAGGGAGACACGCACTTCCCACCCCTCACCTCCCTATGGAGATGCTGAGGATGCTGATGCTCCATCCCTGGTGCCTCCCTGGTTTCTGCCCTGGCTCACCCACCTGGGACCTGCACAGGGAAGGGGCACAAACCACAGAGAAATGCTGCTGCTCCCATGAGCGGCCTGCATCCTGAGGAGTTTTATAAGGTAATCAAATATGCAAGAGATTCAACAAACTAATTTCAAGCACACACCTGGGGTCCTCTGATAATGTCGGCTGTGCCTATACAGCGCAAGGATTAAAATTTCATAGAGTCATGATTTCATCAGTCGCTAAACTACAAAGGATTAATTAACAGCCAGGGAAGAGCTCATGGCTTGGAAATACAGTCTTAAGGAAAATATCTATCTTGGCTCTCCAGATGTCAGCACACAGACGAATAAAGCTTTGATGAAAACACTTTCTTATTATTAGCAACTCCAAAACATTGTGTTTTTGTAGCTGGAATTAAGGATGCCCAATTCCAACCTGCCACTGCCTGGATCTCTGCATTGTCACGTGCCTTTCTGGAGGTTTGGGCTCCTGGGATGTGACTGTCTGGCACACACTGGGGTTTTCTGCTGTATTTTGGGGATGGGCAGAGACACCTCCCTTGGAGAAGGGATGGGAGAACCCCAAGCATCCAGGAGTCCAGCCACAGGTCTTGCCTTTGCTCTGAGCACACTGCCTGCCCTGTGCTCACTGGCTTCCAGAGAGTCTCCCAAAGTATTCCTCATGCTGGCTGGGCTTCAAAAGTTTGGGAAGGGAACAGGCGACGGCCTCAGCACTGGTAGTGGGAGTGGGGAGCAGCAGAGCATCCCCCTTCCCTGAGAAGATGAATTAGGGAGCTGTCAGCCAGGGACAGGCGCAGCAGCCGTGCTGCTGTACAGGGGCAGTGGAAGTGTCTTTGATTAATGGAACTGTAACTCTGGGCTCTTGCACAGTCCTTCTCCACCAGGAGAGATGTGCTCAGACAGGCTGGAAATGCTGTACTCCACACGGGTTCCCCAGGTGCTTCTCCCACCCCTGGACTGGTCTCCTCCTGTCCTCCACTGCTGCCTTTGCCCAGGTCTGCACCGCCTCCTCAGGAGTTCCCAGGGAGCACAAAGAACTAATTATTTCCAATTACAAGTTGGGAAGCGAACATTATGCACCTTGTCAAGGCAGCAAATTAACATATCTGCACTGCACCGAGTTTTGGGGAGCCCCAAGTGCCCAGGAAGAGGAGACGGCAGCAAGGGAAGCACCTTGGCAGCTCAGGGACTGCTGCCCACCCAACTGCAAAATCCCCCTTGGAAAACACATTTGTGGGAGAGACTGTGGAAACGGGAAGTGTCAGAGGAGCTTGCACAGGCTGAGCAGAGCTGTCAGCACTGCACGGTGCTGCACGTGGGACTGCCTTGCATCCACCGTGTCCGAGCTGGCTCTGCTCCCAAAGCCACACAACATCTGCGCCGAGGGAGCGAGCGGCCGCTGGCTGGAATCACGCTGGAATCACTCTGGAATCACGCTGGAATCACGCTGGAATCACTCTGGAATCACTCTGGAATCACGCTCATGGCAGAGCTGTGTGGGGAGATGCTGCTCACCGCAGCAGGGCCCTGCACTGGACACGGCACTGACAGCTTTCCCCTCCTGCACCGCTTCCAGTGCCGCTGCACCAACAGGAAGACGCTGCCTCAGCTCTCCGTAATTAGTTTTGCTCAGTGTACAACATGTTTTGCTGAAAAATAAATAAATACCTTCCTGGCGAGCCAAGCTCGGAGCGGGACGCCAGCGCTGACAACACGCCCCACTCCCCCTGGCCCCGGCCAAAAGTACGCGGCGTCCCGAACCCGGGCGTTGCTGAGCCATCCTGGCACCCTGGGACCTCCCCAAGGAGGCTTGCTCACCATTAATTCATTTATGAGCAGCCTCACCCCCCTCCCCAACGTGCACAACAGGTTCCATGCAAATTCGGGAGCTTTTAAATTATACCGTTAATGAAAGCAAATAAAGGCAGTTAAAAGGCAATTTGCTCAATTGGTGTTAATATTTAAGCACAGCATGCGCAAAAACGAGATCGCAGAATTTGGTTTTTCCATGAGAAAACTTTTGGTCCCGACTTTCCTGATGAAAGGATGGCTCACCCCAGTGACTGCTGTGCCCAGGATCAGGTCTGGAGCCCCCCTGGCAGCAGCCAGCCAGTCTGTTTGTTAAGGAAATGTCCCCTGTGTCCCCCAGCAGCTCCACAATCTCTGTGACATTGGCAATTCCTCCTCTGTCAAGGGGTGCAATTGCCACCCCCCTGCCTGCCAGCATCCCTGCAGCACTGGTGCCTTTCCTGAGGGCAAAAACAGGGACAGTGGGAGCCCTGGGCACCCCTGTGGGACTGGACACACGTGTGGCAACTGGGGTGAGGGCAGGCAGAGGTGTCACTGCCAGCACTGCAGCCCCAGTGCATCCCTGGCTCAGCACAGCGTTGTCACCACGTGTAAAACCTCAGCGTGCTGGGAACGTGGTGGCCTCTGTGGCAGCAAAGAGCAAGGACAAACCACCAGGCAGCACGAGCTGCCCTGGGACGCCTGAGGCACAGCATCCCTGCCAGGCACACTCTGGTCATGGCTTCCCGCACCCAGAGTGTGATGTTGGTGTAGTAACGGTAATAAATTGCTAAATAAAACTGGAAACAGTGACCTGGCACCAAATTACCAGAGGCAAAAGGGGCGGACGATGCCCCTCAGCGCAGCCCTGCTCCTGGCCAGGCTCTGGCTCAGGGGTTACGATGCTCCTGCATAAATTCGCTTTCAAAACAGGAGCTGCCAGTGAATGAGACCTCGATTTCTAATGGTTGGAAATATTTTGTACACTCTGCTGCTCCCTCTGTACCCCTTTGTCGGGGCTGAGGGCTGACGGCTAAAGCGGGTACCAAAAGACCATCTGTAGCTCCCGTCTTTACAGAGAACTTTAAATAGGGGGATGAATGAGCACAGGAATTAATGAATGATAAAGCCGTATGGTCCCAGTCAGCCTCCTACGCCGGGATGTGGCATTCAAACCCTCCCAGCCTTCTGCCACAAAGAGAGGTTTCTAAGCTACAAAAAAAAAAAAAAGGGAGGAAAAAAAAGGGGAGGGGGGGATGGTGCATGCAAGTTTTTAACAACAACTTGCCTCCAGGTTCCCACCCCATTTCCCTGTGCCAGGCTGGGGGAAAGGCACGTGGGAGGGAAAACTGGGGGTTCCCCAGAGCCACCTGCAACTCCCCTTGGCAGTGAGGGAAGCCACAGGAGTCGGCTCTGGGGCCATCCATGCCATGGGTGGGGGCTGCAGAGAGGCCACCCTGGGGTCTCAACCAGCAAGGGTGGGCAGATTCTGGATAAGCTGCCTGGGCTGACCATGCTGCATCCACTTGGCCAGCCTCTGCAGCATCTGCAGCACTTCCCCACCTTATCCATTCAGGACAACTTAAAGATGCCTGGTAAACTAAGGAACCTGGAAAGGCTGAAGGTGCTTCAGGTGAGGGGTAAAAAGCGAGGGTGTGCACAGAAGCACATCCATTAGAAACCAGCTCTACCAAAAAAAGGTGAAAAAGATAAAGCCAAGGCTTAAGGAACAGAAACGAAGCCTGCTCAGCAGTGCCAGAGAAAAGATGCTCCAGCTCATGGTACAGCTGGCTGGAGATTAACAGGCGACACCCAGGGAAAGACAAGGACATGGAGGGAATTGCTGCCATTGCTTATGGAGGCTCCTGCCAGCCCAGGCACACACAAGGCAAAGCCAGGATCAAACTCCAAATCAGCTCAAACCCTGCTCAAGAATCGGGGTCTGCTGGGAGGAATGTCTGTCTCCAAAACAAGCCAGGAGAGGCAGAGGGAGTGTGGCGCAGTACTGGAACACTACTTGTGTTTTAAAAGCTGTCATGTGTAAAGCATTAGTGGTTTTGAAATTGCATTCTCAAGTTAATTAAATGGACAATCTTTGGTACATAAAAAGTGAAAGCACACAATCAAAAGCTAGGGAAGAGGACGTGTCTCTTGGAGCAGGGCGCTGCCTCTCCTTGCCCACTCTCCTGATCCAAGCACCCAAGGGAGCCACTGTCCTGGTGTGCCAGCACAGTGCCAGGGAGGCTGTTTGCTCTGTCCTGAAGCACTCAGCATCCCCAAAGCCCATGCCTGGGCACTGCACTGACCCACCCCATGAGTCCATTTTCCCACAGGAACCACACAGGCTCCGTTCAGGGGATTCCTCTGCACAGGGAGGTTTTGCTGGCTGATGGCAGTGTGAACAGTTATCTCTGCTGCAGTAAAACACCGACCTTCAGTTTTAGGCAGGAGGTAATGTTCACCATCGATTGGATCCACCATAAGCTGTTGATAATTACTATTATCTCTGAGTTAATCTTGTGAGAGGTCAACAGTTTTATAAAAAACTTGCAAGCTGTATCTTTTACCTTCCAACTTCATATCTGGGTCAAAAGGTCAATTACTGCAGCTTGCTGAGTTGGGATTTCAGAAAAAAAAGTCTGCTCCCACCCCAAAGCCCCACTGGGGGACGTGGGCAGGCACCCACCCTTGCACAGGCAAAGCACCCAGACTCTTGGGCTGAGAAGTCCAGGGAAGAGTTTTCTGCAGCCAGGGCTATCCCTGTTCATGAGCTGAGCTGTTTGCAGACTGAGGGGCTGGGGCACATCCCGAGCACTGGGATGCAGCCAGCGGGTCCTGTCCTCTGTGTCACCCTGGGCAATGCAGGGTCTCTGCCTCGTGGCACAGCGCTCTGAAGATGCCAACCCCACCTGCAAAGCTCTGTGTGTGGGCAGCTGCCTCCCTGTGCTGGGTGCACAAAATGAGAGTTCAAACGCCTGGGCTCTGCTCCCACACCTGCCCACGGAGGTGGCAAATGGAAGCAGAGCAGAAACCTTTAGAGGGACTAGGAGAAGCCCCAAAAATGGATGAAGCTGTGACCCACACTCTGATCCTGCCTCCCCATGCTCTGCATCACCAAAGATCATCGCTGCTGTTACTTTACCCCCCTGGCAGGATGCTGGCAGGCAGCTCTGGGCAATATCTCACTTGGAAAGCAAAGAAATCCTGCGGTGCTGCTGCAGCCCCTCCCGTGAGTGCAGCCCGGGCCCGTGGAGCATTGCTCAACTGCTCGGCAGGCAGGTGTCATAAACAAGCAGGCACATGGCAAACATATCGATTTCCCAGAGCTTATCGCGCAGCAACCAGTGCTCAGTTACCAGGCTACTTTAATATGTAATTTACTGCCAGAAGGGAGAGCGGGGCTGAGGCTGGCTGGAATATTTACTGTGGGATGGACGGGAGGTGGAAGGTGTGAGCAGAAGGGAAGTACGGTGTCTCCTGCCTCCAGCCATCCTTAGTATTTTCTAACTATTAAAAAAAACCCCAACCCCTTGCTGCTGTGATGGAGTGTTTACACAGATGCCATTAATCTTCTTCTGCAACTGCTCATACTATGAAAATATAGTCTTAGCTGCCCGGGCTCTCCATCTCCTTCATTTAAATTCAGATCCTTAATTTCTGTGAAAACAGAGCCCACCAAAACTACCTCCATCCACTTCTGGTGCTCAACTTGCCTCACCATCTGAGAACTGCCTGTCAGAGTGGGGAGGGACCCCAGGTGGGAGCCTGGAAAAATGGGAGAGGGGTGGCATTTCAAAGGCTTCTCCTCTCCAGCCTAGACAGGACCAGATGTGACAGCCAAAACCAAAGCCCAGCCTGAGATGATGCTCTCACCCTGCATCCAGCACTGGGAGGGGGGAAGCTTGCCCTGACTCAGCACCTCCAGCTGCCTGGGGAGGTGTTTTGGCAGCAAGCTCTCTCCCCAGCCCATCAGCAGGGCTTTGGTGGGGGCAGAACCATCCTGTCTCCCTCCTTGCCCTGTCCTGCATCCCAAGGTATTTTGCAGATGTGACCCTCAGGTGAATCCTGGGATCCACGGGAGGTTGGTGTTTTCAGGGCACGATATTTTAAAAATCCTTCTTGTACAGTACCTCTCAGTAGAACTTTTGGAATTTACAAGATAAATACTGGTAATTTGATTCTTATCTTCTTCAAATCCAATTCTAAGGCAATTCTGTGTAAAGGACACTAATTATAGCCCAAGGGGAAAGAAAAGGTAACCCATCAGAGAGAGCACACTGGAAACATTTAAAGGGGTAATGTTTAAAGGGGTACAGGGCACTGTGAAGTTAAATAGATTACAAATCTGCTCTTGCAAGAACAATAATATGTTGGGTGAAAATGATGCTCAGCACCATTCCTGCTCCCCAGCTGGTGCTCCCCGTGGGCAGCTCAGTGCTGCACTGAAGTGTCAGCACTGGGGCTGCATCCAGGTTGCTCTGCACATCCTTTTGGGACTGCCTGACACTCCAGAGCTGGGCTGGGACAGGCAGCAGTGCAGGGACAGCCCCATCTCTGTGCCCAGACTGTCATGATGCTTTTCACCCTCATTTCCCTGGCATTATTTACTAAGGAAAAGGCAAAGTTTATACACACAGGGGAATGTAACCAGCAACAGACACTGAAAATGACAAAACCATCACTTGTTAGTACAAGTATTATGGATTTTCCAACAAACACCCCTAAACATGGGATATTCTGGCTGCAAAACACATCTGGAGGCAGGAGCCCCACATGCTCCAGCCACCAAACAGTTCTCTGTTGCTGAAGAGCACCCTGAAGAGGAGGAGGATGGTGGGGAGAGCACATCAACCACTGCCACACTTCACAGCCCGAATGTTACAGCTCCTATAAAATAATAAAACCCCAATGCCGGGATGCAGAGCCAGGATGAGGCAGACGATAATGCAGGAAGAATCAAAGGGATCTGGCAATCCAAATGGAGCCTTGTTTAACGAGTGCTGCCACAGGCTGTCGTCCCACAGGCATTAACATCCATTGTTACCGTCCCCTCGAAGACCACACGGTTATTCCCCTTAACACGGTGACACTTGCAGCTAACTCATGTCTGACCCAGACAGCCAGGGCAGACGCCGTGTGAGAGGTGACCAGAGGTAATTGAAAATACACTCGGAGCAGAAGGGCTGCCTCAGCAGCAGCCCTCGGTGCAACAGGTGGCAGCGGGGGCACCTGGAGGATGACCGGCACGGGCACGCGGTAAATCAGCACCTTGCTGAGGCAGGCTGGGCTGTGGGGCACGTGGAGCAGCAGAGCCACGTCCCTGGGTCCCTGGAGCACATGGCCCCTGGAGGACACGGTTCCTGGAGCACACAGTCCCTGGAGCACTTGGCCCCTGGAGGACACAGTTCCTGGAGCACACAGTCTCTGGAGGACATGGCCCCTGGAGGACACGGTTCCTGGAGCACACAGTCTCTGGGTCCCCAAAGCACACAGTCCCCAGAGCACACAGTCCCTGGATCCCTAGATCACACAATCCCCAGAGCACACAGTCCCTGGGTCCCAGAGCACACAGTCCCTGTGTCCCCAGAGCACACAGTCGCTGGGTCCCAGAGCACACAGTCCCCAGATCACACAGTCCCCAGAGCACACAGTCCCTGGAGCACACAGTCCCTGGGTCCCTGATCACACAGTCCCCAGAGCACACAGTCCCTGGAGCACACAGTCCCTGGGTCCCTGATCACACAGTCCCTGGGTCCCTGAAGCACACAGTCCCTGGAGCACACAGTCCCTGTGTCCCCAGATCACACAGTCGCTGGGTCCCAGAGCACACAGTCCCTGGAGCACACAGTCCCTGGGTTCCAGAGCACACAGTTCCCAGAGCACACAGTCGCTGGGTCCCCAGATCACACAGTCGCTGGGTCCCAGAGCACACAGTTCCCAGAGCACACAGTCACTGGGTCCCAGAGCACACAATCCCCAGAGCACACAGTTCCCAGAGCACACAGTCACTGGGTCCCAGAGCACACAGTTCCCAGAGCTCACAGTCCCTGGGTCCCCAGAGCACACAATCCCCAGAGCACACAGTCCCCGGAGCACACAGTCCCTGTGTCCCCAGAGCAGGAGGGCTGCGGGCAGCGCGGCTCTGGCGCCTAGGTCTCGGTGGCTGCGCACCGCAGCACGGCACGTGGTGACGATGGAAGGGCCCTTCCCCGGCACACGGATGGTGGCAGGGACTCGCCATGCACGGCCGCTCCGTTCACTTGGCAACCAAGGTGCTAATTAGGGAGCGAGCTGTTCTGCACTCCAGCCCGAGGAGGATGTGGCACAGCTGCCAGCGGTGCCAGTGGCCCAGCCTTTGGTGCCACACCATGCGCCAACGGCACCACGGGAGAAGTGAAAAGCATCCAGAGTTTCATCCTCATGAGATGCCCGTCTCTGCAATCCCTCACTCAGCCCCCCAGCACCATGGTCCTCTCTTCTGCAATTCTCTTCCCATTTCTGGCCAGGCAGAGCAGGACTGGTCTCTCTCCCCGTGCAAGGTCCAGTGTAAGCTCTCCTCCCAGCGATGCCTGCACCCTTAGCACACAACCCACCAGAGGCCCCACCACCCATGAGCTGGCTGGTCCTGGCCCCTGCCCCAGATCCCACCCTGCTAAATAATGCATTGGGCAGTGCTCGCTGCTGCAAGGGAAGGATGATAAACATTTCTGCACTGCTTTAAGTTACATTTGGTTCAGCGCTGAGGGAAGAGCTGCCTCCAGCTAAAGGGTCAGAGGAGCCAGAAATCAATACAGGCGCTTTTCTCTGCATCCTGAGATGCCAGTGTCCCTCCCAGATCCGTGGGCAGGGCTGGGCTGGGGAAATCCCACAGGCAGGTCTTGGGGCACCCCCTGGCAGCCCCGGTGCTGCCCCACTCTCAGGTACTGCTGACTCAGCACCCTGCAGGCTGGGAGCTGCCAGTGGCCCAGTTCCCACCACAACACCCATTTCCTACAGCCCTGCCCTACATGCAATCTTCCCCACAGCCCCAAATTGCAAAATGCAAATTCCAAATTCCCCCAAAAAACCCCAACCAAATGCTGCCCTTCAGCAGGGTGATGATGAACTGAAAGGCCGGGGGAGGCATAGCTGAGTCAGGGTAGCATTTCCCCATCCCTCACCCAAGGAGAAGACAAGAACCTGGGAAGCAAAACCAACTGCTTTTCACTTTTCTTCCACTGGGAAGGTTTCCATCCAAGTTAAAATGTTCCTAAGATGATTCCTGCTACAGGGAAGCAGGTTTCTGCTACAGGGAAGCAGGTTTTCTGCCAGTTTCATTGCACATGCTGGTTCCCACCACTACAACACGTGCAAGAGAAGGCAAGGGCAGAGCTGCCCAAAGAGGCTTCACGTGTGACAAGCGCCTCTGGTCACTGCTCTGACTCGCAGGAGTGCCCTGCCCCGCGCTCGGCACTTGGGATCTTTTCTACGAACAGGGGGAAGGAAGAAAGAGAAGAGGAAATCACCTCGTTCCTGGTAAAAACAGCAGAACACCCTGGACGGGGGGGCAGGAGGGTTTCGGTTCCGAGCGCGGGGCCGTTTCGCAGAAAGGGGCCCCGCTGCGTGGGCTGGCGGCTCTCTGCGTGCCCCGACCACCGGGACCCAGGCTGGGGGCATGGGGCAGGTGCCACCGTGGCCGGGCCGGGCTGCAGGCGCTGCCAGGGCGGTGTGGCAGTGCAGGGGCAGCGAGGCATGCAAGCTGCTGCCTTATCTCTCCCACGCAAGGCCGTTGGCGTGCGCGAGCAGCCGGCCGCGACCGCAGCCCGTGCCCGGCACAGATAAGATCCATCACCAGCCTGTGAGCGCTGGGGCAGCCCGGACTCAGCCTGACAGCCTTTGGCAGGGTGTCTCTGCACATCCTCTCTGCGCCTCCCCTCGTCACGGAGCGCTTTCCTGCTACAGTCTGCACATCCTATTCCAGACCTGCGACACAGAATGGCTTGGATTGGGAGGGACCTTAAAGCTCGTCCCATTTCAACCCTCTGCTATGGGCAGGGACACCTTCCACTATCCCAGATTGCTCCAAACCCCATCCAGCTTGGCCTTGGACACTTTCAGGGATGGGGCAGCTACAGCTGCTCTGGGAACTACTACCCTCATGGGTAAAGGTGATGCCTTTACAGCCATCTCTGTTCCTGCACCACAGCAAAGCCCTGAGAAACCAATGCAACAGCCAAAGACGCTTCCAGTGAAATCTGGAAGGCAAACGAGCTGCCCCAAAAGCCTTCTGCTGCCATGCACATGCACTTTCAAGAAGGCCAGCAGGGTTTTGGCTGAGTTTTTTAAAAACACAGCCTGTGCTGTGGTGAAACTGGATTTCTTAGAGTCCTAGCCTTCCTGGGTTTACTCTCTGCACGCCAAAATTAGTACAACCTGTCCCTAAATACCATAATAAAAAACACGTAGTAAGCGCTTTGCCTTTATTTATGTCAGTGGTGGTTTCAAGCAGGATGAATCATGCTTCCTCCTTAGCACTCCTTTCTAATATGATTTACTATAAATACTCCATGGAGATGAGAATGAGGGAAGGTGACCAAGGGCAAAGCATGTGGAGTCCAGCACCAGCCCCAGACTCAGTGGCAAAAGCATAAAAGCACATTCAGTAGCTGTGATGGAGTGGCAAACCACACGTGGGCTGTAACTGGTGCAGTACCTGGCGCGGAAATCACAGAATCACAGAATATCCTGAACCCAAAAGGATCATCAACATCCAACCACTGGCACTGCACAGGACAGCCTCAAAAGTCCCCCCACCTGAGACGGGTGGTGGGATCCACAAATCCAGAATCCCACCACGTGCCTGAGAGCATTGTCCAAACGCTCCTTGAACTCTGGCAGGGCTGGTGTTGGGGAATCACAAAGGTTGGGAAGGAGGTCTGACAGCACTGAGACCAACCACTCCCCAGCACTGCCAAAGCCACCACTAAAACATGTCCCAAGTCCCCTACTACACGCCTTCTGAAGCACGCTGGACGTGGTGCTTGGGGCTCTTTTGAGTTTCTCTTTGTTTTTATGCTCAGTTGACATTTCCCTTCTTTACAGGTCACCAAGGTGACAGCAAGCCCCTTCCTCCCCGCCGTGAGCTGCGGGTGGATGAAGGTGCAGGTTTCCAAGGCGGTGTGTGGCACGGCAGCGCCGTGCCGGCGGGCAGAGCGCTCCGCGACGCAGCGCCAGCGCGGGGTTATCAGCCCGGCTGATACACGCCGATAACCAGCCCATCTCCCGCGCTGACACCCTCACAAAGCAGGGTGTTTAACGCTGATTTATGGCGGCCGGCCGGCCCCAGCCAGGCTTTGCAGCGCTCGTGCCTATGTGGAGAAGCTTTTCCTCAATTGCGCGTTGCCGGCTTGTTTGCTAAACAACGCGCCAATAAAACGGCAATGAGACAACGAAGGCCGATGGAAACCTGAACCAGCACAGCAGGGCACGTATCCAACCATAATCTACTTAAAATCAGTTAAGAACACTACAGCGAAAATGATCCGGGCGGCCCTGGCCCCCGGCCAGCGCGTAAGCCTGGGCCACAAAGGCTCGCTCCCGCAACCCCGATTTTAGGGCAATGCTCCCTCCTTCAGATGCAGAGTGACCTCTTGCCAAAAAGAGGAGCCGACCTCTTGGGAATGAGGTGGTCCAACAGCACTTGTACCCTTCCAAAGGTAGGGTACAGCTGCTCTGCTGTCAGCACAGAAGTTGCCCGGAGCACTCTCGACGCGAACCGGCACGTTCCAAATTGAAACCAAGTGGTTCAGACACGCCTCAGCCTGGATAAAGATAATCCAGAATGGACACAGAGGTGATGCTCCTGAACACACCACGGCAGGTCTGAGCCACTGGGCTTGAGCCTGGGAACAAAAGCAGATATCACAATGGCACTGGAAACTCATCAGCCGATGTTAAAAAGGTGTGTGGCCACACGCAGGCTCCCCTGACATGTCTGCTTTATTCCAAACGATGCAAGAACCTTTCCCCGTTGCTCATATGAAATCCTGTCTGAAATTCCCTTTGTGGCACTCTCCCTGTTTCAGCTGGTACCTGTCACACCACCAAACTCTACCAGGGCCAGGGTGCATGCCAAGCTCTGTCCAGGTCACCGGCTGCAGAGCGGGATGCAGATCCCTTCCAGCAAAGGAGGGACCAATGCCCTGCTAAGGGCTGATCCCACCATAAAGCACTGAGCCAGGCCGGGGAGAAGAACCCCTCACCGGCAGAGTGACACAAGCCAGGACTGCCGGGTGAGGAGGAATGAATGGAATAGGCTAATTTACACAGGAAGTGAGCACTTACCAGACCCTTCATCCCAACACACAAAACCCTCTGCCATATCTGGAAGCAATTACACCCAGTTAACATGATCTGCCTGCCACTAAAATTAACTGCAAACAGAAATATTTTTCACTTTTGCAACAGGAGATGCCATGGCCCCGTGTTTGGCTGCCGGGAAATATTTAGTAATTACTCATTTAAAGCCTCTCTTGAAGCTGTCAAGGGGGGCAGGGGGGGAATAAAAGAAAAATCTTGCTAATTGCAGGCAAAAAGGAAAATGCAGATCATTTTACTCTATCCAAGGAAAACAGATTTACAGACTGGTGTAACTAAAGAGCCAACATCCCGCAGAAGCAGAGAAGGCTGCAGGAATGCTCCGTCACCAACAGCCCAGGCTGCTCTGCACCACTGCCATGCTCCACGGGGAGAGGAGGAAAGGGTGGACAGTCACCCCTGAAGCAGCACAGGCTCTCTGAGGGGCCCTCTGCACAGCTGTAAATGCATTGTAACCAGCATTACTGTACGAGGGGCAGCAAGGATTGAGGATGCTCTGCAAACCTCATTGAGCTGTGCAGCAACAGCCAGCTCTGGGGAAAAGCCACCCAAGCGTTCTCAGTGCAGCAGGTTTCATGCATTGGGGTCCCAGCCCTGCAGCCAGTGGGGTCCTGGTCCCTGGGAACTGAGCAGTGCTGGGGAAGGGGCTGCACACCAGGCAGAGAGCAGGCAATGACCCCATCACGCCCCTGGATGTCCCTCTGCAAGGTGTCAGAAGCACCAGGCATCATGGCCAGGAGAAACCAGAGTTTCACTGGGCAGGGGGAAACAAGCAAACAAACAAAAAATTACACAGAAATAGGTGTTTTCTGATGGGAGCCTCAGAGCTTCCCTTTCAAATGCAGCGCATGCACAACCAAACTGACGCAGAATAATGGACGGAATTATGTGGAAACCAAAGGGGAGCTTTCCTCCCTCCACACTTGGAGCTGGGTATGGAAATGGTTAAGTCGCCCACTGAATAAATCAAAAGTTCAAGGCTGCAACATACCACGTTGTATTCCCCCTCTGCCCATGACAAGAACCAGAGAGCCCCCGAAATCCCAAGCATCCTGCGCGGGGTCTCGGCCAGCGCTCACAGGTTACACGCTCGGGGTCAGCGCTGTGGACCTTAGCTGCAACATTCATTTCCTGAGCGGGGCACGTCCCCCTGCCCATAAAGCTAATAAGAGCTTCCTCGCCCGGCTGCCCTGCGCCGCGGCCCGGCAGCGGGAACGCTGGTTTCCATTAGCCCCTTATGATGCCAGGTGCTGCTAATAAGGCCCATCAGCAAGAAACAAGAGCTGCCAGGTCATCCCCGAACTCTGGAAGTAATCATGGGCAGAGTTTGGGGGGCTGCTGCCCCGGCTTTTCCTTCCCTCCCCCGCTTGCTTTCCATTTTTCCTCCGTTTTTTAAAAAGTTTAAATTGGAGTGGAACATAAATTGACAAATGCTTAAAATAAAATAAAAAACAACTACTGTATTCAGCTACTGAAATTAACACTAATAACATCTCACAAAGCACTTGGGATCCGATTTATCACGTTTATTGCTTTAATGGTACACTGCATCTGTTTCTCACTGTGACATGCCGAGCAGTGCCAACGTGCCTAATGGCATTAGCAGTACAACGCTCAGCTAATCCAGGTGGAGAGAGGGGAGGTGAGGCTGCCAGAGGAAGAGCCAAAGACTGGATCCCCATGGGAAGCGGCAGTTTTCCCAAGCAGGAGCATTTCAGACTGTGGGAGCATCGATGCCTGGTGCTGCTGGTAACACACAGGCAGATCCACTGCTTTTCTGTCCTTCAGTGGGAAAAGAGGGCACAAATCTGGAGTTTGGGGTACAGTGAGCCTGGGGTACAGTGACCCTCCTTACCCTTGTCCTTAACCCCCCATTGGTGCACACACATCTTTAGCTGACAGCTCAGCCATGCAACCTCAAAATGCAGAACAGACCTGACAGTTGGAATGGAAGCTCTCCCCAAGGTGCATCCCCCCATATGACAGTGAGGACAAGCACCTTCCACCCAAAATCACCCCATGCTGGCCTCATGACACCATTAAAACCCTTCTGCTCTCAGCCCAGCATCTCCATCCTGCACTGACACACGCTGCCCGCAGCCGCATCGCCTGGCGGGTGAATTCCTGAGCAGCACTGGCTTGGGGTCCCTGGCTGTGCCATAAATAAGCACATGGGATCACATCCCCACTGGCAGCTTCCCAGTCACTATCATTTTGTAAAAGACACTTCCATTTTTTTTTAAGTTTTAAGGTATTTACCTTCCCGGTGACAGATCATGCCAGGCTCAGTTGGCAGCTTGGCACAGCTCTCACCTTAGAGCTCGGAGGTATTCCTTCACAAAACAGCCCCAAAAGGGCCACTGAACTATGGCTTTTTTGTCTGCAATTAGAAGTGACGATCAATACTAACATTAGATTAAGTTTGAACTTTGCTGAACCCAGAAGGAAATCTTTTATAAAAAAAATTAAAGACTCGACGACTCAATCTACAGTCAATTAGTCAAAATCATAAGCTTGGTAAGGGGGAAAGAAGATGGATCATGCAGCAGCCAGTGGGTTCAGGGACCTGAAAACCGTGATCAGAGGTAGCGCCTGGCTTGTGGCCACTTGGGCCCCCCAAAGGTCACAGCTCAGTGCTCCTGGGTATGACACAGCACAGACAATGCTGCCATGAGGCCAAGGAGCCGTGTCACCACAGTGGGCCAGGGCAGATGACTGTCCCTCGGGCACTGTCTGTCACCCAGAGCCAGTGGCCCCCTGTGCTTGCCGAGGCCAGGCCAACCCTCTGCTCTCCTTCTTCCCGCACGTGCTTCCCATACTAAT
Organism: Passer domesticus; assembly: GCF_036417665.1. NCBI lineage: Eukaryota > Metazoa > Chordata > Aves > Passeriformes > Passeridae > Passer > Passer domesticus. The sequence continues at coordinate 7,642,851 of NC_087496.1, read as the reverse complement.
GAAGACAGGAACAACACTCAGAAGGCTCCAAGACTATAAACATATATGTTTACACTTCCATAGGCATGTGTGTGTGTAAACAAACAGCCCTGCCATATGCATGGGCTGCCTGTGCTCTGCAAACAGGCTCGGCACGCACTGGCTCACCGAGCTCCCTGCGAATGAGCGGCGTCGGTGCCGGGTGCCTTCGGGCTCTGTCACCTGCAGGGGCCTGGCACGTGGAAGCTGTCACACCGGCAGCCGAGCACCCCACGGAACAGCGAGGTGCCCCTGCCCCCCGTCCCTGGCCCCCAGCTCCCCGCAGCTGGGAGCGGCTCTGGTCGGGCACCTCCGCTCGCAGCGGGGTCGGAAGCAAAACCACAGCAGCGAGCACACGGCAGAAGGAGGTCAGCGAAAGCCAGCCAGTGACACCCTGCACATCCTGCCCCCTCCAGCCGGCTGGGGAGGTGCTGCCCAGACCCCAGCGCAGGGCGCAGATCCCCCGGGCCCCCCGGCACCAGGCAGGGGAGAGAAGAGGAGCCCGCAGCCAGCACGGTGCAGCTGCCACCAGAGCTGCTCCGGCAGAGCTGCAGATCCCAGCCCAGCGCAGATGCTGTTTAACAGCTCCATGAATACAATAGGAGCCCACAAATCCTCCCCAAATGGTAATTCTCACAACGTATTAGAAAGCAAACACTATAAAAAAGCCACATGAGACCCTGTCTACACACAAACCGCCTGGGATTTAGACTTTGGGGGCCGGGGAGTGAGTTCATTGGACTGTTACCCAATGCCTTTCAACACGGACAGTCTTACAGATCAGTTTAAACACGGCTCAAAGGATTTGGCTAACCCTGCAAAGTTTGCCAGCGCCAGGTAATCGGTCAGAAAGCAAGAACAGGCAAACAGAGTTTGGTGCTGGCTTCAGCAATTGCCTTTAAGGCTCCACTGGGCAGGGGCCAGCGCTGAGCTCCACGCTCCAGGCAGACCCCGAGCCCCGCGGAGCATGGCGTGTGCCCAGCCTCACGATAAGATCATGAATAAGTGAGAAATAAGCTAGGGCTGCAGCCGCGGCTGTCAAAACAAGCTGAGCCCGGGAAGGCGCTGTGAAATAGGGGCTGCCGTGCTGGACAGCTGGGCCATGCTCCCTCTTCTCTCTACGACCCCGCGGGAAGATCTGCCCGCGCAGCGCTCCCTCCCCACGGCCACATTCACTGCTGGAGCCTCCGGACAGTCCCAGCATCGCCCCCCACTGCGGCCACGGCAACTGCTGCTCGGGGCTCGGAGTGGGCAAGGGAGAGCCTTGGGAACGTGGCGGAACGGCACGTTAAAATTCTCCCTGAGCCCTCACTGCAGCTCTCCCGGTGACGTTCGGTCTGCATCACCGCACGGCCGAGCCGCTCCGGGGGCGCAGCCAGCGCCAGCCCCGGCTCTCCCGCTTGCCACAGGGCGAACAAAGCCGGCAGCGGCTGTGCCCGCACACGGAGCCGAGGAGCCCCAAGGGCCGAGGGCTGCTGCCCGCAGGGGACAGCGGCACAGCCGGGGGCGATGCTGGCAGCGCTGGCGGAGCCGCGCAGGGCTCGGACCGCGGCTCGGCAGCTCCGGGCTGGGCGTACCGGGAGCCGCTGCTCCGGCAGCCGCAGCCGCTATCCCGCCCCGAGCAGCACCGCCTGAGGCACGGACACCGGCCCTGGAGCCTTACGCGCATCACACTAATTAACCTGTTGATTCATTAAAAATCTGACAGGGGAGGCAGGGAGAAGCCACGGCACCGTGCCGGTGATGCCTTCCCGAGGCGGGACGCTGCTGTCCGACAGCGGGGCTGCGGCCACAGCGGGGCCAGAGCAGCGCTCGCCGGAGCACGTTCAGAGCCATGCGATTTGACCGGCGACGCCGATTTTGGTGCGGTAATTAACGCGGCTCCTTCCCCCGGCCAAATGAGGGAACAAGCCCTGGTGCCTGAAGCACGAGCGGGAGGCAATAAGCAGCGGAGCGCTGAGCTCACGTGTCAGGAGCCAGCACCACGCTCCCAGCCCGCAGCCAGCCCCAGGGTGCGGGCTGGGAGCGAGCACAGACCCCCACCCCGAGCAGGGGAGCCCCCAAGCCGCATCTGCGGCCACCGGAGGTTCAGCCCTTCACCTTTCCCGCAGGGACGGACCCGCGGCTCTGCGGCAGCCCGAGCCCTGTGCGCTCGCCCCGGCGTTACCCAGCCTGACCCCCGCGCCACTTTGTGCGAAGTGTAAATGCTTCATAAACCGGGAAGCTGAGCGGCACAAAGCCCCCCAGGCTGGCAGGTCACCACATGGTGCCACCACTGCCCGCGCTGGCGTGCCCCGGCACTGGCACAGGGGGGACCAGCTCTCAGCAGAGGGGCGAGTGCTGCCTGTCCCCACTGCATCTCTCCACACGCAGATCCCTAAACTCAAAGGATAGCAACTGTGAGCTGCTCAGTTGATACCAGCCAGGGAAACTGGTGGTGTTTCTGCTCGCAGGAAACACCGACGGCCCCAGCTCATCTGGGCTGTCCCCAGCCAGCACTCACTGGAAGGAACCTTCTGGCACGGTAACCAGGCTTGGGGGAGCTGCAACAGCCATCCCTCTGAGAATGCTACCCCACAAGCTGGTTTTGGGGTACGTGATGGAAACTTCGCACCGGCACGTGTGACACTCAGCCAGAAACCAAAACCCTCTGGCAAGATCCCGGCTGCCCGGTGCAGCACGCCACAGCACGGCCCCGGCACTCACCTGTGCTGCTCGAGGGTCTCGTTGTCCGGCAGCTCTGCCCCACACACGCTGCACTGCTCACCCAGGGCTCTGCTCTCCGTCTTCATGCCGGCTGCCAGCTCCCCCAGCTTGCTGAACAGCTCACGCTGGATGAAGCCCTGGGGCAGCAGCCCGCCGTAGGCGCTGAAGTCCATGGAGACAGCCAGGGCCGGCTGCACGTGCAGGGCGGCCGCCGCAGCGGGCGGCACGCCGAGCACCGGCTCAGTCTTGTGGTTCGGCAGCAGCGAGTAGATGCCCAAGGGCTTCTCTCCCGGGGCAGCGGCGGACGGCTCCGGCCCCAGCGGCAGCCCCTGGCCAGGCTCAGGGGGTGGCTCGGCGCCCTCCTCGCGGGTGTAGTGCAGTTCACGGGCACTGGTGATGACACTGCTGCGGGTCGGGGTGCCAGGTCCTTCCTTGCCCTTCTCCTCAGGCTTCTCCCCACTGGAGGCACCGGGCTCGGCCGTCCGGGGGCTGTCGTGGCTGGAGGCCTCATCCACCTGCATCGCTTCAGCTTTGACTTCGGCGAGGCCGGAGGGGCGGCGGGTGGCGGCAGAGCGTGGGTCCTCGGGGGCACTGGGTGGCAGGGCGCCCTGCAGCAGTGACTGCCCGATGGTCATCAAGCTGTCCACCGCCGCCTTGGTGGGGCTCATGGAAGAGAGGGAGCAGTAGGACGCGGAGGCAGAGGGGCTCTGCTCCACTGTGGCTGCCAGCAGGCTCTGGCTGGCCATGCCAGCATAGCCACCCTCCTCACCAGTGGGCTTGGAGATGAAGAGGCCCTTGATGTACCTCGACTTCTTCTCCTCCTCCTCCTCAGTGGTGGTGGCGGCACCTCCATCAGCCATGGCGACCTCGGTGTCATTGTCCTCGGAGGCCTGTATAGTCTCCAGGATCTTCAGGCACTGCTCCTCCAGATACTCAATTTCCAGGATCTCGGCAGCATAGAGCAGGTCATCCAGGTCCTCAACCTTGGCTTGCAGGGTGGCAGTGTACGCGTACTCCAGGATCTGCTGGAACGTCTTTGGTGAGAGGAAGTCCAGGGTGTAGTGCTGGCTGTTGCGGTGGAAGAGGATCTCGAACATCTTGCTGGTGCAGGCCAGCACGGTCCGGTGCGCGTGGAACTCCTGGCTGTCCACCATGATGACCACGTCGCACAGCGTCCCCGCCAGGCGCATCTGGTTGGCTTTGTGCAGCAGCCCCGTGGGGTGGCAGGGGTTCTGCAGCTGGATCAGCCCCATCTTAGTCAGATCCATGGCGCGCCCCAGGCTCACACATCAGGGTGTCTCGCCGTCGCTCAAATCTGGGACCAGCTTTGTGTGCCGACTATCTGCGAAAACAAAAGGCGGAGGGGGAGAGGAGCAGAGTGGAGCGGGAAAGGGGGAGCAGAGAGGGAAGAGACGAAAGAGAGAGAAAAGGGAGAAAAAGAGAAAAAAGGACGGGGAAAGCCGGGGGGGAAAGGAGAGGAGAACGGAGCAGGGAGTAGAGGGGAGTGAGGAGAAGGGAGCGGGGAGAGAGATGGAAGTTAGCCCGCAGCCCAGCAGCGACTCGCCCAAAAGTTTCCGCGCTGCGCGGCGGATCCGCGGCTGCCGGAGCCGCGTTCCCGCTACCGCCGGCCGGGGAAGGCAGGGGAGGGAAGGCAGAGGAAGGTGCGCATCCCCCGCCGCCGCCCGGCCCCGGCTCCGGCCGCCCCGTCCCGCCGGCAGCGCGGCCCCATCAGGTGCGCGGCGAAGCGCCGGAGCCGCGGCCCCGCGGCCGTCCCGGGGCGGGGGTCCCGGTGCCGCCCCCCCCCCGCCCGCACTCACGGCGGCCGGCGGCTGCTCCGGCAGTTCGCACTGCCCGCTCTCATCGCCGCCGCCGCCGCTCGCCGCGCCGCGCAGCAAATCACGGCGGCGCCGGCCCACGGGCCGCCCCGCGCCCGCGTCAGGCCGCCCCCACCCTCCCACCCACCCACCCAGCCGGCCTCCCACCCTCCCTCCGGCCGGCCCCCGCCCCGCCCGCGCCCCCCGCCCGCGCCGAGCTGAGTGCGGGCGCCCCCGCCCGGGCCCGCCCCGCCCCGCGCAGCCCCGCACCTTGCGGGCAGCGAGCGGCAGCGGCTGGACAGCGCTGCCGACAACAAACATGGAGGAGCCGGAGGCGGCGGCGGGGAGCCCGGCACCCGGAAGCCCGGCGGCACCGGGGAGCGGCACCGGGCAGCGGCGCGGCGGCCGCCGGGCCCGCGGCGAGCGGGGCTGCGCGCCCCGACGGGCTGCGCCCCCCGCCCCGACGGGCTGCGCCCCCCGCCAGACAAAGCCGCCCCCCGCGCCTGGGCGGACCCCCGGCCCCGGGGGTGGAGACGGTAAAAAGCAACCTCGGAGCCCGGTTTGGGGTCCGGTGGCGGATTCCGACCGGGAGCTGCGGTGCTTGTGACGTGATGTGACACCGAGCACGTTGTCGCCCCAACGAAGCTGGGTTTTCTTCCCCCCCCCCCCCCCCCGCCTCCCCCGCGATGAAATACTGACGCCGTGTCGGCACCACTTGTGTGTAGGGATGTGGCACCCCAGGACGGGCCACGGGGCTCTGCCGCAAGGGAAGGGAGCGAAAGCCACGGGGAGACGCCAGCCACACCGTGACACCGACAGCAGCACCGGGCAGCGGGCCACGAGCCCCGGGAGCACAGCGTGCCCTGAGCATCCTCGAGCGAGGACGTGCCTCAGCTCCTCGGCCATGCCCATGCTCAGCGCACCCAGAGACCTGTGCAATCCTCCGGGAGGGGCAGGGTGGCAGCCGCACAGCTCTCCCTCCTTCCCTCCCTCCCTCCCTGCTGCACCAGTGGCACACACCACAGCCAGCGCAGGGCCCGGCGTCTTCAGCTAAAACAACAAACGCGGCCGGCATTAGTACAAAGATACCCTTGGGGTAAAGCAGCGCAAATGTAATCTAAGGAGAACGTTATGGGGAAGTGTGTTTATAATTATAATGGGATTTAATGTACTTTGGGACCAGATGATAGCAGTCGTTTAACGAGAACAGCCTAATAACGGAGGCCTCGCGATGCGCGGCGGCGCTGCGCGGGTTATTAGACGCGTGTGATAACGCCGAGCTCGCCCTGCCATAGTTAAGGGTAAGGCATCAGCTTACTCCTGTTTTTTCGGGGGTTATAACTCTGCCGCTGTAATTGGCAGAGAGCAGGGATGCACCAGCGTGCCTGCAGGATGGGGGGTTTTAATTGTCTCAAACTGCTTGAGTTCCTCCCTCTTCCAGGCTCTAAAATCCAAACAGCTGAGAGGGGGAAATAGTGAGACACTCTGGTTTCAGGTGTTTGTTTACTCTTCTCTAACTTTTAAAAGGCTCGATTTCAGGACTGAAATTTTGCAGGCAGTTAGGGGTATGTTTTTAGCGTAGCTCGCATGAAATTAAGCTGCATGAGTCCCATTAGCAATAATGGAAATCCCACGGCTAAATTCCCAGGCAGCATCCTGAAAATTAACCCCCCAGTCCTTCCTGTCAACTGGTGCGTTGCACTTTTTGTTGCTCCTCTAATACATATAGTAAAAGCTAGTGAATTGTTTAAGACGCCAATTTCCCACAGCCGCTGTTTGCTGAAGGCAGAGAGCAGCTTGGTGACCCTGAGCAGGGACACCCCACACACCCCGTCCGTGGGGCTGCCCAGCACCTGCAGGCCACAGGTGAGGCCCACAGAGATGCTTGGAAAGCTACAGCCATGGCACTGAGGGTCATTTCCCCATGGCCTGGCATGGGAGTCAATCCCTCGTCACTCCTCCCCGGTACCTTCCATTTCCCTCCCATCTCTCCCCATCAGTTTCCAATTTATTTACTTTTCTGATCTTAATCCCCACCTTGTAGTGTAACGTGTTTATTAGAAAGGCACCAGCAGCTAAATGAAGCCAAGCTGGGCTCCGTGTTAAGTAGCAGTCACGCCCAAGTGCCTCTCCATGTGCCATTACTCCGAGTGATTGAGGCAATTTCTTCCTCCGCCACGAGTTTCACTTGTAAATCTCTCAACCAGATACGGTGCAATGATGTGCTGCCTGGTGCGATTATTATTAACCTCAACATTAAACCCCTGAGCCGCTGGCTCCTCAGGAAGGGCTTTCTGTGTGAGGGCCAGGTGAAGCATGGACATCCTTCCCAGGAAAGCGAGGGATCCATTCAGAACCACTTCCAGCCCTCAGCTCTATGAGTTATTTGGACAGGGAGACACGAATGTTTACTTCCCCAGTGGAAATATCCTGGCCATCAGCACCAGGTCTGGGGAAGACGAGGACTGGGCAATGCAGCAGCCTGTATTTTGAGGGATGATGGCATCTTGGGATGCTTCCCCAAGAGGCAGCTAGTGTGTGGAGAGGAGAGTGAAACCAAAGCAGTCACCACAATTACACTAAGGAAGGAAATTCCTTGTTCAGGATGCTTAGTGCACAAAAAACATCCTGGAAGACAACTTCAGCCAGAAGGTGCCCCAGCATCACCCACCCTGTATGAATGGAAAGGGAAGAGGAGCAGCTCCTCCCCACCATGCCCAAACCAACAGCTTCTTCCACTCTCTGCAGACAAAAGCCCTTTTCCACCACACACTCCTCCAGTGCTGTTAGACACATAATCTCCCCATGCCACCCCAGACAGGCATGCGAGGACACAGCTCCGACTTCTCCGCCTTGCTAGGCCCTGACTGCAGCTGTGCCCACCCCAGCTCTGCCCCTGACCTGTTCTTCCTGCTCCTGCAGAGAACCTACAGGGTGGGGGGACAGGCACATTCCCATGTTTTCCAAGCTGTGTTTTGCTTTTGATGTATTTGGAGTTTTCCTGTATACTGAGTTTTCCAGCGCTGCTGGTGCAGAGCTGAATTACGAAACACTGGAGCAAAGATGCTGTGCAAAATAAGATCCGTTTCAAATTCAGTGAAAAATCCATAACTTTCAAAAAGTGATTTTTGATCTCACCCTGGACCCCGAGGGAAGTTCACAGCTCCTGAGCACGCTCCCAGGAGCAGGATTTCCCCAGGCGTATCTGCTTTGCTGGGAGCCGGGGCAGAGCGCACTGCTCTGCTTTGGCGCGCGGCAAGCTGACAGCTTATGAAAAGATGATTAAATGTGTTAGACTTTATTTAAAGAAAAAAAAAAAAAGCCTAAATGCACAAAGCTGTTTGCAAGGGGGAGGGCGGAAGCCCCGGGAAAGCTGCTCAGCGTGCAGCCACGGTGCATTAAGCTTCCTGTGAACCCCAGTGATGAGCAGCAGCGAGCGCGCGGACACCGGCCCCGCGTGCGTCGTGGCAGCCCGGGGCAGTGGAGGGGCCAGAACAGGCCCCTCATTGTGCCCTGCCTGCTGCACCAGGGGAACCTGAGAGTCACACCGAGGACGTAGCTGGATGGGGGGCTGTGGGTTATCCACATTGCAGTTGATCCCAATGGAAGTTATTTTCGGAGCTCGGCCGTAGCCAGCCCAATGGAGCTGCAGAGGAGCTGCCCGCTGTTGTGGGAAAGGAGAACTGCACAGCCTGATACTGGGACAGAGCTGACTGGGCTGTCACACTGCAGAAAGCCTTGTCTGCCCTTCCCCACACGGCTGCCAGCCTCCCGGCCCTGCTGGATGCGGGATGCACGCGACGAGGATCGAGGATCGGCGTGTCACCGCCGCGTGAGCGGGCAGCCAGCGTGCCACTGCACACATCACACATCCACGCAGCTCCCAGCGAGGCCACTGCACCCTGTGCACCAAACCCTGCCTGCTCCCGAGCCCTGCTCCGAGGCACAGCTTCGGTCACAGGCAGGCATGGTGGAATCAGTGCCACCCAGGGAAGGAGGGGATCAGTGTCCCTCTGGGACTGCTGAGAGGTGGCTTGTGACGCACAGAACACAGGGGCCAGGAGATACAGCTCGTGGGTTTCCAGGAGCTTTGTCCCCCCATCCTCCCCCTCCCCTGTGCTGGGTTATGGATGCTGCAGCCCTAAGACAATGAGGCTAATTAGTGGCTTAGGGCCCTGAGCCTGCCAGGGCGGGAGGATGAGCTGAGCGGTGACTCAGGAGGGCGGCAGCCCGGGCCAGCCTTCCCACATTCCTCCCCTAAATCCCCCACACAAAAGGGAATTTAGCCACAGTGACTCAGCGAAGGAGCACAAACTTTACAGCCGGGCTTCGAGTGCCTGTTTGTGTATTCCCCCCCAGCAACGCGCTGCTGGGCTTGTAATTAAATAAAATGTCTCCCTCTAGCAGGCTGTGACCCAACCATCAGCACAGCGCCTATTTTTAGTGTTACCCTCGGTACGTATTCGAGAGAGCTCCAGCCACAGGTAGCAACTTATGAAGCCCTAATAAGTGTGAGGGGGGGTGGCCTTGTTTAATATACTGTGTAATTATTTTTTCTCTTTTTCTCTTCTCTTAACCTGCCATACTTGATGTCTTGCACGGGACAAGGGAAGAAATGTGCCGAGGCATTAAATGTCAGCCCCGACTTCATGGTGCTGTGGAGGCTACGTGTGTGTTCAGTAAAGTTCATCCCAGAAAAAAGTCCTTTAAATAGAGCAGAATCTACACCAGCACCTCAGCAAAACACTTCTGGGGGTTTTCTGCCTCTCAAAACAGGGGACACTCTAGTGAGGGATTGTGTGCCGGTTTCATCCTGCTTTTCCCTCTCCCTTTGGTTTTGATTCTCAGGAAGAACACAGCACTGGGGAAGAAGATGTTCTCAGTCTGTCCAGACACCATTCATGCTGGTTCGTCCCCTCAGGAGTGGGGTACAGGGCTGCACCTCCACCCAGGGCTGTTCCTTCTCCAGTAGGATCACATCCAGGTTTAGACACTAAGAAGAATTCCAGGTGAGTTAAATACTCATTGCATGCTTTTCTGAGCACAGGATCAACAATTGAAACTCCCTTCCTTTAACAGGATGGTTTCCAAGAGCCCTTGGATGGCCAAAAAGTCATCCAGGACCACAAGCAGCACCCTCAGTCTCGCTGGAAGCAGCCAGGTTCTGTGCCCTCATGATGCTCAAGTCCATGGACTGGAGGGAGCAAGCCACATCCTGAGTCCCAGTGACTCAGGGAGCACCTCCAGCCCTCCTTCCATCTTTCCTCTCTAACAGCACTCCACGTCCCATTTCCAGCTGCACAATTCTCTGCTCTCCCTTTCCAGGGGAGAGGATATTTATATGTATTTATGTGCTCTGTGTGTGCACAGTGAACACGTTACTGCTTCTGACAGGACAAACAAAAGCCCACACTCATGGAAGACTTCCCCCCCTCCTTTCCCTGCTCTTAACATATCTCTGCATTAAATATTCACACAAAATGCCTTCACAGCTGGGGAAACTTCTGCCAAAGGAGCTCCTCCTCCTCCTCCCCTTTCTTGCACCAGGACAAAAAGATCGAGTGGCTGCATCACACATGGCACAGACCTCATTTCTGAGATGCTCGAGCTGCATAATGATGGTATTTTAGGCTCAGATTAAATTCCTGTTCATCTCTTCCATCATTCCTAACAGCCCTCTAAACTGTACAACTCCTGAATGTACAAGAGAGGCAGAACGAAGTCTGAGGCTAAATGTTTTGGTCTAGGTTCAAGGTTAGATATTAACTGATTTTATTTTCTTAATAATTGCCAGAAGATACAATAAAGCCCTGGTATCTTATCTGGTCACAGATTCCTCGGTGACCGAATCAGATAACATTGGTGCAGCAAGGCAGCTCACAATCTGCCCTTTCAGGGGGGATATTGATGAATCCTCCGCAGAGGTCATGAGGAACTGGTGTGCTCCAGCCTGGCCACAGCACACGCAGCCATGGCCAGCAGTGCCACGGGCAGGTTTCACATTCCTGGGCGGTGGGGCCGGGCTGGCAGCGGAGGCTCCGGTGCCCTTGGACCCTGCAGCGTTCATGCTGGAGGGAGCTTGGCAGGGTCCCCCTTCGGCCAGGGCACATTCCTAGCTGGAACAGCTCGATCAGCCTCCCAGGAATGAAAGTAAACACTCCTGCTAAGTCATTCCTGGATAAGACCTATCTGCCCAGGGCCAGAGGCTCCACGTGTCCCTGCCAGCGGCCAGGGATGCAGCGGGGGGAGGCAGCAGAGTGTGTGACACGGCTGTCACCGGGGCTGCAGCTGCTGCCACCACCCCCAGCTCCTCCCCAGGTAGTAACTCCCTTTGAACCCAGTCCATTCTTTCTCACTGCTGCCTCAGGTGCTGCATCATCTGGTTGGGAAATGCCAGTTCCGCCACAGATGGACCAGAATTCCATTTCTCTCTGCTGTTTGGAAAGCAGCTCTCCATTCACAAGGAATTCCCCCCTAAAGGTTTGGTGTTGGAGCACTGGCATCGCTCTGCTACCCACAAAACTGGCTATGGCATCCCCAGATGGCCAAGGGTCCTCTGCAGAGGGACTGACAGGGCAGGCAGGGAGCAGAACTGCTTGGGGAGGGGGGGTCAGATGTTCCAGCCCAGAGGCTTTTGAGGGGGCACGTTTTGGAATATCTCCTCAAGACACATGAAGGGGAAAATACCGAATCATGTCTCATGAAACAGCTGAAAGGAGGACATGGAACAGTGAAAACTCAAAGGTACTGATGGCAGAGGAGCTGCAGATTCTGGAGGGAGGCACTGAGGCCAGCAGAAGGGGATGGGTGTCACAGCCACTGTGGCAGGACCCGGCTTCATCTGTGGCCACCCAATGGAGCATCCCTGTTCTTGGGACCAGGCTCTGACTGTGTTACAGCACTGTGTGCCATCCAGTGGGATAAGGAACAAAGCAGAGGGGCTCCCAAAGAAATGGCTGCAATCCCAGGGGGACGCAGGGCTGTATGAACTGGCAGGTAGGACACTCCACCCTCACTGCCTGAGAGGTCAGCTGAGGTGATGAGAAATAATCCCAGCTGCCATTAAAGCCTCTCAGTTTCGCAGAAATGCAGCTCTTTGCCACATCCCTCCCTGGGAAGAGCAGTTCCAGCAGGACACAGGCAGCTCTGGAGTGACAGAGCAGGGCACAGCGAGGTTGCTCACACAGGCTGAGCGTGGTGCCAGCCAAACACCTCACTGCCACCACTGCCTGAAGAAACAGCAGGTGTTCTGTACACCAGAGCATTTTGAAGTGACCATCCCCACGGCACTTATCCAAGAGCTGCCACAGCCTCATCACCAGCTACTCTGGGCAGGAGGGCACCAAGCCCTGGGGGTGCCCTGACCCACCCGATCCCTGGCTGGAAATCAGGTTTCGATCAAATCAAATTTCCTGGCACTGTGCTGCTGCAGATACCTGGGCACAGACCACCAGAACCCATCTGCAGCAGCCCAGAGCCATTCCCCAGCTCACATGCTGGAAGAATTGTCTTCCTGCAAATCAGAAAGCTCACCCAGGAACCAACAAAGAGCAGGATCCAGGAAACAACCTCACCTAGGCACCAAGTGAGCATTGCCTAGGAAAACTGGCAGCAGTGCTACTTGTGCCTGAAACTTGTCTTCCATTTCTGGAAATTCAGAGGTTGTCAAGGAATACTGTAACAGGATCACAAAGTCTGATTTAATCTGTGCTTTCAGTACTACTGTGATTTAAGTTGCACTTTGCCAAAATCACCCTTGGGTGTGTTGATTCTAGGAGAATGCACTCACAGAACAGGAATGGAGAAGTACCTTTTCCTTGCTGGCCACACAGAACCCAAGAGGAGACAGTTGGAGTCCCTGTGACCTGAAATGCTGTCCCTGGCTCTTGTAATCCTAATCCTGCTGAAAATAGGAACCGAGTGTGGCGTACCCAGCGCAGCGCTCACAGCCTGGGCTCTAACAGGTCCTGATCTCCTCCCAGGAGCACTAAACTAACTGCAACTAGGGTTTTCCCCTTTTCGGGGTCAGAATGCCTGACTTCATGCTGTCACTGGCGTCCCAACGAGCTGTTTCTGCTGGAAGCTCCCCACACACAGAGGCATGCACACACTCTCTCTCTGCAGAGCAGCGATCAATGCACGCCGGGTGCCTCGGTGCCGTGCCCAGTGCTGAAGTTTGGGCAGGAGCAAGGCATGGTGCTGGATAATTAATCCCGTCCCCAAGAGCTGCATGCACCAAAGAGCCGGTGCCATCAGAGGAAATAAAAGTCAAGAGGCACAAATGCAGCAGGATTAGATGGAGGTGGGTCCTTCCTGTCGGCGCTCGGAGGGAGCGAGGGGAAGGAAAGGAGATGAGTGAGCACGCTGCCTGCTGCAAATATTGACAGAACCATTATGGGCATGTATAAAACTCCCATTTGCGTGATGCAAGCGGGATAGTCTTTGAATACTTCTGTCTCGAGGAATTCTTTATTTTGCCATAGAAGAAAAATGTTTTCATATTCTCTCCTGCCGTGCAGACCTGCAGCCCGGCGAGCCCTTTTGCCCTTGAGAGCCATAACATTATTTGTTAACATCTTTATGATGCCAAATGGTCTGTGCTAGAACGGGTGCCATTCTTTAGCTGGGAAACCATATGGCATGCCGAGTAATAAATAAGGTATTGTGATAGTTAATGAACCTAATTGCCAGCAAAGGCTTTAATACAGGGAATGTGCTGCTGAGAATTTAGCACCACATTAGAGATGCAGCAGAGCTCCTCTGACTTCTGAGGCTTAATTTAAGTTCTATATTGCAAACTCCAGAAAATAATTCCAAACCCTCCTGCTGGAAAAGCAACCTGCTGGTAGACTGTGATTATACTGAATTACTAAAATCGCAATCAATTTTATACACTCTGTTAACCCTTGCTGGGGAACTCGGCTCTCCAGGAGTGCAGGGGATGCCACTCCAAAGAGGTACCCGAGCCAAGTGAGTTGGAGCATCATGGTTATCACCTTCACCATGACTGGTCCTCTCCCCTGGCATCTCCCTCTTCTGGGAAACAACCTTTCCCTGGCCCATCTGCCTGCCAGCTAAGCTGACTGTGGGCAAAGCTGGGAACAAAAGTCACAACTGTGAACGGTCATCGCTGTTCCTCCGTGACCAACCAAAGAACTGCTGCTCCTGTGTCATGGTGACACAGCATGGCAGAAAGTGCTGCTGCTGCTGCTGCCACTGCCTCGTGGCTCCCAGGAAATGCTCCCGTGGGCAGAGCAGACCTAAAAACACAGTTAAACTTGTGTTTAACTCAGCCCTCAGAGCGGGGAGAGCTCTTCTGGCCTAACAGAATCCCTGGCAGTGCTACAGACTGTGAGTGTGACCACACGGGCCCCTTCAGCCCAGAGCACCCTGGGATCACCTGCAGAGATGCCAAGATGCCTCCCGTGCATCCGGGGGTGGAGAGGCCACTGGTCCCTCCTGGGGTCTTTTAGAGCAGCAAGCAGGGAAGACCAACACCAAGAATTCCCTGTCAGGCTGCTCTGCAGCACGCAGAAGTCCTCAGAAAGACAAGGAGGGTATACTGGTGCTGGAGGGCTATTTTCAAAGGCTGCAGCAATCCCAGCTGCAAACACAGACCTGTTATCCCATGGAGGAAGGATGTGCCTTGCCACGGGTCAGAGCTGTGCTGCTGCACCTTCTCTGAGGGCTGCTCCAAGCACTCATCAGCACTGGAAACCTTCTCTCAGACGCTGCACACCATGCCCTGAAGCAGCCTCCTTCTGCAGGAAAAGCTGTCCCTTTCTAGGGATCCATCCTTCCCCAGAGCCCAGCGGCTGCACGGGGAGCGCTTGGAGAGAGCAGCGCTGCTCCCCCGCGCCCCGGCAGCGGGCACAGGAGGTTATTGGGAGGTTATTGGGAGGTTATTGGCTCCTTCCCTCTCTGATTGCGCTCGGCTGCCCTGCAGTCACGTCCTCCCGCTGCCGGCGGCCAGCCCGGCCCTGCCAGCAGCCACATCCCGCTGGAAGCGCCGGCCGGGGAGGACAGGAAGGCTCCCTGGTGGGGCTGCCCCTCTCCATCCCTTCCCACTGGCTGCAGCTGGTCCTCGGTCGCCTGCAGACCTCTCCTGGCTCCGTGGTGCCAGGGGGCACAGGGAGTCAGGGCAGGGGGTGGCAGGGCACGATGGCAGCACAGAATGGGCAGAGAGGCGAGATAAAGAGCGGCGCAGGGCGGATTTAATACTGTACATAAATACACTTTACAATCTGGAGAAGGCTCAGTGCTAAGAGGAAGCCATTGGAATATTTTATCGTGATGCAGATCGAGTGAAAAGACTGTGAATAAATAAAAGGGAAGATAATTATTTGATGGAGTTCTCTTAGGATATGCCACAGCGGGGAATACTTACAGAGAATACATATTACTAGAGAGACTCAGCTATTCAAGCATCAAACCAACCTATAAATTGTCAGAGGAGAAAATTGGAGGAGAGGAATGGATGGGGGTTTGGGCACCGGTCTCATCAGTAACGCCGGGTTGTGCTTTCCACCTTCCCCGTCGCAATTCCCCCTGCCCGAGGAGTCGCAGCCCTGAGAAAGGGAAGGCTGCCTCCAATAAATGTCTGTCAGGAATTACGGCCGAGGCACTACAGTACGGAGATGGTGTCGTTTATCTCCCCACCATCTGCACGGGCCGGGGCGCAGCCGCTGCTCCCGGGGAGCCTCGCCTCTCCCGGCCCTCTGCGGGGCGAGGAGGCTCCTCAGCAGAGCCCAGAGCCATCCTGAACCATCACGTTTGTCCTGAACCAGCCTCTCCAGGCACCACGCTCCTGTCCGAGCACATCCTGCAGGGCTGGCATTCACCTCGGCCCCGTTTCGGAGGGAATCCTGCACGGGAAGGGATTTTCGGCTCCGGGACCAGGCTGCTCCATCCCCACCGGCATTTCCACACCCTTCTCCCCTGAGCTGACAGACAGCTGCCCAATCCCAAGCCCTGCCACGCTGGCATCCCTCGGCCTCACTTCTCTCCCACTCCCAAGCCAAGGCTCTCCAGGAAAAGCACTAACGGTGCTGGGCGCTCTGGCAGCTCCGCTCGGAGCCATCCTCCCCGTTTCCCTGAGGTCAGAGTGCTTCCTAGAGGCGAGAGAGAGCCCGGCACAGCTCGCACCAGCCCTGCTGCCCTCCCGCCCGGAGCCGGATCACTCTCCCGGGTCACAATCCCTCGGGAATTCCATAAAGATGGCACAGACAAAGCCGAAACCGTGCTGATACAGGGTCCGTGGGCCATAGCTGTTGTACATCTTGTTTAATTTGGTACCACTCCTGCACTTTTCTCTGTTCCCCCACTATTCTTGGGCCTGTTCCCTACGAAAGCGCCCCCACAGCCGTGCACAGGGCCAGCCCTCCCTCCTGGAGGCGGGTGGGACAGGAGTGAGTACCTGGAGGGAGCCGGGGAGTGCCCCACTCCCAGCATCTCCCCTGCCCCACGCCTGGCACCAGGACCAGGTCTGTGCGAGTGCAAGCAGTTCACGCCCGTTCCTGGAGCCTGGTCCATTAGCTCTGAACATCTCCCGACTCTCTGGGACTGAAGGAAACCTTCGGTTCCTGGATGGGGATGATGTAAGCGACAGCCTGCGGTTCAAAGAGGCAGCCTCAGGTAATTAGCAGAGGTGCTCATTATTTTAAGCGAGACTTGCCACCGCTTCCAGAGCCCCGAGCTGGAGCAAAGCCGGTCTGCAGCGCGGGCTACCTTTAAGGCTGGCTCACACAACACAATCAAAGGCAGCCTGACAGCGGCAGGTCTCCCTGCCTGCGCCTGCCAGGAGGGAATTGCTCACTCACCTGCGCCCAGAATAGGACTTTGTCCCTGCTCCCGTCATTAATTTATCGCCTGTGAATTAGTGGGGCCCCAGGGACGCACAGAGCCCACCTGTTCCCTCGCCCGGCTCTGACATTTGGAGCCTCGTCGGCAGGTAAATGGTGCCATAAAGCATCCTCCAACGCGGCGCTGCCAGCGCTGCCCGCCCCGCTGCCTGCCTCCCTCCAGAGCTGGGGCAGCCCCCGGGGGGACGGACACCGGCACCCAGGGCTTCCATCAGCGGATCCTATTCTTCCCTGGAAAAGCAGCTTTAGTGCTCTAAGGGATGAGGCAAAGCACCCCGCTTTCGGTAGCGGGGCAGGGCGCACGCAGGGGGCACGAACAGCAGCCCCCGCCCTGTGCCACCCTTTCAGCACAGGGCATTCTTGCCCCGGGATCGCTCCGTTTGCCCCGAAATCGCTGCCATTCTGGCCTCCAAACAAATCAGCCCTGAATGCTTCTCTGTTTTGTTGAGAGGGGATGGGAGGAGGGCTGTTTAAGGCAAGGGAATTACCGCGTAGCACCCCGGGGGCTGAAAGCTGCGCTCAGCATCCCGCACCTTTCCCAGCCCTTTGTGCCAGGACAGGCCCGGAACAGCGGGCTGGGGTCTGCAGCAGGAACCCCCCTCCTCCCCTTGGGGCCACCAGCAGGGCAGGGGTGCCAGTGCCCTGTGCCCTGCCCCGGCAGGACCGGCAGCACACGGAGCCCTGCTCTTGGTGCCCACCAGCCTGGCTGGCTCTGTTCATGGACCCCTGAGCCTGTGGCAGGCACAGCACGCCTCCAAAGTGTCCAAAAATTGGGCAGTAGGGTAAAAGAGCTGCTCAATGTTCCCATGGAACTAAAAACTACAGCGTGGTTAGAAACAACACACCCATGCCAGACCTAAACCCACAGGAACCTCAGCATTTGACCTCTTTATTTTTTGCTCATAGTACAGGGAGAGCAGAGAGACTCCTGCAAATCATAGGAAAATAAAGTTTTTTACAAATAACCTGCAGACCATCCATAGCAGGGGAAACTCTCCACCTAGGACAGCCTTTGCTCCAAGGCCCCACAGTGGCAGTGCCCAAAGCCCCAGCACGGAGCTCACCCTGAGCTCTCCACAGCCACTTCCACTCCTCCCAGAGCCACAGGGACGTGCAGCCGGGGCTGGGATGCCCTGGGTGAGCGACCTGCTGCTGCCAGAGCTCCCCTACAGAGCTCTGCACCTCCGGGCAGAGCAGAGACAGAGGTTTGGGATGAATCACACCAGGACACGTAGGCAAAGTCCCGTTAATGGAACCACTCCGAGGCACTGCAGCTCCTAGTCAAGTACTGGAGCTGGAAGCCATATTTATGAGTGAGATATATCCGCAGAGGGAGCAATAAACTGCAAAGCAAAGTATGAAGGTTTGCAGCAAACGCTGTAAAGTTTTACACTCCCGAAAACTGGGAATAAAAGATGTACCCATTTAAAGCAGAGTGGATGGAAAGGGTTTGCACAGGACTATAAAACAGCCTTATAACAGTTAATTGCTGCTTTCTTGTTGCAGCCCAGAGAAAAGAACAGCTTAAATCCCTGTTGAAGAGTGGGAGCACAGAAAGGAGAGTGAGAAGCAGGGAGAGGAGCGCAGGGAATGGGAACCTTTTGTTTGGGATCCCCTAGACCACGCGGAGAAGAGACGCCTTTTGTTCCTGGCACTGGGCTGCTCCTGCTCCCCTCTGTGGGCAGAGGGAGCCAGACCCGGGGCAGGGGCCCAGCAGCATGGCCAGATGTTAATTACACATGTCCTAATGAAGATCCCGTTGATGCCCATGCGACAGAGACTCAGCCAAACCCTGGGAGGAAAGGGCACAGCAGTGCTGAATTCCTCTGACAGGAACACTGAAGTACATTTCTGACCTCAGAAATACAGGGGAAATCTCAAAATCTTTCCTGCAACAACTGAAACAAACCCCCACAAAAGCACCAGCACCCTGGTGCCCTCGCAGGGCAGCCACCCTTACCACAGCACCTCCCCATGCCAGTGCTCTGCTCCATGAGCTGGCTGCCTCCAAACCTCCCCTGGGACACCAACAGGGGCTGTGCTCATGCAGAGGCCATGTACAGCTCACCCAGCAAGCCTTGAGGCTCTATAAACACCAAAGGACCACCTCTCCATCTCCCTCTGCCATTAACAATCCCCCAGCTGCTGCACAGGTGAGGGCACGGGGCCAAGGTGCTGCCCCACAGGCTGGCAGAGCTCCCCTCCTCCCTCCCCGGCCTTCTGCAGGTGCTGCTTGTTTTTTTTTTGTGTGTGATTTTCCCTCCCTGCAGCGGCAGATTTTGTGCGATATCCAGGAAAGCAGAGCCGTGCGTTCCTCCCTGTAAACACTGAGGTGCTGTTTCCACCCATCAGAGCAGCACTTAGGTGATGACAATGGAGCTCGTGCAGCCCTAATCACACACTCTGATTGAAATAAGAGTACGGGGGGAATGGAAATCAGACGTCTGCAGCCAGGCTCTCATGGAGGTGGGAAGCTGCAGTGTCAGAGCCATCCTGGGCACTGCCACGAGCCCGGGGCTGGCTCTTTGGGCTGTCCCAATCCGGGCCTTCTAGTGCCTGAAGGGAGCCTATTTAGAGTTTCTACTATTTACAGCCTGGAGTGACAGGACACGGGACAAAGGCTTCACACTGACAGAGAAGGTTTAGGTCAGGTATTAGGAAGAAATCTTTCCCTGTGAGGGTGGGCAGGCCCTGGTAAAGGTTACCCAGAGATGCTGTGGCTGCCCCTGGATCCTGGGAAGTGTCCAAGGCCAGGCTGGATGGGGCTTGGAGCAGCCTGGTGTGGTGGAAGGTGTCCCTGCCATGGCAGGCCAATCCCAGGACGTCCTACAATTCCGTGATTCCCAGGACCAGGCGGTGCCAGGCTGGCAGTGAGGGCAATCAGCCTTGCCAGCTCGGAGACGCTCTGCCACTCCTGCTCAGAGGGCTCTGGGCGCTGACAGCTTGTGCTTTTATCCCCAGATCATGTCATTCAGTGACAAAATCAGGCTCCGAGGATGGAAAGCTAAGCACTAAAGCTAAGCAAACTCCCCTGTTCAGCTTGCCTGGCCAGCCAGGCTCTCGCAGGGCCCCACGTCCCAGCGCTGCAGTAGCAGGGAGCACTGATTGCTGCCTTTGCTGTCAGAAGAAAACCTCTTTACCACGTTCGTCTTTCTAGCTGACGTCCTTTTTACGCCTCACACGCCCAGCAGAGGGTTTGGCAGCGGCAGGTCTGGCTCAGCGAGGGGGTTTGTCAAGCAAACACACCTCGGATCTGCACCCGCGTTTGTTAGCGCGACGACAGCTCCGCTGTCACTTCTAACGACGGATCCTCAAAAAAGCAAAGGCCAATTAGACAGATTTGGAGTCGGTAATGAGCCTAAGACCGTTTGATCATTTCGGCTCCAGCTGGGCGGGTGGGAGGAGGCCGAGCGGCGGCGGGAGCTGCCGGCCCGGCAGCGCGGGGCTCTGCTGCCTCTGTGCGGCGGCGAGCGGCTCGCACCGCCGGGCCCCGCCGTGTGCGAGGGAAAAGAGGAACTGTGGAACAAGCAGGGAGCTGAGGGATGCCGCTGGGCTGCTCAGGAAGGAGAACCAACGGAGCGCGGGGCTCTCGCTGGAGGCGCGGCGCGGGAGGAGCGGGCAGAGGAGCTGCGATGGATGGATGGATGGATGGATGGATGGATGGATGGATGGATGGATGGATGGATGATGGATGGATGATGGATGGATGGTGGATGGATGGATGGATGGATGGATGGATGATGGATGGATGGATGGATGGATGGATGGATGGATGGATGGATGATGGATGGATGGATGGATGGATGGATGATGGATGGATGGATGGATGGATGGATGATGGATGGATGGATGGATGGATGGATGGATGATGGATGGTGGATGGACGGATGGATGGATGGATGGATGGATGGATGGATGATGGATGGATGGATGGATGGATGGATGGATGGATGGATGGATGATGGATGGATGATGGATGGATGGTGGATGGACGGATGGATGGATGGATGGATGGATGGATGGATGGATGATGGATGGATGGTGGATGGACGGATGGATGGATGGATGGATGGATGGATGGATGGATGGATGGAAGAGCCAGCCATCCTCACGGAGGCAGAGTTTTTACCAGCAGAATTTTGACCCTCAGGAGTGTTTGAAAAAATCTCACAGCATGAGGAGCAGCTGGGAAGGGGCAGGTGTGTTTATGATGCAGAACCTGAGGATCCTGCAGGGAATGTTCTGCCCAGGGAGGGGAGCAGCCCCGGGCTGCCCCACAGGAGCGAGCCACAGCACACAGCTGCCTTGCTAGGGACACCCCTCTGTGGGCAGGGAGCTGTAGCTGGAGCTGTGCCAGCCCTGGGAACACCATTGAGCCCTGCTGGGCCAGGGGACATGGGGACGGTGCCACTGCCCCAGGAGCTGGCACTGCCCCTGCCACAGGCTCTGGACCCGCTGCAGGAGCTGCCCCTGGGCTGAGCTGCAGCCAGAGAGCCCTGGCACTGGGCACAGGGCTGTGCCAGGGGTCTGTGGCACCTGGGGTCACATCTCTGGGTCGGGGGAACACAGCCTGAGGGGCTCTGGGGCAGTTTCCATCCTCAGCGGGAGGGTTTGTTCCCACTCTGCCCCAGAGGGGCTGAGAGGTGACACCTTGACAGAGCAGCCCCACCACGCAGCAGCTCCTGTCCTCTTGTGAGCACTTCCAGGAGATCATCCCCTCGGACTGCACTGGCCAGAACCAGCTGGAGGAGCGGCTCGAGGACGAAGCAGGAGCCTCCCACGGGGAGCCAGAGGTGACACGTGTCTGTGAGCTGGCAGGGCACAGGCGAGGCTGGTGTCCTACTGCCCGTCACCCACCAGGCACAGATGCTAAATACCCACAGAATGAGTCTTCATCTACTTCCTTCTGCATTTTCTTGCCAGGGAGAAGCGGGCTGAGAAGCAGGAGAAACTGAGGAAGAAGGTGAAGCAAACAAAACCTTCCAAACAAACACCCCAAATAAATACATCACCAAACTTCTGTAGTTGAAATTGGCAAGTGGAATTGGTTGAAGACTCAGCAATATTTCCAAGTGCCTGCTCGTTAAGAGTGAAAACAGGCAGCCAAGGAATGGGCTTTTCCTCCCAAAGCAGGAGTTCCCTGGTTTTTCACTTTGCTCCTTTGAAGAGCAAAGAAAAGTGACACAAACAAGCACAGCACAACCCCAAGAGCGTCCCTGAAGCTCCCGGCGTGGCTCCTGTCCTCTCAGTGTGCACTTCCCAAGCCTGGGCTGTGCCAGGCCATGCCTGAGCCCAGCAGCTCCTCCCGTGGCACTGGCACGAGCCACGGTGGCACGGGCACCGCGGGGACCAGGCAGGGAAAACACGCAGAGGGAAACGAGGCTCCAGGGAAATTAAGGCAAAGTGGGAGTCCTGGCAGAGCGGGGCAGTAATTCCCTTTCTGAACGAGTGACTGTGTGGAGTTTAACCACATGGATATAAATTCTAGGTGCGGCGGCGAGTAATGGAGTGGAGAGAATGAGCAGCACCCAATTAAGGAGGAAATGGGATCTGCTGCAGCGCGAGGGGATCTAATGGAAAACCAAGGCTCAACTGCCCCTCTCAGAAATGTTTCCAGATGGAGAACACCCGTTTCACATCCTGGGGACACCCAGGGGACTGCAGCGGCTGGGAGAGCCGAGGATGCTTCCCAAAGTCCTCGGAGAAGTGGCGTAGCCATGATATTTTCTGAAAAATCTTTTTGCCAGGATTTTCCCCTCCTGAGGAGCTGAGAGCCTCAGGAAAGAAATGTAAACAATAACCGTGTGCTGCTGTGGAATGCAACAGGTGCATCTTCCACTGGTCCGTGTGGATTGTTTTCAATTGGTGACCAACCACAGCCACCTGTGAGCAGCCACAGGATTTTGTTATTCGTTCTATTCTGTTCCTGTTCTTCGTAGCCTTCTGATGATCCTTCCTCTCTGTTCTTTTAGTATGGTTTTAATGCAGTATTTTAATATAATAAATATAATAATATAATAAATATAATGATATAACAAACCAGCCTTCTGAGAAAATGGAGTCAAGCCTCGCGTCTCCACATGTGAAGAGTTCCCAACACAGTGGAATCCCTGGGAGGCTGGTGCGGGCACAGCCCAGCCTGGACAGGATCCAGCCGGGATCCAGCTGGGATCCAGCCCCGGGGGAGCCCCGTGTCCCACCGCAGAGCCCCCCGCTCCCAAAAACCCACCCGGGGTGATCCTGCTATGATCCCGGCTGAGCACAGCCTCACTGCCACAGCATCGGCGACCGCCTCGGGCAGACGGGCTCATTAATGATTAGTGCTTAATTGCAGCTCATCAGCGGGGTCCCGGGGCCCATCCCGCCTGGACCCCATGCCCGCAGCTGCCGCCGAGACCCGCTGCTGTTCCCATTTTCCTGTTCCTGTTCCGTTCCCAACGCCCCACTCCTGTTCCCATTTCCCCGTTCCCATTGCCCCGGTTCCCATTCCTATTCCCATTTTCCCATTCCTATTCCCATTTTCCCGGTTCCCGTTCCCATTTTCCCATTTTCCGGGTTCCGTTCCAATTCCCGTTTTCCCGTTCCCATTTTCCCATTCCCATTGCCCCGTTCCTGTTTTCCCGTTTCCATTTTCCCGTTCCCTTTCCTGTTCCCATTTTCCCGGTGCTGTTCCCATTTTCCCCTTCCCGTTCCTGTTCCATTCCCATTTTCCCGTTCCCATTATTCCGTTCCCATTTTCCCCTTCCTGTTCCATTCCCATCTTCCCGTTCCCATTGTCCCGTTCCCATTTTCCTGTTCCCATTCCTGTTCCGTTCCCATTTTCCCCTTCCCGTTCCTGTTCCATTCCCATTTTCCCGTTCCCATTATCCCGTTCTCGTTTTCCCGTTCCCATTCCTGTTCCGTTCCCATTTTCCCATTTTCCCGTTCCTATTCCCATTTTCCTATTCCCATTTTCCCATTTTCCCGTTCCTATTCCCATTTTTCCATTCCCGTTTTCCCGTTCCCATTCCTGTTCTGTTCCCATTTTCCCGTTTTCCCGTTCCCATTCCCATTTTCCTATTCCCATTTTCCCATTCCCCGCCCCGCCCCCATGGCCCCGCCCCCATGGCCCCGCCCCCATGGCCCCGCCCCCATGGCCCCGCCCCCATGGCCCCGCCCCCATGGCCCCGCCCCCATGGCCCCGCCCCCATGGCCCCGCCCCCATGGCCCCGCCCCCATGGCCCCGCCCCCATGGCCCCGCCCCCATGGCCCCGCCCCCATGGCCCCGCCCCCATGGCCCCGCCCCCATGGCCCCGCCCCCTCCGGCCTCGCCCCCTCCGGAAGGGGCAGGTCCCCGCGCCCACGTGACGTGACGTCACGCGGGGCGGGGCCATCGGCCGCTGGGCGCGCGCTCGCTCACTTCCCGGCGCGGCCATGGGCGCGGCGGCTGCCGAGGCCAACCGGACGCTCTTCGTGGGGAACCTGGACCCCAAGGTCACCGAGGAGCTCATCTTCGAGCTCTTCCACCAGGTACCGCCCGGCGGCCGCGCTGCGTGTGCCGGGGGAGGGCGCGGCGGGGGGGGGCCGCGGCCGCCATGGCCGGCGGGGCTACGGCGGCCGCCGCGGGACAGGGTTCGGCGGGGCGCGCGCGGCCGCTCCCTGCCGGTGCCCGCTCAACGCCCTCGCCCCCGGCGCCAGGCGGGCCCCGTGATCACCGTGAAGATCCCGAAGGACCGCGATGGACGGCCCAAGCAGTTCGCCTTCGTCAACTTCAAGCACGAGGAGTCGGTGCCGTACGGGCTGCGGCTGCTCAACGGGATCAAGCTGTACGGGCGGCCCATGCGCATCCAGTTCCGATCAGGTACCGCGGGCTCCGGGAGCTGCTGGCCGCTGCCCTGGCCTGCAGCACAGCCCTGGTTGCTCGGGTGAGCTGCAGGAGCCTCTCACCAGGCTGTGCCTCGTCTGCCAGCTCTGCTCCCCTCGCACCCTCCTGTCCCGGTGCTTCCACCGGGCCCCTCTGTCCCTCACGGCCGGTGCGACCCCTTGGCCGAGCCTTCTCTGTGAGTTTTTGTTGGCTATTCCTGCAGCACCTCTAAGATCCGTTCTAAATTATCACAGCAGCATTAAAAATTGCATCTGGTAGTGGTTAAATGAGGCACATTGGCTGCAGTGTCTGCCCTTTGTGGTGGGAATTAAGGCAGTTGCAGGGCTTTGGTTTGGTAAGTGGACCATGTGCTTTTGCAGATCCCTGAAACTTGAGAGCCAATTCAGAACGCGTTAATTTCCTGCAAGACCACTTCACACCCGCTCTCCTTAGCTGCTGTCTGCGTGTGTCCTGAAACACTTGTCTCTCCCCAGGGAGCAGCCACGCCGCCCAGGAGATCAATCCGTCCTGTTCCCCGCTGGGAGCTCCTGGCGCCAGCCTTCCTGGCGTGCCTCACCCAGCCTCCAACTGCAGCAGGTGCGAGTGTGGCCAGCTGCCATTGCGGGGTCACCGCGCTCCTGCCCGCTCCCAAGCGCCCTTGGGTGGAGGCAGCACCTTGGGGTGCAGCAGGGCTGTGTTCACCTCGCGCTGTGTTTGCCCTGCAGGTACGACAGGGTTCCAGACGGCGCGCCGGGCTTCCCGTCGAGCCTGCAGAGACAAGCGGTGGTACGTGCGCACCCTGGGGCGCCGCGGGGACAGCCCCAGAAGATTTGAACCTGCACAGGGGGCAGCTGGGGGGGCTCTGGGTGACGTAAAGCTGGTGTTTGGCTCAGAGTGACCAAGCCCACCCCGTTTGCCTTGCAGATGAACAGCGCGGCCCGGCAGCAGCCCCAGTTCGGGGGCAAATACGAGCCTGGCTTTGCCCCTCCCGGCTACCCGCACCCGTTCCACGCCGTGCCGGGCTCGCCGGGGCCGCGGCGCGCCGAGGGGCCGCGCAAGGCCCGGCTGGGCGCCCACCCCTACGGCCCCGACAGCCGGCACGCGGGCCGCGAGCGCTTCGAGTGCGGCGCCGAGTACGGCCGCGGCAAGAGGGACGAGTACGGCTTCGAGGAGAGGGGCCACGAGGCCGAGCACCACTACCGGGGCCGCGAGGAGCACCACGACGAGCGGCACCGCGACGGCTGGAGCTACGAGTACCGCAGGGACAGCTACAGGGAGCCCAAGTGGCACTCGGCGCGGCACTGACGGACTCGAGGGCACAGCCAACCGCGCCTCTTTCTCGCCGAGTACTTGTACAAACCCCCCCCCTCCCAAAAAACACCCCCAGTGAAGGCACCTTTTAGTGTTTGTAAAAAAATACCAGCAGTGCAGTCCTGCCAAACTCTGGTCTCAGTATTAAATGTGTTGGCGCACGCTCCAGGGCTTTTCACGGGGCGAGGAAGCCGTGGGGAAGTCTTGGAGGAGCCACCGCTCTGTCCTCCTGTCACAGATCAGTGCTGGTAGTATTTTTTTAGGAGAAAGGAAGGTCTGTGTCAGATGGAAGGGTCGTGTTTTCAGCAGAGTTGAGGTGGGACATGCTGCCCGGCATCTGTAGCATTCCTCATGTTGTTTTATACAGTCACATAATCACACATTGGTCTGGGTTGTAGGTACCTCACTCCACCCCCTGCCAGAGGCAGGGACCCCTTCCACCAGACCAGGCTGCTCAGAGCCCCATCCAGCCTGGCCTTGAACGCTTTTACTGACGGAACATCCACAATTTCCATGGGTAACTTGTTACAGTGCCTAAGCACCTTCACAGTAAAGAATTTTTTCCTAATATGTAATCCCAACCTTCTTTCTTTCAATATGAACCCATTCCCTGTTGTTCATTTAAAATATTACAGTACTGTCTTGGAGAACATTAAAAGTCTCGCTGGGGACAGCCCCTGGGTGCACCTCCGCCTTTGCGGCCGGGCGGCGGAGCTGCTCCGTGCCGCCGCTGACGGAGGCGCGCCCCCGGCTACCGCGGACTACATCTCCCAGCAGCCCTTGCGGCGCCACAACCCCCAATGGAGCGTGGGCGGCGGCGCGGGGCTCGCCGGGAGCTGTAGTGCGGTGGCGATGCTGGGCGGCGGCCGCGCCGGCCTGGGCCGCCTGCGGAGCTGCGCCGGGCGGTTGTGGCGGGGCCGGCGGAGGGCGGCGGCCATGGCCGGCGGCGACATGGGGCAGCGCATGGTCTGGGTGGACCTGGAGGTGCGGGGCGGCGGGGGGCGCGGGGAGGGAGCGGGCGGGACGGGGGGCGCGGGGCCCGGGGCGCGCTGACGCTGCCGCTCGCCCCGGGCAGATGACGGGCCTGGACGTGGAGAAGGACCAGATCCTGGAGATGGCGTGTCTGATCACCGACTGCGACCTCAACGTGCTGGCCGAGGTGAGCCGCGCGGGACCCCGCGGGGCATGTGGAGCGGAGTCACGGCGGGGCCGGCCCCGGGCTCCGGGCTCCGCTCCGCACCGGGAGCGCGGCCTGCGTCACCCCGCACCCGGTGCCCCCAGGCTGGCCCTGCTCCCGGCTCGGCCCGGCACCGAACTTCTACGTGCTTCTGAACTTTTCTTCCCCGTTCCCTTTGTGTTTCCCCGTCCCCGACAGGGCCCGAACCTGATTATCAACCAGCCCGACGAGCTGCTGGAGAGCATGTCCGAGTGGTGCAAGGAGCACCACGGCAAGGTAAAACCCCACTGTGGAGTGACGTGTAGATCTGAGTGATGAGCTGCAGGACGTGTAATCCTGAGTGATCGGCTGCAGGACTAATTCTGAGTGATCAGCTACAGACTGTAAATCTGAGTGATCAGCTGTAGTACATATAATTCTGAGTGATCAGCTGCAGGATGTGTAAATCTGAGTGATCAACTACAGCATTTGTAAACCTGAGTGATCAGCTGCAGTACGTATAATTCTGAGTGATCAGCTACAGGACTCTAATTATGAGTGATCCGCTGCAGTAACAACCTGAGCAGGAACAAATCCTGTGCTGAGCAATTCACAGCCACACAGAGGGGTTCAAAGACAGGAGACAGTATCTGTCTTATTTTGTACCGAGGGGCCTCCGTGGAATGCTTTGCCCAAGGTGTCACAGGCCATCTGTGGCACAGCTCAGAGTGCACTCAGGGATCTTTAGCCTTCAGCTTCCAGCTTGCCTGAAGCAGCCCGTGCTTTGCAGCCTGGTTTCTGATAAGTTGGAGGAGTGCTGGAAGCTGCTTCCTGGTTTGGGAGCAGGAGGCATCAGCACAGCAGCAGCAGTGGGACTCCCCTGGGAGGGCTGAGCAGGCAGGGGGGCAGAATGGGATCTATTGTGCCACTGGCTCACATCTCCCAAGGCAGGGCTCAGCCTCCTCTCTCCCAGTGGGAGGCTGGGAACTGGGGTTTGGTTTCTTTGTCCTCTCACAGAGCTGCTGGCCACCTCCTGCCTCTGTGGGAGCCCTGCTGTAGGCTGGGTTGGGTTCAGATTCTGACAGCTCCTCCTGCTGAAGTCTTGCATAAAATAATTCAGAATAATTCCAGTGGGGAAGGGGGAGGTGAAGCTTGAATGCCTGAGTAAGAACAGGTGCAGGATCAGTGCAGAACAGTCCAGAGCCAGTCAAGGCAGATTTCTTCCTGTGGACTCTGGTGCATGTGGGATTAAACAGGCCTGTAAACACTGGGGTTTTGCCTCTTCCCTCAGTGCTGTAAGCCTTGTGGATATTTTCACTGAAAACTTCGCTTTTGCAGCAGGAGATTATTTTTAGTTCTTTGGGCCACCAAAGAAAGGTTCCTCCTTGCCAGCAGCAAGAGAGCAAATGGATTTTGCAGTCTGTGATGATGAATTGAAATTCAAGTTAGTTTTCAATTAAGGGCTGAAGTTTTAAGACATCCATAACCCCCCCCTCCTTCCCCTTCAGCATCTTGCTCTCCCTGGGAAGAATTAGCAAGAGTTTGGGGGATGAATATTAATTTACTGTGATGGGTGCTTCTCCCTGCCCCAGTCGAGGATTCCAGCTCAGCTTCAGCTCGGGAGAGAATTGGAGATGGTAGCATGCGTCCTTGCTGCTCCTGAGGAGCTACTTATTTTTAATTGACTAAGAGAAGAGAAGCAATTAGAATATAGATGAAAATGCTGCCACATAATGAATTTTTTAACCACCACTTGGATCTGTCAAGTAGATTTTTGCTGCACAGTCGTGGAAATATATAGCGTAGCCAGATGGAAATAAATCACTGAGAACACTTGGAGAGGATTTGACATTTAGCTATTGAAAAAAAAAAAGGGGGAGGAACTTTCCTGATTTATAGGAATCTTGATAAACCCTGAAGGCAGGATCCTGTTTATTTGTGTTCACTGGTAGCTGCTGCTCCCTGCTGGGGAGGTGAGTGCCTCTCCTGGATCAGGGATATGAAGGGATGCAGCGCTCTCCTGGCTCAAGGATGTGCAGGTGGATAAACAACGCCTCACATCTTGGTAACTGAAAAGAACTCTGAGCAAAGGAAGCAGAAAAAGGGAAGGAGAAAGTCCCAAACCACACAGGAAGGTCAGTGCTGTCAGGACTATTTACCTGCCTTGGTTTTCCTTCCCAGGCAGGAGGTCCCTGGGGAGAGTAAAGGCTGGGGGTGCCCCAGAGAACTGAGACTCAGAGCTCAGGAGGCACCTGGGGAACAAGCAGCGCTCCAAGGGCTGACCTTCCACTGCAGAGTTAAACATTTACTAGAGATCCGGAGCATTCCTGGCAGTGTCTGTGGCAGGGTGTTGCTGATTTATGACTTGGCTCTTTTTTGCAGTCTGGCCTTACCAAGGCTGTGAAGGAGAGTAAAATCTCGCTGCAGCAGGCAGAGTACGAGTTCCTGTCCTTCGTGCGGCAGCAGACACCCCCAGGGCTCTGTCCTCTCGCAGGTGAGGCACCTTCTGTCTGCACCTCAGCACATCCCCCTCCATCCTGCATCCAGCGGGATGCCAGCACCCCCTGGCACACGGCAGGGATGGCTTCCTGTTCTGTGCTCTGCCTTTTCCTGCCTGGCTGCCCAACCAAAGGCCAAATGAGGATCTTCCAGGTGTCCCGTTACCCAGAACTGCTTTCAGAATTCCATATGTGGTCTTGGCACTGGTGCTGAGTGAAATGAATACCAATGGCCACTTTCACTTGGCGAAAAACCCGATGCTGGCATAATTCTGTGATATTTATCTGTGTGACACAAATTGTGGGAGTAGTAACTGAGGAATTACTAGAGGTATTAGTATTAAACCCCGTGTGATCCTGCAATGAAAATCTGACAAACCTTTACAATCATATTTGCTAGAAAATGGGATAAACGAGCTGCTTGTGAATGGCTTTTCTCCCCCTGTGATCTCTCCCAGCTCGCTCCGCCTGCTGCTCCTTTCCTTGTTGCTCTGTAGCATCTTTGAAGAAACATCTTGTTTGTGTCTTTGTAGGTAACTCTGTTCATGCAGATAAGAAATTCCTTGACAAATACATGCCGCAGTTCATGAGGCACCTTCATTACAGGATCATTGATGTGAGCACTGTCAAGGAGCTTTGCAGGTAAATGTTCCCCCAGTTAATGGTTTGAAGATCCCCCCGGGATGCCCATTTGTGGTGCTGGGGCTCTGCAGATCGGGCAGGGCCACTCTCAGGGCTGTGGCTTCTCTGGGTGGCACTGGAACCAGGGCTCCTTCACCAGGTGTAACAAACCCACAGCAGCCACCAGACGTGGCTTTGAACCCCAGTTTTCTTTCTAAGTGGCAATTCTTGTGCTCCCAGGCGCTGGTATCCAGAGGAATACGAGTTTGCACCAAAGAAGGCGGCTTCTCACAGGTGAGCTTTGTGCCTCTGTCACTGGCAGAGCAGGGCTTGTCCTGCAGAGAGCTCTGCTCTTCCTCAGCAGGGTGTGGGCTCCCTGTGAATTCCAGCATCCTGTGGTGGAGATGGCTTCTGGAGCCTGTCACGTGTTTGAATTCTCCTGTCCAAAGAGACAGGAGAATAGGGAAAGGGATTATTAAAATCCAGAGAACCAGAAGTTTCCTCAGCCCTTCTGATTCACTCTGCTCTTCAAGGTGCATGTTTGTTGACCATGCAAACAGTCACTTAATGGGGGTTATCTGCCCTTTTTTTGGGCAGAGGTGGTCGCAGGAACACAAAAATTGGAGAACTGTGAATGGGGGAAGGAGAGTCCTGCTCCTGCCTGTTTCCCTGGCTTGGAATGTGCCAGAGAGGTAGCAGGAAGGAGCCAGGGAGCCCCTGTGGCTCTGCTCTGGTGTGCCCGTGCTGGGCAGGAGGGAGGCTCTGGTACACACAGAGGAGGAGGAGGAGGAGGAGGGCTGGCTGTCACAGAGCTCCTGGCTGAAGTCGTGGTTGATGTGGAGGGAGCTGAGCCCTGAGCTGCCCTGGCTGAGCTGGGCAGCTCTCTGGAGCCTTGGGCAGCTCTCTGGAGCCCTGTCCCTTCCCTTGGGCTGGACTGTTTCTGACAGCCCATGCTCTAGACCCTGTTGGTTTCCAGCAGCTGTATCCCAGGCTGACATAAGCTAATAAACCATGAGCTACTCCCTGGCACGTTGGCACCACTGGACTTTTATTGCTTCCCTGAGACAATGAGTGTTATTTTCATGTCTGACAGATGCACCTTCCATGTGCACAGTTTGGTTTCCTGCAGCCTGGAAGTTTTCAGCGGCATTAGGATGTGGGCATGGCTGGAGATGTACCCAGGCTCTTTGAAACCCTCCTTAATTCTCTTTCAGAGCACTTGATGACATCAGGGAAAGCATCAAAGAACTCCAGTTCTACAGAGACCACATCTTCAAGAGGAAAACGGATGAGAAGAAAAGGAAACTGATTGAGAACGGGGAAAGCGATAAAGCTGCCAGCTGATCTCCCCTCCCGCCCCACCAGCCCCTAGCACACACTAGATGCGTCTCCTGGGTTTTTTTTGTTTGCCAGTCTCTTGGGAAGCTGCACCCTGGGTTACCTTGTTTCTTACCAGCTGTTCAATGCAGACAGAAGCCTGAGTTGCTGCTGCTTTTCAGTTTGAGCAGGGAATCGGCCTCAGAGCGCCCGGGGTCGGGTGTTCCAGGTACACCACGCTGTTTGATACTCCTTGCACCTGGTTTTAGGTGCACTCTTTCACGACACAATAAAACAGGTCAGTTGAAAGGTGGTGGTTTTGGACAGCCTTTCTTTGGGGCTCGCCACGCTGCTCCTGGGCTGTCCTGGAGCAGGAGCTGCTGGCCCATAAAGCAGAGGGTGTAATGGAGCGCGGGGTGTGCGGCTCCCAGGCATGTTTTTATTATGGGCATTAATAATAACGGCCAGCCAGGGCTGCTCAATCCTGCTGATTGTCAGAACACCTGCTCTGCCAGCCCTGGGAATGATTGTTATTGCAGAGAGGCCGTTAAAATGGTTAATGGGGCAAATAAATGAGTCTGTGAAATGTCTCTCTCCTCTGTCACCAACTCCCAGGTAAGTTGGCAATTCCAGAGAGGTTTGTTTTCTGTGTGGGCAGGCTTGGAGCAGGGCAGAGCTCAGGGACATCCCTGCACAGGGTTACCCACCACAGCCAGCACCTGCAGAGATGCCTGGGTGCATCCCTGTGGCCTGCTGGCCCCCAGGCACTGCTGGAGCTGAGGACACACAGTTCACCCTTGTCCCAGCAGCTCCCCACACCCACATCACAGCCACGTGCCACCAGAATTCACTTTGCCTTTCATTTCTATGTTGTTAGTTTTCCCCTCTTCCACTGATTTCTTTCTGACCTACTTCTTCTGCTTTTCATATTTTATTCCTTGTTAAAATGCCTTTGTTTTTCTTGAAACAATTTTTAAGGAAAATATGCCACCTGCGTTTATGCATTTTTAAATATTGTTTATTCTTGCTTCTGAAGAAACGGTGCCGTATGGAGGATTTTTATCTTGTCTCCCTGTGTTATGCAATAGCACTCGTGGTTTTCTGTGCTGGCATCATTTGAGGTTCCAATTTAGTGCAAATTTGTCACGCACTTGGCAGAGCACAGATAAACCCCACCAAAGCGGGTGTTATTTTGGGCTGGAAACAAAGTTCCCTCCTGCAGCAGGAGCTGGGGAGGGGGAGCAGCAAGGACCCCCTGGCTTCACCCATTCCCTTCTGCAGGAGAATTACACCACAGTTGTTTCCACGCTCTGAAAGCTCCACCAGCATCACCCAGGCACGGAGGTTCCAGATTTAGGGATGCGAGCGACTCTTTTTGGACGTGGTATTTAAAAGAATTCCTCAAAGGCAAATACAAAGTGTGCCGGGGAGCCCTTGGCTCCACCCTGTGCTGCTTGTGGCTGTCTCCCGGATCGAGGTCTTTAACAGCACATTAAACCTGACTGCACCAGGGGTTTGTGCTCCCCTTTGAACAGGAGTCCCCGCAGCTCCAGTGGCTGCCAGCATGGAGAGTTTCCCATGTGGAAACTCCTTCCAGACATGAGCCATTTGAGCCTCCCACGATGGCAAAAAAGAGCAACCAGTTATCCCTCCCTCCTTCCCTTCCTCCCTCCGTCTTTTCTCTGCCCTTCCCTGCGCCTCTCATCCTCTCCATCAATCCACACTGCACTGTTTGGGTGCAAACCACAGAAATCAGGAAAAATACCAGCTCATGCTACACTTCTGCCCACCCTCAGTGTGGTCTGCTCCCGTTCTCTCTTTTTAGAGGAATCCTGCTCCCAGGCCCAGCTGCTGGCTCCACAATGGGCAGAGGAACTTCTGTCCTCTGGCAGCTGCAGCATCAACCTTGTGAAGGCAGGGGATGAACAGGGACCCTCAAGCAACTTTCCCCCGGTCTTTGGGGCTGAGCTGGATGCTGGAGGGGCAGGGATGTGCTGGGACAGTGCTCAGCCCACCCTGGCACTCCTGCCAGGGCTGCCCACAGGCCCTGGAGCCGCCGGGTGCAGCTGCAGCAGCTCAAGGTCGGCTGCAGAGAGCCCGGAATAGAAAACCTTCAGACACGATTTTTGTCTCTTTTTTTTTTTTCCCTCCCACTGCCGCTGATGATACCCTTTTACTGGAATAACTCTCTCCTGCTGACAGATAAGCTTTTAGGGTAGTGAAATCTCTGTGACACTTTAAGTGCCCTAAATGACAAAACAAGGACGTGCAAGATTACCCCGCGACTACTCCGTAAAACACAACTTGTCAGAAGTTGCCACAGCCACCCAGGACAGGGCACCCCGGCCCCAGGACTGTCCTTCCAGCAGGAGAGAGCAGAGGGAAGAGAGGGAAAGGGGCAAAGCAGGGGTTAGTGTGAGCAAGAGCCTCCCAGGCCACGGGACGGGGGTCCCTCTGGAATCAGGGATTTGCCTCCCTGCCGCCTCCCAGCTGATGGATGGGATCCAAATGGCCATAAATTGCCGGGTGTGCAGCAGTATTTCATCCCCGTGCTGGAGGAGCTGCTGGCAGCAGCGCGGTGCCAGGCGAGGGGCACGGGCTGTCTGTCAGGTGCCAGGGGAGGGAGAGGTGGCACTCAGCGAGATCCATCCCCGGCACTGACAGAGGAGCACAAATGGGTGTGATAATGGTGTGACAGGGCCTAGCAGGCACCGTGTTTTGGAAAAGAAAACAATTGTCTGGTGAGTCAAGCGGCACCCACTGACCCCTCAGCTCTGGCCACTGCGGGCAGGTCACAGAGTGCAAATCCTTCTGCTTCCCTAAGACCAGGCTCAAAACCCCCTTTCCTGGGAAATCTGGGGGGAACTGGGGTTCAAAAACCACACAGCTGGGGAAACTGCCCAGCACCTTCCCAGACAGAGTGCTCTCCTGCACTGCACTTGCAAGGGAATAAAATTGGTGTCTGCTCCCGACCCAACAGACAAGACCGGAGGGAGGATCACGCTCTCCAAACTTTGCAGAAGGGAAATGAAGCACAGAGAGATGAAGTGACCTCCTTAAGGTCGCATGGGGAATTTGCAGCAGAGCCAAGAACTCAGCTGAGATCTCCAGGGTCCTCATCTACTTCTTCCACTGTAAGATATTCCTTCCACTTTCCCTCCAGCCAAGTTAAAAATAAAACTGAGTTTCACGTTCCTTTGGCTGCAACGTGACTCCAGTGCAGCAGTCTGGTCCACGAGCTGCCAGGGCTGCAGCACTGAAGGGTCTGCCTGGCTCTCTGCAGTGCCCAGCATTTTGGGGATGGCCACATGCATGGGTATAAATTTGTGTGCATATATATATTAGTTATGTGGCGCTTCCTGCCTCGTAATTAAATGGAACCTCTTCACAGGCCCCTTTGAAGCAAATCTCTGCTGGTTCAGAGAAACTTTCATCGCCAGCCAGCGCTCTGCAGTGTTTGTCCTCATTGTTCCTGCCAGCCAGAATAAAACTCCTCACAGGGCAGAGAAGGTGGATCCCCAGTGCCATCACACGGGCAGAGCCCAGCCCTTTCCTGGAGGGGAAACGCCTGCAGTGGTGCCAGCCCTGGGGGCTGGCAGCACCGTGAAGGCTCCCCTGCTGTCCTCACTGTTGATTCTGGATTTTGTATCCCCTCCATGTCCCCACGAGTCCTCCAACCTGTTGCACGCTTCCATTTTCTGTGCTGTGCTCACCAGCACCCCTGGCAGGAGCTGCTTTTTGCAGCAGGAGCCCAGGGGCAGTGGGATGTTCCCCACCAGGTGTATCTGCAATGCCCTCGCCTTTCCCTGCGCAAGGTTTGAACTCAACCCGCTGCTCGTTAACAGCCCCAAAACCACCCCCAGCCTGTTCTCGTGGGCTGCCGTGCCCCGGCGGCATCGCTGCTGTTGCTGCAGTCGGTCTTGTGGTGTCTCCCGAACACAGGGAGCGGCGGAGCTGCGGCTCCAGGAGGGAGCGCGGGGCTGGAGCCAGGGCTGGGCTGGGGATGCTGCACAGAGCCCACCGGCTTCCCCTGGGCAGCGTGGTTGGACTGCTCGAGCAGTCGGAGGCAGGTCTGAAAAGAGTGCAAGCTACCTCTGGAGACATAATTTCCACAGGGAAGAAGAGTTTTCTGCAGGAATTAAATTGTTTTGTTCTTTGTTTCCAGAGGAGGCAAAGAGGGAGAAGCTCTGGCTGAATCCACCTGTAGGTATCAGTGTAAGCCCAGGACTCGTGGCAGCACAGAAGGCAAGAGTCCCACCTCCCTGATTCCCCATGGTTGGTGCCACACGCTTGGTGCTGTCACTCCAGCCTTCTCCCCCACCTTGGGTCCGTGTCCAGGGCAGCAGTGCAGTTTGGGGTGGTGTTTCTGGTCTGTGAGCAGGGCAGCAGTGCAGTTTGGGGTGGTGTTTCTGGTCTGTGAGCAGGGCAGCAGTGCAGTTTGGGGTGGTGTTTTTGGTCTGTGAGCAGGGCAGCAGTGCAGTTTGGGGTGGTGTTTCTGGTCTGTGAGCAGGGCAGCAGTGCAGTTTGGGGTGGTGTTTCTGGTCTGTGAGCAGGGCAGCAGTGCAGTTTGGGGTGGTGTTTTTGGTCTGTGAGCAGGGCAGCAGTGCAGTTTGGGGTGGTGTTTCTGGTCTGTGAGCAGGGCAGCAGTGCAGTTTGGGGTGGTGTTTCTGGTCTGTGAGCTCTGCAGCAGTGCAGTTTGGGGTGGTGTGTTTGGTCTGTGAGCTCTGCAGCAGTGCAGTTTGGGGTGGTGTTTTGGTCTGTGAGCTCAGCAGCAGTGCAGTTTGGGGTGGTGTTTCTGGTCTGTGAGCTCAGCAGCAGTGCAGTTTGGGGTGGTGTTTCTGGTCTGTGAGCTCTGCAGCAGTGCAGTTTGGGGTGGTGTTTTTGGTCTGTGAGCTCTGCAGCAGTGCAGTTTGGGATGGTGTTTCTGGTCTGTGAGCAGGGCAGCAGTGCAGTTTGGGATGGTGTTCTGGTCTGTGAGCAGGGCAGCAGTGCAGTTTGGGGTGGTGTTTCTGGTCTGTGAGCAGGGCAGCAGTGCAGTTTGGGGTGGTGTTTCTGGTCTGTGAGCTCTGCAGCAGTGCAGTTTGGGGTGGTGTTTTGGTCTGTGAGCTCTGCAGCAGTGCAGTTTGGGGTGGTGTTTCTGGTCTGTGAGCAGGGCAGCAGTGCAGTTTGGGGTGGTGTTTCTGGTCTGTGAGCAGGGCAGCAGTGCAGTTTGGGGTGGTGTTTCTGGTCTGTGAGCAGGGCAGCAGTGCAGTTTGGGGTGGTGTTCTGGTCTGTGAGCTCTGCAGGGCACAGGCAGGCTGGGCCCAGTGGAAGGGGCCAGCTGAGGAGCTCCACAGCCCCTGGAGAAAAGCACCCCACAGATAATCCTCTCCCCAGCCCAGGCTCACCCAGTGAAACGCCACCAGCAGCCTGGACAGGATTGGGCCAGCCTGGGATCATCAGGGTGGACAGACTAGGGCTGATCAAATCCCCCTGGCCAGAACAAACGGTGATAAGGAAAGGAAAGGAGGGGAATGCATTCCTGGCTTGAAAGGCTGCATGGCTCCAAGCAGGAGTGCTTCACACACCATGGAGAGAGGATCCTGCTCTCTTGGTTCTGGCCACACCATGTGGTTCACTGCAATGGATCTGCTTTCATGTCAGGCAGCAAAAATGCGAACAATATGTTCTGGGACAATTATTTCCCTTTCCAGAGGGACAAAGTGACTTGTCTTGAGGTCCTTTCCGTGTCCTCTGCTGTGTGCCCTAATTGCCCCAAGATGCTCTACCTGGAGAGAGCCTTAATACATAATTATATACCATTAGCAATGAGAATAACATGACAACTGCTTTGGATAATCACGGCGAGCACTGTTCCTGCCAGTCTCCTAGCTACCACAGCACACACGTATTGGGCTCAATTTGTACAAGAGGGCATTTTGGAAGAATTATCTGAAGCTGGAAATAAGAACAGCAGACACACATGCCTGGTTTCATGGGACTGAGATGGAAACCAGTGGGGAAATTCACTGCAAAGGCAAATCAACTGGTAGGATTTTTAATTTTTTAAGCCCACCCTAATTAAGAGCAGAGGTAGCGTAGCCCAAAGGAAACCTTCAGAAGATTGCAGATGCTCTCTGCCTGGAGATCGTGTGATATCTGGTGTTGATTTAAAGACTCTGGGAAGCTGCACTGCCATCCCTAGGTAAACTGTTCCCATGTTTTATGACCATGCTGCTAAGAATTTGTCCATATTTCTTGCCTGAATTTGTCTTACTTTCACTCCTAACCACTAAGGATCATTTTGCCTTTACCTGTCCCTCTGCCCAGCCACATGCCATCAGGATTTCCTTCTTCCTGGGCAGGCATGGCACTGTCAGCACTCCCTCAGCCAATCCTGCCAGCACACCTCATGCCTTTGCTTCTCTTCTTCCTGATTTCCAGAGCTGTGTATCCCCATTTTCTAGAAATCATCCTTACAACTCCTGTGTGTAAACCCCCGCTTAATTGCTGTGGGGACATGCCCAAGCCTTTCTTCTCAAACTAAAATAATTTTTCTTGCCTGAAGCACCACAGCAGCTCCTGGCTCCCATCTCACCCTCCCCCAGGACTCCCTGCTTTGTCCTCCCCACGGCAGGACCAGGTTTTAATCCATCACGACAGCAGGAATCATGCCAGCACACTGCCCTGGGACATTTGGAGGCTGCTGCTCACCACGATGCTGCTGCAGGACTGGCTGCTCCTTGCTGGGGGATGGTGCTGCTGCTTCCCCCCAAGAACAGGGCCCAGGGCAGTGAGCTGCCCCCATCTCCCCCGTGCCAGTGCGTGGTCCAGCCTGGCCCTCGTGCACTGCAGGATGTCACTCTCTCCCTCATGCTCCCCCAGCTTTTCCCTCTGACGTGTTTTCCAGCCTGAAGGACAGCACTGTCAACCTGTCCCTGGAGAGTGAAGAAAAGCAAACAGGAACCTTCGGAGGTGCTCCGAGTGCCAAGGACAAGGCTGGCTGCTGCCAAGGTCACAGGCAGGAGGATATTCATCTTCATTCCTCACCATCACCATGCAGCCTTAGCTGGAGAGAATCGAGCTGCTTCCGGCTGCACGTGTTTAAAGGATGAGGGAGCACAGGATGGTTCAAGAGGAGATTGCTTCATAAGACAATGGCTGAGCTGATAATGCCAGCTAAAGTCGGGCCACTGGGGACCTCTTACAATTTTAAGATCCAATCAACTTTAAAATATTACTGTCTCAGGCAGGCGACAAGTCTTGGAGCAGAAAACAAGTGATCCTGTTTTATTTACGGAGGAAAGGATGTTCTCCCTGTCCTCACCCACATACTGAAATATTAATGGTGTTTGTCTGCGTAGCTGTGTTAACATCACATTTCCAGAGCTCAATCCATAAAAGCTCTGCTTAAAACACTTAATGCCATGATGCTGGCTGCCCGGGAGGAGCGGACAGCAGGGATGCAGAGGGCAGGGGCAGCAAGGACATGAAGAAATGCCTCAGGGAGAGGCTGCAGTCAGGAGGGTCTGTATCTTAATCCCCCTCTCTTCCCAGTGAAACCTCTGACTGCACCACCTTCCTGGTGGCCACATGTCACTGCTCATCCAGCATCAGCAGGTGCTCAGCCTTTTGAGGAGACCTTGACCTTGGCTTAGAAACTCTGAAATTTTCAGGTGCACCTGACCTCCTTCACCCCTGGTAGCTGCAATCGGCAATTACACAAATTCCTGCAAGGTTCAGGCCTTGCCTGCAGGAACTGAGCGTGGCAGCAGCCCAGCAGCAGCAGCAGCAGCCATGCCCTGTGTCTGGGCTGGCCGTGCTGCAATCCTGCACACTCCCTACCTGTTGGGATGCTGTCAGAGGGCCGGGGAGCTCTTGCAGCCAGCCTGAGTGCTGGCTCTGGCTGCTGCTGCCTGGGAAGAGCTCGCATGACACATCATCACTCTGCCTTAGCCTGTGGCCACAGCGGGACGGCAGCAGTGAGGGCTGCATTATACATGTTATCATAAACACAAAAGCAGCAACTACCACGGATTCTTAATAAAAATGTGTCTCTGGCGCCCGTGCAGGGCACGAGTTAAACATTGTGCCATCAAGCAATTTGCAGCGCCTGCACATGCGATCGTGCAAACGTCCCCGAAGTGTCCCGTGGAAAAGTCAATAACATCAATAAAATCAACAACAAATAAAAGCAGCCTGGCTCAGCAGCAAGCTCTATTCACAGGGAACACCTCAGCGACCTTTTGAACAGGTTTAGTGTGAGAAGCATCCCCACGTGCAGGGAGGACGAGTGCTCTCCTCCCTGAGAGCAGCTCTGGGACAAGTAGTGTCCAAGGACAGGAGCCAGGGCATTGTCCTGGGCCCACCCTCTGCACCACAGCAACCTTCAGATGGCCAGCAGTGCCTGCCTTCTGCATGTCACTGAGCACCCCTGGCACCTCTAACAGCACCCAGTCACCCCAGGTGTCTGCAGGAACTATCATGAGAGAAGCAATAGGTAAGAGTCACTTTTGCAACCTACTGCCCTTTGTTGGGATATAAAAGACCTCTCCCAAAACTCTTATCCTCTCCTGTGTTGCCTGACACTGCCCTCCTCTTCACACCTCCCAGGACTTGTGCTCTAAGTCATGCACCTTTTTTATTATGTGCCCATTCATCCATCCCTGAAATTCACATTCCTCTTCCTTTATGAAGAATTAACTTGTTGAAGCTGATTTATGAAGACTGGCAGGCACCTGTGCTGGAGCAGGGCTCTAATACGTTCATCATGAAGTCCTGTAGTTATTCCTAAAAGAGCTCATGTTAATGCCTCACATTAAAATTCATACTTTATTTTTACATAACTAGATGACTCTCTGCAATCTTTAAGATATGCCCTTCAGAACCTGGATTTCTTTTTTTTTTTTTTTTTAATTTCTTTTTCTGCGAGGGATTGAAGCTGTGTGGTGACAGCTTCTCACAAGCACGGGGTGGCACTGGTGCAGGGTGGCAGGTCGCGTGCTTGCTGCATGTTGTGTGCCTCAGGTCTGACTGACAGCGAGGGCTCGCCAAGGTGCATCCTCCGTCAAACACAACTCGCTTTTGTTAGCGCAGCAACAGAACCATTTTCCTTAAGAACATAACCTTTCCCAAGTCTGCTTTTGCTAGCGGGAGCCAGCTTGCGCTGGGAAAGCAGCGGGCTGAGCTCTGCACTCTTCTGGAAGAGCCTTGAATACGCGAGGGGCGAGTGGAGCTGGAGCAGCTCCCAGGGAGCCCTCGGTGTGAACCGGCTTGCGGAGGAAGTGATGGGCATGAAAGAAGAGCTGCAGGGGGCACAGGCCTGAATTGTTTGGTGGGAACATTCAACCCAGTGCGTTTCAATCCCTGGTAAAAACAAATCTACTGGAACCCACCGAATTTGGCACAGGTTCAGCTCAAAATATAATTGCCCTCAAAACGCAGGCGGCCAAACTCAAGCCCAGCCTCGCGTCCCCCGTTTTCCTGACGTGTTTGTTTTGGATGCCAAACACACCTGAGGGGCGAGCGAGGACCCTCGGCATGGTGGGGCCGGGGGCTGCTGGCAGCTCCGCAGGGCTCTCCCCCTGCCCACACAGCTCAGAGCCAGCCCTGCGGGAAGGCGTTGGCGGGAACAAAGCGCCGCGAGCGAACACCCGGCTCCGGCATTCCGCTGCGGATCGTAATTGACCACTGAAAGCCTGAGCTACACTTCTAATTTGATAGCACTGTAATAAATTGTGTTTCTTGCTCTCAGATGCAGAGAGAGAAAGAAAAGGAGTGGGAAAGTTAATCTGGATTTTTTTTTTTTTCACACCACTGCAGCAGAAAAGCCTCGTCCCTTGTCATTGTTTATGTTCAGAGCAGACTGCTGTGTTGGAAACACACATGGATGATCCCTGCCCCAAAGAAGGTCTGTCCTCAGCCAGGCAGACACAGAGGCCATTTGTGGCATAGTTGTGGCACAACTTTTGGCTTTCTCTGAGAGATGTGGGGCTTGGATGAGCTGAGCAGCCAGGATGGCTCTGAGCAGGAGGGGCCACGCTAAGTGTGCCACTGGCACTGGCCATTGTCCAGGCCATCAGGGAGTGAGTGGATATCTTAATCCTGCTCCCACCCTGGATCTGATCCAAGACAGACTGAAGTCAGTGGAAATCTTCCCGTTGCTGCCCTGGGCTTTCAGCCAGACGGGCAGTGGCGTATGGAGTTCCTGGGACACGAGACAGAAAGACAGACGGAAAGCCCCAGCAGAGCTGCTGTGTGGCTCCCGTGTGAATGCACAAGTAGGTTTTGATGCAAAGAGGACATGAAGCCCTTAATAGGACTGCCACTGCCCAGTGGGGAGCACTGGAAAACTTTCCCTCGGGATCCTGGCATTACTCAGCACAGCAAATTCCTCTCAGCATCCTTGGCAGTGTGCCCCTGACCCACATCCCATCTGTCCAGAGGCGTCACCCAGCTCAGCACTGTGGGACAGGACGAGCCACAACCCCACAGCGCCCACAGCACTGCCAGGACAGCTCTGCTCTCACTTATTTATTTGTTTTTGGGGGCGGTGCAGAAGATGACAGCTCATAAACTGCCTGCCAGCTCCCTCCCTTCCCCGTGTCCTTTGAAGCGCTGCTTTGAACCCGCTCTGTTTATTGTGTGCCGCAAAGCTCACGCCTTTGCGACTGACATAAATTACAGAGCAGGAGCAGAGAGAGAAGGAGGGAGATAATGCAAAATGCCCTCCCAAGTAACTTTGCTAATTAAACCAGCTCCGAAGCCTTCCCAAACACCCCCATGTTATGACAAGATGAACGGCGCATTCCAGTGAAACTATTAAATTTATATTGTGTAGGTAAAGTTCAAATGTTGGTTGACAGCTGAAAATGAGCCAGCATGTGCCCAGGGGGGCAAGAAGCCATTGGCATCTTGGCTTGTACCAGCAATACTGTGGCCATCAGGACCAGGACAGTGACTGTAACCATGTGCTCAGCCCTGGTGAGGCCATGCCTTGAATGCTAGGGTCAATTTTGGACCTCTCACGACAAGAAAGACACTGTGGTGCTGGAGTGTGTCCAGAGAAGGGCAATGGAGCTGGGAACACGGTTAGTGGGGACATTGCAGGGCTGGGTTAATGGTTAGACTCAATCTTAAACATGATTTACAACCCAAATGATTCTCTGAGTCTGTGATTTACTTCCCATTACCCTTATGCCAAAGGGAGCAATCCTTTGGGACATCCTCAAGGAAGAGGGATCCCTCTGAGCCCGGGTCGTGTCTCCTGCTCTCTCCAAGACACCCACAGCACAGAGCAAACGCAGCCCTGCTGGGCTTCTTCCTGGGTTACAGCAGCAACACCAAGGCTTCAGGCTGTGCCAGCACAGCCTGTGAAATGGGAGCTCACCATCCTAACAAGAATAATATTCCTTGCAGAGGTTCACGCGCTGCTGCAATTGAGTTATGAAACACCACGAGGATCAGGTGGACTTTGCAGGAGCTGCTCTCCTCCTGGAGCACTTTTTCATTGTCTTTAGCTAAAATAACCTTTCAGAAAGCAGGAGCAGCATCCTCCTCCCCCTCAGCCCTCCAGTCACTGTCCTTCGCTGAACATTGATTTTTGCAATGCCCCTCATTTTTCCTGCTCTGGAAATGAACATGACTATGTATTTCTGCAGAGATGGTAGAAAAGAGACAGCAGAGGCAGAGATGTCTGCATGACCACGAGGTCAAACTGGCCCAGCTTTTGGGAGCCCTTAGAAGAGGCTTCAAGCTGCCTTATCTCAGGCACTTTAAATTCAAGACATTGACAGCTGGAAAAGCAGGCGTCTCCATGCTGGAGGAGAAGGAGTCTGACCCTGTGCCAAGGAGCAGCGCCGGAGGAGCCCCGGTGGGGTGGCAGTGACTTGCCCCCTTAACTCATCATTTTTGGGTGATTATATTGCATTGATGGGCGGCCATCATTTGCCACTGTACGACTAATTAGCCACCAGGCCCCTGCAGCTTTCTGGCTGCTATTTTAAATCACCATTCCCTCTAA
Source organism: Passer domesticus (assembly GCF_036417665.1). Classification (NCBI taxonomy): domain Eukaryota; kingdom Metazoa; phylum Chordata; class Aves; order Passeriformes; family Passeridae; genus Passer; species Passer domesticus. The sequence continues at coordinate 7,599,705 of NC_087496.1, read as the reverse complement.
GCTAACAGCAGATAGAAGCAACTCCCGTTCCCTCAATAAGGCACGACAAGAGCTTTCACTCAAAGGAGGAATCTAAGCCTGAGCTGGGGCCGCTGTGGGAGGCTCAGAGAAGTTTGGACACGGGTGTGGTGTCGGTGTGGCAGCGCTGGTACCATGCACACCGAGATAACCCCACTCAGCCTGAGAACAACGCTGGAAAGAAGAGACTCTGAAGGAGAAAAAGAACTTTTGGCTCCAGGTCTGTGTCTCGCAGTCCCTGAGCGCACGGTGAGTTCTGCTGGGGGAATCATTTCCACCCAGCTGCTGCACTGACAGGTGCGGGAGGGCTGGAAAGGCGTTGGGTGGAGCTCTGCATGTTTACCACTGTTTATCCTTTGTATTTCCTGAAAGGCTCTGGGTACTGAACAGTCCTTGTGCAAGGGGGAGTGCACACATGAGAAGGCAGATTTCTCCCAAAACTATAAAAGTGAAAAAAAAAAAAAATAGAGATTACAGGTACATCATCACTGGACGAGGGCTCACCCTAAACAGTTATCTATAATTATACAGTGATTTAATTCCAGACCCAAACGACGAACTGACAAATTTCACGGCCCAGTTTCTATTCTGGAGCCACCCCCTTGCTCGCTGAAGCTCATTTTCTGGGGGAGGTTTTGGAGGAAAAGGAGTTCTTCCCCCTCAGATCTCCCCGGGAGCGCTCACACGGTGCAGTTGCTCACTCACAGCATCCCCGACACCGCAGTACAAACAGCGACATTTCCCGGTATCAAACGGGGAGCGGAGGGGAGCTGCTAAGATCAAGCTCTGCTCTGATCTAACTTGCATCTTGCCAGTTTAAAATCTTAATTGAAATGCTACTTGAAAGCCTCCTGAGCGCAAGGAGGGAAGATAAACCCAGGCAGTCGGCCTGAATGCCAAAGCACGGGGAAGGAAAGCCAAAGTGCTGTTTTTTTCTGAAAATATCATTTTGAGCTGCCTGTCGCTGGCAGAGGTATGACATGTTCCTTCTCCAGAGAGGGACAGGAGAGAGAGGAAAATCATCTTTCAATCTCAGTGTAAGTAGAAAGTATCATCTGGGCAGCAGTGCTTCGTCTGCCTGCTGCCTCCCTGGGAAGTTTGGGAAGAAGGGAAGGCAGAGACCAGCACAGCTGGCCTGGAGGTCTCTGTCTGCCCACACCAGCCCTGGTGTTCAGCCAGGCAGCTCTTCCCCGTGGGACAGAGGGTGGAGAGAAACTCCCCAAATTGGCCAGAAACCGACTAGCGGTTCATGACACTTTGCAACATCTGCTCCTTGTGACTATTTGTTTTAGTATTTCTATTTTATACTTTATACTCTGATTTTTTGTTGTCTGGAGCTGCTGAACCGCCTTGAAAAAGAGCTATTGCTCAACAGCGGTAGTGGAGGAGCTGTGACCGGAGCACTGCAGCACGGCAAGGACCACTCCAAGGCTACGGCAGCCCGGCTGCTGCTTTTTTAGTGATTTGGTTATTTTGGGCACCGCAGACAAACCGTTTGTTCATTTGGGAACAACAGAGCTTAAAAACAAACGAGGTGTTAAAAGCAGGGAGCTCAAAGCTGGGCTTTCATCTGCAGGCTGCGGTGAGGCTTTGATGGGGCTGGGAGAAGAGCTCTGTTCTCTGGGGGATAATAATTATGGTTTTGGCTTTGACAAGTCCGGTGGGTTGGAGCTTCACAGGCTCTCAGTGCTCCCCTCCCCGCCTCCTCGCATTTCGACTTCAAAGCAGAAGGGAAGAAGCCCCGAATAGCATCATTTTGTTGATCAAAACCCCGGCACTAAACACCGGCCCCGGTGAAGAAACCAGAGAGGAGCTTTTCATTAGCGGCAGATGAAAACGACACCTCGCCTGGGCTTGGCGCAGCCGCTCCATCCTGGACAGGATGGGTCAGGGATGGTTCAGGGATGGTTCAGGGATGGTTTGGAGATGGTTCAGAGATGGTTCAGGGATGGTTCAGAGATGGTTTGGAGATGGTTCAGTGATGGTTTCAGAGATGGTTCAGAGATGGGTCAGAGATGGTTCAGGGATGGTTCAGTGATGGTTTCAGAGATGGTTCGGAGATGGTTCAGAGATGGTTCAGGGATGGTTCAGGGATGGTTTCAGAGATGGTTCAGAGATGGGTCAGAGATGGTTCTGAGATGGTTTCAGAGATGGTTCAGTGATGGTTTCAGAGATGGTTCAGAGATGGTTTCAGAGATGGTTCTGAGATGGTTTCAGAGATGGTTCAGAGATGGTTTCAGAGATGGTTCAGTGATGGTTTCAGAGATGGTTTCAGGGATGGTTCAGTGATGGTTTCAGGGATGGTTTCAGGGATGGTTCAGGGATGGTTCTGAGATGGTTTCAGGGATGGTTCTGAGATTGTTCTGCGATGGTTCTGAGATGGTTCAGTGATGGTTCAGTGATATTTCTGCAATATTTCTGCAATGGTTCTGCAATATTTCAGAGATGGTTCAGCGATACTTCAGCGATGGTTCAGAGATGATTCTGCAATGGTTCTGTGATATTTCAGCGATATTTCTGCGATGTTACAGCGATATTTCTGCAATATTTCAGCAATGGTTCAGCGATATTTCTGCTATGGTTCAGAGATGGTTCTGCAATGGTTCTGTGATATTTCTGCGATGTTTCTGCGCTATTTCTGCGATATTTCAGCAATGGTTCTGCGATATTTCTGCGATGGTTCAGCAGCCAAGGAGCCGCGCACTTCCCCGGCCGTGTGCGCGGGCAGAGAACCTTGCTCAGGGCACCAGCATTTAGAAGAAAATGGTTTTCTTTCATCTGTCCAAGTAAATCTCTTTCGAACACTTGTGAGCCTGATTGCTGCCAATTTCCGCTGCTGAATGCAGCCATTCGGAGGGAAGGCATTAGGACTAAGAGATACTCATAACATTTCAAATGAAGCAGTTTTTTTCCTTTTTTTCCCCCCACCCCACCTCGGGCTGTGTCTCTTTCAACGTTTGGGTATTCTTTCTTTGAGAACAAGAGATATTTCTATGCCTGAGCCCTCTCCTATGCAGTCCCTGCCCAGACACAAGTAACTTCTGCTTGGAGGGATGAGTCGCCTTTGCAGCAGGGCGCCATATATATATAAATAAATAATAATATATATAGCTATGTAAATATATATATAAATATACCTATATATTTGTATATAAATATATAAATTTATATATTTATATATAAATACATAACTATAGAATCACAGGGTGGTTTGGGTGAGAGGGACCTTAAAGCTCATCTCATTCCACCCCCTGCCACAGCAGGGACACCTTCCACTCTGCCAGGTTTCTCCAAGCCCCACTGTCCAACCTGGCCTTGGACTCTCCAGGGATGGGGCAGCCACAGCTGGGCAGTCACCTGGTGCCCACGCTGTGGGATGAGCCCAGGACATGGTGGTTTCTGGGCTGTGCACATGTCCAGCTCCTGTCCAGCCTCTCATCCAGCAGCTCACCCAAGTTTTTCTTGGCACGACTGCTCTCCATCCCTTCATTCCTAGGCTGTATGGATACCAGCAGGTTGTCCTGGCCCTGGTGCAGCATCAGCCTTGTTAAACCTCATGAGATTCCCATGGGCTACTGCTTGATTATACACTGTTCAGTACTTTATATACTGTAATATATGTATTGAGAGAGAGAGAGAGAGAGCAGAGGACTTGGAGCATCTCCCAGTGGTGCTGTGCAGAGCCGCAGCCGCTCGGGGTGTGTACCAGCGCCAGGCTACAACCATTTTCCACTCATCATTCCGTGCCTGAATATTGCCACACATATGTTATGAAAAATTACCCGCTGCTCAGAGAGCTCCGAGATACAATAAGATTCACATCAACATTAATGAACCCCTGTCTCTCTTGCGAGAGAAAGCTAATGTAATAACAGCGTTATATTCGGCAAACAAATGCTTGAGACAATTTTTTTAAAGCACCAGACAGTAAACAGGACTGAAAATATCCTCATGAATTACAAGAGTCTAAAATCCTCTACTGAGAAATTAATTTAATAGCAGTAAATACTAGAACAATTTCCCCCATGTGAAAAGGCACCGCCACATTCAGTTAAAAAGCTTCATTTAAGCAGCACGCGGGCACCCACCAGGGCAGGGAAACGTATTTCATCACCTAATGGTCCTTTGGAAAAGGCTTTGTCCCTCCTGCGCTGGCACTTGGTGATGGATGTGTCTTCCCCCGTGAAAAGATCAGGGAAAGGAAGAAGGAGAACAAGCTGGAGAGACTCAGAAGGAGAAAAACACCCAAACAACCTAACAATTCAGGAACAAGCTCGGGTTCAGGGAAATTCTTCAAGTTTAGCCTCCCTGACCACAAACCAGACATTTCCAGGCAGCTCCCACGTTCATCTGCTGCAGAGGAAAGGGAACGTGGCACCAGGGCTGGTAATTCCCATTGATTTTTGGAGGAGGCTCCGTACCCTGGAGGGGCCTGGGCTCTGAGCAGCAGCATCTGCCCCGATCGCCGATCAGCGCCGGCCTCCTCCGGCCATAATGAGATCTGGGAGCGGCTGGAGGAGCCGGCGCCGGCCTTTGGGGAGCGAGCGGGCTTTGAAAGGAATTATGGTAATCAGAGTAGCCTTCTCCCCCCATCTGTTCAGCTGTTATTCCGGGCAAAATTAATAGGTCCAAGGATAGATCCGATCATAATGACAATCTGGTCTGCGCAGCAGGAGGTTTTATAAAGGAGCCGAACTGCGCCTCGTTGAAAACACTTAAAGTAATTAGTTACAGGGCTACTCGCTTTCTTTCCTTTTAATAGTAATAATGGTTATTAATGTTTACAAATTACGGCGCCTTGCTGCAAATGAAAGAATGGCTGGAGCGGTTGCCCGGGGAAAACGAGCGCTCCGAAATTCAGCCTGTTCTCTCCCTTGGAGACAGAGCCTCTCTCCCCCAGCCCACGGTGCCACTGGAGCTGGGCTGCCTCTGCCAGGCCCTGGGCATGCCATGACCAAGAACGCACAAATACCAGCTGGTTCCACGCCCAAGCAGGGGTTTGGCACCGAGGGGTGACCGTGTGGCCACCCCTTGCCAGCAGGCACCGTGCTCTCACGTGCCAAGCACCAGGGAAGGCAGGGAGAGAATTGCTCTGATGATAAATATGTAGGAGAAGCTCAAATCAACCTGAACTTTAGGAAAGAAGAAAGATAATTAAAATATAAATAGACATGTTTGTTTCAAAGATTGATGGCAAGCACTCGATTCAGCCTGGAGATTAATCAGGGAAGTATAATTATGCCTTTGCACAAAAATCCCTGTTAAGCCCCCTCCCTGCCCCAAACAGCAGAGGAAGGAGGTGGGCGATGCTGCCAAACTACAATGAGGCTGAAGGACAGTCCCCCAGCACAGGAACACTGACATGCAGGGGCTCACACCTTTGCTCCACTCCACAGGTTGGACAGCAGCTTCCCTCATTTCCCCAGAAACACTTCATTTTCACACTGGGAAACTCCAGTGTGGGATTTCCTTCCATCTCTGTCCCCCCTCACACCACTAAAGCCACTTGTGGGGATGCGAGGTGTTACCCCAGCAAGAAGACATTTCCTCTGCTCTTCTCCTTTCCTTGCAGCCCCTGCAGATTCTCCAAGGACATCCCAAGTTGTAATTATGATGCTAAATGCGATTGCCCAAGCTCGTGTGGCCGGCTCATCACATGGTGGGGGCTGCTCAGTGGAGCTTCTCCGTAACCCCATTACACCCCGGGGCTCTGGGGACAGAGGGGGAGCTGGGTGCAGCACCACGAGCCTCACTCTCCTCCCCACAAGGGCTCACACGGCCGGGCCAAGGCGGAGATTGATTTGTGGGGAGCTGTGCCCGCGTGTCTCAAGCCATGTGTGACGAGCACAAAGATTTGTTTGACATCTTTTCCACGCAAGGTCAAGTCGCACTCTGCCGCTGCTGACTCAGGCAGGGGGGATGCTGCGGAGCTCCTGCGAGGGTGGGCTGCTGTCTCAGCATGCCCAGCCACCAAAGACACTCTTTCCCTCGGTGCCACTCCCAGCTGTGCGGCAGAGCCCAGCTGATCTCGCAGGTGGGCACGTTGGCAGCAATGCAGGCAGTGTTCCGTGCACTCCTGCTCCACCAGCACCCTCCCCTAGAGTGTTTCCCCCTCTATTTGGTCACCCAGCTGTGGGGGGAGCTTTCCATCCTTTGGAACAAGCCATCAGAGCACCGTGTGCCAAATGGAAACGCAAGGAGAGGAAATTCTGTGCAAGAGGCAAATGTCTGAACAGCCTTCAAGTTGCTGTGTGTGAGTGGTTCTCGCTCTGAGGCTGTTTTGCTGCCCCAGGCTGTGCATCAGACACTCGCCCCACGGGTCTCTCATTTACTGGCAGGTCCAAGGTCCCAAGGGAGCTCCCCATCACAAGGCAAAGCACGTTCTCAGCTCCTTGCATGTGCCAGCTGGGAGATGGGTCTCTGCTCTTCACATTATTTACTTTTTATAGACAAAGCTGTGACCCTGGACTCCTTTTTAAAGCTTATCTATCATGTACTTCTCTCCTCTCCCTCTCAGCATCATGCTGAGAGGAGGATGGTGTGTGTGGAGGGATGCAGGATGCATTCTGCAGCATCCTGAGGATGGAGCTAGCACCCAGGAGTCCCCCTGCCCTTCCCTGTGCAGGCAGCAGTGGGACCAAGGTGCCCACACCCCTCTCTACAGACTGCAGGAGATGAGCAAACAGAAAGCAAGAGAGAGCGGGAATTTTTGCATGGGAATGAAAAAGAACACGCTGTCATTGACTATGAGTGAAGTCAGGGCACTTTGAGTGCAGCACATCGAGTGCTTTATTTAGAGTATGTGGAGAGGGAACAGGTAAAATAACTGAGTTCAGGGATGAGGCCACCATTCCCCTGGCTTTGGAGAGCTGAGACTCTCCATATGAGAGGTCAGAGTGATTTTCATGAATCAGACTAGTGGTGACAGATGCTCTCCTCTCAGCTGGGAAAAGAGGACTGAAGAAGCTCTATCCCCCCTTCATAAATGGCTCTCCATCTCCAGGAGAGCCCACATCATTCCTGGGCCCTCAGCACTCACACCACACCCTGATGGGAGCCCGTGGTCCTCGAAGGGTGGCTGCTGGAAAGAGGAGGCTGCAGTGCTCCCCTCCTCTCCTCTCCTGCTGCCTCTGTGCTGCTGGATGTGATGGGGCATCATTGTTCATACACACACACACATATATAATATATAAATATACTGGGGCATCACTGTTCACACACACACACACATATATATAATATATAAATATACTGGGGCATCACTGTTCACACACACACACACATATATATAATATATAAATATACTGGGACATCATTGTTCATACACACACACACATGTTTATAATATATAAATATACTGGGGCATCACTGTTCACACACACACACATACATATAATATATAATATATAATATATAATATATAATATATAATATATAATATATAATATATAATATATAATATATAATATATAATATATAATATATAAATATACACACACACTGGCAATGTGACTTGCACCAGACAGAGGGGAGGCAGTTCCCCCTGCACCCACACTCAGACACCAGCTCTAATCTGTCACTGTCTTCTCTTCTTTCATCTCTGACCAGACCTCGGAGCCACTCTGTCTCTGCAAAGAGCGGGACGGAAATGCTGCAGGGCCCTGAGGCAGATGCTTTGTTTGGTTTCTTCCTCTCCATGCACAAGGATGTCAGAAAACAAAGTTAGACATAAAATCCCCTAAATTATTTGATGAAGAAAAAGGCCTGAGTGTGCGCCAGGCAGCTTTTAGGGGAGAGGGGAGAGAGGCAGCCCAAAAGCTACTGCTGAGCATATTAAAGAATGGCATTATCAAGTGGAACAGACAAGACATGTATATAATGCATAAGTAGTGTTTGCTGCTTCTCCAAACAACTCATAGATCACCAGGACACCAGCTCCTAGGAAGAGCAGAAAGGAGAAGAGAGAGGAATGCACGACAGCATCAGAAGAGACGTGTCTGCTGCTGAGGAATGGAAAAAGCCCCGAGCAAAGCCTGGGATCTGGACAGGGATTGGCAGTGCCTGCAGGTCTGGGGACACCTGGAAGGAACTGGCACTCAGAAACCCACCAGCCCCACGTCAGCCTGAGCTGTCCTCAGCATGGGTGTCCCCAGTGCCACCTGGGTGCCAGCCCTGAGTGATGAATGGGCCTGGCAGGGCAGCATCAATCTGCCAATGCAGTGACCTTCAGTCGAGCAGGGATGTTTTCAACAACCCATAAGCGTAAGGAAGGTTCATTTGTGTTCTCATTTAGCATATTAAAAGGGTATTATTGCTACAAACCAGAAACCTAAATGAGCCCCTGGTTGCAGCTTTGGATGAGGCTTCAGACTAAAGGTGCAGGGCAGTGATTAACAGTGGCACAAAACATTTATGCTTCACAAACAAGGCCAGACGTGCTGTCCCTCATGGTGAAGGGTGGAAGGGCTGCAATGAAGCTGGGCAGAGCAGAGGCAGAAGGCATTTGGGGGCACACATGGCTGTGGTGGCTCTGGACTGGGTTCCCCCATTGCCACGATCCAGCTGTTTGGACAAGCTGCTGTTTGCAAATGCAAAGGCTCAGGGTGTGCCCCAGATCCTGGAGGGCCATCCTGCTCCTGCTGCCTTTTCCAAGGCCTTGTGACTCCTGGCAGATCTGTAGGACCCCCTTTGTCAGTAAAAGGGCTGTGCAATCTCTTCTCTTGCCTCCTGCTCTGAGCTGTGAACCTTTCCCTCCATGTCCCTTCCATGACAGGGAAGGGGAGAAAGGAGACGGGCAAGGTCCAGCTGGTGCAGCCTGGCAGGGAAATGAGATTGTTATTATCTGTGGGCTGAGATGCTTGTTATTGTCTGTGGGCTGAGATGCTGCTCGCAGGGCTGTCTGAGCGCCTCTGACGGGAGGTGACCGGGGTGGCTGTCCCCAGCTTGTGCCACTTCAAAACATGCTGGCACCTCTGGCTCCCCTCCCCGCTCCAACACAAGGGCACCGCAGCAGTGAGGCCTTGGGAAGCTCCTGCTGTGGAGAAATCAGTCACTTTAATTACCCCTTGCACTGCATTTATCTCCATGAAAGGTCCCTGGCTCCTTCGGCGCTGACTGGCAGCGGGAGCAGGAAGGAGCAGCGATGATCTATCTGTTTGTTTATTTATTTCAGTGCCTTCAGCACAGAACAGGGGCCTCCTGCACCCCAGGCTTTTCCTACAGCTCCCGAGCACCCAAACCCTGCTCCCCCAACACCCAGAGGGGAGCACTGCTCCAGCAGAGGTGGGGTGAGCACATCTGGCACACCCAGCACCGCCCTGCTCTGGGGGGACAGAGCAGGGAGGAGCTGCCTGCAGGGACAGGCTGGGGAGGGCAGCGTGGCTGTGTCCCTGTCCCCAGGCAGCGTGGCTGTGTCAGCCCCAGCAGCTGAGGAGCACTTTCTGCTGTGACAGGGTTTTTTCTGTGCTTGACCCCAATTGCAGGAGCCAGGCACGCAGCCCGAGCTGTCAGCCCAGCAGCTGCTCAGTGCCTGCCCAAACCCACACAAAACGAAGGGCAGGGGCTGGGGTGGAGGGCAGCTGGCATGGTGCTGGATGCTGACACTGGTGCAGCATCTCTGGGAGAGCCTGGCACATCCACAGACCTGTGTGCACCCCAGGTCACCTCCCGGGGACCCCAGGCACCCCCAGCACTGCCCTGTCCACTCACACGAGCCAGCAGCTGCCCACAGCTGCTTCACAGCTCCTCCATCCTTTCCATGCACTTTTATTACGTGCACAGCAACACCACGAGAGCAGAAAACCAGCACATGAGTCTTGAGGAGCAGTGCAGACCCCAGTCCAGCTCTGATGCCCACCTGCCCTGCATGGGGAGGGATGCTGGGCATGGCCACGGCTCTGGGGGAAGCCTGGCCCTGCTTCCCTCACTCTGGCACTGCCAGCAGCACCCAGGGCAGCTGGGGCTGGGGCAGGAGCGTGCTGCCAGCCCCAGCACAGAGCACAGCCAGGGCACACCCTCCTGCTCCTCGCCTGGTGTAAGGAACAGGAGGAGGAAGCGCTTTTTTATTCATTTCAGGTTTCCTCTGGAGCATTTGGGGGCACAGGTTGCAGGAGAGCAGCAAGCTGCTCCCTGGACAGCAGTCACACACAGGTGTTTGTGTTTAGACTTGCTGTTTATGTGCAAGAAGTTTCAAGACCCCCAAGCCAGCACCTCCAGCAGGCTCTGCCTGGGCAGTGATTGTGGGTAGCAAGAATCAGCTGCTCTGACTCCAAACCTCTCACTGTGGAGCACCAAACCCAGCACCTTTGTTTTCCTCAACAGCAAAGGACAATAACAAAGGGTTTATAAATGTTTGAGTGCAAATACACCTCCCCAGCTTGTGCTTCATGTCAATGACCTTGCAGAGAGGCAAAGAACTTGTTATAGGGCACAGAGACACAAATCCTGGAAAAACTCCCATGCACCCAACTTTCTCAGTGCCAGAGCACCCACCCACACATCGGGCTGGGGCAAGATCTCCTTGATGATGATGGGCAGAACCACCCCACTCTGCAGCTGGCACCTTCCCTGCCTTGGTTTTGCTAGAGTCACTCCTTGAGCTTCTAAGCAGTTGAAGGGCACATGAAGCGTGCTCATGGGCTGAAGTCCTGCACCAGATAACCAAACCACTGACCAAACAACCAAACCAATGACATTTCTGCTGCACTAACAGCGAAATAAACACCCAGAGACTCCGCCAGGGTCCCAGCTGAAGGCTTTGGAGGAGCATGCAGCTCTGGAGAGCCTCTCCAGGACGCAAATTCACCTTCCCCCAGGAAGGCAGGCTCACCACTCACCTCGTTAACCACCAGCCCAGCCTCTCCTTCACCATTCTGGGGGCTCACACAGCCTCTGCCCCCCCTCCCCTGCTGTGCCTCCTGGTGGGGAATGCCCAAACAGCCCCACCCCTGTTTGCTGGAACACAGCAATGCTGCTCTGCTCACAGACCCACTTCTGTTATTATTTCATTCCACTGTTATTAATACCCGATTTGATTCCATTTGTTCCATTTTACAGCTTGTCTCCTGCAATTGCCTGCCTTTAGAAACAGTTTTATCTGAGCAGGTGAGGCAGATTATAAATAAATGTTGTACCACACTTTGTATTTTAAGCAAATTTGAGACTTTCCTGATTAGGTGCTTTCACTGGAGAACCTCGTTCTGTTGGATAATTGCAACCTCCGTTCTTTATCCTCCCCTTTTGTTCTCTTCTCCCCTTGGCAAAGCTGCAATCTTGCATGAGAACATCAGCAGACAAAACCCTTGAAAATAACTCTCCAGAAGAAATCTCATTTACTTTTTAATCTGGCTCGGAAATTTGCCAGCAGAATTTCCCCCGACAAGCAGAGCCATTTATTCCTAGTTATCATACTGGCCAGATCCCCACTCCAGTCCAGGTGAGGCTGTGGGGACAGCAGAGAGATGGAAGCAGAAATCTTTTGATATGTTATTTGTTTGATATAATCTTCCTCCCAATAAGATCAGTGAGAGGACAGAGTGACAACCTTATCCATTGCAGCTGCCAGTGCTGGAAGGCCACACGGACAGACTCTCATTCCACTCTGCTAGGTTCTCCTTTATTTATTTATCTATAGGCACACAGGTCCATACATTTATATTCAGCATTCCTGGGGGGAAAGAGCTGATTCCTCTTGTTTCCTGCTGGACAAGGAGAGTTTCACTGCATTAGTGACTTGAGAGTCCTTTTGCCACTGCCTGCCACGGGACAGTGCTGCTCCCTGAAGCCATTATGGTTTGGTTTAATGATGTGGCTAATGAGTTCTTCAGAAGGGCCATGAATGTGTTCTGTGTGGCACCTTCAGGGGCAAAGCAGAGGGAAGGCCCACCCGTTCCCGTGGGAATATGGAATGCCCTGGTTCCCAGTGAAACCATTGGACTGGAGCTGGTGAGGTCTGCAGTGATGAGGGCTCTGCTGCCACTCTGTACCCCAAAACAATCCTTGTTCCCCTATTTTCCCTACAGCCTGGTGTAATCTGCCTGAAGGGATCAGGGGCTCCTGCTTGGTGGCTGTGCTCTCCTGGCCACCCCTCTGTGCCCTGCCTGCCACTGCCCCTCACTGTCATAGCACGGCGTCCCTGAAAGGCAATAATTAGCATTGACTCCATGATTGCAGAAGGCTGATTAATCACTTTATTATTCTATACTTATTAATAACCCATTGCCCTCACAGTCACGATACAGCTGGACCCAACTGGTCCTTCAATCCAAACACCATCACCACTGGCCAATTAAGAAACCACCCCTTGGCAAACACATCTCCCTAACACATTCCACTGCTCACAACAACAGGTGCAGCAGGTGAAGAGAAGAATTTATCATTCTTTCCCCTGATCCTCTCAAACCTTCCCCAGGACATGGCCTGGGAAATTTGGAAGGTTGTGCCTCTCTCTGTGTGCCACACCTGGCAGCCTGGCACCTGCCAGCCCACAGCTCCTCTCACTCAGACAGATTCCCCAGCCCAGCCCGGTGCAGGCGCTGAAGTTTCTGCACAAAAGTTTCCGTCTCTCACTTTTCCTTCTTGGAACGATGCCTCCTGTGGGAAGTGTAAATACAGAAAGATGACAACGTGTGCATTAGCGCTCGTTAGAATGTCATCATTATATCCTGCAAAGTGTCTGCTGAAGGGATCCCTGAAGGACACTTAGAGATGGAGCAGCTGCTCCGGATTTGTTCCAGCTCACATCTCAAAGAAAATGACATTGAGATGAATGCGGCATGGCGAGTGGCTTCGGAGCAGAGCAGGGGAGGAGAGGGTGACGCCGGCAGCCGTGGGGCCAGGGCACCCCGAGGCTCCCCTGGCTGCCTCTGCCTTCACCAGCAGCACTGTGCTCTGCTCAGGGCCCCACAGAGCAGGGAGGGATGGAGAGAGGCCCCGGCCTCCCTCCAGCTCCAGCACAGGCAGCGGATCCCCTGCAGCAGGGGAGCTTTGGATTCTTTGGGGGAAAAGCCCAAAACACCATCCAGATGTCTAGAAGACAACACACACCTGACCAAACTCTCAGGTGTATTTTACACCAGATTGTCATCTGCTGGAATCAAAACAACATCACTTATTCCTTCAGTGGAGAGGGGAGGTTTGGACAAGAAAAGCCTCACTGGCACCAGACCCAGGACGGCACCAGGCTCCAGCCTGCCTTGGTGGCCTGATGCCAGGAGAGAGGGGCACACAGGGCTGCCGTGTCTGTGTGACAGCCTCCCCCCTCCTGGCTGCCCTCACAGAGGCAGTCTTGAAGTCGAAATGCAAACAGTCCCAAGGGGACTCGCAGCAGGAATGAGAAAGGTTAAGAACTGTGATTGACCACGAGAATATCCAGACTCTCACACTGCTGGGAGCCCTCACACACTTTCCCTGTGTCTCTGCCCAGCAAATAAAGAAGAAAAGCATTGTCTTCAATTCCCCTGTCTCCCAGGAGCTCCCATCACGTCAAGTAACAAAGCCACAGACAGAATTTCTTCACTTGACAGCAGCAAACAGCTCCTTCCCTGGGAGAAGCGTTAGGGTTGGGGGCACTGAGGCCTCTCCACACCAGACACCAAGAGCTGCTGCAGTGATGAACTTACTGTGAAATTGTGTTGCTCTGGGAGGAGGAAATTAGCCAGAGACAGCTGAAAATTTTTTGGAAAACCTGAAAATTTCCATTTTATCAGTTCAGAACCTTTGGAGGAGTGAGGGAGTGTGGAGTGACTCGTGTGAGTGCTGGCACAGGTGCTCCAGGGCTGGGTACTTGGGGCAGGAGCCTCAGGTGCCACCATGGTGCAGACACCTGTGACAGTGCAGGTGACCTGCTCTGCAGGTGGCACAGCAGAGAATTGTTGGCTCTCTGGGTAGGGGGGCTCAGAATTTCACCCCTCCCTGCTGGAAGCTCCACAGAGCTCCATCCCTCTGGGTGACACACTGCTCCCTTCAAACCCAGGCTGTGGGTAACCCTTTCCATTGTAAATCAGTTCACAGGGCAAATATTTCACACGTACAGAACCAGCTGCACTGTATATTACATATGGTATTTTACATGGTAGAATGTGCTTGTGTGTGCTCTGAGCTGGGAGCCAGGTGCTTCACAATCACTGTGAAAGAAGTTCCCCTTCCAACAGGCACTCCCAGCCTTCCAAACACTGAGTTTCCCAGCTGACATCCACCATTTAACAAATTTCCAGTGAAAAATCTATTTCAGAATGAAGTATTGCCATGCTGCAGCCCAGCAGGGCTGGGACATTTGCACCCTGCTGCTGCATCCCTTCCTGCTCCGCATTTCCTGCACAAAGGTGGGGTCACCGAGGCCATGGAGGGGTGCAGGGGGTGCCAGCCCAGCTCTGACCTGAGGCCACCGTGCTGTCCCCGAGGGTGGGGTGTCCCCAGAGCTGCAGAGTGATGGGCAGAGGGCGAGAGGAGGGCTGGGGCACGGGCGAGCACCAGGGCAGTGCAACCCCCAGTACAACTCCGTGGAGACGCAAGAAAACTGCCCAGATGGCTGTTTTGTTGGAAACAAGCCTCGTTTGGGGTTTTTGTAATGATTAGGAACTAGTTTAAGCTAAAAGAACTGGGATAAGAACAGATGAAAGGCACAATCTGCCGAGCTTTATGGCATCCCCGAGCTGGGTGCCGAGCACGCCCACGGTGACTTACAGCACAGCTGACAAACAGCAACTTGTTAAGCTGCGGTGGCTGGATGATACATCTGAGACTTAAAAGCACAAACAGAGATTCATACCAGCCCGCCTGAACCCAGCACAATTCCCCATATAGGCCAGGCCTCCTCTTCCATCCTCCCTGCCTGTATATAATGCTGACAGAGCAGCTCCCTCTCCACCAAAAATCTCTCCAGCATCAAACCCAGTGATTTTTATCCTGATTTTTTAAAACACATGCCTGACTTGGCACCTGCAGCCTCCTCTCTATGCAGCAGAGTTGCCACCAAATAGCTGTAATTTCTTTTTAGTTCAATTATTTCTGCCCCATATTGTTTTCAAGAGCTGAAGCCAATGGTGCTGTTCCCTTACGAGGTACTCTGTCTCTGCCCCGTGAAATACCAACACCACAATGGTCTGAAGTCACAGAATCATAACCCATTAATAGCTTTCTTCATTTTGGCTGTGGAAGATGGCAGAATAATTCTTTTTTAAAACAAGTGTGTGGATTCCAATGAAGCTGAGGCTCTGGCAACTTTTGCATGAAATCTGCATTTACCTGTGCCAATCCACTTGGCTTTATTGCTTTGTTTCTGGTTTATTTGCATAAAAATATTTTCGTCTGCATCTTGCCAAAGGACTGCAATGGCCAGGTTGAGGACTAGGAACAATGAGACATATCTCTAACTCCAGGTCTAGCTTTCCATTCCCAAAGTGTTGGAGAGAGATAGAATGGGGCAGTTCCTGGGGGAGTCCTGCTCCCCACATCCCCATTACACGATTTTTTGGGACATCTATTCTGAGGCTCAATAGATTCACACTTGCACCTTCTTTTCTTAGTAAAGAGACAATTTTTTAATGTTTTCTGGCAAATTTGCATATTCCTCCTCCTCTCCTTCCGTGCTTAAACTCCCGAAATACAATAAATATTTCACTTTCAAATCTAGATTCATTAAAGGGTGCCCAGGAGGGAGAAATAATAAGATATCACTTTACAGCCCAAATAAAGCACAGAAAGACACAGCCTATAATGTATATTTCAGGCTTTAGGTTGAGATAACTCAGACATCGCTCCTGGTTAAGAAACACGGATGGTGCTGTGTCAGCACCTTGGCTGAAAAGGCATCTTCTTGTAATATTTTATGCCTTTTGGGGACGTCTCCCCACGATCCTCAAGAGGGAAATGAGGCAGCCCATGGCACTAGCTCGGGGGAGAGCTGGGAGGGAACACTCTGCCTCATCCCTCCATCCTGCACCATGCCAAGGAAGCCAGACCTTGGAATTATACCTTTGAATTAGACCCTTTGGGTCTTCTAGGGTGGAAGCAGCAGAGACACCACATTCCCCAAGACTTGCCATGAGCTGCTCATGCCTCAGCTTTGGCCACCAAGCCCCGGTGGAGCAGGACACGAGGTCCTGGGTGCCGCAGGTCCCGAGTGACCAGCGTGGTGCCCCTGGCCAGTCTGGCACAGCCACAGGGACCCCTGCTGCCTCCCCACCCACACCCTCCATCCCCACAGCTCTGCCACGCTCCCACCAGCCCTGCCAGAAGAGCAGCGTGGGGTGGGAAGGGCCAGGGGAGATCCGCGGGGATGTGCCGCCAGGGAAGCGCTGGAAGCGCGGTTTGCTCGCTGTGATTGTTACTCTCCCACGTATACTCCAGGCTAATCCAGTAATCTCTTATTTATGTGCAGCCTAATTAAGGCTGTGAGTAGCTTGATCTTTGTTTACTTAAGTGCATAGCAGAAGATTGCCAAGGCGAAATGAAATCAGCTGGAGGCAGGCAGGGCCGTGCGCGCCCGGGATGGCCCGGAACGCTCACGGAGGCTGTTGCATCACGCATCCTGGTGCTAATTCAAGCTTGTCTAATAAAGATTCAGATAAACCAGACCAAACCAAACCCAGCCAAGGCTGAAAGCACCTAATGGGATGTGATTAGTGCTTGTCAGCGCCTGCTGCTGCTGCTGGCAGGACCTCACACCCCCAGCCTTGCTTGGGAGCGGGGCTGTGCAGGGAACACCCCGCGCAGGGGGCACGGAGGGACTAATGTGGTTTTATATCTCATCCCTAGAAAAAAAAAACCACAACTGGGCCGAAACCCTGCTGGAATCATGGCACAGAACCCACGATCTGCTCTTGGAGATCAGCTGTGCTCCCTCCCAGCACTCCCCACCCGTGCTGGCCCTGCAGGAGCTGCCCTGGTGTTCCAGGGGGGCTGGCTCCAGCTTCTCCTCCCTCTGCCCATGGGGCTGGTCGGTTCTGAGCAGCCCAAGGAACCTGAATGCCATGAATTACTGCAGGGAACTGGATGGGACGATCTGTGAGTAGCTGTGGAACGAGGGGGCTGCAGTTTCCTCTCGTGATTTACACCGACACCAGGGACATAGAGTGTCCGCTCATGTCGGTTCCCATTTACCCAGCTGCTCTGTCTGAAAGGGGGACGTGGGTAAAGTCGCCTCTTCAGAGCATCAGAGATGAAATATGCTCCCGGCATTGCATACATTATGATTTTTACACTTACCACAGTGGGAGCTTCTCCTCCCATCAGCTCGCGGAGCAGATCCCACAAGCTGAGCCAGCTAACGAGACTATTACATTCGCAATGTGCACTGCCACCCTACATCTTCCAAACGCTCTCCAAATGGATCTGTTTGGACCCATTTTAAATATAAATATTGCTGGGTTCTGTGCTAAATGTGTACGCAATGCGTTTTTATGAAACCTTTAACAAATTCTGTGCAGAAGAATATGTTTTCCCATATGGGCTGCTTAAAGAAAGGCAGATGTGAGGCAATCCAAATCCCTCATATGCTTCTCCTCCTTCTCCCTTTCCTTTTGGCAAACTAAGTCAGGCAAAGACAAATATTGTATCAAAGAGTTATGGAAATAAACATGAATGTAGCTCAAGGGCACAAGTAAGTTTCTGGAATATTTTCTCTGTGCAATTAATAGGTAACATTGCGGGGGGAGCACGAGTACCCAAAATATGCCCGAGGAAGCTAATTTTATTGTGCAGACGGTGCTCTGGGATCCACAGAGTGAGCTGCGTTAAGCAACATTAGTCAGGATACTCGTAACAGGCTGCAGAGAAAGATGGGGAAACGTGTCACAAGTTGGGGGGGAGCAGGTAACACCGAGCTGCAGGGAGGAGGCTGAGCTGGGACGTGGGGACAGGGCCTGCTGCAGTCCAGAGGGCAAAAGGTGGGAGCCACATCAGGGGCTCAGGTGTGAGGGGCTGCTCAGCACTCTGCAGCAGCTTCAGAAGCCTCTGGAGGTGGCACTGCCTGTCCTGGAACTGGCTCTGGGGAAGGATGCTCTGGGACAGCTGCCAGCCTTGCCATGAATTCTGCAGACACAGGAACTCCGTGGCCGGTGGAGCGTGTGCTGTGTTGGAACTGCTCATCCCGTGCCCAGGGCCATGTAAAAGCAGACAGCAGAGAATGCACTCCCAGAGCAATCAGTGGTGATCTGCCCTCTGTCTGTGGTCATGCCCTGGCACCCTGTTCCCACGGGAGGGGCACAGGGCACCACAGCTGAACCTGCTGCTGGATAAAACAGGAGGCCAGCACCAAGCTGTGTATCACTACAAACCCCATTTCTTTCAAGAAGAAGAAGAAGAAATAAATATCTAGTTCTTCTGCCAGGTTCCTCAGTTCATTAAATAACCTGCAAACATTAAACCAGATGTTGTGTTTTATCGCTTGACTCAGATCATTATGACTTTATTTCTGACGGGCCTGGAATAAATGAAATGCAGTTATAAAGGTTATTTAACTATTAAAACAACTATTAATTAAAGTTTGCCAAGTCCTGGGGGCCCTGAGGACAAGAGGCAGCTAGGTAAATGTCAGTTATTATTTAATAAGTCCTTGTTGTTGGAATACGTGGCACGTGAGCTGCATCCCCAGCAGGAGCTGGGAGCTGGCAGATCCCTGCTATAAATATTTTGCCCGGTGTTTGCAAGGCAGAGGAAAGGTGGGAGGTGATTTAGTGCCAGGGTCGATACTGCCAGGGCTCAGTGAGCAGAGGAAAAGGAGCTGCAGGGTGGGTGCCCAGCAGAACTCAGCTCCCCGAGGGGCTCAGGTGAGTGGGAGGCACAGAGAGGCTGGCAGGGGCCTCACTGCCTGTCCTGGGATGAGGGGTGACATGGGTGGCACAGGTGGCTTGCACACTGGTGACACGGGTGGCACAGATGATTTGCACACTGATGACAAGGGTGGCACAGTTAATTTGCACATTGGTGAGATGGGTGGCAGAGGTGACTTGCACATTGGTGACATGGGTGGCACAGGTGGCTTGCATCAGTGGTGACATGGGTGGCACAGATGATTTGCATGTTGGTGACAGGGGTGGCACAGATGATTTGCACACTGATGACAAGGGTGGCACAGTTAATTTGCACATTGGTGACATGGGTGGCACAGGTGGCTTGCATCAGTGGTGACATGGGTGGCACAGGTGGCTTGCACCAGTGGTGACAAGGGTGGCACAGATGATTTGCACACTGATGACAAGGGTGGCACAGTTAATTTGCACACTGGTGACAAGGGTGGCACAGATGATTTGCACACTGGTGACACAGGTGGCACAGGTGACTCGCAGGTCGGTGTCCATGCTTTGGGCTGCCCTGCCCTCCCTCCTGCCCTCTCCAGCCTGCAGTGCCTCGGGGCTCTCTCCTGTTTTCTGCCTGCAGAGCACGGGCCCTGGCCTGGAGCCCTGGGAGGAAGAAAGGTGGCAATAAATTGTTCAGCAGCAACAGCTCTGAGCTCATCCAGGATTTCCTGAAACTGCTCTAATGCCACTAATTAACAGAAATAATGCTGAATAAGCTTCCAACGCATCAGAGCTCGAGGAGTAAAGGACTCCACTGAGCTGGAACCTAGGGGAAAGAAATACGGTGCTGCTTTTGCACATTATCCTGTAATTAGGGCTTGCTGCAGCTTTGTCCCTGCTCCCTCTGTGGCGAAGCACAGCCGGTGTCCCCCGGGTGACATGTACCGAGAGGAACAGCCACCTCACAAGTCCCTGCTTTGTACACGTGAATAAAACAATAATTTGATTCTTTTAAGCACGAGGGAGGGGAAGAAGGGAGAGAGAAATGAATATGGAACAGAGAGCTTGAGCATTAAATTGGGATGAAATGCTGCCAATGTTCTTTTAAAGACAAACCAAGAAAATGAAGGGGCTACACTCAGCTGCCACCGCGACAACGATCGCTCATCAAGTCAAAGTTTCGCTCTAATCACTTCAGTTGTTAAGGGGAAAAAAGTGGAGCAGTGCTGGGCTTGGAGAATTACCACTCCTTGCCATCCCCTGCCCCAGGATGCCTCAGCAGGGCTGAGCCCTTGGCTTGTGAGGACCTGCCTGGGGGCCAGACCACCCCAGATTTCTCGTGTGATCTCTGCTAAATTCTTTGGAATCCCGAATTCCAATCCCAGGGAGTTTCATCTTATTCAGGGAAGCATTGCTGTAATTTTTATTTCTCCTCTGTCTTCTCTGAGGTGTCTCAGAACTGAACACTGATGCTCAGGTGAGCATTAGCACCTCCTGTTTCCAGGGCTGGATTTTCCCTGCTCTACACTTTGGAGGGAACTGTATTTTTGGCTTTTGGGATAAGGGTGCAGGGTTCCCTCTGTGTCTCATCTTTCTGAGCTGACAGGGCTAAGCAGGGCACAGGCATTCTTGACAACACCTCAGGTAATTGCAGTCTCTGTTCATCATTTTGTGTTGGGCAAGGCAAACACCATCTCTGAGCCAGGCACTCGCTCACCAGCTACTGGTAGATGTCCTTAAAATTTCTCCAGCTTCTTTAAACTTGCCTACTTGACACAGCTGTGTGTCATCGCAAATTCTGTTCCTTCACAGCTTATTGCTTCTCTAGATCATTAATGACTGCATGGCACAGTCCTGGAGCAGAGCAAATCCCAGAGGCTCACTCCCCTTCATCGTCTCCAGCCACAATTTATCTGCTATTCTCTTTGATGCCACGGCCAGTGAAGCAGTGATGAGGGCTGTGTCCCCACAGAGCCTTCCTCCAGAAACAATGTGGAGAGCCCTGGTCCCACACAGCCCTGCAGCGAGGCGGGTGAGCAGCAGCTCTTGGAGAGCTTGGCACAGAGGCAGGGTTTGGAACACAAGAAATGACATAAGCTGGAGCCCTGCTTGCCAGGGCAGCAGGAGCAGGACTCCCTGGGAAGACACAGGCTGGAACCTGCTGGGGAAGGAGCCCTCTTGTCCCTTCAGCAAAGGGACTTTCAAGGTTTTCCTCATAAATCCTTTCTTAGAAATTCTCTGTGAATGAAACTTTGCCAATTTAGTTAGCCCAAGGGAGATTCTTTTTGGTGAAAACAGAATTGGCAGGTGGGCAGGAGAAGGAAATAGAAGTCCTTTCATACCTGCTTTTATCTTTGGCCAAAACAGCAGCCAGGAACATGGCACAGTGACTTATTTTGTTTAAACCTTATTTTCTGTCAGGAGTAACCTCCTGAGCCCCTTGCTGCAGTTCAGCTGGCTGACCTGCCGCGAGCGTGGTGGTGTGACAGTGCTGGAGGATTTGCTGAAACCCTGGCTGTCCCCTGTCCCAGCGTGCTGCTCCGTGTTGCTGTGACAGGAGGCACGAGGCCGCTGTCAGGACCATGTGTGCTGCGGTGCTCGCGCCGAGATTCAATCCCGAGCTGAAAGTCACCGGGGGAAGAAGTAATTAATGCAAATCCCCAGGGCTGGATCAATGCAGATATGGAGGCTTTATATTCTCCCTGGAAGGTAAAAAGCTCTTACTGGTTGCTTATTTCAAGGGTTCATGCCTCACAAAAGGGCTGGAGTGCTGTGAATAGCTGCCGAGGTGCTGCAGAGGCGCGGTGCCGTCAGCGCCATGCGGGACCGCGCACGGCGGGAGCTCGGACCCTGCACGGGCCTGGGACAGGCTTCATTCTGGACTAGATTCAACAATAACAACCAGCTGTGCTTGTTTCAGGGCCTCCCGCTCTGTCCCTGTCTGCTGGAGACTGGCTATAGGTGCTGAGCAGCCAGGACCGCTGGGATGGTTGGGGTAAAGGCAAGGTTTCAAGTAAAAGATGGCTTTTGTTTCAAGTACAAGATGTTTTTCTGCTTTTCCCCATAATTTCATCCAGTGGACAATTTTAGCTTTTCCTACATGTTCCTAAATTTGCCCACCCTCCTTTCCAAGCCCATAATAGTTACAGCAACACAACTGCCACTGCCCCAGAAGGAATGGGGACAGTTTGGACTTGGCCATCCTGTGGGTCAGGGTCCCTCCTTGCTCTCCAGCCTTCCTTCTGCAGGGATGCAAGAGGAGATTAAGCCAGGAGCAGGGATGACAGCTGCTGGCCCATGGGGCTGCCAGAAGAAGCAGCTCCCCATGGCTCACCTCAGGGATCCCCTTGTGGGGCGGGGTGGGAGGTTGTGGTGCTCTCGGTGGGATCAGCGCCTCACCATCTGCTGCAGAGCAGGCTGTGCACCCTGAAACCCTGCCAGGTGCCCCCGTGTCAGAGTCAAGTGCAGTTAATGAAGGCAATCCAATCCAGCTGGGGCTGGTCAAGTTCTCCCCAGAGGCGCACAGCGGCGTTACCAATGTTTTCACAGGATTTAAACTTCCAGTACAATAGCCAGAAATAAAGCGAGCTTCGTACGTGCGCTACCGCTACCTTTTTTGCATACAATTGAATAAATTACCCTTTGTTATGAAACATTAATCCTCTTTGCTAAATGGAATAATTCCCACCTCGGATGCAGCGGAAGGTTGGAGTGCCCTCAGAGCAGACCTGGGGCATCCTCTCGAGCAGCAGAATGGCAGATGGGGCAGGGGAGCTGCTGTGCCCGTGGGGAGAGCCAGGACCTCACTGCAGGACGAGAAGATCCCTGGGGCATCCCCAGCTAGGGCAGCCTACATGTATTTTATTTTTATAGATATATATACACACATATAAAGTGAATATATATTCCAGTCTAGAGGGAAGGTTGCCCACGTCTCCCTTTCTGGCACTGGCAGGTTTCCTCTGCCCTCACCCACACACAAACACCAGCGTCTGATGCTGGCACCAGGAGGGATCCATTAGGAGGAAACTCCACAAATCTCAGTGTGATGCTACAGCTCCTGACAAAATGAAGGCAAGTATCTGGTTCAGATCTGCACTTAAAACAATCCAGAGGGCCATTAGTATTCATCCCGTGTGATCCAGATGGAGTAATAGCAGCTGTATGAATAAAATTAAAATTGGAAAGCTGAGCCTGCCTCACGCTTAGGAGGAGGCTGAAGATTAGAGCTGGCAAAGGCAGCGCTTCAGCAGGAGCTGGGCTCTGTGTCCAGCCTGTGTGACCAGCCCTGCGCTGTGGCAGTGTCCCTCTGTCACCACAGCTCAGCTCTGCTCTGAGCCTGGTCAGAGGGGCTCCAGGACAGGGGGGCAAGGAGCACCTTCAGAGGGAGACACTTTCCTTGGGCTGCACCTCCTGGCAGAGCTGGGGGGCATTGCTGAGCCTCCCCTCAGGGCAGCAGCGTGCAGGGAGCTGGCTCTGTGGGGCAGAGGGGAGCGGGGCTGCAGGGAACCCCACAGCCCTGGGGGAGCACCCAGGGATCCTCTTTGAGCAGCACGTGGGTGAAATCCATACTGCTTTTGACCAGGCTGCAGGTTCCAGACTGCAGTTCATTAATTCAAAGAGACAGAATTGATGTCTCTCCCCTTCCCATCGATGCAGTCAAAGGGTCTCTGCACGTCTCCCAGTGCTGCCATCGTATTCCAATGGCCCTGACTGCCCCTGCACAACTGGATCCTTGCTTCCTCCAGGAACCCTCAGAGATGTCCACAAACCCCCCAAGCCCCACTGAAGGAAGCTGCTGTGTGAGGAGCCCCTGCCTGGATTTCAAAGAGATGGTGGCTGGCTGAGTCAAAACACCGACTTTTGCCAAGAGTCCCTAAGCACTATTATTCATGGTTGCTTATGAAACCCCTCATTAGCTGGAGAAGCTAATTGTTGTTGTTGAAAAAACGAGCAGTGAATCTCCAGGTCTGGCGTTCTGCCACCCCAGGAACCTGGGCTTGTTTACTGCGAGGCTCAGCGCTCTTTGCTGCTGCAGTCAGGAAAATATTCCCCAACGAACCCCACCTTTCCTCCCTTACTACCGACCGTCTTTCCTTTTTCCCTGCCCAAGTTTGACACACAGGAACATTCAGGGGTACTAGGGGATGCCGATCAGCACTTTGTGACTGATTTCAGATAAATTCTGGACAGACCTCCAAAGTGAGAGCAGTGGGGAAAGCATCCAGAACGAGAGCACCTACGCAAGGGCTCCTCCACCTTCCTCTGCCCACCTGCAGGAAGAGGCACCACTCCGGGGTCAGGAGCAGCACCAGTGTGACACCAGTTCACAAATCACCTTCCCTCCAGCTGCTGGGAGCGGCGAGGCTTCAGCCGGGAGGAAATTGTTTTGCAGGTATTGTTTTGCTAACAATAGCGGTTTCTGCTTCCGAGAAGGCTGCTTTGCTTAATACCTGCTTTCTGCAGAGTGGCAACGTGATGGAGTAATAGCCCTGGCACAGCTAGGAGGGGTCTGGCTGGTGACAAGAGAACAGACAGCTGTATCCATCAGGAAAGAAAGAAAACAAGTGTAAAGGAAATAAGTGCTCCACGTAGGAATCCCCCGACAACATAAGGTTTTAATCTTCAGGATTAAATGGTGTTTTGATCCTTTACGGCACAATAAATGTATTTGCAGGGGGAAATGTGCCAATTTTCTTCTCTGCAAAGAGAAAAGAGAGCCGGACCTGAGCGGTGCTCTGTTTACAGGAAATAAAATGGAGGTTTGTTTTGAAAAGTTATCTGATAGAGGTGAAATGAGACCCAAATCCCGTGGTGTGGCACAAAGCACAACTGGCTGGAGCACCTGTCCCAGTTACCTGTCCTGTACCTGCTTTCTGGGGACACTGAGATCACTCAGTGCCTGCACAAACACCAAAAAATAACTGCTGATAAGAAAGTGTGAAACTGAGTCCCAGATGACAGAGGGGCAGAGCCAGCTCTGCAGCCCCCAGCCACTGCTGCCAGCCCTGGCAGCTCTCAGCCTTTGAACTGAGCCCCAACACCACCCCTGACCCAAGATGTGTGATTATTCTTAATATTTTCCTGGGACTGTTTCCAGAGAAGGCCGTCACACGCCGGGCACCGAGTGTTTATGAATGCTGATGAATTATTCAGGTTGTGTGGAACCAGGCATCATTATCCCCATGTGAGATAAAGGAGCGGGTGCACATCTACGTGGATGCAGATACAACACGGGCTTTAAAAAGAATTACAATTCTTCGTATTCTCCTCCCAAACAAAACCCCCAAGATGCAACGCTGTGTTTTTCCCTCCCTTTGAAAGAAAAGCAGTGAACACCAAGCTCCTAATGAGAGGCTGCTGTGCCCCACATCCCAGCCCTACAGCCACAAACCCTGCTCCACTCTGGTTGCCACCCTAAATGTTCCTGGTGTGACACACTGCAAGAAGTTGTGGAGGAGCTGCCCAGGCTCCCCAGCTGCTTCTGGCCCTTCCTCTGAGCTCTGCATTGATGTGTCACCTCTGTCCACGTCCAGGAGCAGCCCACGAGCAGCAGCCCCCACAACCCAACCGTGAGCTGGGGGTGTCTGCAGTGCCACGGGCACCCCAGAGCTCTGAGCACCCTGCAGCCCTCTGCAAGCTGCACAAACCAGCCAAAACACCCTGATCTGGTGCCACAGGCAATGCGGGTCCAGCAAAGCTCAGTGCCCAGAGCCCCAGAGCAGAGCTGCAGGGCAGGGGCACCCAGTGCCACCCCACTGCAGCCCTGCCCAGGCTCCCCGTGAGCCAGGCTGCGTGTCAGGGGAGCAGAATAAAAAAAACAAACCCAAAAACCCCTCTGAAGCGTGTGATAAACATGAGCGTAGGGGAAAGCACTTGTTTTAAACAGTGGTAAGAAATCCTTCAGTGCTGTCCTTCCCTGCTCTCTGCGGGGGTGATGGAGGGGGCCAGAGCTCCTATTGATCCGACCCACGGCACCCCGAGCGCAGCTCGTTACCAAACCAGGAAAACAATGCTCACAACACAACATCTTGTTAGCTCGGGAAGTGGGGGAGCCCTCCCGCTTCCCAGCAATCACGCCTGCCCAAACAGAGCCCAGTGGCACGGCTCCTAATGGGGTTATTAATAACTGCCACGTTCACCAAGGTGAAATAATGCGCTTGCTTTCATCCATAGATGAGACTAAACCTGTGGGGAATTGCCCGAGTGCCCCTGCCCTGCTTTGTGCCCCGTGCTGTGCAGAGGAGCAGCACTGCTGGCACCCCGGTCATGGGGATGGCCCAGGGCAGCTCCCCAGCACCAAACCCTGGGCAAAAACATCTCCATTTCTGCTCTGAAACAAATGCACTCAGTGCTTTCTTGTCGTTACACTTCTAGACCTAAATATAACTAAGAGCCAGAGAGAGGAGAGTGTGTTAAGAGACTGTTCAACTGCAGGCAAGAAAAATCCCAGTCCCCACGTATTAATTTAAAGTTTGAGGTTTTTATGGGGATGCTGCTGAGACAGACACAGCTATGAGTAAATATGTCAAAATAATCTATCAAGTGGAAAGCCGGTCCCTGAGCTGTTCAATGCAAGAGGTAAATTACACAAAGACTATCACTAGATTTCCAAAATGCCTTGCAAAAAAAAAAAAAGAGAAAGGAAGGGAAAGGACAAGATTTGGGTATTTTTCTTAAGGCTTGGACTGTTCCCAGCCCTTTCTTGCTTTCAGAGACAGTCGTTACATTTTGAGGTTCCCCAGCAGAGGGGAGCCCTGCCGTGCTGGAGCTCCTGACCAGAGCAGGGGCTGCTCCCCTTCCCCTCCCTGAATGCCCCCAAACATCTCTGGATGCTCCCAAGCCCCAGTGTCACACAGAGCTGGAAAGACTGGATAAAATCTGCCCACCCTGCCAGAGGGCTCCAAGTCACTTGCAGGTAGAAGCGCTAAATTAATCCATTTAATAAAGAAAAACCCTTCCTTCAGAATAAAACAAGATCCAAGATCTCTCTGAGCAGTGTTTCCCTCGAGGCTTACCAGCGCTGCGTTTTCCATCACAAAAATAATGTCCTGTAAAAGACTGATTAGTCAGCTGATAATTGAGTTCTTAAATGTCAAAAACAATATGGTATGAATATTCAGCAGATCATGCCATGAAACTTACCTGTTCCATCAACAATGACTAACAGTTTCTATCCCCATTGTTCTTTTCCAGATATTATGTTAATTCGACTTTTCTGAGGTGATGAACAAGGCTCCCTTAAAACACAGCTTTGCAGGTTAATGTGTAATGGGCTGCTTAAAAGAAAACAGTTTGGGAGTCGTGCCTGACTTCCATCCCTGTGCATTAGCTCCAGCTTGCAGTTCAGGGACAGGGCCAATTGAATCACAACAGCTCAAAGCACACAGAGTTAATATTTTGTCTTCTGAGAAGAAGAAAGACTGATATGTAGATTGAAAAAAAAAAAGCCAAATTTTTGTGCTGCTTGAGGTTAAATGCAGCCCAAGGGTCAAGGTCACAACACATTTCAGACACCGTTTAATTTAACAGGGGAAAACAGAGGCTGTGTTTCATTCAGGGCTGTGTCTCTGGATTTTAAAGGGAAGTGGGGTGACACTGGGTACAACTCCATTCCCCACCACCCTTGGGGCCAGCCACACAGCCAGGCTTCTGCTCAGCCAACAGAGCACCCATCCAAGCCAGGAGCAGCCAGTTTCTCCAGGACAATCCAGTGGGAAGTGGTCCCAAAGGCTTGGCTACGCCCTGGGCAGTCACTGATGGAACCCAGCACCCCTTGGATGGGTTAGGGGCTGAAGGATTGCATCTCTGCCTCTTCCTAAGCGTGTGTTTAATTAAAGCCTAAGCGGGAGCTGGGGAGCCTGGCTCTCAGTTACCCACCCCCAGATTTATGGGCTCCGTGTGGAGTGGTTAGCAAAGGCATTTAAAACCAATCACCACCTCGGAGAGGCAGATCCAGCAGCCCAGGCTGTGCTCCTTATGCTGGAGAATACAAAAATAAAGCCATCAGGCTCACCAGACAAGTTGGTTATTTGTACTATTTTTTTCAGTGATTAGTTTCTTTAATAATGCCTTTTGCCTGCGCTGGGAGAAACTCTCCATTGCGCTGCTGATGGATGGTGCTCCCATGGGACCAACCAAACTCAATTTTAATGTTTCCTGATGCCACTGAGAAGAATGAAAAGGCAATTATCATTTTCCCCCAGCCTCAGACACTGCCAAGCACGAAGGGGTGCGGGATCCTTGGCTGAGGAACTTCGCACTCAACTTCACTGATGATTTTCAGAGACATGAGCCAGCTTCAGAACTGTCAGCCTTTTAGGGGAAAAGGCAAAATGGGACTTTTGGGTGTTTTCCCCCTCAGTCTGGCTGTCCCTTATGTCAGTCACTGGCTGAACCTCCCATGCATGAAGTGCTCAGAGGCTTTGGGAGAGGAGAATGTCCCACAGCTGAAGCACATGGTTTGAGTGCTCTCATTCCTCCCAGATCCCAGGTGGACCTCGGCCTTGGTCTGTAAGGCATCTGCCAGAGCTTAAGAGAGACCTGTGCACTGATTTCTCCATGGTACAGACTGATTGCAGGAAACATCACTGCAAAATATATCAAGGACCTTTTTAGAAGCTTGCTCTGGTGGGACTCAGAACCAGGGAGGGCACAAGGGAGGAATCTGCCTTTTAAATACCACTATTTTGTAAAATATCCATCTGTAGAAGTAGCATAAAAAGCACCCTGTTAAAACAGCATCGATATTCCACATGATAGAAGCCAGAGATTTGGGGGAATTTCTTTCAGTCTTTGAAGGTTTCCATCTCATACAAAACTCTGAGTATTGTTATGGACAATGCTCTGCCACTCAGATAGTTCCAGCATATCTGGTGGGGGATAGAAAATGAGGGATTTTTTCTTCCCTGGCAGGGTGAGAGAAGGTGACCTCTCCCTCACGTGCCGAGTTAATCACCATCATGCCTCTCCTTTGCTGCCCGGTGTCCCTAATTACACCAACCCCTTTTCCATGAGTACAATGGGAGAGAGTTCCGAAGGATCAGAGCTCCTGTGGGGAGAAATTAACCTCCCTCCCTGCGCCGGGCTGCCGTGGTTGTTTATTCCTGCCGGTGGAACCGCAGCTCTGGGAACGGGAGGGGATGGAACGGGAGGGGATGGATCGGGAGGGGATGGAGCAGGAACTGATGGAATGGGAGCTGATGGAACGGGAGCTGATGGAATGGCAGCCCATAGAACGGGAGCTGATGGAAAAGGAGTTGATAGAGTGGGAGCTGATGGAATGGGAGCCCATGGAACAGGAGCTGATGGAATGGGAGCCCATGGAACAGGAGCTGATGGAATGGGAGCCCATGGAACGGGAGCTGATGGAACAGGAGCCCATGGAACAGGGGCAGGGATGCAGCCGGCACCCTGCAGGTACCAGGCAGTCCCTCAGCAGCCCCCCCTGCTCAGAGGAAGTTCCAGCCCTCTAACCTGAAACTTATTGCAATTACCAAAGCAACTGGAATTTTAATCAGCAACGCCACGGAAGTGCTCCTGACCCATCTGCCTGTGTAAAAACCATGCAAAATAGCCCCAAAATCAAACCTGTGGGAGGACTGTGAGTGGCCATCCCCATTTGGTACAGGACACGAGGGCATTTCTCGGCAGCATGGCTGCTCCTGGGGCTCCTAGAGCCACCAGCTCTGCCAGAGCCACTAGCACTGCCAGGCAGGTGGGGCAGGGGAGTTGGGGGACACCGAGCCCAGCTCCGAGCAGGAGAAGGGGCCATGACCCCCGGCTGCATCCCCCAGGCAGCCCTGGCTCCCTCCCAGCATCCCGGCTCAGTACTGCTCCTGCCCAGGTTTCACCCCATCCATTCCTCTGGCCAGGCCCCTGCCCCAGTCCCTGACCTGCCAGGGCCGGGTGCTTGTTTTTGCCTTCCCCGGGTCTGCAGGAAGCAGAAAACTAGTTTAACATCTCATTTATTTCATAGAGGAGAAAGTAATTCCCTGCTGAATGATTGTCCTGAACCAACAATTCAGAAAGCAGGAATTTACAGTGCCTGCCGGAGCCAGGAGTGCATTACTGTAGTGCTGCTCCATGATGGAGCTGAAATATGTTTTTTTTCCTCCTGTTAGCCTGAAGAGAAAAGCCATTAAATATGATTAAGGTTAAGAGATTGCTAAAATTACAAACAGCCGCCATTCAATTATTTTGGTCTATAAAATGCAACACAGATTGGAGTTATTTCTCCGAAATGTGTTTTTAGAAAATAACATAACACAACTAATGTGGTTTGATGTAGCAAATCAGGTTTCAGATACTCCTCGTAATGCAAAACTAAAAGGTTCATAATTTAGCTCAAAGTTCATAACTTGAAGTCGTCAGGTGGCTGCTCTGTTAAAAAAGTGGGGGGCCAAAAAAAAAATCAATCCTGCCCCAATGAATACGCCGTGGAGTTGTCTAAAGCCAGAGAGTCAATCAGTTTTAGCACCCATTAAAGCAAAGACAGAAAAATGCAACAACTTGGCATAACAGTCACACATTTTTTATGGAGAATAAATCTCCCCAGCAGTTTCTGCAATTTCTAACACGGCCTGAGGTGGGTGTGAGGGACGTGCAGGGGCTGGGAGACCCTGCTGGGGTGTGAGAGGATCACGGGGAGGGCTGCTGGGGAGCCACAGAGGCTGTGGGCAGTGGGCAGCACCCACTCCCCTCCACACCTCTGCTTCAGGCAGTGCCAGCCTCACTGTGCCCCAAAGAAACGCACTCCAATGTATTTTCTGTCAGCGAGGTGCAAGGAGCTGAAATAATTGGAAAGTCGGAAAAAAAATGGGGATGGGGATACAGCAACGGCTGGAGACTGGTGTTACTATGGTTAATAAAATATCAGGAATTGCATTATTCTGCTGAAAGCAACACAAACCTCGTGGGGTCTCTGGAGGCTGGCTCCAGAGCCGTTTCCATCAGCAGACTCGAGTGAGCTGGGCATGGAGCCACGTGAGCGTGGTGGTGGAGGGCAGGGCAGGG
This sequence comes from Passer domesticus, assembly GCF_036417665.1. Lineage (NCBI taxonomy): Eukaryota > Metazoa > Chordata > Aves > Passeriformes > Passeridae > Passer > Passer domesticus. Next base: position 7,568,935 of record NC_087496.1, on the reverse strand, counting down.
CAGGGCAGGAGGGGCTGGGGGCTCCTGTTGGGGGCTGCCCCATCCCACAGCCAAAGGAACCATCCCGCTGACCCAGCAGCATTCAGGCCTGGCAAATTCCTGTCTTACAATGATTTCTCACCCCCTGGATGCTGATTACTCACCTGCCAGCATCTGCGTGCCTGCAGGACTCACATATTCCCACTGTGGTTATCCCAACGGCCCAAGGCAATGCCCAGGAAAAACACTCCCACTTGTCAGAGTTTATGCACAAGGTCCTTTTGTAGTGGGTTGAAAAGGGTTAATGTGTGAGAAATAGATCATTTGATGAGTGGCTGTATGATTAGGACCCAACGGATCGATAATTTCTTACAAATGTATAAATAATTCATCCTGCTGATGTGCTTATAATAACGTCTCACGTACCCACGTGTGTCTCACAACTCCTCACTCCTTTGTCAGCCCCACATAAAGACACACAGGGCAGGGAAAGCAAGCAGACCCTCCTGATGTAGCCAGGATTCAGCTGGGCAGGTGGGTTCTCCAGCAGAAATCTTGTTAAAAGCACAGAACCTCAACATCTCACCCTTGTGAAGATGCTGGCAAAGAGCAGCTGATGGATTCCTCAGCTGGTCAGCAGCTCCTTGCCACAAATCCAAACCTTCTCCACCTTCCTGGCAAACACTGGGGTGGTCAGGACACTCTTTCCTCACCTTTTCCACCTCTAGTCCCCCAAAAGGAGCCTTGTGGAAGCACAGCTGGGGAATTTCCAGTATTCCAGGCCAGCCTTCCCCTTCCTGCCCCCATCACCTGGGTGCACACCCTGCACCTCCCTGTGGCTCACTCCCCAAGCAGCCCCTGGGCACATGGGCCAGCAGAGAGCCCTCTCTGACAGGTAATTAGCTGCCGAAAAAAAAGGCAATGAAAAACAGAGCCCGGATTAATAACAAGGCGCACACACATATTTGTCTGGAGATGCACAATGAATTACTTTAATTTACCAAAAGCGCCTGGTTTATCTGCGGATGGGAGCAGATACATCTTCATTTCTGCTCGTCTTTGGGAATTGCAGCAGCAGCTGGGGAGCAAGGCAAGGCTCCAGCCCTTCCCTTCCCTTCCCTTCCCTTCCCCTCCTTGTGCCAGAAAGTGCAGACCTGGCCCTGTGTGCCTGCACCCACAGTGACACTGAGGAGCACAGGCAGGAAGGACAGGGGCAGATGGATCCTGAAAATCATTGCTGTTTTGAGGAGAAAAAGGAGAAGAAAGTGCCACTACTTCAAACTAACCCTATGAACTTCCAGGGGAACTCTGTGTGATGAAAAAGGGGTTAAAATAAAAGCACCATCCAGCCCTGGCACAGGAGCACTGAAGGCAGAGCCATGGGCTGTTCCTGGGACACGTGGCTGCAGGAACAAGGTGGGAGCGAAGGTGAGCTTTGCATTTTCCTTCAAGGCTCATTGCTTTGGAGTTTCAACCTTAAAGCTGAATTTCAATTACAGCACCAGTAATATTCACTTAATGAAAAGTACCATCCTCGCCTGGTGGGCTGCAGCGGGGAGGAAGGAGAGGAAAAAGAGGGATGAAGCATCACTCCTGTGAGACAGGCACCCCACCTGCCCCTGCCCCAGTGCCCCTGGCTCCCAGGATGGTGATGTGGTGCAGGGGACACTGGTGCCAGGCAGAGTTTGGGTGACACAGTTTGAGGAGCTGGGTGCTCACAGTGTTGGCAAGGTCCACCACCATCCCAAGCAGGGCTGGCAGCACAGCTCTGCTCCCAGCTCTCCTCCCACACAGACCAGGCCTCCCTGGCTTACAGGGGAAAACATTGCTTTAGGATCAGGCTTCCATCTGATTGCCATCAAAGGCTCTGGTCACCACCTGTTTGCTTAACACCAGACCTTTCAGGCACCATCAAATCTAACAGGGCTTGACAGATCTGGGATTTAACACAAAGGCCAGACAAATCCGTACGTTCACAGGAGGCCCCAGTGGATGCACCAGGACAGGAGGATTAGGGGAAGGGAAAAGGGAAAAGGAAAGAGGAGAGAGACACTCGCACGGAGCCTGGCTGCTCACTGCCCTGTGCCAGCAGCTCTCTGCCCCTCTCCTCCCCAGCCAGGTGACATTAGCTTGCTTTGCCCACTTTCCCCAGCTCACTCCCCCTCTGGCTGGTGCAGCAAACGCCTGGAGAGCAAAGCCATGAGCAGGGCTGGAGAGCTGGTGAGCCTTGCAGCAGAGCTCGGGCATTCCAGGGTACAAGGTTTATAAACCACTCTTCTCCCTTAGCCAAACAGAAGCTCAAAAGCAGCTGGTCTGATTGAATTACGTGTTTAATATTTAACGAGGGGTCAGGTTAGATAATCAAATAGTCTTTTTTTGTCTGAAAATTAGTCCTGAGGTCAGTACAGAGCCTGCATAACTTCTCCTCTGCAGCAAGGGGGGCTGTTTCTCCCTGTTGCAGTGATCATGGAAGGCTTGGGCAGGGAGCTCAGGAGAATCCCAGGAAAGTCCAAGATGTTTTTAAAATACCATTAGAAAAGAAACATAAAATGCACTTTATCACCAAATGAAAATTTCTTGGTGTCATGGAAACAAAATTTTGGAATTAACAGGTTTGCTTCTGTCGTAGCTTGTTGTCTCACCCTGCTCACGGGAATGAGAAAATGAAGGATGGAGTTGGGTTTGGAAATCCCTGTGAATGGTCACCCAGGCCTGAACCTCTTTTAAATTTTAAATTAAGAGACACAAAGGAACAGATGATTTGTTGTGACAGACTGAAAGGATCGCCCTGGCAGCACGTGGTACCTCCAGCCTGCCCTGGCTGCCCACCCCAACCCCTGGGCTGGCAGGTGAGAGCCACCACAGCTTTTCCTGGGAATGGGAGCCCCCCTGACCCTCCCATGCCAGCAGGGACAGCTCTGCAGAGCCCTGGCCTCCCTGACATCATTTATCTGCAGCTGTAGACAAGCACGTCCATTCTGTGAGCAAATTGGAGCAATGACCAGTCACCAGTAGCAATTCCCAGTAATTAAATGAGAATTAATTGATTAACCAAGCTACGCACTTGCTTTATATATGGTGTTTTTATTAGCAAACCCTAGTTACTTAAGTAATTTCCAAGGCATATTTATTAGCGCTGCATAAATCTGAGTAAACAAGTCATTTTTAATTGTGGGAATAATTAAAAGTGGCCACGTGTGTTTACTGAAGAGCACACCCTGCCAGAGCTGCGTCTGAGGAGGCTTTGTCACCCCAGCCTGGCACCCGGGGCTGTGCCACCTCCTGGTGTAGCCATCCCAGGACCAGTACCCACTGCCCTGGGGAATCATCCCCTTCTCCATAAGAAAATGCCCCTTGTGGGATTTATTTCCCACCAGGACACGCCCCAGCTGGTGCCAGGACTGGGGTGCAGGGGGGCAGCAGCAGAGGAACGTTCTCCTCCGTCCCCCCAGTGTCCCCCACACTCCTCCTCACCTCCCCACCTCACCCAGAAACGTTCCAAAGGCGTTTTTTTTGGGGGGGGTCTCATGATTAAAAAATTGGCTCCGCAATGCTTTATGCATGCATCTGTTATGCTAAAATAACCCTCCTTCCTAACCATGCCCACCTGCTGTCTTTTTCAATTTTAAGTATTTCTAAGTAGCAATCAAATCAGTATAATTTGTTCTTTATCTCAGAAAAACCATTGTGAAAGAAAAATGTGACCATTATGTTACATCAGGGAAAAATACCAGCCCTTTCTTTCCAGCCTTCTCTCTGTTCTATCAGATCTCAGTCGTCATTATGCCCGTCAGATTTAATATTGCTCGAATGCTCCGAGCTTTCTTTAATCACTGCAACCTTTCTGCCATCCCCGAGCTCCCCCCTCCCCGAGGTTAAGGCTTTTTTTTCCCCTTTCTTTTTTAATTCAGATACATAAATACCCATATTAAGGATGCGTTAAGGGTTTCCAGGAGACGGCTGGCGGGCTGTTTCGGGGGCTGGCTGCTCGCAGAGCGCTGCCATCAGCTGCTATTGTGCAGGACGGAGGGGCCGGGGCTGGGAGAGGCAGGATGCTCCAGGCAGGGCCACCACCCACCGCCGGCTCCGGGGGGAGCACAACAACAACCCCGGCAAATATTGATGCTGTAATCAATGCCGAGATTGGGATTGACTGTGGGAACACACCCAGGTCGCTGTAAAAACATCCAGTGCTGCAGATTTCAATAAAGCCTCGGGATCAGAGGGCAGTGGTAAATGATTATTTATAGACTGTGTGCAGAGGCAGGGCAGAGAGGAGCCCATTACAGCTTGGATCAATCCCTCCACGTGCCCGGGGCTGGCTGCGATGCTCTGGGGCAGGCTTTGGGAAGATCTCTCTTTGATTTAAAGGATGGGGCAGCAGAACCTTTCATCCATTCTCAACCACCTGATTCCTTGCAGGCCGAGTCCCCTTTCAGCTCACTGATTACTCAAACATCTCCCCAGATCCCCCAGGTGGTCTCTGGCCACCCTGACTCCCAAACACCCCTCTTGAGAGCACGGCTGGCATTGCTGTGATGGAACTGAGCCCTGATCATGCTTTTTGTCCTTTAGAGGAGCCTCCCCATGCTCTGCAAGCACAGCTGTGGGCTCTGTGACACCTCAGCCCGTGCTGTCTCCATGGACTCATCCCCAGACACGGCCACAGGGACCAGGCTGCCACCAGCACAGATGTGCTGCTCACTGCACCCCGCCACGGGAGGACACTGAGGAACTGGGCCCTGGGAAAATGTGTCCTTCAGCCTGCAGAGCTCAGATCAGCCTTGGCAAGAGTAGATGCTAAAAATACATCCTGTCCTTTCCTTCCCTTTTGACTTCCCAAAAGCCAGGCTAAAAATAAGAGCTATTTGCAGGAAAATCCCCCAGCACTGAGACTCCTTTTCCTCGTCTCTCTTCCAGGACACAACACTATTGCTGTTAAGTGACCTGTGAGCACATCTTCAAGAGATGAGGAAAATGGCACACAAGGTTCAGAGCATTAAACAGGCAGCCAGGGCTGGGGTCAAGCATTTCTGGTGATGAGTGAGCTCCCCCTGCCAGCTCCTCTCCACTGGGAGATCAGCCCTGACCTGCTGACCACACAGCCCAGACTAGGGGGCTGCAGGACCAACCCTCCTGCCAGCACCCCAGCCTCCTCCTCCTTGCTGCCTTCCCACCCCTGCACACCCTGCACACGTGCTCTCCAGCCAGCTCAGCTACACTTCACAGAGTCTAGTTTCCATAAATAAAAATTAAGCAAACACTTAACAAGCGTCATGCATATTAATACCCTCCAGGTGAAGGTTAGCATGAGCTGTGATTGTGGCAAATCCGCATTTGATTAGATTGACTTGAAAACAGGGGAGATAAACAACCCACAAAACCCTAAAAATTACTATAATTTATTCTTTTGACCTCTACGAGTTTCTCAGTTTTATACAGCTTCAGCTTCTTTCCCTGCTCAGGGCACTTCAAAGGAGCAGGTGGTGGCTCATGAGAAGTGGCTCTGGCCTCTTGGATGGCTCCCCACATGTAGACATGGTACAGCAGCTCAGAGTGTTTGGCTCAGCCAGCCCGTACAAAGCTCCTTGTGGAAATGAGAGAGCTGTCACAGGTCCCTGTGCTGAGCCGGGGCTGGGACACGGTGGCTGCTGGGGTGTGAGGGTGGCAGAGCTGCCTTCCCTCACAAGCTGTGTCAGCTCTGACCCGTGGTGCTCAGAGCCACATCCAGCGGGATGAGGCTGGCTTGGGCAGCAGCATTTCCCCCCTGCCAGCCCCCAGATACAAACTCTCCAGCAGATCCTTGCAATAACCTTCCTGGAGCCCGGGCAGTTCCTGCTGGGCCCCGGCTCACATCTGGGCGAGTGCAGATGTTTTACGAGACCCCTCACGGGGTGAACAAAGCATCTCCCAGCTCCAGAGCTTTGCCCAGCACAGCAGCCAGTGTGAATGCCACCCAGTCACTGCTTTCCCCAGCCTCTAACCCGAGCCATAAAGGACATTCCAGCTGCAGACAGAGCCACAGCAGCTGCTCAACAAACCCGGGTGAAGAAGCTGCAGCAGGATCCAGCTGCGGCTGGAAGTTCTCCGCGGGGTCCCTGCTCACTGCTGAGCACAGGGCGCAGTTGCTGAGGCAGAGGGGCCGCTGTTATTCATTCCCGTCCCGTCTGTGGTGACAGTGTTAATCACAGCGGGCTCTGGGAGAAGGATGCTAATGAAGATGTGACGCGGGCAGCGCCGTCCGCAGCCATTTCTCAATTCATTAGCATCCTGTCACTCCGAGGGGCGACCGCAGAGACCTGTGTTCCCACCTTTCACCAAAACATGACAGGATAATAAAGCAATACTATTTTTACTGGGGAAAAGCCAAGAACGTTCCTTAAGCTCAGTGTTTGTTGTGGCGAGTCCCTAAAACTGGGAACAAAACCCCAGCACCCAACCGAGCAACAAGAAACTGCCTTGCACCCCTGGCAGGACACACAGAGGTAGGTCCAGGAGCCCCATTCCTCCTTCAAGGTGCTGCTATACCCACGGCAAGGAGCAGGGAATTGCATGGAGTGAGCCTGAAAAGCTGGGTGGGTGTCCCAAGGCAGGACAGACCCTGCTGGAAGCTCCTCCAGCGCCGATGTCCTCACACCTGCACAAACTCTTTATTGGTGGCAAGGATGTGGAGGAGGGAACAGGCAGCAAAGCACAACAGAAAAACTCAAATCTCGGGATCTGAGGTCCAGGGTGTGCTCCACCAGCCAGACAATTGTCCATGTCCCCTAATATTTGTGCTCCACATCACAGCAGGTGAACGGGACCTCTTTGGCAGGGCTGATCCATTCCAGCAGCTCCACAGCAAGAACAGCCCATTTCTCTACTGAAATCACACCACACCCTCAGGAAAGTTGCAGCATGCTCTGACCAGCTTTTGGTTAAAAAATACAGCCCTTTGAGCACTCTCATGGGTGCCTGAGGTAACGTGATAATAATAAGGCAGGTTTCCACCCTAGCTCTGCTCTGGGCAGGCTTCCACGCTGTTTCCATCACTGTGACACCCAAACTGCGTGCCTCTGCTCTGACCCTGTGTCATTTGTTACCAGCAAACATTCAGATGAGCTGTGAAGCTCATGCAAACACTAAATCTGGGGAGGCACAGTTTTTGCTGGTATCTGTTCTCTTGACAGTGGCTTCATCATCCTGTTGGGAACAACAGCAGCACAGCGTGAGCCAAGGATAGCAAACAGCTGGCACAAAGCCTTGGAAAATATACCTTGTGCCCACCCCAAAACCACCTGCCTGGCTGATTTGGGATGCAGCCATAGCCCAAGTCAGAGGATGCATTTGCAGACACTGGAAGCAGGCAGCCAGGTTCCAGCCTGGGGCTCGTTCTCACCCTCGGCAGGCAGGGAGGGCAGTGAGCCACATCTCCCTCTCTGCAGCAGGGACGAGGCACTCACCCTCCTCTGGCAGGGTCTCCTGAGACCCCGAGGGGCTGCTGCAGCTGGGGGTGTGATGGGGTCCCGTGGGGGGCAGCCCAAGCCTGCTGGAGCAGTGACAGGGGCTGGTGGGGAGCTCTGCAAGCTGGAGCATTCCAGCTAGGGAAATTAAATTACACTTTGGAAGGTGGAACGATGTGCCTGGCTTTGAATGGCAGCATCTGCTTTCAGTGAGATGCTGGTAAGCAGCAAGTTTGGCAGATGCTGGTGTGACAAAGCAGCCAGGAGGTCCCTGGCCATGTCAGCTCCCTGAATCCAGGAGAAATCCCATTGCCTCCCCTCCTGTAAGAGCTGAGCAGCAGTCGGTGCTCTGAGGCAGAGTGAGGCAAACACGTGTTGGCAGCACCTGGACAGCACCAGAGACCTCGCACTTCTCTGATTGAATTTCTCTCCTCTGGATCCCTCCTGGCTCCCCTGCCAGCCTCAGCTGCAGCACAGCAGCCTGAGCTGGGAGCACACAGCCAGCACACCCAGCCCTGCTCCTGAGCCTCCCCGGGGCTGGCAGCTCTCCACAGCCATCCCTGCCTCCCGAGGGCAGAGAGCTTTTGTGGGTGAGGGGGGCGAGCCACAGCTGGGGGATCACCACGGGAGAGGAGGCACAGCGAGATGCAGAGAGGCAGGCAGGGAGCAGGAGCACATCCAGAGCCTGCCCATTTGGAGACACAGCCGTGCCAGGACCCACATGGGGGTCCCACCCCTGTATGGAGCCACCCAGCAAGGACAAGTCTGCAGGAAGAAATCTTCTGAAGCAGCTGACAAGGAAAATGCGTTTGCCGCCCTCCCAGATGAAAGAAATTGTTCAGTGCACACTCTGACAATACAGACCTCTCCTGATCTGATGCTCACTCCTCTTGAAAACACTCAAAAAAGGAATAATCTTGCTCCCCATCCTCCTCTCACAGGCTCGCACAAAGGCACCAGCTCCTCTCCATGTCTTTTTTTTTTTTTAAATAAAGACCATGCACTTCCATTTAATTAAAAGTATCTACGTAGGAATGAGATTAATTAATTCTCCTTCTACCCAAGAGCCCTCTCATTGTGCTCACTTAAATGAGGTTTTAAATGTTGTCTGTGTGCCGTATCTGGGCCAGTTGTCTCCAGACAACACTTGGGGTGTTCTTGCAGCTCGTGCTATGCCACCCTGCATCTCCTACACGGAGATGAAGAGCACAGGCCCAGCCCCTCCCTGCTCTGGAGGATGTTCAGAGTGGAGCTCAGGACCTCTCCAAGGGTCTGCTCACCCTCCCAGCAGCCTGTACAGTCCAGGACACAGGCAGGCTCCACACCAGGCTGGAAATGCCAGGAGGGAGCTGCCAAGGCTGGGGCACAGTGCAGGGGAAGCAGAGCTGGGACAGGAGCTTGTGCCCCACAGCACTGGCGCTCATGGTGAGTGAGGAGCACCCAGGCAGCCCCTGAGCCCCTCCCAGCACCAGCTCCAGCTCCTTTGATGCAAACCAGTAATTCAGCAGCCTGGGGGATGCTGCTGCCCAGGCTGGCACTCTGTAGGCACCCACCCATTCCTCTGCACAAAGACGCTGAAGGATGACAGCTGACATGAGAACTCAGCTTTAACCATCCCAAGCAGAAGGAAAGGGAACAAAGAAAATGGACAAGCTCCTCAGTTATGGAGGGGTGGCCTCAAGCAATGCTGCAAGAATGGCTGTGTCTGTTCTGCCTGAGGAGTGGCACACACACTCTGTACCCAAATTCCACCTTTCTGCTACTTGGAGCTGCCTGTGATCGTGGCAGGGAGCCCTGCTCTCCCCTTCTCCCTGGCAAATTCATGTTTGCACCCCACTCCTCAGAGGCAATCCATGTTTCACCCAATTTCCCTGTGATAAATCTGTATCTGAGTGCCCATGGCGAGCCTGTGGTGACTTTGTTCACTCAGATTAGCTCCACACAGATTAGCTGCTTGTGGCACTCAGCCAGTTCACATGGATTTCTGATAAATGTTTCGAAAGATTTTTCTGACTTTGGGGGAAAAAAACCCAAAAACCTGAGAGGAATGGAGGGGAAGAAGAAAGAGAGTCTTTGCCTGCCCACAGTGCAGATAGCACTGGAGATGTGAAATATTCATTGCCTTTCAAACAGGCAGGGTCAACAGGCTGGAAACACTTCTCTACCCCAGGTGACAGATCATCCTTTTTCCCTGGCCCCACCCTGGCAGCAGCTCCTGGGTCTCCCTTCTTTCTGCACCATCCCACTGCCTACCCTGGAGAGGCCAGGGCTCCATGGAAGGGTGCTGCTCCTTCCTCTGCACCCCGAGGAGGACTGGGGGCTGCAGGTGGGTCTTTAAAGCCGATTTGGGATGGCCAGGCAGCACTTCCCTCCTCCCAGTTTATATCTCTGCAGCAAATACAGTAAATTCGGTGGATCGCCTTAACCTTTGGTGCTGTCTCTCCCCTGTAACTCTAATCTTTTATTCATCTCAAATGTGAGCAAAGACTTTCCAGATAGTGAAGTGACAATGAGACTGGCAGGTATGTCACCTTTTGGTCACTCAGGGGGCTGTGGATGCTCTCGGTGCCACCTGCAGCCCCCACCTGAGCAGGAGCCTGGCGCTGCCCTGGGCTGGGCTCAGTGACGATGAGGATGAGGATGCAGCTCCTGTGAGAGCCAAGTCTCCCCCTGGGACAGCCAGGGCTGGCAGAGAGGAGCACAGAGCCAGACAGGGCTGGGATCTGCCTGGGGATGGAAATTTCCAGCATCCCTTTCATGCACCCGTTTGCTCTCTGCTGGGTTTCTCTGCCTGCCATTAGCCTTCAGAGCTCTGATTTGTCGGCCTGTCATTTGGACAAATGTTGACGGGCAGAAACAAGCAGGGCTCTCTTTCCCCCCCTCCCCTTTTCTCTCTTTTTCCACCTTCCACGCTCTCCACTGCCAGTGAGAACATCAAGGGAAAAGGATGAACAACTGACCCATAAAATAAATACAGGGCTTACAGTTTCTGATAGAGATTAAATATTGTAGGAGTCATGACTAGATAAAAGCCAGTGGAAGGAAAAGCCTCAGACCTCAATAGAGCATTAAATAAAAAGAAAGCAGCACATATACACACACCCAGACACAAGAAGATGTGCTGCAAGATTTATGGGGAGTTTGATAATCTGAACTGGTTTTGCTCCAAGCAGACTCACCCCAGGAGTGCAGCTCACACACAGCCCTGAGGAGATGAGCAGAGGCAGAACGTGGCTCTGCCTCACCCTGTCCATGGGCTGGCAGCCTCTGCCCCAGCCCCAGAGAGCCCCCAGTGCTGGGGGCACATTGGAGGGGGTAGGTGCTGGCAGCTCCTCCAGAGCTCCAGGGCTTTGATGGGGACATTTGCCATGATGTGCTTGTGACCCAGCAGGACAAGCTGATGCTCCAAGGATTTCCACTGAACACACAAAGGGTCCAGGAACCTCAGCCAACCCTGCTCCCTGCTCCTCATTCCCCTTTGCCTCACTGAAAACTGCCTGCTGAGCTGTCCCATGACCCAGCTCCCAAACCTGGAGCTTGCCTGGCCACCACAGATTTCATTTCCCCTCCCTGAGCTTGCAGAGCTGTGGAGTTTGGGGTTTGCTCTAAAGCAGCCTGCTAGCCCTGGCACGAGCCCTGGGGTCCAGGGCAGAGCTCGGGGCAGGGCTGCTGCCCCAAGCCTGCAGCAGCTCCCCTCCCAGGGCCAGGAGCACCCTGAAGCTGCAGCCCAGCAATCAGGCAAACACCAGGCAGCAAAAGCGGCAGCACAGCGAGAGCTGGAGCCGCTCTTGGCAGCAAATTAGACATTTAAAAACTGAGGAGAGCGAGTGGCAAAGATTAAATGCGTTATAGATTTGCTGGAGGAGAGGCGAGAGAAGCAAAGGTGGATCATTGACACCCCTCAGGCAACTGGGTGAAGATTTGTTTATGTACTGGTGTGTAATCAAGTAGGAATGAATGCGAGACACGGGGCCTTAATTTTTCATTTGCAATCAAGGCCACACACACACCTTTTCTTAGTCACAGAAAAACACTGCCACGCTCCCTGTCCCTGCTCAGCAGCATTACCCAGAGAAGGGACAATTACCAGGGATAATGGGGCTGATTGCGGACAGAGCAGTGGGGGAAGGACTCGGGGCTGCAGGGAAGGGCTGCCTGGCTGCGGGTGTGGGAAGCAGCCTGTGCCCAGCAGGTCCCAGTCACCACTGCAGGATGCTCTGGGCACCGTGCTCCCCTGGCTGGGAGCAGGTCATGTGGAAGAATGAGCAGAGCATGGACAAGGGGCATGTCAGAGGAAGGACAAGGTCTGAGCAAGCCGTGCCCCAGTGCAGGGCACGGGACAGCACCTTCCATCCTGGGAACACACACGGGGAGCAGGTACAGAGAACAGAAAGCTGACCACGGGCACGGAAAACAGTGCAGAGGAGCTGGAACTGAGAAGGGAACAAAGGCGCAGGGTGCAGGAAAGAACACGGAGAGCCACAGGCTGAAGATTACCTTCTCCATCTCATTGAGATTCCCAGGCAGGCCCCATTTGGAGGAGCTGCTGCCAACCTGTCGCAGCTTGGAGGCAGCGAGGTGCCGTCCCCGGGGGAGGCTGAGAGCCGAGAACAGAGGAGAGAGGAGGGCGTCTGATCAAATATTCCCTTTACTCCTGGCAGCCCTCACATCTCCCGCTCGCTCGCTCCCTGCCTGCCCCCGGTGTGCTCGGGCAGGCGAGGTGGGAGCTGCGGGAATCCCGGAGGAATGGTGCTGCTCTGGCAGGTGCTTAACCCGGGGCACTGGAGCCGAGGGCTCAGCAGCCCGGGTGTGACACAGCACCTGCACAGGTACCCCTGCAGCCAGGGATTCCCACTTTGGGGCAGTTTGTTGAGGAAGAGGAGGGCATCCCGCTCACCCCAAAGGGTGCTGAGAGCCAGCACCGGAGGACTTGGGTCAGCACTGGTACTGCTGGGACACAAAGCAGGAAAATAGGATTTCCAGGATTTCTCTGGGGAAAGGGCATAGAACAGCTCGGAGCAACTCTGCCAGCCACCACAGGGAGTGAAGTCTGGAGGCAGACGTGGGTCTGGCTCACAGGTGTGTCCCAAGGCAGGAACGAGACATCCCAGGGCTGCTGAATCCCTTCATTCTTCCAAAGGGCTGCTTCCCCACCTTCTGGGGTGCAGGGTGTCCCCCAAACCACACTCAGGCCTGAACCCTGCTCACCTTGGGCTGCAGAGCTGAGGGACTGTTGAATGGCATCTCTCCCTTCCCTTTCCTATCTGCATTCTGCATCCCTGCTCCATCTGTAGGCATTATTCCTATGCTGCCCACATCTCTCCAGGTCTGTGACTTACAGGGCTGCTCTATCCTGCACAACAGGATAAGGAACCGGTGCAGGAGAGCAGGCTGTGGGCAGGCAGGCAGAGGCACACGGGTTACAGCTGATGTTCATGCCGCTCAGCCCGGGCTGACAGGGAAAACAGATGGAGAGCTCTGCAGCCAGCACTGGAGCCCTGAGCAGAGCACACCCATCAGTCCATCAGCCCCTGGGGATGGACAGGATGAGCCTGGAGGGGTGAGCGAGGAACTGACCTGACACAGGACAGGGAGACATCCTGTGAGGCACTGATGGTGTCCCCAGTCACAGCAGCTCTCAGGGTCTCTCCAGGAGAGCCTGTGCTGGGCAGGACTGCTGAGCTCCCATCCTTCTCCTCGCTGGCACAGCTGGATCTGAACACAGTTTGCTTATTTAACTCGAGCTCTTTACTGCACTGAAGTTTGCTTATTCAACTAAAGTTTATTTTTTCACATAGTGTTTGTTGGCTTGGCTAAAGCTTATTTTTCTTCCCAAAACCTGTTTGTTTACACAAAGCCTGTTTATTTAACTGAAACAGACCAAGGAGCTCCTCAGTTTGCAGCCCAGCTGCAGGGCGTGCAGAGCTCTGCAGAATCCCCTTCCCTGCCTTTCCCCACAGGACCCTGCCAAGCCCCTGCCCTGCTCACGGTGGGCACAGCTGTCAGGAGAGACCTCGAAGTGCTGCAGGGATCACCTCCACGGCTGACTGGAACAGAGCAAGCCCAGTTTAAACCCTTAGTGGTCAGTGCACTGGAATTCTTTCCCTGGTTACACTAATTCAGATGTAAATTTTTAAGCCAGGCGTTGGGGTTTAGATGGAATTCACATTTTCCCTTCACTGCCAGATAAAGCTGCTGGGACACAGCTCTGGGTGTCACACGTGCCCCTGCCCGATCGATGCCACCTGGAGCAGGTGTTATCCCAGGTGGCACAGCACCAGCAGCTGCCTGGAAAATGGGATTGGATCTTCAGAAAAAGCTATTAGCCCCTTGTCAGGACCCTCTGATGAGAACTGACTGGCCAGCACGGATCGATGCTGCCAGCTCACGCCTCGTCCCTGCTCCCGTGTGTTTCAATCACCCAGGCCAGGATCAGGTACACCTTACCTGACGTGAGTTTAAGTGTCATTTGTTGCTAATTACTTTACGTGGCATAAGGTTTTCGGCAACTTCAGCCTGGCAGAACAGGCTGTAATTACACAGACTCAGATACACAGTTAAAACAATTCCTCCCTGTATTTGGTTAAAAAGGGAAGAAAATTAAGAACTGTATTACTGACCTAGTAAAATAATTTTGCAATTAGGACCAAATGACTTCTGCAACTTGTGAAAATGTGAAATTCAGGGCAAAGACTACATTCTTATTTGAGGTAATGATGATTTTCTTCATTTTCATAAAATCCTGGCAGTGTCCTCAGCTCTGTGTAATGGACCAGGCTCAGCAGCTGTGGGGTCAGGTATGAGGAGTGTGTTTCTGCAGGGGGTCACAAGATATAGGGGTCACTAAATTTTGTTGGTCAATTGTTACTCTCCAGCTTTCCCCATCCAAATTCTTTGTATCTCAGTGTCTGAGAAGTTAATGCAAAGGGTTTCATCAGGTACCTGGATCCTGCATGTTACAGGTACAGTTTCCTGCCACCTACTTGTAATGCCTGCGTAGGGCCAGAAAAGCAAAGGACCAGAGTGTTTAGGTTCAATGAGAAGAAAAGCACCACTAAATAACCTCAAAACCCTGAAAGATGTGGACCCCTGAGAGGATAAATTACAGACACCACAAGTGTGAGACACAATTAGTGCTGGCTTAAGGAGAAAACCATCGTGAGCTGGCATCAGCCACAAACCTCTTCTGCACTGAAATAATTGCAATAGCCATGGAAACCATCAAAGCTGCTCTGCTCATTTCAGGTAAGAAAAGAGCGAGCTGCTTTTTTGGCTCTCCTCTATGGTTTTTCCCTCAGTGTCATGATTTTGCTCAGAAAAACATTATTTGTGACATAACCATGAGATGCCCCGAGTGCTCAAGAGCTGGACAGTGGCCTTGGTCTGGCACACACACCTGGGTCTGCACGGCCCCTCGGGGGCCAAGCACGCTGATTTCTGCACGGCTGTTCTCGGTGTGATCTCCTCAAAAAGCAATTGTCTTCCTCCTCATCCTTTGTGCAAAACATAAAAGATTAATGATTCTAATTTCAGTGCTGCAGCTGCCTCGCAGCCCGGGCTGGGGGCTGTGGTGGGGGGAAGGCAGGAGGGGGAGAGCTGGCTGCCCGAGGCTGAGCGGAGCCACAGGATCCTTCCAGCAGCGGCGGCTGCAGGAGCCGCGCGTCTGGACATCGGTGTCACTCCTTGGAAACGCCAGGTGCTCCACAGACACCTGCCAGGAAATCTGGCAGCACCAGGACGGAATGGGAGACAAGAGCAGGGCAAAGAAACTCGTGTATTTCAACACTTACCTTCCAAGGGAGGATGTAAATATTTGCTATTAAGAACTTGTGTACTGACCTACCCCAGCCTGGTGTCAGATCAATTTTCTCCAAGGCATTATTCCTTAAATAAAATAATTTAGCAATTATAAACAAGAAGCTTATGAAATCTGCTCTATATTATATGCAGGTTCAATGCATCAGGTTTAACTCCTTTTATCCTAGTGTTGAGGGTGACCTGCTCAGCCCCAGCTCCTCCTGCCCATGTTACTGCTGGAGCTCCAAAAGTGGACTCAGTAACAGCTGGGATAAAGAGTGCAAAACAAGGTCTAGTTTTGTAACATTAACTTTTTTTTATTAAGAAGACAGATATTTTATAGTACTTCTTTTCCTTTGTAAAAATGGGATACATGAACCAATACAAAATGTGAATGGGAACAGATGGATATGTATTTTCTTACACTGTAACATCTTCCATGGACACCTTAAAACAGAACTGGCCTAAGGGGAAAAAATAAAAAGGCCGGGTAAATAAAGAACAAGGTTGTTTATCATCAGTTCTGCGTTCTTCATTTGTGATCCTCCTTTAAACAAGGTTGTTCTTTCTTCACGCTTCAAAGTCCTAATGATCTAAA
Source organism: Passer domesticus (assembly GCF_036417665.1). Classification (NCBI taxonomy): domain Eukaryota; kingdom Metazoa; phylum Chordata; class Aves; order Passeriformes; family Passeridae; genus Passer; species Passer domesticus. The sequence goes on along the minus strand of NC_087496.1, from coordinate 7,553,116 downwards.
GCTGTACAAAGTAATACTCAACAATACATTTCAACAGTGCACTGTATACTGAAGAAAAAATACATAAACCGATATACAACTAAAATTAATAATTTCCTGTTTTTTCTCCTGTTTTTATGTGTGTGATTTTTTTTTTATTTTTTATTTTTCCAATGCGTGGGGCCGAAATTTTGCAATCTACCTGAGACGGAAAACACCAATCAAACACATGAACCTGAGACATGTCAACATTGTAAGTCAAAGTTACATCGGTAACACTGCACTACGGTACACTTCCAAACAAATATGGGCTGCTCAAGGCCAGGATGCCCGTCCCGTGCCGCCGCCGCCGGGCCACGGAGCCCCTGGCTCCAGCCTGGCTGCTTCTCACCGCGATGGGGTTTGGCAATGGTGCTGAGGGCTCAGGAAAGAGCTGCGCTTGACAAAAGCTGCTCGGAAAAATGGGTGTTTTTTCCGCGAGGTTCTGCTCGTGGCGAGGGGGAAAGACGGAATACTGCTGGGGAACGGGCCCGCGTGCTGCGCCGGGCCGCCCCGTTCCCAAAGGAACCCCACACTGTAATGGTTCTGCCAAAAAACAGCAATTAAAAAACAAACGCACGAAAATGGCCCCCCCACCCGAAACCCGTAAAAAAATCCCCAAACCTGACACTAAGATTAATGCTTTCCTTAAATAAATCAGATACATTTGCCACATAAACACAATAAAAAAGTATCGCTCGAAATCCATGATTACTCACCAAAAAAAAGTCAGCATATATAACTTTATACCGTCTTCCCGCTGCAGTTTGCTACCTGTCGCTTACAATTCCAATTGAGCCAGAGTCTCCTGTGCACCTATGGCTTTAGTGGTCATTAGCACGCTCGTTTCAACACAAATTCCCGCGTTTTACTCAGCAGGTAGAAAAAAAAGGCAGTTTTGTTCATCCAGCTGCTCTCCAGGTCTGGGCTCACACGTCAGAGGGGCTTTACCTGCTCAATCCATGGCCGCCAAGTGGGGAGAGGATGAGGAGAAGCCCCTGCATCCAGGAGGGCTCTGCCTGCCCAGCAAGGACCCTGCTCCTGCATCCCCACGGCCAAGCAGCGCCTCTGCCGAGCTCCAGCCCATTTCCCAGCCGCCACCATCGAAAGCACCTGAAACAGCCACAAAAGGGGGCTTGGGGGGTGTTATCCGAGCCATGACGGCAACAGGGGAACGGGACATGGGCACACTGAACTGCAAACTACGCATCTAAAATGTGCTGGTTCTCCTCCGATGAGCTCGAGTTCTGAACGGAAACCGGTGAAGAGAAAAAAGGGGAAACACCTTCAGAGAAACGCACCTACTCCACGGGGTCCCAGCTGGCAACTCCAGAAACAGGAAAGGGGAAACGAAGAGCCACAGAAACCCGAAGGGAACTAACGCACAGAAGCCCCTCTTCTTCCCAGCCTCCCCCCGACCCGAACGAACAGAAATTAAACAAGGCACAGAATCTTCTGCAAATGACTTCACTAAACTAAATCCAAGCTGGACTTGGCCAAAAAAAGAAAACCCAAACGAACTGAGGTGTCAAACAGCAGAGTGTACTTTACGAGGAATATTTTTACACAGCAAATCCCAGACCTTCCCGGCCTCACCGCTCTCCACCCATTTGCTTTTTTTTCCTTAAAAAAAAAAGACACAAGCTGGTTGCAACTTCCAAGATCACTTTGTCTTTGTAGCGTTTAAATAGGGCCAGTAGTAACCGTCCACAGTTGGACACCTCATGGGAACCAAGGCTGCTCTAGATGAAGTACTCTTTCTTTTCCTCGGAGTTGTTTTGTCCCCCCTCTGCGTTGATGATGGCTGTGTCTGCGTCGGCCGCATCATCTGCTCCTTTGGCTTCGTGAGTGAAGTATGTACCTGCAAGGGAAGTGGAGGCTGCGTGACTCCTCGGGGCTCTTGGTGTGGTGCTGAGGGAGCGATCAACAAAGGAAACAAAAAGTGCTGCTGGGAGAGAAAGTGGGGGGTGTGTCCCATCAGACATGACAACACCACGACTGAGGGGACACACGAGCCTGGCCTTTCATCCTCCAGCTTTGGCCTCTGTCTTACCTTTATGTCTGGCAAAATATCGCCCTAAAATGATGAGCAGGCAAAGCATCGCAAAGACGACGACGGCCACGACGCCACCAACCACGGCATGGTCCACACTCCGTATGGCCCCTTCCTCACCTGCGCGGGAATCTGTTGAGATCAGAAGAGGAATAAGGATTGGGGACTCACCACCATGCTCTCGGCAGGCTCTGGCTGCAGCTGCTCTCAGGATGGGAAGAGCTGCCCTCGGGCTCTCCAGAGGAGCAGGGGTGAAGCACGGAGCTAACTAGACAGATGAGTTCAGGCAGAGGAGCTTTCTCCGGAGCCGAACTGATCTGGCGGCTCGACTCGCGAGGTGTTTTCCGCTAAAAGCAGCAGCACTATGACTACGCACGTGGGAGACAGCTGGGAGAGGGGAGGAAGGGCACGTGGAGTTGTTGGTGGGGATCTATTTTGGGAAATTTCCCTATAGTGCTCCCCAAATCTCAGCCTTCTTGGCGGATGGGGCACGGAGAAGAGCAGTACAACATGGGAATATTAATCATTAGCTCTGAGAAATGTCATTAACAAGTGCCCTGTTGAAAACATTTCAACTTCCCAAAACACTCCTTGCCCAAAACCCAACCCACCCAGCATGGAAAATGTGTTTACAACCATCCTCTGCCCCAGCTGAACTGGGTTCCACCATGAACCCTCACCTTTACTGTCCAATGCAACCCACAAGCACACAGCCCTCCTGACCCAAAAGCTAACACCCAGTCTGAGGCCGACAGTAAGCAGTAACTGTACAGTGCCTCCGACTGCTTTACTGCGTTTATTTAACTCCTCACCACACAATTAGTTTCCTTTCAGAAGCACCTCTCCCTCGGGATGCCGTCACCTGGGAGAGGGATGACTGATGTGGCGGAGGAACAGCTCCGGAATGAACCCCGGATGAGCTATGGCCATGTAAAATGAATGTATAGCAGTGTAAACAATTTTAATTTAAGAACGCAGCTACATCAACCCTCGCTGCAATCCTAATGGCAACTGAGATTTATAACGCAGTAAAAAACAATTATTCTCCCGCTGATTAATACATTAACATTTTGGAATAGAAGCTAAACCATTGTCTCTTTTTTTTTAGTGAGTCAAGCGCGACACCTCTATTAAAATGATTTACTGGCCATACCTTACAATTTAAGCACAGCAGCAACAGAAACGGTAAAAATCTTTTAACTTTACATGATTTGTGAAGTCATATGTGAAGGATTTACCATTTAAATCTTTCACTACAAGAAGCACATGGCCCATAAATCTGCCCTGCCTGCGCCTGCCTGGACACCTCGGAGAAATGCGTTTTGCCAGGACGACTGAGAGAGCAAATGCAAGTCAATTTTTAAGAAAGATTTATCTCCGTCTCCCTCCAAAGAACAGAGCAAATCTCTGAAGCCTCCACCTCTAATAATATTTGAAGTTTATCGATCAAGCGTACAGATCCGTGACAGCTAAAGGTAATGGGGCTCTTTTGAGCTGAGACCTGATACAAAGCTTTCGAGCAGCAGCTGGGATTTACGCTTTCTATCGATATTTCCAATTCTGCTCCAAGATTAAGGACTGAGGGACCCAAGTAAATAACTGGGGACCAAGAGCACCATAAAGCGCCTTTTAATTAAAACAATTTAAGAAAAAAAGCCCCTTCGAGTAACCTCTGAGAGCAGGAGCCCCAGTGTGGGCAGCAAGATGCTGGGATGAGCTGGGGTGTGGTGAGAGACACTGTGGAGACCCTTCCAGCAGCTTGGCTGATAAGGTAAAAACTGCAGCCAAAAAAGATTATTCCCCTGCAAACCAAGAGCACAGCAAAGGGGAACCTTCTGTCTCATCTCCAGCGGGAGCAGATCATGCTGTGATCACTTCCCAGCATCTGCTCTGTGGCAAGCTGAACATCCCTGCATGCTGAGGGAAAGGTGCCCATGGACACTCATGGGGTGCTGAGCTGATCCCGTGCCCAGGCACAGGATCTGCTGCTTGCCCAGGGTGGCAGCTGGGAAAAACCTGTCACACCAGGCATCCTGGGAGCCCCCACTCCACTCCAGCTTGGCTGATCTGGCCTCTGTGAACCTGCTTTCTGCAAAGCAGCTAAACTGGCTCATCTGCCGGAGCAGCTGCTTTAGGCACGCTTCACTCCATTTTTTTCTTATTTTTTTAGAAACTTTGCACCCAGTTCCGCTCGGTTGCTTTCGGAGCAGCCAGCAGCATCCCAGCCTGGGCGGATGAGTGCCTTGCTGACATCTGGAACAGCTGAGGGGCATAAACATGCTGAGTTACGGCTCCGTAATGTGCTTCCAGCAGGATTTTGCATCAAGAGGCATTTTTTCTTCATCATCATAAATTAAGGTTGTGGAAAGACGAAGCCGCGTGTTCGTGCTGGCGGCGGCAGCCTCCACACCGTCCCACTGCATGGAGACAGGGCTGTGCCAGAGCCCTGTGCCTGACACATCCCTCTTGTCCTCCCTTTGCATGGCACCGTGCCAAGAGCAGGGAGCGAGGGTTCCCCTGAGAAGGGACTTTGGCCTAAAGCCCTGCCAGGTTTGCTCAGCAGAGTTGTTAAGTGTCAGTTCCTCTGCTGAGACGTGCAGGGCCGTTTTTCTCAATTGCTCCTCTTAAGGAAGACCCCTGCGAGGTGCCAGCCCCAAGAACGCTGTTATACAGGTGGCTAAATACATCTTCAAGCTTGCACATGGCCTAAAACATTCCTCCTGCAGCATCTCCTCTGCTTGCCTCCAGCCCCTCATCAACCCTGCATGCTCTGGCAGCATGACCCAGCAGCCAGAGCTCTGCCTGCAGGCATGGCAAAGCCCAGACCCACCGCCAGTGACTCTGACACTGCTCCCAGCAAACCCGTCTGTGTGCCACCAGCACAGGAGCAGCCCCTCCACATCCCGCCCCTCGCTATTTCTTTGGTAATTAACAAAGTGTCAGGTCTATGGAACAAGGAATAATTCCCCAAAGCCAAAGAGAGACTTGACCTTAACAACCGGAATCTGCTTTAAATGCTGTCTCCAATTCACCCAAGCTATTCCCGCCTCCTATCTCTGATTAAACCAGAAATCACAACTTTATTGCTGAAGAGGGAACAGTTGAGATGGCAGGAACTGACAAAATGCCACATTATTTGCTAATCCTAATATGTTATTCTTCCTCAAGATTTGCTTTTCTCAGCACCAATTCAATTACAGATGCTACAAATCCTTCTGACATTTAATTCCCTCTTGTCAGGGTGCAGTAAATGTATACATGCAGAGCTTTCCCATTAGGATGTTAATATATATTGGAGCAAGCTGGATCCTGGCCTCTCCAGCGAATCATCAGGAATTTTCCTACTAGGGTTTTGTTTTGGGTTTGCTTGCGAATTTTTGTGGGTGGGGCAGAAAGAAGGAGGGAAGGGCAGGGAAGGCAGAGACATCACAGCATGTTGTCAGCAACATGCCCCCTCAGGGCTACTCTGCAGCTACGGTGCACCTTGGCTGAACCGTTTTTGGGTCGATGCTTTGCTTGGCACCAAAGCACCTTAAAGGAAAACTGCAGCGGTTTTCCAAGTACAATCCACTTGCCAGAGCTGAACTCATGCAGGAAAAAAAATCAATTTGTCTTCCCACGTGCTGTGCTGCTCCCCCAAGGGACTGGCATGGCTGTGCCCCACCACAGGGGATGCCAGGGTTCCATGGGATGCAGTGCTGAGCCCATCTGCCCCTGGTGCAGGTCACTGTACAGCAGCAGCAGTGCTCCAGTCTCTTCTAGGGTGGCCAGGCAGAGACTTGGGTAGCTTGAAATTTATTTTTGCTGATTATTTTTGCCAACTGCTCGTGTAATCATCAAAATAGTGATTACACTGCTGGAATGGCAACCTTGAAGTTTTCCTTTAAACAAAAAGTGCGGCTCAGCAAAGAGCACATAGACAGGAGAGGAAGGGGTTTGGGACTGCTTCCTACTCATCACAGAACTAAGGAACTAATTCCAGAGGTTAGGAGCAGTACGGAGCAGATGCTGAGCTGGGGATTGTCCATCTAAGTACTGATCATCATCATCTGTGACTCACTCAGCTATGGGGGCTTTGAGGGACTCTCTTAGAAAGTGAATGTTCTAATGATCTCCAGGTTTCTATCATTTCTGCCAATGAAAGTGTTAAACCAGCTTTCTGTGGGCTCTCAAGAAAAATGCTGGTGGTGGTAAGAGCAGCACTCTGACAGTCTGGGTCAGTGCTTACACTGAGTTTAGCAGAGGGAAGACTGCTCCCAACTCCTCAATTCCATTTTAACGAGGCTTTAAATATAGATGTACCTATGAATATTCCACTTTTTGTCAGCAGCAGCATCTCAAGAGTAAAGCAAGACTGGCTTGGACCAGGCTGCCTGTATTTTCAATCTCCTTTCCACCCACACTAACAGCTTCAGACCTATTTGGGTCAGACCACCCCACGTTTACCTGCAGTGCTCCCCACGCTGCCAGCAGCGGGTCCCGCGAGGCTCGAGCGGCGGCTTTGGCCTCACCTTGCTGACGGGAGCCCTCTGCACACACGAGGGCTGGGAAGGGCACTCTGCACCCCTCGAGTGCCCAGGGGCAGCAGCTCCTTCCAGGACCTCCTGCAGCCGGGACGAGCCGGCTGGCACGGCTCCTGACATCGCTGCTGTGCTCCAGCACCCTCCCCAGCCCACCTCGGCTCAGTGCCAGAGGTGTGGAGCAAAGGCAGCCCTGGGAGATGCAGCCTGTCCTGCTGTGATGTGGCAAAGCCCAGGTTTTATGGAACTCCTGCTGTGTGGTGCTCCTGACTCCTGTCCTTCCTCCTCACCCCGTTCCAGCTTCATTCTGTAACCCAACTGCAACATTCTGGGGCACCTCTGGACAGCCCTGACCTTCCTCTATGTGCATTTCTGCTGTAAAAGCAGAGAACAGAGGGAGATTTTTATGAAAATGTAGTTAAGACATTATTTTTGGCACAGCAGGATATATTGCTGCACTTGCACAAAAATTTAACTTCTATTTCTGGGTGAAAATGAATGTCAAGCTCCTGACATTGGGCAGTGCGGGCTGAACTTGTGGGCAGGAGCAAGCTTATATACACTGACCCCACTGCCACTCCTGAGCCTCCCAGATGTGCAGGTAACATCTGTATCACCACAGGGGAGAGGAAACCTATGCCAACAGCTTTGAAGAATTCCTAAATAAGTGATCCCTTCTAAATCTGGCAGTTTCATTTATTAAATGATTATCACATCAGTATGCCTGAAGATCCCACAGGTCACAATTTGGGTGCTTAATGGCCTTAAGTCACTTGAGCACTCCTGAAAACCTGGTGAGCCAATTATTCCTTTTCCCTGGAGGTAGGAAACATCAGGACTGCACTGACACCTCCCAAATGAATCTGAGGTCAATTCTTTTGTGGAATGAAGTTTTTGAAATGATGGAGCAGCACTAGAGGTTGGACTTGGCAGGGGGTGCTGGTGGAAGAGCAGGCTGCCGTTACTCTGTGAACACTATAAAGCACTTAGCCACGACATGGGAGGACAGAAATCACTGCCTGTCCATGACAGGATGAGCAATAATGTTATTCATTCCCACAGCGTGGCATGGAGCAGGCTACCCCTCCTCAAATTTATTGAGGGGCTGTTAAAGAGCAGCGTTAACCTGCCTGTCGTATCGTAATTGAATTTGGTCTAATTTAAACCAGAGAAATTTGAGGAGTTCATCCTTCTTCAATCAATAAGCTCCCCTTCAGCGACCCATTTCAAGATCGCTTCATAAAAAATAAGGCGCTTTGTTTGAATAAATGTGCTCACCATGGCAGAGCTCAGAGCTGCTTCCACACACTCCTCTGTGCAGAAGGGAGCCCCGCTCGCAGCCGGTGGCCATCGATCCACCAGCATCCCCTCTGCAAAGGTGCTGACTGGTTTTGGTTCCCTGCTTCACAGGAGGTGCCCACGCTCCGGAGCAGAGCCTGGAGAGCTCGGGGAGTGTCGGGGCAGGTCCCTGGAGCGCCGTGCCCGGAGCCCAGGGCAGTGTCTGTGTGTGTGCACCTGCGTGCACAGGTGTGCACAACACACACACACACACACGCTCAGGTTTGCCCTGGTGCTGCAGGAACCCTGCCTGCCTGGAACGAGGAACTGAGAGGTGCCAGCCAGCCCTCTCCGTACCCTCAGGGCTCAGGACGTGAGGAACAAGAGGAGGGCTGCGAGAGGCAGGGACACACAGAGCTGGGCCGGGAAGGGCGAGCGCGGCTCTGCGCTCACGCTACCTGGGCGGAAGGCAAGGGATGCATTACTGAACTGCACCGTCGGCAGAGCCTCGGTTGGAGCTGTGGGTGGGACAGACGCACCTGGAAGGAACAGCACACTGAGCAAACACGGCAGCAGCCCCCACGCCCGCCGCGCCAGGCTCCCCCGTGGGGGTGGGCTCGTGCCCTGCATCCCCCAGGGTGGTGCCCAGGGCTGCCAGAGCCCGCTCTGCCTGGAGCTCAGGGTGGCATTCCTGACGGAGAGCTCCAGCACTCACCTGAACCACCCCTCTGACAGCCCCCATGTGCTGACCCGGGCCAAAAACGTGACCTGGTTTCAGTCTCCCGAAGCTATGGGGCAGAGACCACTCTATCTGTAGCAGAGAAGGGCCTGGGGGTCTCTCTAGTGCCTCCCCCATACCTGACCCAGTATGATCCTGACCACACCTGAGCAGGAATAACCACCCTTTGGGCAGGCAGGAGTAACCTAAAGAGCAACAAGCAAAATTTTGAAATTCTTAGGGAAAAAAATCAGTAGGCAAACCAGATGCTCCAAAAGGCTGCTTGGCAGCACACGACAGGTGCTCACTGTGGGCATGGCTCTGCCTGACCTGTGTTCTGTAGAGGTGGGGGAAATTTGGCTTCTATTCCAGACTCAGATAAAGGACTACACTGTGCTGTGTGCTCTGGGAAAGGTGTGAGCCCCTCTGGGCAGCACAGGCTGGGGAGCAAACACCCATTCTGGACAATTCCTTTGAGGAATTTTTTCAGGTTCTTCTCTTCATTCACCAAAAAGTGTATTTTTTCCTTAAAAATAGAACTTTAAAAAGTAAAAGAACTTAGAGCAAAACAATTTCCCCCATCCACTCAGGGATGTTTCACCAGACCCCTGGTGCATCTTACCTACGGGATCTGTCCCAGGCCTGCAATAATAATTGTTAGCATTGCTCCATGTTAGAAAACATCCAGAATGAATCCATCATTTCTGACCTCTTGGCCACAGCACACCTGTAGTGGCTTATGGGATGAGACGTTCCTGATTTGATTGGGTGAGAGGGAACCATTTGATGGAATAAGATGAGAACTCAGTGGTTTTTTTGGCGTATTTTTTTGCTCCATGCTGAACCCCTGAAAGGAACAGCACTGGGCTCCAACCCCCTGGGCTGGGGGACAAATGGCTGCTCCTGCCCTACGGCCAGGACTGTGCACCTGGAGTGGTTGGATGCAGCCACAGAGCCCAGCAGGTACCAGGAGTCTGCAGGAACGCTCTGCAAGGGAGGGGACAAAAAAAAATATAGGTGCATTTCTATAAGAAAACATGAAAAACAAAGATTTAGGTTTGTACCACTGGTACAGGCTCTGCTCTGAATGCACCCAACTGCATCCACTGAAGATGCTGTTATGCTTTAATCTCAATTAGCACTAATTGGCAAGGACCAGCCATGAAGATGCATTTATGCCCCTTTCAGTCCAGTGTGGATAAAAAGAGGCTTGAACCATTTACTTGGTTTGGCCTCACAGATGAAACAACCACCTCCTTTTTACTGCCAATCTGATGTTGGTGTGATGAGGAATCCCCGAGCAGCCAAGGGTTAGTGCTGGCCACCTGTTTTATGGGGGTTTCACACAACACGGCAGAGTCAAGTGTTTTACTAACAAAGATTCAACTCAACCGGTCTCCAATTCAGTGTTCAAAAAATCCCAGCCAGGAGGGAACCACAATGGCTGGCCTTGGTGCCCTGCACCTCCTGCCCCGAGGATGCCACACAGAAATGGGTGCCAAAATAAAATAAATTAAAAAAAAAAAAAAGGGAGGAGAACCCCAACAGAAAGGAGCGCACTTCCAAGCTGCAAGAGCATGGGGGGAATGGCTGCGCCATAGCAACTGCACAATGCAACATGGCCAAGATGCAGAAATCAGAGTGGAACCAGTGTCTAGCGAAGGAGAGCAGCGGGTTACCTACGGACTAGCCCTTACCTGAGAGATCCCCATAGTCCAGCTCCTCGGCCGAATTGGGCAACTGAGTAAAGCCTTACAAGTAAAAACAGACTCGTTTTTCTCTGCGTTTCTCAAGCGACAAAAAACAACACACTTAAGAACTGAGGATGAATTTCTTGAGGGGGAAAAAGAGAATGCGTCAGTCACTTGCCACCGTCTGCCGGGGCGGGCAGAGCCATCGTGTGACACCAGTGCAATCGTGGCCTTTATTACAGACAGAAATGCTCCTCGCTCTACACTGTTGGCACACGAAACGTGGTATTGAGACCACTCATAACAGCATGCAGAGCCCCCAGACTCTGCCTTTCGGCCGTCACGGGGACAATTTCCCAATTTAGTCCAGGCTGATTTCAGCCCTGCACACAGAGAGCAATGGAAAACTTGCCTCCAATTTTGCAACCAATCCAATTAGTTTTGATCATGGTGACAAGTCAGGACATTTACCAATGACAGAGTATGAATATTGTGCAGTGCATGTCATGGCCTGTTTGCAGGCTGCGGGCTGTGTCCTCTGCCAAACTATCGGACAAACCGGCTTTTTTTTATTTGCCCAAATGTGATGGATTTATGGGAAAATCATCTGTCCTCAGAGCTATAAAGCAATCAGGCAGCCAGTGCTGTCTGTGAGGGCATTAGTGTTGCTTATTTGGGAGTCTGAGGAAGTGCTGGGGTCTGCAGGCAGAGCATCTCCAGGGGTGGACACCTCAGCACCAGTGACAGGGCAAACCAGTGCCGGGAGGCCACCCAGACTTACTGAAATGTGGGGTGGGGCAATGTTACCCTGTGGGCTGCCACTTCCAGGACTCTTCCTGCTGGCCACCAAAAGCAAATGCATAAGCAAAGAAAAAAAATTCCCATGAAGAGATCCTGCATCCCTGGGCATGGGGGAACCTGGGTCAGCAGCTCATGGACTGCTACCAGAGCTGACTCTGTTAAATAGCCAAGCTGTGAGTGCAGCATGGTCAATGTGCAGACTTGGCCCCACTGCAGAGCAGCAATATGAGTATTTTTATATACACACTGCCCTTTAAAAATGAAACTCATTTTCAGTAACTGGTTTTTAAATACATCAAATCACCAGGAAGCTACGTTGGTATTACCTCCTGAAGTGGGAAGCCATTTAGATTAATAGCAGGAAATATGCTTGTGTGCCACTCTTGGGTTTCAGGGAGTCCTTTTCAGATTTTCAGGAGCCTTTTTCCTATAAATGATCTATAAATACAACAGTTGACTCACAGAACCATTGGCCATGCAAAGCTGCACTCGGCAGAGGAGCCCTTCAACTTTACTCTCTCCGAAATTGCTTCTGTAGAGAGTTCCCTTTTAAGGAACTACATTTTCTCACTGATGAAAAAGGGCAGTGTTGCATTTTTTATGAAGAAAAAAAAAAATCCTTTTCAGAATAAAATTTGCAACAATTCCTCAATTCCGTTTCTCCCTGCACCTGGGACACTCACAAATGCCACCGGCCGGTGTCAAAACCTGTTGTGAGGCATTTAAATAGGTGGTAAATTACTTCTTGATTTTTCTCATTAAACTTTCATACTGGCCACTAAAGCCCCTTCTTTTCACTTCTGAGGGGATGAACTCAAAATCTGCCACTGCGCCTGTTAGAGAAATGAAAGGGAACTTTTCACTCTGCTCCATTTCCCTGGCAATGATAAATCCTCGGCAGGCAGAGCCGGCGCGGTGAGTGCGTCCTGCAGCTCAACAAGGTGCTCACACAAGGACCAGGCACCCTGAGTATATTTAGGTTTCTCTGGGCTCCCACGCTAGATCCAGTTTTTCAGGAAAAGCCAATTTCTCTCCCATCTCAGGCTCTAAATAAGCAATTAGGGATTCCGTTTCATGCCGCGCGCGGCGGCGCGCGCAGGCAGCGCTGTGATGTTTTATTCAACCGCCCCAAGGATGGGAGCTGTGAAATAGACTGAGGAACGGATTCACTATTAGCTGCACTTTTAAGTAGGGCATTTCCAAGAGGGAAGGAGGCAGTTGGGCTAGCAGAGCTGCTTGGTGATGGCAGTGTAGAAAGCCCTTTTCTGTGGAACCTGGATGTACGAGTGGCCAGCGCTCTGGTGCAGCTTTGGCTTTGGCTTCAGCCAAGCAAAACTCATTTTCAGGGACTGAGCACTATCAGAAAAAGGAACAAGAGCGTAACACAATAGTGTTACCTATTCTTGTATCAAACCTGCTAAGGCCACAATTAAAAACCCACACAGGCCTTCAGGGAAGGATTTCCAGCCTGTAAAATAATTTACCTGCTGCACTATGGGCCAAGTATTTTCTTATCATTCTTCATTTGTGACTGGGGTGTTTTCCTTATTTTAACTTTCACTCCAGGCTTCCTGCTTTGCCAGCTTTAGAGAAGGCTTTTCCAAATGGCTCAAAACCCTACCATTCCATGGGAATCAGCAGAAATTCTGCCTGTGCTGAGGCAGCACTGCCTGGTTCCTGCCTTGCTGGGGGAGTGGGGAGCAGCCCTGAGCCCCCCATTGCTGGGCAGACAGAGGGGTGGACAGGGCCTGAAGCACCTGTGTGGACAGCACCCATATCCTGGGGATCACTCTGAGCATTTAGAGCTCTCTGCTTACAACAGGGTAAGGGCAGAATTTGGAAAAAAATGGACACAAAGTCAGCGTGTCCAAGGTCATGGCTGCTTAGAGATGTCCTGCTTGTATCAGGGGCAAACATGAGCTGGGCGTCTCACCTGAGGGCTCCACAAAGGCCAGCACCTTGTGAGGGCTGAGCTCTCTGGCCACCCAGGGGCAACAGGGGCCAGGACATTAAAAACTGGCACATTGATTATGGTGGGGAGGGCGGCAGGGAGGAAAACTGAAAGGGCGTGGCAGAAAAAGTGCTTTCTCCCCAGACTGAGTGTAACACTCCAGGCTGTTACACTCCTGGCTCCACTGAGTTCTGCCCGTACTCCAGCTCAAACAGTGGGACCTGTGATTTCAGCCCCACGGGCACCCTGACCCCACGGGGGCACACGGAGAGGGAGGAGGGCTGAGGCTGGGAAACCCCAGCTTCGTGGGGTGCAGCGGAAGCACAAGCCTTCCTGCCGGCCATGACCATGCTGTTATTGGAGCTCTGGCAATGAACAGTGCAGAGAAAGGAGAGAGTGCATCAGAAAATTCACAGTTAAGCTCTCATTTTTCAACAAAAGAGTTAACAACGTTCGTGCGTTAGGTCACTCATGCATCGCTGCCGTCAACTCCATTCCGTGAGGAAACAGGAATGGCAGGGCCTTGGCTACTGCTGGGACATGCACACACACACAGGACTCCTTCCCCCCAGTCCTCTAGGATACACTCCAAAACTTCAAATGGCTCAAAACCCTCCTTCCCCGATTGAAGCATTGTGCTGGCTCCACACTGGCCTTACATTCCATTTTCTTTGATAGCAAGCTCTTTTTTGGGTTGGTTTTTGGTTTTGTTTTTTGGTTTTTTTTGTTTGGTTGGTTTATTTTCTTTTTTCTTCCCCCAATTCATTTTAAATCGTTTTTGGAGAAAATCCATTTGGCTGTATTCATGCCCATGCATTTCTAGTCATTCACAGACATGCTCACTCCCATCGGACATCAGAAAGAACAAATGGCCAACATACAGAAACACCTGGTATACTCCATACACACTCCAGCAACACAAGCTTGGAAAGAAATCCAGAGTCTTCATGGGAAAAGCACCCCACAAGGGCAAGCAGGGGGGAATTCGGAACAAACTGGCTGGTTTTAAGGCAGGAAAGTTTGTGGCAGCTCGTTTGACTGGGATAGGTTGTCATTTCAGCTGGCCACCTCCCTGGCAGTGATCCTCCCCACGGAGGGGGGAAGTCCTCAAGTTAAGAACAGGCTTTTTATGGCATCCTCAGAACAAAGAAAAATAAGGAAAGATGCCTCAAGGGGAGCAGGCAGGAGAACAGCGTGCTCTGTGCGATGGATTTCTGTCAGTAAAAAAAAAATCAGTCAATTTATTGGAGTTAAAAGAAACTAGAACAGCAAAGTCCAACGTGGATTAGCTGTAATTAAAAATTGTCAAAGGTTTTGGTTCTTCAGCTGAAAAGTAAGCTTGTGCCAAAAAATTGGGATGCTCAATTTCCAGCCTGCAGCGCGTACGTAGGCTCGCGGGGAATGGAGGAAGCTCAGGAAGCTGTCAAGCTGTTAGCTAGACTGCCTCGAGCAGACGAGAAGGGTTACTTTGCTAGACTGCTATGCTGAGAGGAAAGTGTTGCTATTTGTTTTCCCAATCTCCTTCTGCAGTGTAATAACGCAAACTTCCCTGCTGACCTTGGAGGCGAGCGCTCCTCTGTGGAGCATCCCAGAATCCCCAGTGCTGCCCTGTGCCAGCAGACCCTGTCTTAAAAACTAACTCAAAATGCAAGAAAAATGCTCAAAAATCTAAAAAAAAAGGCAAAAAAAAGGCAAAAAAAATTATATATTTTTCATGTGTAAAGCGACTCTCTCAGTCAATGGGTGGAGACTCAATTGGTATTGCCTGGACCTGGATGCCACTTCCACGGGGCTTGCGCTTGCCTGGCACCAGGATGATCACCTGGGGAGCTCACAGCAGAAATGACAAGAGCAGACAGACTTTCCAGCCTTAGAACCCATGTTGTATTTATGAGATGAGTCCACCTGAAACACAGTTTTCCCTTGAAGACTCCAGTTCCCTTTTTGGCCTCCCCTTCCCAGGCTTGTCTTGCCACTCAGCAGCGCTGAGAAATAAGATAAACAGGAATGTGATACCAACCGTGAACTGCCGGTTCTGTCGTCGCCGTTGTGTCTACACACGGGAACAGAGGATTGGAGGAAGGGAAGAAACAGGAGGAACAGCATGCAAAAAAAGGGAAAATGGAAAAAATGGAACAGATAATATATGAGCAAGCTTTCAAAGAACATTGCGTGACAAGCAATAATAAAATGAAAGGCAAAAAGCATTTGAAGTGAGTTGCACTGTTTAGAAGACATGCCTCCAGTTCAAAAGCTATGAGCCTGAGGAAAACAGTAAATTTTTCTCTTTTTCCAGGTCCTTGCCAGAACAATTACTGGTGGTTGCAAAGTTAGGGGAACAGGAGACAGGAGAGAACACCGACACCAACGGTTTGGTTGGTGGGGACAAAACAGAAGCTCCAGAGCAGGATGAAGAGCTGAGGCTCGGCACATCGCTGTTACACACTCAAACACTGCCTCATCAGAGCACCCATGGCCAGGGAACAGCCTGCTCCTGCCTCTCCTCCAGCTTCCCAGCCATCACCTGCATGATGAACCATTTTTTTCAGTATAAAAGAAGTTCTAGGACTGGCAACAGTGGACAAACATTACCAGTCCCTCTGCTACAGCAGGTACCTGGTTGAACAGCTATGGGTAATTAAAATATCCTGGATTTTTTTTGCTGGTTAGTCTGAAGCTGACTCTACTCCATATGGACTACACGCCACTGGAAATTTCTTGGGGGGCACTGCCTCGCAATGGAGAGATGCTTTGTCTCTTCCAGGAGTTTGCAACAGGCAGTTTTAAAAGACTGACCAGATCTGAAGGCTTTTACTGACAGTTATTTCCACCAACAGGTCTAAACCAAATGTAACCACATTCCCCAATTTACTGGCCTATTTAGTTGTTGGAGGCTGTTTACTCTCCATCTGGAGGTGGGTATTCTGCGGCAGGGGTCAGCGGCTGGAGCGAGAGGCTCCCCAGGACGTGTCCCTGGAATAAATCCCTGGAGCCAAGGGCTCTGCCTGGCTGGGGCAGGCAGTGTTTGAGTGAGCAACAGCGTGGTGAGCAGCGCTGCACCGCGTGTCCCTGCACAGCAGCCCGGAGCTTGGGTTTTGCAGCAACGACAGACAATTCACAGCAGCGTTTCCCCTCGCTGACATGCTGGCACACAACCCAGGGACACGGCCCCTGCACGGGCAGAGGCAGCAGTGGAAAAAACAGGACCTGTTTCTTGGCAATTTAGCTGAGGACAGCCCAGGGCTGAATTCCTGAAGCAGCAGCAAAGACAAGGATCATACAAGGAATACACAATACTTACAGATACAAGGTCTACATGCTTTAATTATGGAAGCAAAACAAATAAACCCTGCACAGTTTAACAAACTGCACCAAGATTTGCATAACAGATTATCAAGCCATCATTAGCCTGTTTCCACTGCCAGTGTAGGCTGTTCTCATCTTGGCAACCAAATCTAAGGCACCCTCAAGGAGGCCAGCCCTTGTTCTCCTGCGGGAGCTCTGGGGGCTGCAGGGGATGCCTTCCAAAGCCACGAGGAGACCAAGAGCAGGGCTTTGCTTTGGTTTTGGGTAGCAATCCCCATTTGTTTTAACCAAGCAAATGGTGGAAGGGGAAATGGTGGCGGAGGTGGGGGGAAAGCCATTGTTTAGAAGGGGTTGTAAAACTGAGTATTAATTCCTGAGATAGCATCTTGGCATCTATAAATAGTCTCAATTTACTGTCTTCCTGAAATAAAAAAAGTTATGTCAGCTTTTACAATAAATAGAGAATCTGCTGGAAGCAAACTCGTATTGATGTGCTGGAAGAGATTATTAGTCAAGAAACAGTGCAAACTGGACAGTGCATCTCGCTTCCCCGTCCGGGGACAGAGACCGACAGGTTACACAAAATAAAGTTCTCAAGCGGTTGTAAGTGCGAACAAATATCCACGTCAAACAACATGTTGGCTGCAGCTGGAATGACAAAGTTATGATTAGCAAATGGTTTGGATGGTTGCAATAGGAAACACAGACCGGTTAAAGTTTAGAGTGAGCGCTCGGGGAGTCCTGCCCAGTCCCAGTCTTCTTTGGGAAGAAGGACTGTGCACACAGGAACGACCCCGTGTTCAAGACATGAACATGCTGACACTGCAGTGCTTCTACAGCATCACGTGGCAGAGAGAAAACAGGCACTGGTGCTTTGGTACCAAATCAGAGCATTCCTGTAAATCCATGTGTGTCCTGCCCTGCCACTTGTCACCCAGGAAGGGACGTCCCAGCCCTGCCATGCTGCTGCTCACACAGCACCTAACTTTAGGCTGGACTGGCTAACTTCAAAGGTGCTTTTCTGAATCCTGGGTTTGTGCCACCAGCTTCTGCTTTGCTTTCAAGAACAGCCACACTTCTGTGTCAGAGCAAGCACACAGCACCCCAGGGATCAGCCTTCTGCCCCATGTCCTACAATAAAAACCATCTCTTCTCCTCAAATGCTGACCAACAAGAAGTCTTTGAT
This sequence comes from Passer domesticus, assembly GCF_036417665.1. Classification (NCBI taxonomy): domain Eukaryota; kingdom Metazoa; phylum Chordata; class Aves; order Passeriformes; family Passeridae; genus Passer; species Passer domesticus. The sequence continues at coordinate 7,535,594 of NC_087496.1, read as the reverse complement.
ACACTCCTGACTTAACTAATGTTGACCAAAGCCAAGGAAGGCTGTGCCATCACAAAAAAGCACCCTAAGCCATCAACATGCTACACAATCACCCAAGGCTGATGGCTGTCATTTAAAATGGAAAGCTGGTGATGAAGGGGCTGGCTTACCAGGTGCAGCAAAGCCAAGAGGATGTAGAAATCACATAACCAAACAGACTCAACTCAACATGGGATTTTCTATCTTAGTATCAAGGCTTCTCTTCCCAATGCCAATCAGGAAGAGAACTAAACATGCTGTTCAGAAAAAGTAGAACAATGTTAAGGCCTTCCAAACTCTTTGTGTACAAAAGCTCCTCAGGGGCCTGGTTTATAGTTATAGAAAGTACCCAAAGGAGTTACCATTGGCCTCTACAAAGCTGCAAATTTCACTTTATTGGGATTTCTGTGTAGCACTGGCTGTAAGAAATAAATATCTGCCATCTAGGACAACTCAGATGACACCCAAGCTCTAGGCACTTACCACCCCATTAGGCAGCTACGCAAGGGCACACACACATATACACACACGTATTTATAAAATTACTGCATGGAGGCAGCTGGGCAACATTTCTCAGAGTTATGAGCTCCACTGCTGAGCCTCCTCGTTTTCTCAAATGGATTCTCTCCAACTTCAAACTGTTTGCAGAGTGTGACAGACCAGGCCCTTTAAACTTGGCCGTAATTAGTCCACAGCCTCAAACAGAACAAGCACGATGGAGGAATATTAAAACCCCAGCAGCAAAATTAAATTCCCCTGGATGAATGCTGCAGCTGCAGTGCTGCAGCCTCGCAGAGGTACTCGGTGCTGGGGCTGAGGAGCACACACAGAATTACAGCAGCACATCCACAAAATAACGGCAAAACACGCTGCTGCCTTTTAAATTTAAAGAGGCTTTAGCAAGTATAGATACCCATTCAATATATTGCTTTTAAAATTGCTTTCTGAACTGAAACCAAAAGCCAATCTGATCCCTGATGCGTGGAGCTCTTATTCTTCCCGATTTTCCAGACTACTTCACATGTACTGACCGGGGCGAGTGTGAATTCCTGCACCATGCTGCCTTCACAGCAGCCTGAGGGAGCAGCATGCAGCACTGCAAACGGATCCCTGCTTTGGTTCAGGGCTGATGAAAAGGCCTACAAAACCCTTCCCTGGATGAAGCTGCTGTGGGACACCAGCACAGACGTCACATCCCCCAGCAATGCCCGAGCTGAGGGGTGACGGGGCTCAAACACCAGAGAGCAGTGGCCCATCCATCCTCTCCCTCAGCTCAGCCATCCCCTCCCTCACCACACGCTCCTCCAGGGATGGATGGAGATGTTCTTTGCCCTCCTGAGCCCCCTGATCTGCTCTGTGCAGCACTCCAGGTTGGCACTGAGTGCCCCGGTCCAGGCGTGCTGCAATGGGCCCTGGGGACAGCTTGATTAGCAGACCAGATGTTTCACAAAAATCATCACAATCTCTATGGATGTTGTGTGTGACCAGAACAAAAATAGTCTGAAATTGCCACAGTGGCTCCAGCCATGCTTTTGCATGTTTCTCCATACGGATTTGGGAGGATTTGGGTTTGATTTCAAGCCCAAGCTAGCACACAACCCACGCTTCTGCTCAACAAGACGATGGTTTGTGCACTGCTTATGCTGTGTCACCAAAAGCAAGGCCACATAAGACAGGCCCTGCCTGCTACTGGCTGGACATGGGACCGAAAGACTGAATTTTATTTAATTTTATTTCCTGTCCCAGGCCTGTCAGCTCTGCCTTTAGCCCCTTTAATGCAGACACATCCTGGATGAAAATGTCAGAAAGGCGAAGAATCATCTTTAAATTAACTTGACATTTTACCAGGGACAGGCAGAACCTTCAACGGAAAGCAGAAGTTAAATAATAAATAATTTGGGGGAACAAATCCCTGGGCTGCGTCCCTGCACAGTGGCACTGAGCACAGGGACATGCCACAGCTCGACACCAGACTGGGAATGCCGAGAGGAAACCGAGAGCTCTCCTGCTCCTGCTGACGTGCCCATCTCCTGCTGGCAGCGTGGGCATCTCCACATCCCCAGAAAAGAGACTGGGAGAGAGTCCAGACAGCCGAGCTGAAGCTGACCCCTCTGAGCTGGCTGGGGAGTAAATGTGTTTTTACAATTAAATTCCATAATGAGGTCAGCACTGCTGCAGCCCCAGGCAGAAGTGGCCGTACCTGAGCGGTGCCATGATCCTGACAGGATGCAGTGCTTTATTCATCCCCACGCTGCCTCTTGCCTCCCACAAACACACTGCAAGGAGATCTGAGAACAGGGTGACTGGGACTGCATTCTTCCTGCCCACCAGCCACTGGGATTACTGCTGGGATAAACCCCTGCAACTGCAGCTTTTCACACCACTGGCTGTGGAAAGGACAAACTCCTCCTGAGGATAAAATAATTCTTCTTGTTTTGAGGAAGTTTTTCAACATGTGAAATGCTCTGAAAATCTGCAACTTATTTTTGGTCACAGAGTTCGCATTTCCATGTGCAATTATTTTTAAAGCACCTGGGATGACACAAAGGTGTGCTTCTCAGGAGACAGTGCCTGCCCCCGTGGGTGACAGGAGAGTTCCACCACCATGTGCCCCTGCTCAAGAGCTGATACTCCAACCCAGCATCAATTCTCAGCTCCTGCTTTGGAACTCACTGCACACCTCCACGCCAAAGAGAGCTTGCTCCTGCTTGTACAAATCCTGAGCCTCAGGAAAGAACTCAGAGCTATTTCCACAGGGTGGGCTTGGTGCTTTCCACATGCACTCACTGCAGGAGCTGGAGCACCTCTGGGAATTCTCAAGTGAAAAGCACAGCCTGCAATGTTACAGCCCCCTGAAATACACAGACAGGCCCACACCCACACCTGCTACTCCCAGGGATCAGGGGGATTTAAAATATGCTCTAAATAGGCTTTCCAGGGGGGACATCAGGAACCCCAGCCTGCTGCTGCTGCTGCAAAGGATGGAGAGCAGTGCCTTTGCAGAGCCAGCAGCATCCACTGCAGGGCTGGCAACCTGCACGTGCCACCCCCAGGTCTTCACCAAAACTGCTGCCAAGACACCTGTGCAATTCCACCTGTGGAGAAAGCCTGGGAAATGCAAATGTGCACCTATGAATGACGAGTGGGTCCTGCGAGCAGGGTGTGCCAGGCAGCTGTGGGGAGGCTGGGACAGGCTGGGAACCTGAGATGAGGGCTGGGCTGTGATTAAGGACCTTTATTTCCCAGGAAACAACAGCTGCCCAAGCCCAGCATTTCCAGGAGCGACTCCAGGGTAATTCAAATGGTGCTGTTTGCTCTGCTGTATCGTATTGTACATCTTAATGAAGAAAGCCACAAGGACAATTTAACTGATAAAAAAGGGCTCGGCAGTGATAACGGCTGGAACACCAAAGGATGGCTGGAATATCAATGTTGCTGGAGGATACGTGGAAAAGATCAAGCTGTCACGCAGGAAATCTTTTCAAGCACCTACACTAAAGTGACAGAGGGAAAGCTCTAAAGGTCGTGGTGTCTGGAAACTTCACTGCTCAGCTTGTCCTTCACTGGAGAAAGCATCAGGTCAGCTTTCCAAGAGCTCTCCCAGAAACTCCCTGAACCAATAAATCAAAAGGACAAACTCCAAGGACAGAATTTTCTAGGGTCACCTGCTAGAAACTGCTTCAGTGCAGCCTCTTTCCCCATGTTTTATTCAATTAAAGCAAGACAATTGTTTTTCAGAACTACTCCATGGTTCCAGGGGACATGAACTATGTCAGGGTTATACTAAAAGTAGGGGGAGAAAAGCAAAACAAAGCAGATTTCAAACCCACCTCATCCTAAGTATTGGATTCCACTGGGCTGGCTCCAGATGCCTGGGCTGCCAGCAGCTCAGAGAACAGCCTGTTGTCTCCCACCTCCTTTGTCAGACGGGAAGAACGCTGCAGCATTTGGGTGAGGATGGGAATTAAGGTATCAGGTGTCTCTCAAGGCTTTGAAAAGTGTTCCAACACTACTCTGCTATGTAATTCTAGAGATTATGTTAATATGACCTAATTTTTTCCAGCCACCAAGTCTCTTAAGTACTGAAGGGCAGAAGTTGGTGTGGCTCCACGCTGCTGAGCACTGACTGGAGAGGACACACACACAGATCTCTGCACAACAGAGGGAGGAGAAGCCTCAGCTGCTCTGGGTGGGAAAAGCACACTAAACTCATGGGCAGAGGATGGTAAGACACATGTCAAGAAGACTCAGTGCCAGGGAAGAAAATAATAATTTTCCTTATCAGCGTTAGTAAATCTTCTTCTGACAAATGGCGAGCAGGAACTGCTGGAATCAGGGAGCAATATCACATCATCACTTTTCCAGCCTCCTCAGCAGTTCAAAGGCAGCACAGAAAAGCATCAAGAAGGCAATGGAGACCCACTGGGTTCTGCCACCACAGTCTGAGATCCTCCAGCACTGCAAACCAAGGTGAGAGAACAATGCTGGACAGCCACGTGCTCCTTACCCCACGGGACCTCTGCCAGGCTGATGACACGGCCGTTTCCGACTGCAAGAACCATCTCTCTCCCCTTCTTATTTTTAATATAAAAACCTGGAAAGCTATGTGAAGGAAAGCCCAAAGGCTACTGAGCATCCACAGCCAAGCCACAGCACTTGCAGCAGGACAGCAAACAACCAAATGCTGCTTATTGGGAAGAACCAAGCACTGCTGTGGAACCTGACACAGCACCTGAGGACAGGCTTGGGAAGGCAGTGCTGGGGCAATCCCTGAAATGACAGGCTGATAACAACCCAGTTCCCAGAAAAAGGACAGTCATTAAGGTTTGCAGGCACCAAGATTAACTGAAGGGGTTATCCAAGCATCAAGACACATTGTTCCATTCAGCCTTCCAAAATTCACTGAAAGCACGAGCAGTTACCGTCAGAGAAAGAAACCTGTGAGCACGTCCAGGTACAGCCTGTGGGACACACGGCCAGCTCCTCTGCCAACAGCTCTCAGGGAGGCTTTGAGAAAGCTTCAAACCTCCTCTGAAACAAAAGCGGGTTAGGTCTAGAAATCCAGAACGGGAAGAAGGGAGAGCCAGTCACCAAATCCCCAGCGCCCCGGGCTGGGTGCCTGGAGCTGGGGCTACTGGCGGGCACCTGCAGGGAGGAAGCAGAGCGTGGTGAGGACAGCCAGGGCGATGGTGGCCACGTTAAGGCACGCTGGGAGAGAGGCTTCGCCGGCGTCTCCGTGCCAGCAGGGCCTGGCTTGGGTGCAAAAAAACCTCGAAAAGGAAAAGAAGCCACGGAACGCCCTGGGCAGGGTGGTGAGAGTCAGCTGAGCAGCGTCATAAAAGCAAATAAAACGTGAAGGCATTTACACAAGGGGTGGTTTACAGCAACAGTAAACGTTGTGCCATTAGCTATTCAATGGTCCATCCTCACCTGCCGTTTGTCACCTCTGCCTCAAATAAAAAAATAAAACCAAACCAAAACCCACAAAAAGCAGCAAGCAAAAGCAAAAGCAGCGGTTGGAATAGGAAAGGTCGGAGGAATGACAATGTGAATGGTTACAAATAAATCAGAAGGGTTTTCCTGATGAGTCGGGTCTGTGACGAGGTATGAGGATGTGTCAGAGAGGTGTCATGATCTTGCTGGTTGTTTTTATTCATCTTTTCTTGCAAGACACGGAAAATCTCACAAGCTGAAAGGCAGCTCCTCAAGAAGGGGCCTATGGATGGCATTCACACAACAAAAATGACTGGTGGAATTCCCTTTTCTGGGAGAGTGAGGGAGGAGCTTATCACAGAGAAATACCAACATTTGGCACCAGAAAAATCATCTTGAGTCACATCAGGTGAATTGAACTGCCCAAGACCAAACTTTCTATAAATTGCTCAGAAATTGATGCTGACGGGATGGAGGCTGAAATGACTGCCTGTGCTAAGGGAGCTCTAAGGCTTTTGGAATCCTGCATTTGAAGTACCCAGTGCTGGCCACCAGTAACTGAATTAATCACTTTTCCTGCCATGACAATTCCCACGTTTCAGGAACACCCACACCCACAGCAAGGACTGTCTGACACGCTGTGAGCTGCCGGACCAGGGCTCATGCTGTGGGTGGGCGTATTTGAGGGGGAAAAAAAATACTGCAAGTGACTGGTTTGTTGTTTTTCCCCAGGCTTCATGCTCTGCTTATATACATAAAAGACAATAAACATTCAGGACATTTCCAATGGTTATGAAGGTACCATACCTGTGATGGTGGTAGGGATGGTGGTGGTAGTGGTGGTGGTTGTTGTGGGAGGAGGGATAGTTGTGGGGGGATCTGGATAAAATATAAAAAGGAAAATAACAAAAAAAGCAAATTAAGAAAAAAACAAGCAGAACACAACAGCGGTCAATCGTGATCAGAGGAAAACAAGGATGCTAAGAAGCAGCGTGGGGTTGGGGACCCTTGCTTGGCTAAATCCCAGGGGGGAGCCCAGCAGGGACAGCGGGGCCAGATCCTCCACCCATGCTTACCCAGGCTGGAGAACCTGGCTCCAACCTCTCCCCACTTTCTGCCTTAAACAATGCTAAAAAAAAAAATAAATAAAACCCAGCATAAATTAGTCAATGAGCGAGAGAAATGGAATGGGAGAGGCATAAGGAAAATAAACTGCACGCTTTCCACAACAAAAAGACCAGTTTGCACATACAAGGAGAGACACGGTGGTGCTTTGGTGGTTGTCTACGGATACATTTGCAAACCCAGGTGGGAGGGTTGTGTGAGAGGCCCTGCTGTGCTTCACAGCCTGAACATTAACAGCACATGAACAGATCTCACTGTCTTCCCAGGGCCGTGAACCTCACTGCTCTTCCTCTATAAACACACGGCAGCAGGATGTTAAAAACTACTTCAAAGATGGTAAGGGATACAGAGAAATGAACAACACCGTTGCTGAATATCAATTTCCAGGTATGAGGAATTCCACCAAGATCTTTCCATTAAAAAAAAGTCAATATTTTTCTGACAATTTCAGTTGCACACGCTTGTTTTTGCTACTAGGGCATCGTTAATGAGATGTTTCTCTCTGTGACCATTTCTCAGATGGACTGGACCTGTTGAGATTCAAACCCTGCTGCTCGTCACGGGATTGATGTTACACACAGGGACACATCCTTATCAAAACTATCGGGCAGGAGAAGGTAGATATGAGAAGATGTAAAAGAAAAAATATGTATCAATGCCCAGATGATCAAACTGAATGCACTAAGTAGTCAGAAAGACTTTGAACTACGGATTCATTCGGCAATAATAGAGCATGAAACCTTTCATGGGCTTTTGATTTTAGGTTTCCTCCGTAGCACGTCAGCTGTTCCTCACTAACACATCTGCTACTCTTTTATCTCTGAGCAAGCTCCCTTGGATCCCCTAATTAAGATATCTGAACTTTAATTATATACTGCACCATTATTATATCCCATCCAACTTCCCAAGAGTTAAGGAACATCACCTCATAGTTGGCTGTGCTATGAGCAGTCACTGCCTCTCCTCTGCATCCCCAGGATCCCAGCCCCTGTGCTTCTCTCTCACTCCTGACCCACACATCTGCTGGGAGCAGGGGGACCCTCCCAGCTGAGGCACAGCAGCACTGGGGGAAGAGCCCCCAGACTCACACTGGCCAGCCTGGACTGGCTGTGCCGTGGGCTCTTCCTCCATAACAGCAAAACAAAAGAAAAAAAGAAAGAAAAAAAGAAAGCTGGAGTGCTAATGGAGCTGGAAGCTTCTAGCAATGTATCTGCCCACGCCCACAGGGACAAAAAGCATAAAATGAATTTTAGAAAGGAGCGTGTGCTCAGTGTGTGTCAATGGGATTATGCATCCCCATCCCACGTGGGCAGCTGGGGAGGTGCTGGGCACAGCTCAGCTGCTGAAGCCACATCAAACCTGGACCTGCAGAGATGTCCTTTGCAACGGGACTGCCTGAATGCTGCCTCTCCTGGGGCTGTGCCAGACCCTGCTCCGTGTCTGCAGCCCCCAGCTCCCACCCTAGCGTGGCCTGGGGGTTCTGCATGAGCCTGGCCTGGTGGGGCCAGCGAGGCACAGCCTGCCCCAAGGCTCCCTCCGTGCCCACAGAGACGTGGCTGCACGGACACAGAGCCCGCTGCTGCTGGGGAACTGGCTGGTTTGGTGGGGAAAAGCCATGGACCAGAGGTCTAAGTGCTCCACCACCGAGCAGGGTGAGACCCCCATGCTGATCTTCCCCTCAGCAGCAGCTCCAGCTGGGCTCTGGACCAGGTCTCAGCTGATGGCCACAGCCCAACCACTCCCTCCCCTCTCTGGACCTCTCCTTTTAAAATCAAGAGTTAAAAGGATTCCTTGTGCTGTCCAGAGTGGCACAGGATGGTCCCAAACATGCAGGAACTGGAGGTGACGGGGTGTGTAAAACCCTTCTCTGCCCACGAGCAGCCCTCCTCTGCATGGGCAGCACATCTGCCAGATGCCTAAGCTGGAACCCACAGTCTCCATCCCCTGGGAACCTGCATCTCCTTCCAAGCAATGCTATCCTGGGTCTTCTCCTGGGGATTTAATCCCAAGAGGAAGCAACCCCAAGGAAGTCCTGCGCTGTCTATTCTCGCTCACATCCAAAATGCAGAGCAGTTATGTGAGAGCTCCCACGAGCTCTAAACCTCAGGTCAGTAATGCTGAGGAGGTCCTCCCAGCCCTGCCATGGCCCAGATGGGTACACAGCACTACACCTGCCCCACAGCTGCTTTGTGGCAGCAGCTTTCACAGTCTCCATCTCGTGGGGAACTGCCTGTGTCCTCTTCCAACTGCTTTGCTCTCCGCAACATTGGATGTTTCTTTCAACACTGATGTAAACAAGTGGGTTTTTCGTATTGTGAGCATGCAAATTACCAATCATAAATGACTATCTGACTTCATTTTGTAAATTACAGTCTTGTGGAGTGAGAGACACTAGAAAAACTACCTATATGATGGGGTGCATGAGTTTTGTATAAGCTCAGAGCTGCCACTACCTTGAGTCTTTAGGCGAGTTTCTAAGACTGGGCTTAAAATCACTCCTTGGAGAGGTAAGGGAGGTTCTCCACTCTTTGACTGTATCAGAGCAACTGCCAGAGAGCTCAGACTGCAGAGCTTCAGGCGGCTGTTGCATGGAACAGACTTCAAAGCGAGTTTCTGTCCCATCTGAGTGGAACCACAGCATTGCTCAGGTCAGAAAAGACCAAGACCCACCAGGAACTCAGCCCAGCCACACACAACCGCCCTTGACAGAGAAAGTTGAAATATGCAGCCCAAGGAACAGCTCATCATTAAACTGGGGGATGGCTCTGCAAGTGCCTCCTGAATCTCCATTCCATGCAACACCTCATGGCAGGAGCATGAGTTCACAGCAATGCCAAAGTAACGCAGAGGAAAGAAGAATTAAAGCAGGTACTTAACAGCGCTTCAAAAGATGCTGAGGCATGTTTTAGTGTCTGCCCAGCCACACAGACAGGCTGAAGGCACCTCATTCCTCCAGTTTATTTACTGGTTTGTAATTATCTGGGGATGCTGGCTGATTAACTCGCTAGTGAAAGGCTCAGAACCCCTCAGACCATTGTTCAGGCCACTGGAGGAGGCGTTACCAGAAGGACAAGAAATCATTGAGAAGTCCAAGGAGAACTGCACAGTTCTCCCCACGCCCCTGCTCTGGCTTCTCCTTAGGCTCCACCTGGCAGCACGGGGTGGGAGCTCCCCAGAGCTGGGACAGGCTCAGTGCCTGATGCACACACCGAGAGCGAGCCCCAGCACCCCCCGGTGCCTTCCCAGCCCCTACCCCAGCCCAGCACAGCGTCGGGAGCTGCCTGCAGACGTGGCATTGAGCAAACGTTAGGTTCTGTCCCAGCTTTCCGAGCAGGGCATGTTGCAATTAAACGAGTCTAGAAGAACGGTGGTTTTTCTCACGTACCGTATACAAACAGCATGTAATCCGCATGTGATTTCCCCACCGCGTTGGAAGCCTCACAGCGGTATGTACCATTATCTGTTTTGTTTAGGTTACTAATGAGAAGGTTTGAACCAGACACTACAACGTGTTGAGGCATCTCATCATCTACTCTTAACCACCTCATGTCCGTAGGCCTACAGAGGAGGGAGAAAAAGAAACAGTCACATTACTATTTTCCTATGGTCAAGATGGCATCTTCAAAAGTTCATCCACAGACAGAAAGCCCAAACCAAGAAAAACTGTAAAGAAACAACACATACTTTTTTGCACTACTCAAGCCCAGATGCTGTCGGGCTTCCTCAATTTAAATTTATTTAAACCCAACAGGAAACTGTATCCAGAGCTTAAATTTTCTGAAAACACTAATGCAAGCAGGAAGAAAGTTCATTAGTGGTTAATCATTCGCTTACTCAGCAAACCTGAAAGCTCTGAGGCTACAGACTCAGTGTTCATCCACGGGGTGCTCTGAGGGCAGAGCTGGACAGCAGAACAAGCACGGTTTTGTCAAGTTTGAACCCTTGCACAAGCTGCCAGGGACCTGGTGACCTCAGCGGGGGCTGTGCTGTGCACTGAGGGAGTTCCAGCCCTTCTCCTGTCCCCCAGCCCGTCTGGCAGCCCCTTCTGGCACCCCACACTTACAGAACCCACGTGGGCAGGGGGCCTGCATCGTTCAGGGAATGAAATGAGCCTGGGTTGTCAAGCTGGTAAAGACTGGAAGCACTGAAGGGCTTTGGGGGGAGGTCTTTTGACTCTGTGGGAGTTATTAGCATTTATTATTATTATGTCTTTAAGCAGTGGTGAGGGGACAGATCAGCTCTTTCTCAGCAAGGAAATTACAGCATTCTTCATGCCACTCAACTCCTCTTAAAGGGGAGTTTCCTGCAGCACAGCACTTCTCAGCCTGCCTGGCTCCAAGGCTGGCAAGGGGGACTTCACGTTGACGGAGATATCCCACGGCTCAGGCTCTTCCCTGGGTCCAAACAGGACATGACAGCCATGATGCAGAAGCTCCTGATGCTTCAACATCCCAGCCATGCTCCTGCATGGATCCAGCACTAAGCAAACTCAGCTGGGCACTGGCTGGCTGCTTTTGGACATAGGCTTGGTGTTCTGTCCCTCGCTGCCATGGAACCGGCACACGAAGCACAGAGTGGGCAGCAGAGCTCCTGAGTCAGCCCAAATGCAGTTTAACTGCATTAACAAATGCTCCTGGCTACAGTTTTTAAAGGGCTCTCTGTGCTGTGGAGTCCCAGGTGGTACACGACACAGTAGCTGCTGCTCAGAGAAGTGTGTCCTTGGATGCCTCACAAGTGACCACTTCAGCATCTTCCCACTTCTGTCATGCTTTTAGGAGGCTGTGTCTAATCTAACAAAATATCTGTATTAATATCAAACAGAAAATTCTCCTCCCTAGTCTCTTTTCCCTCTGAGCTTCCTTCCCCCAATATTTATGTTGCCAAATTTTGCAGAGAAATTACTTTGCTGAACTGGAGAAACGTCCCCCTTCATCTGAAACCTCTGTAAAAGATTTTGTGAAACCTCCTGGTCTTAAAAAGATGGAGCCGAACCCAGCTCATTATTTTACTGTGTATTTTCTTAGCTTTGGGAGACCCAGGTGAAGTGACCTAGAGAAGCCAATTCCCAGCACATCACCAGCACCACGAAACGTGCAGCGGCAAGCTGCCAGGGAGATGTGTCTGTCCTATTTAACATGGGGATGTCTTACTCATAGCCTGCAAGGAAAAAATGTAGAGAAGCCTGTTCATTAGATTCCCAGCTGATAGCAAATGGGAGGCACTGCAGGTACCCAGGGGAGCAGGAATGCAAAGGGGCTTGGCAGGCTCTGAGCAGGGAATAGCTACTAAACGGAATTCAGCAGGGACGTGCCAGCCTCTGATGCACAGGGAAGGGATTGGCCTCGTGCCACACAGAACAAACTGGCAAGTGGGAATCAAGCAAGTACTATGGGAATCAAGAAAATACTGTGGAAGGGGATGTAGGCTACCAGGGAGGATGAGGGCAGCCTGAGCCTCCTCAGCGCTGGGTGCCTGCCCTGCCCACAACGCCGAGCTGGACGGGGTCCAGCTCCCCACGCCCCTGCTCTGGGCACACTGCCAAGGAGGCACTGACAGATCTCAGGAATGTTTGCAGAAATCTTATGGACATGATGAAAATAAAGAAGGATCGTAAATACTTGACAGCCATAAATCCAAGTGGAAGAGAAAGTATTTTGAAAAAAAAATAAAGCTGACAAAACTTAAATTAGAACAGCAATGAAAGTGTGAGAAAATCTACCCTCCCTTGCCAGGATTTTCCTGATGCATAAATTTCTTCAGCTGCCTAAGAAAGCCTCAAGGGCTTGGCAAGAAGAGGAGAGAGAGTAAAAACTGGTATTCTGTAAAAACCACACGGGGCACCAAGGGGGAGGAAAACCATCACAGAGTCAGTATGAGCAGAAGGATGGACTGCCTTACCTGGGGATCCAACCCACTTCCCCCCGGGCTCAGTGCTGTGGTGCCAGGCTGGCATCCACGCACCAGCACTCCAGGGGCCACAACTGCAGCCCCCAGCCTTGCTTTTGCAGATTAACCAACCCATGATTAATTGCAGATTAATGCCACCCAAGCCATTCCCTGGGGGAAGAGATGTCCAGTTGGGAGCCTTGCCTTTCTGCACCCGAAGGCTGCTGCATGGTGGAGCTCTCCTAGGAGCTTTTCTAGTGGAAATTCCTTGGCTATTAGGTGCACAGTAAGTCCAGCAGATGTTTGGGTGCAGGAAGCATCTCTCTCCTTCACTCTGGGCCATCGTCTTCCCAGCAGAGAATGGCAACAGGAACAGTGGCCACACAAGGTCCCGTCACCACCGGCCAACCCCGGGCCATCCCTGGGAAGGGTCCAACTTACTGTGGCTTTCCAAAGGCTGTGCACGTCAGCTCCAGCGGCTCCCCTTCTCTCGTCAGGCCTTGCAAGGGGTAATTCTGAGAAACCCGCACTTGAGGCTTATCTGCAGGACACAAAACACGGCTGGTGAGCCCCGGCCCGCGCGCGCCGCGCCCGCTCGGTGCCGCGAGTCCCGCCGCGGCACCGCGCTGCCCAGGAAGGGCTCCTGCTGCTCGCCTCAGCCCCCAGCTGGCTCCAGCTAAAAGGAACTCCTTTGCCTTGGTGCTGAGGGGAAGCTGGAGAGGCGCGTGGTGCCCGGGATGGGAGGGTGCTGCGGGGTGCCGGCGATTCCTGCGCCACAGCCCCACGGAGTCGGCGGGTGCTGACATGCCGGGCTGGACAAGAGATGCTCGTTAGAGACACAAACAGAGCCACAGCCACTGCTGCCTCTGTGTAAACAACAGGAGGCTGCCTTTCGTCCAGATGAAGCTCCTCTAAATCCTACAATAAACAGAGAATTAAAGCATGGATAGTTAGGGAGCAAACTCAACAACACTTTAGTAGGACCCTGCAGGAAAAAAAGAGCCAAACCACAAACCTAGAGTCCACAATTAAAAAATTCATTACCTCCCATGACTGAAACAGAGATTAAAAACGCAATCTGAGCTGTAGCTAAAACATTATCAGTGCAGGAAATCAATTCAAGGCTACAAGTGCCATTAAGCCATAGATATTTTTCAGGAATTTACTCAACTGTAAGGAACAAAGGAAGGAAAAAAATCAGTATGCATAAAGGTTGAAACCATTTAAATGTTTCTATTTCCTTTGAGAGTAACTGCTACCCAAAATATTGGCTGGCTGCATTTTATTAACTGTGTTTAACTCATTAACATGCCTCCTATGGAATAATAGAGATTAGGAAAAAAAACCCGCGTGTCAGGATTTAACCAATTTAAACTCTCATAATTTTCAGTAATGGAATAAGCTACACAAGTAAATCCTCTCCCGAGATGACTCTAGCACAACATTTCATCAACTAATCCCTGTTACAGATGCTTTCTGCAGCTCTGGAACTGGGCTGTCCTTGTGGGCTGGGGGTGGTGGCAGCACTTCAGGGTGTCACCAGCTGAGGGGACAAGTCCCAGTCCCAGTCCCACAGGACATGGGGCAGCTTCGGTGTGCCTGGAAACACCCTCCAGTCCTGGAGTGGCAACAGCTCTGCACTAGGAGCACGGGAGGACAAGTTCACCTGGTGTTGTGCAGCAAATAAATCACACACCACATCCTCGGCACTGTGCTCACCACTCCCGTCCACAATTCCCACCCCACGGCCATCTGCTCCCCACTTCTGATGTGCTTTGCAGCAGCACCAGCAGCCCATGCCAGGAACGTGGATGGTCTTATATCCGTGCTGTGGAAGGAACAGGAAACCTCCCCAGCCCAGCTGATTCAGCACACGGGGACTGAAACACTTCCTTTTGCTGTTTGCATCTCCTGATGCACCTTTCCATTAGGTGAGTTTAGTATTTCTAATGAGCTGTTTACTAATGACAATTACTTATGGAAATCAGGAGGAATACACCCAGGCTCACTGTACTGAGCACAAACTGCCAGCTCCATGAGCTCCCACCCTTCCAGGGCCACTTCCCAGCCCCACGAGCTTCATCCAACCAACAGCGGCAGTGAAGTGGATCCAGGCACTGTCCAGGTGTCACCTGCAACAGGAATCTGGGTTTATCAGCACACGTGTCAACACTGCTGAAGTCAAGAACTTCCCAACGGTTACCACAGCAATCTTGTCAGCGTGCTGGGAGGGCACTTAGGAAAGTGTACCCAGCCTGAGGGATGCAGAGGGATGGCTGGACACTCCAGAGGACGGGCTGGCATTCGGTTCACAGCATGCAAAAATAACTCCACTCAAGAATCTGGAGGGGCAGTGGTGTCTTTTTCCCTTTGTTTAGGGACGTGCCTTTAGACAATGTTAAACCCTCCTTCCTGGGCCCACAGCCTGCCTCTCAGCGAGTCAGTGTATTTCCTGCAGATGATGGACTCCGAGCGCGGGTTTGTGAAATGCCGAGCGCTCTGGGACCCCGAGCCCGGCTCCTGTGACATTTAGCAGCACACGGACACAGCTCTGACGGCTCCAAGGCCTGCTCCAGCTGTCTGCCACCGCCCTGGTACACAGGACTGCTCCAGCAGTGATGCCTGCAGCTCTGTAAGGTGGGGTGGTGACCACCTCGGGTGGTAACACAGGACACCAGCAGGAAGTGGCAGGTTCCACCACCAAGCGCATTCCAGTGCCCGAAAATCCTCAACTTGGAGCTTCGTAACATCACACCACTGGATTGTTACACAAAAATAAACACTTGCATCTGTGCACCCGAGGCCCTGCATGCTCCATGGCAGCCAATTAGACCCAACAACCCACAGCTATTTCCTACTATGCCTCTTTCTAGCAGCTTAAAAAAAACAGCCTCGTAATTTAATAAGGCACCTTTATTAAGCTAAATTCATTCAAAAGCTCAGAGTGATATACAAGGTTAAATACCAGTCGTCTAAAGGTTACACTGTAGCAGCAGCCAATTTGAAAAACTTATTACAAAGCCATTCTGCATTTGATGAGATTTCTCTCACAACAGGCACGGCGCGTGCCCGTGCACCGGGGTCTGCTGGGGCCACCGTGCACCCCAAAACCCTCACCTCCCCTCAGGATGCCACAGACCACTGAAGCCTGCACCCATTGACTTTCACAGCTCTCAAGCTCCGCGCTTGGGAGCTTACCAAACCACTCCAGTTGTTCTGCATTTGTCCCAGTTCTTCCTTTTTTTAGCTGCTCGCCCCATTTTTGTGCCATCAGCAAAGATTATTAACAGTGACTTTTTAAGAACTTCAAATGCTTCAACTGAACAGCATCGGGCCAAGCACCCAGGCCCCTGCGTTCCCTCTAAAAATACCAGCACTGCTGATTACTCCCTAATGACTATCCTTTGAGATCTGCCAGTTAGTGATTTCTTAATCCATTTAAACATGCGCTTCATCGATAATGCTTAGATGTCATTAATCAGCCGAGATAAAACATTACACCGAGTTCGGGGCCTTACAAAAGCCTAAGCCTATTATTTCCACCCGTTTCCTTTCATCAGGCCAGCCCACGACCTCGAAGGCGGGCGAGCTCACTGCCCCACACCCGCACCAGGCAGATTTGGCAAGCGCGGCTCCCCGTGCACCCAGGGATGCTCCAGGGGCTGTGAGACCCTCGCTGACCACCCCCAGAGACAACCCAGCCCAGAGGGCACGCTCCCTGTGAGGCTGGAAACACCCAAAAGGCTTCTTCCCAAGGGTTGGGAAGGCAGCACGTGGTGCCATTGGCAGCGCCGGGCCCCAGCCGGCAGAGAAGCCGGCAGCCTGGACTCTGCCAGTGCTTCAGCCCAGCAGGCTCTGGCCTCTGCCAGGCAAGGAGGTGCCGGGTCCAAGTTTAAAATCCGTTTTCTGGTTCCCTGCATGGATTGCTGACGTACCTCTTGGCAAACCTGGCGGCAGATGGCTTCCCTTGGAGCAGGATCTGCAGGCCAAGCCTCCTTCCTGCCCACTGTAGGTAAATCCAGCCTCAGCATTTCCCAGATAATGCTCAACACATCTCCCTCCAGGTGGGCATTGCTTCATCCAGCTCCTCATCCCTGCTCTCTTCTGTGCCAAGAAGAGCTGCTCAAAAAACTGACTTGTGGCAGTCTCTGATCTCACTCGGGGAAGAGCAGGAAAAATGTGTTTTTCAATATTAAAAGGAGTCAGCAAAGTTAACACTGATCCTCAGGTGTAAACAACAGCTACCTTCATTCCAAAATCCAGCGGGGCTGCTCATCAGGAATGCACTCTGCGTCAAAGCCAGCCCAGCCTGGCAATCCCCTGCCTGCTCCTCACCTCTGACAAGGACGAGAGGCTGCACTGCTGATTTTCAGCCAAAATACAGAAATCTATCCAATAAATAGATCCCGTGTCTAAAATAAGGAATGAGCAGGACTGGCAGATCACAGCTTGTCTGGAAGAGCCTGTCAACCCCAAACACGACTCTGCAAAATTCACCCTTAACGAAAGCAATTTAATCATTTTGCTTGTTGCGGGGAAAGGAATGCCAGAACCCGACAGGCATTTTGGGGATAAACACTTCTCTTTTAATATTTAAGCACACTCTGCTGCTTAATGCCTGCAAATGGCAGAGCCCCGGTCGCCCCACACGCTCCGTGCTCCCAACAACATTCCTCCGAGAAAACCTTATTAATGAGCTCACAAACGAGCACCCAACTGGGAAATGTCACAAACAAGAGTGGCTAATGCCCCAGAAAATCAAATAACTGAACACTCGGCTGATTGTGGTGCTTTTCATATTCACTAAAAGAAAAAAAAAACAGCTTTAAATCAAAGTTTCTGAAGGGGTCAACACCTCACTGAACAAAACAACTCATTTATTCGCTTTTAGCGATCTCCAGATGATAAATTACATTGATGTTAATAACTTCACTGCAAACTATGCAATTAATATTTGTACTGGACGGAAATGTAAGGATTACTGGAGATGCGGCAGCAAACGTATGTGGCTGATTTTAAACATAATTGGGCACAAAAAGTTCTCCTATCGCAACAGCAGAGGCTGCAACAAGACTCCACTGGGGCAGGCTTTAAAGGTACACACGTAGGTATCACAAAAATGAATGCACAGGTAATTATAACTTCAGAAAAGGACAAAAAGCCAGCCCAGAGAAAAGGCCAAACTCCAGGTCCAATGCTCGTTCCCAGTGTCATGTAATGAGGGCAGCAAACGCACCACAAGGGCTCAACTCGCACGTCTCCCAGAATATCTGGTTCCACTCAGCTCCTTAACGACATTTTAATGCATTTTGTTGCTTCATTTCCTTTCTAAAATTACACCCAACACGCTGGTGTCCCATCGCTCACTGACGGATGCACAGAGAGTGGCTGCAGCAGACCTGGGGACATTTCCAATTTCCACTCCAGTGCCAGGGCTGAGGATGCTCCTCAGGCATGGCAGTGCTGTGGCCGCTGTGAGTGCCCCACGCTCTCAGTGCAGCCCTGCTTTGCTTTTGAGGAGTGTTAGGGGAGGGTTTCACACGTTACACTGTGTGTTCACAGAGATTTCTTTTCAGTAACACACCCTACAGCCACGTGAAGGCATTCACCTCAATCTTCACCACTGTGCCAGGGCAGATATGCAACAAATGGCTTACTCCATGAACAGGGCAAGTTAGCACCCAGCACTGCTCTTTTCTGCTTTTTTCTTGGAAAACAAACCCCACAACTTTTTAGCTGCATCTCAGAAGAAATATCTCCCTACTCTGAAATTTAGTCAGACAAAAAATACCTCATTATCTGAGCAGGCTCCATCCATCATCCTCCTGTCCTTCCCCAACACATTTCATGCTCCAGTTGGATACATTAAGTGCAGAGAAATATAACATCTGCTGAGAAAAACATTTTCTTGTGCCCTGCTGATGTTCTGAAGGGGCAGATCCGCTGTGCCCGTGAGGGGAGCGGGCAGGATTTGTGGGCAGAGGATGTCAGAGCAGAGAGTGGAACAGGCAGCCCAGGTAACTGACCTGCTGCAGGGAAAGCAGCTGCATCCACACAGGATGAGCAAGGAATTCTGAGTACCCCTGCAGCAGAGACCTGCTAGCTGGGTGCCTGCAAGGACATGCCATGGACAGTGGAGGCACGGGCAGCAGCTGGAGAAGCATCCTCTGCTGCACATTCCACATCCAAAATCAGCTGAGAAGGTGTCAGTGCAGGAGCCCCAGCCCCCCAGGGCAGAGCTCCATGGGAGCACTGACGGAGATGCCTGTGTGCAAGGACAAGAGGCTCTTCCTCCTGCCCACACTCTCCCACTGGCCAACAAATCATCATCGTCAGACAGCAGAAGCTCCAGGGAAAGAGTTTGCTCTGAAACTGCCTTTTCCTTAAGCTAAAGCCCTGCAGCAGGTATGAAATGCAGGTGTCTGGCCATGCTCCAGGCCATCGAGCCACAAGGTCACAATGCAGGACAAGTTCTTGGGCTGGGGCTCCTCTCTGGCCATCTGCTGGTGACCACGCAAGGAACAGACTGGGCTAATGGGGTCAAGTCCCCACACTGGAACACAATTACTTTTAACAAGCTCAGAGCTTAATTCAGAACATAAAACCAAATCAGTCTGAATCCCTTCTCCTGCTCATCCCTGTTCCCTCCCAAAGAGGCTCCGTCCCTCATTCCCACAAACAGCTCTGGAACAGCCCAAAAATCAGCACTAAAAGCAGAATTGAACAAAGAACTGTGCTTTAAGGGTGCTTTTCCCTCACTGCATGGGCAACCCCTAAGGCTGCAAACTGAAGTGGCTAAGGAGGGATTTATTTGAGGAAGAGGAGAAAAAAATTTTGCTTTATCCCCCCCAAAACAGTGGCACTCTCCTATTCCACCACACCACCAGGATTCCAGAGAGATTTCTGCAAGGAAGCCTCAAGGTTGTCCAACGCCCTTCCAGCCCAGCGAGTTCCAATCCCCTCACACAACAGGGTGGATGGCATTTTTTGCTCTTCCCCGTTAAGTATTTGATCACGCCTCACAAAGGTGCTAATGTATTATTAAAGCTAATGGAGCTCTGCAAGAAATGTTAATGGACATTAAGTTTGCATAAATGAATTACACATTAGCACAGTCGCAAGAAATCTCGTATCTGTCAATTTAGGCAGTATCTGATCATTCCTGTTTTCCTCATTACAGGAACATTACTTCCCGCTAGTTTTGGAGATACGAGAATTGTAACCAAGATGTTCATAATGAAACTAGATAATGAAGCAGATGAAATAAATTAATACAAAACTTCCTCTCCTCCTTTCAGTGCGATGTAGTTGAAGGGACCCTACAAAAACAAGGGCTTTGAATTGTCTCAGGGCCTGGCTTTCCAAGCACAAGGCCTCGCTGTAGGGACCATCCCAGTTTGCTTTTGGGAGATGTTTCAGAACAGAGGGATGCATGTACACAGCTCCAAAATCTCCACCAGGCGCATTTGGGACCACAGCTATTTCCAGGTACCTGCTTGCTGCTGTCATGTACAGTGGAGCAGCTCCTAAGGGAAGTGAGATGCATTATTAACAATGAACATGTCAGGAGCAGTACAGGAAATAGGCTGGCTTCAATCAGCGCTGCTCCTACAGATTCCAGAGAACTCCATGCTCTGATGTACAAATCCTGCTGATGCTGTATGTTCACAGTGCACAACTGTGAACAAGGTTTCTCTTGCACAGTACCCAGTTTTTGCCAGTAAACTCGCCACGGTGGCCAGTTGCTTTGAAGGGGGAGAAGCACTTCTCAGAGTTAAGTAGGTTGCTAGAAGAAAAATACTCGGATTTAATCTGTGCTGACAATTAAAAAGCCCAGCCAGAAACCTTTGATGCAAATTGTATATACAGGGAGTTATTTCATCAGAGAACAAAGTATTTATGGTATCACAGAGGGCTGGAAAAGTCGTGAAGTGTTACCTTACATTGTGTTTATGATTTCTATGTAACAGGATATAATCCTCACGGATGTCGGAATTTTAACATGTAGGGAACGGCTCCTGAACTCCCAAGCACACAACTTCATACATGGAGAGAATTAAGGGTTCTGCTACTCACACATGACTTCCAGGTAGCGCTGTGTCTGCAAGTCTTTGACCGCAGGGTGATCCACCAGGCAGATGACGGGGACGCCGTCGTCCTCGCGCCCCACCTTCAGCAGCAGCTGGCTGGTCACCGTGTACATGTCGGACCACCGCTCCACCTCCGACTTGCCTGGGGCAGGGAACAGCGACAGGGGAGTCAGCACAGGGTGGAGACAGCCCTGCAGCCAGGCCAGCTCCCTCCTGTCCGCGTTCCCTTTGGAGACCCATCCCGTCCTGCCATGTTACTGCAGTGATTAACGCCACCCCCAAGTCCCCAAACTCTTCAGTCAATGAGCTACAAATCCCCTCCCACTGCTGAATCAACAATTAGCTACAAAAGTGATTTAACAGATTAAATTAATTAAAAGCTGAGTATGGATAGGTGGGAGCATTCGGCAGGGAGGGGAGCCCAGCTCGGGACTGGCTGCCTGAGGGATGCTGTGATGGAAACAAACAGGAAGACAAGACAAAACGAGACGAGACAAGACAGGAGAAAAAGGATTTTTCCAGGAACTCAGCAAGCACCCGCTGACAGCGCAGTTCTACTCTGATCTGTGCTTCTTTATTTAAGAATTCACAGGCAAAATTGCTAAGAGTAACTTCTGTAGCAGAGCTCTTGCAGACAGCAAATATTGCTGTATAATATATGAGAGTGAAACAGGTGACACATGCAGACACCCCTTGATATTTGGAGGAAAAGCTTTCCCATGGGCAAAGCCACACTTCCTGTGATTCACAAACTCACAGCCAAATGTTTCAGTCTCTACTCCGTTAAAAAAAATATCTGAAGACTGAGCAGGGTGAGATGGTATTACATGAAGCTCAGCATTCTTCCCAGAGAACTCAAAGCTGGGATTCAACTGCTAACACAAGAAAACTCAGTCAAGAAGCTGCACAGGTCAGGCAGAAAGGGACAAACACTTTGTCCTGCTGCCCATGATATGGGGAAGGAAACCAGAACGGGATCATTAACTCCCTGCACAGCACAGCGCTGGGATGCAGCAGGGCACCACCTCACCAGGCAGCAGGTTTGCATCCCACCTGTACCAGCATCCTCCCAGCATGGGGCCTGCTCAAATGCTCTGAAGTGTTGGGCTTAATGAGAGGATTTTATCCTGTCCTTGCAAGGGGGTGGGTTTGAAGTAATGAGTCTGGACTTCTGCAGAGAGTCAGTCAGTGTCTCAGACTGGGTAAAGCACAAAGGTGTTGTCAACCAAGCTCACATCTATATGCAGACTTAAACTAACAGTGTGTCACATGCAATCAGAGCCAGTGACTTGAATGTGCAAGTACTGGGAGCCACCAGACTTCAGGGAGTGAGAGAAACCCATCTTAGATGAATATTCAACCAAACACAGGGAAAACGCTCGACAAACAAGGGAGCTAGACATGAAGGTGAATTGCAAATCTTTACAGCCCAAAGCACAGACAATCCCTCTTGTACCTGAGACAGGGCAGAAAGCTACACAAGCCATGCAGAAATGAATTCAGTGCACAGCCCTGGGCTCCTCAAGGTCACCTGCAGTTACAGCAGGGCTCCAGAACCCAGCACTCGAGGCTGGCAGGTAGGCAGAGGACCAAATGGAGTTCAGCCCCCTGCGTTAGGGAATAATCTGTCTGCCCACACAGTCCTTTGTTCCTCAGCTGGCGCTCAAAGAAGCTCGCTCTACTTTTTTTACTTTTTTTCCCCCTTAAACTGGCAGCAGAGAACAAACACCCAGCGTTACATAAATCACTCCAGCTCCCTGAACAAAGCAAGGGACTGAGAGGACACATCTACCCGTTAGCTCCTTGTTGCCTTTGAACCATCTGATGGTGGTGGCTGGTCTGCTGGCCATGGCGGTGCAGTTCAGCTCGATCTCCTCCCCCTCCACGGCGGTTTCTTTCTCGATATCAATCACCAAATTGCGTGGTGGGACTGGAATGGGAAGCACAACACAAACCAGATTAAAAAAACATCTTTTGATCACTAACACGGGACAAAACCTTGAGGAAAAGATGTAAAATCTACTGAAGGAAACAAGCAACCGGCATTTATTTGATCTTTCAATCAATCAAACCCTTTGATAGGTGGTTTTGCAGTAATTGGAGTGAGCACTTTCACTCTCCACCTAATAATCACCGCAGTCTCACAAATTATTACTTATCAGGGTTGTAACTTTGTGTTCCCTCTCCCAAGCAGGCACCGTTCCAGGGAGAGCCGCAGCCTCCTGCACTACTCGGGTGTGTGCTGCTATTTAAAAATCCAGCTTGACTCCGTGCACATTTCCTGACTTCTCTGACAAGGAGAGGAAACACAAAAGCTGACACTTGGCACTGCATTACTTACCAAGCCTCTAACCTCCACGGCAATTTTTCTCTCCTGCTGTTCAGCTCCAAGGCTCAGCCGTGAGCATGGAAGCAGGCCAGCAAACATCAACCTCATTTAAGACGCTCAAAAAGCCACTGAATACAAGCCTGGAGTGGAACACCATCCCTTGGGAACAGCCCTGCCCCTCATCACACCCCCACAAACCCCCCCAAAACCACCCCAAAGAGAGGAGGAGGGAGCTGGCTCTACACCCAGCCACAAGAGCCACATCCTTTGGGGTGGAGATCTGCTGCTCTGCCCAGGCACACATCTTCCCTAGACCAGGAGTCTCCCAAAACACAAAGCTGGAAGATTGTACCCAATGAAAAATCATCCAGTAACAGTGAGAAACAGGCTGTAAGTTCAGGGCTAACAACCACTGCAGCACAGCCCAGAAATGGGACAAATGAGCTTAAAAATTAAGACATGGGAACAAGGGAATCTCTTTCCCATGAAAGCACCGGCAGCGAGGCAAAACCCAGGAAAAAGTGAACAGCTAGAGCTCTTATGGCAGAGTCACGGCTTCAGAAAATCCCAGAACTTCCAAAGGAAACTCAACTTTGCTCTGATCAATGTGATTAAGCAACTGCACAGTTCAGATGTGACTCACAGGTCTTAAAGCTAATGAAGAACAAATATGTATAAATACCATCCAGATGATCAAATGGACTAATTAGTCACTTGTGGCTTCTCTCTAAAAAGAACAGAATGAGCTACATATTTGAGACTTTCACATGTTCCAATTAAGCATGAATAAATCTACATATTGTGTCACAGAAGACATGAAAGTGCTGAAGCAAACGTGCAGCTCCCCCCGAATGCCAGCTGCAAAGGGGGACACCTCAGCACCTCCCTCTGCTCTCCGGGCTGGCAGCATCACAGGCAGCCAGCAAAACCAGCCTTTGATTTCTATCAGAGGCTGGGTGATGGCCACGAGATTTTTGTGGGGGACAAGTTCCTGGGAGGACCAGCCAACGCCACCACTCCTCCACCCTGGCTCATTAGTTCCCCTAATTAGGGAGCCAATAATAGGAAAGACAGGCAAGACAAGCCATCCCTGGCGTCAGAGTGCCCAATCTCTCCATGCAAGTACTAACACCCCCCTTCATCTCCTGCTAATAAACCTCCCTCATGCTTGCCTGCTTCCTGAGCTGAGGTTTGACCCGAGAACACGACAAAGGTGACAAGAAACCACCTCCTTTATGGATGGGGGGGAAAGGCAGCACACACACTGGCCATGCCACAAAGGCTTCTCAAAAACAACTGAAGTACAAGGCAAGAAAACTGACTTTTCCCTCAGTTCTAAAGCATGATTCATGCTTAAAAAAACCCAACAAAAACCTGCATTATGTCTCGCACTTGAAAGACATGCGGTGCTGGCTTACAGGTGAATGAAATGAGTATTCTCCTTTCAAACACCTTCTCAGCATTGCCAGCAGTGAAATCAAATCCAACAAACTGTTTTTGCCTGTGCACGATTAGAAGCAGGAGCTAGAAGAGCTTCCTGTGCCTGTGCGTGCTGGAAAGTGCAGGGAAACTTTGAAGGTGTTGATAACTGTAATAGCAAGAGTAAAACTGCTTATAAACATCACTTAACAACGTATAAAAACCTAAGACCCAAATCTCATTAAGCAAAAGAAGGAAGATTTAAACTAATCAGCAAGTGAGATCTTACATTAAGTCACCCTCCCTGATTCGGGTTCTCCCATTAACAGAGCCTTAAAAGCTGCTGCTAATCATCAGGAACTGCTGGAGCAGAGCAGCACGTCGCTGCCCTGGCCACACGAGCCTGGCCACCAGCACTCATGGTTCAAATCCTCGCTTGCAGCCCCTCTCCAGGGGCTGGAGCCCTCCCAGTGCTGCACAGAACCCCATCCCACTGACCCTGCATGTGCAGGGCCCGCAGGCTCCTTACCCAGCACCGTGATGGTGGTGTAGATCTCCTGGGGGGGGTCGGTGTAGAGCTGGCAGAAGTACCTCCCTTCATCAGAGATGGACACGTTGGTCAGGGACACTCGCAGCTCGCTGTTGGAGAAGTTCACCAGCTGGAATCTGCTGTCCTTCAGGGCTGTGGGGCAAGCACAGCCTGGGTGACTGCACGGAGAGAGGCAACGTCCCCTTCCTGCCACACCACGATCCCAAAGATCCCCACAGACAGCAGCACACCAAGGTGAGCACCCCTGGGCTCCTGATTCGCTGCTTCCTACCCTGAAGCTGGACCTATAAAAATCTTTTGGTTCTCCAATGATTTCAAATAATCAACATGAGCCAATCACAGGGCACAGCATGAAATCTTTGGACATGGTTTTATTACCAGGTGGCTTAGGGTTGTGTAGGTAAAATGCTTATGGTGTCTGTACAGCCCCAGCAACAACTGTAGGCACTCAGGGACAGCCTAAATGAGGAAGGAATTGGGAGAAGCAGAATTTAAAGCATTTTTCCTGTCCTGTTGCTTCCTGGGCAGAGAGTACAGGCGTGTCCCCACAGTGACACTAACACAGACCATTTAAAGTGTCTCACTGCAGCTACCATGGCACTGTCACCACAGGACAGGCTTATCCACTGGACATGCAAGTGATGAGAGATTTCAGTTTGGGTATAAAGCGGCACAGATTGTCCTGAAATGTTCAGTCTTTGCTCTGAAGAGATTATTCCTGAGAGCACTGCGCTGTCTCGGTGTCGCCCTGTTCAATTTGTTTGTGTCAGCTAAATATTTGGCATTCAATTGCAATTCACCCTGAATTACAACAATCAATTCCCATTGCAAAGTAAGATGCTCTGACTTTTAGAGGGGACTGTGAAGTCTTCCATTAAGGGGAAGATTATGATTGTCTATCTCACCTGTCTCCACAGAACCAGTGAACTCTAAGTGCCCAGCATTGCACAGACAGGAGGGATCTCAGCAAATGCCATGTCCTGAGTGCAAGAGGAGGAGTCACGACCAAACGAGGAACCATAAACTTACGCCTGAAATCTCTGAAATAGATGGTCTGCCTGTTGGGGTTCAGGAGCTGGATCACCGAGTCGTCGCTGTTCTTGACGCGGCAGCTGATGGTGGCCACGTCCCCCTCCACCACGGTCACGTCCTCTGTCACCAAGTTCTGTCCATCACCTGCAGCACAGAGCAAAGGCGGGGCTCAAGGTCAGCAATGACCCCAGTGGGTTTCACTTCGGAGTGAAAAGCTCCACGCCACCAATGGAGGAACATCAGCCAGTGAGCCATTGACTCTGGGTCCCCAACCAGCTGTAAAGGAGCAATGAGAATGGAGCTCTGAGATGGGAATAAAGAAGGACTGGTGCCCCACACAGAAACACCAAAATTTCCCTTCCTCTCCCAACAGACAAATCCTGTTAAATTACGTTGAAGGAACAACTCCCTGTAAGAAGCACTTATCCTTCGACTGGAGCAGACAGACTTCAGGGAATCAGTCGTTACTCACTCTGTGTAATCAGCAGGTGCTATTAATGTCCAGAGGCAGGGGGAAAAAAGGATCCCGTGCAATTATGCCGTGGGAGCCTTGTAATCATTTCCAGGTCATCACCCTGAAAACTCTCCTCTAATGAGCCGAGGCAGCGCACGCCCGCACGCTGAGACACTCTCCACTGCCAAAGGACACGGGGATGGCAGCAGAACTGTGCCCTGCATTGCAATTCCTCCATCACTACTGGGAACCAGAGTGGGAGAAACCGAGACTTTGGTTGGCAGTGCTCCAATTGAAGCCAGGATACCTGGGCTGGGTGGTCAGAGAATCTCTGCTGCTCCGCAGCTGCCTTAGCCACGAGAAACCCAAAAATGCAGGACTGGGACAAAGTTTGCACACAGGAAGTCTGGGGATCATATTTAAACCCCAGTTTTTCTCTCACCCTGCATTTCCTTCATTTATCTTTCTTTCCAACTTGCCTTTATAATTTGACATCCCTTGGAAACAAATGTTTGACAAAAAGTGCATTGTTCGGAAAGAGAAAGATTGATAAACCATCTGACTCCTCTCCACACCTGATGGGCAGAAAGCTGAAGTCTGGGCACATTTTTTTGCCCTCTCAGTATAAATTTTTAGATAGATTCTCCAGACTGATGAACTTGGAGGAGCAACAAGAAGATTTACTATCAAACAGTGACACCCATATTGGAGCACAGACCCCCAGCCCCTCTCAAGAGGGGCAAAGACCCTGCCCCAGACACCTGCCTGGCTCCACATTCTGTGCATCAGGATGAAGCTGGTCCTGCTCAAAGCCCTCTGATCAGAAGATGAGCATTCAGCCACCCCACCATACTACCAGCACTCTTAACGTGGTATTCTTGAACCTTGGAGACACACATTAAAGGCTGGACTCTATAATCTTAAAGGGCTTTTTCAGCATAAATGGTTCTGTTCCCAAATCCCAAACCACTGTGCAGACCACCAGAGCAGAGCCCTGCCCTGCCTGTGCCACATGCTGCCGTGGAGGTGCTGGAGCAGCCCTGCACAGCCACAGCCAGGCCCTGGCACGAATGAAATCAAACATCTCAAAAGTGGTTCAAGCAAAAATATTAAACATTACTAACTGCTTCTGGGGAATAATTTTATCAAACCCATTCAAAACAAGGTTCTTGCACAAGGATCAGCTTGATATGTTCTCATAAATGCAATATTCCCTACAAATCATTAACAAAGCTATTAAGATTCGATTTCCATCTAAGCAATTATTGCCAGCATATTTTTTTACATTTACTTTAAAAGACTCAATCCTATTTTCAATTCATTAAACTGTTCCTTGCGTTTACTGAATTTTACATCAGCTTAGAAGACTATTTGAATTAATAAGAATTACAGTAGAAGTAATTTAGAAATAAATTATTTGAAGTTCAAGCCACTGAAGCTTTTCACACCGGGATGCTGCTGCATTAAACCTGCCGATGGATGGCTGCAGAGTCCAGCACCTGGCTCTGGGCTGGCAGCAGATGCCTCTGAACGAGGCTGTTATTTGGGTTAATATGGGCAGGGAGCACATGAGGACACGCTGAGCCCCTCCACGGCCTCCTGGGCTCTGCCTCTTTGTTCTCCATCAAAGGGTGTCTGCTCTGCTGCCCTGAACGTGCTGCACCCAGCCAAGGCGTGCACCCCTCCACATCCATTCCTGTCTGCTCCCAGGAAAGCTATTTCCACGGGCAGCGGCAATTACAAGCTGTAAATTAAATAAAAATGCAACACAAAGCAAGAACTCTTCAGAGCCGTCCTCATTGTCAACACCCCGGCAAGTTTCTCAGTCAATATTTACTGTCAGTGTATACGTATTTTGAGGAGCATTAAAGTACACACACACAGCATGGCAATATTTTGGAACAGAAAAAGACGGGCTGGGGAGGGCAGGTGAAATTTATGGGCTCAACAGGGAATCTCAGGAGCTAAGAGAAGAAAAGGAAAATTACTGTTGAGAAGCAACGTTAAATCCTGGCAGTGCTTTGGAGGGGCACAGCACAAGCAGATCCAACAGGAAGCCCCCAACAGAATGATATGGGACAGATTTTAATCTATCACACGTGAAGGGACTATGACAGCATGGTGTCCTTGTATCAGACCAAAGCTTCCTGCTGGGACTCCAACATGAGGGACAAATCCTCATCCCAGCGTGTGACAGACAGACACCAGGACAGACAGAATCCAGGACTGGGCTCAGAGCCTTGAAAATCTTGACCTGGAGTACAAGGGATTGCTGCAGAGGGAGTGGAGCAGGAACAGGAATGAAGGCACTTTCTGGGGGGAGTCTCTGGGGTGAGCTCCTGTCTAACACAGGCACCGGTGTTAACAAGCAAGGGGATCACCCAAATGGGTGTCTGCAGTGCCAGGAGGAGGGAGGGTACAATGTGTGCTGCCTTCATTACCCAAAGCAATTCTCCAGCCTCATTTACTGAATCTCCCTGTGAAGGTGAAAAATGACACCTTGTTTTATACTTACTGGAAGGGGGGTGAGGAGGGGGACACAGTGCTTGAGGGACGCCTTGGCTGCAACCTGTACAATTAATTTTTGCACTTGTCTTCCTGCCTTAGACCACTGCAGTCTCTCCTCTTAGGGCTCCCGACAGACACAGACGAGTAAATTGTGTTTCAAACAAGTCCCCCTCAGCTGGACACAGCCCAGGGACCTTGGCTCATATTCAGCGGTCACATTTAAAATCAATTCTTTCTCTGCTTGTAGGACACTGGGCTAGAGGGAAGCATCAGGGAGAGCAGAGGAAAGATTAAAAATACGTGCTGGGGAGCATGGTTTTTCAATTTCTATGGAATCTCTAACCACAGGTGCCCCAGCGTGAGCTGCAGCACTGCTGGCTCAGTCTGCAGGATCCCGACACAAATGCTTTCCAAGGAAGAGGGGTTTTCATTACACCTGAACTGTGTAAGCCCGTAAACCTAAACAAAATTCCTCTTAATAGATTGAGTCAGAAGAAACAACTCACACAGATACACAAACTGCCCACGTGCTCCAGGAAAAAAGCGACACCGAGCTCCATTCCCAGAATTAACACAATTTGAATGTCAACATTCATCTATCAGTTTCAAGTACCTAAAAGGAATGTGGTGGTTAGAGAAGAGACAAGTGGGTTTATAAACACTGAGCATCCACCTCCCCAGAAGCTTTGTCTCCTTTGTGTTCCTTCTCCTCCCTGAGCTGAGCATCCTCTGCTCTCTCATCCATCACTGAGAGCTTCATCTCTCCCCTTCAACACAAATATCACAGTCTGCTTTCCAGGAAGAGAACCAGAACCAGACTCTTGGTCATGTATGGGACACAGGAAAAAGGAGGGGACCCAAAGCCCATTTAACTAGCCTGCAGATCTGCTTCTAGGAGGGAGAGGAGAACTGCCAGGCCGTGCTGGGAGAAGCCACTGGAGCTCTGTGCATCCGGGCTCCAAGTCCTGAGAGACCATTTGAAAGAGCTGCAGTCGTCACACTTGAACTTTGGAAAAGAACAGACAATCCACGCTGATTGTGCTGGCAGGGAAAGGCAATTGCTGCCGATGGAGTTAATTTCATGGCATCTTTTCACGGGCAACAGCTGGAGACCAGGCTGCCACCACGGAGCACGTGGGCACACGTGTGGCCCCGGTGCAGCAGGGCAGGGCTGCAGCAGGAGGGTCCTGCAAAGGCAGGGAAGGGGCTGGGGCAGAATGCAGCGCTCCTGCAGCCCCACCAAAGCCAGCCTGCACTGCTCCGTGCGTGTTCAAGGCACAGGCGTCCTCACCCACTCAAAAACAGCCACTGTGGGAGGCTGGGCTGCAGGGAGGGCAGGGGGAGAGGCAGCTGCTGCTCCTTCCACTCCTGCACAGCCCCTAAGGGAAACCCTCCAAGGCCATGGAGCCTGGAGCCAGACGTGGAACCCCCGAGCAATTCTTCTGCCAGCGTGCCCTCACCCCAGAGGGAAATGTTGTTTTCCACCAAGATTCACAACTAACCTTTTGCAACAGCAACTTTCTCTTCTAATAAGATGTAATTACCAGTTTTGTGACCCTGAGTCAAGCCTCTCTGAGATTTTTCTTCATTCAAGTAGCTCTCATTCCCTCTTCAGCATCTCCTCCATGGTCAGAAACAGGCTCAGCAACTCCAATTCCCAGGCAAAGAGCTCTTCAAAAAAAGTGATGGTGGCAAACAAATAGAATTCTAGAAAGATCTCCCTTTTGAGTTAGTTCTGTGCAGGTCTGTCAGCTGCAATTCAGCACTGGGGAGTCTTGCCCATGAAAATTCCTTGTTGAGCATAAGAGGAACAGGGACTCTCCAGCAAGGTGCAGCTGAGCTGAACTGGGCAAGGCTTGCTCAGAGATGATGGGAATGGGGTATGGCAGCTCCATGTCTCCCTCTGAGGCACAGACTACAGCAAATTGACACGGTAATGCTCACCTGGTATTTGGATTTCTACTTCACATTTAATGCATGTTATCCTTCCTTTATGCCGCAGCCAGGTTTAAGAGAACTGCTCTGAGGAAGGGCTCTACCAACAGAGACAACTTTGCTGTGCCAAGTTTGGGATCCCCTGGTGATGCTCAAAGCCCCAGTTTCCATTTAGGAGGGAAAGTGGGAGGAATTAGCATGCACAGAAACCGTTCCCAAAATGTTGATTTCCTTGAGTCTCCCTGGCACTGTCTGCAGGGACAGAGCCGCTCCTGCCGCCAGGATCTCATCCCTGTCACAGGCTGTGGCAGCCCCAGCCGTCCCAGGGACCTCTCTCCCCTCCTTCTCAGCACAGATTTTCGCGAGCGAGCGCTTTCGGCGCCTTCGCGCAGCGCCCGCTCCTCTCCCCGCTCGCACCCGCCGCAGTCACACTTCCCCTGAATTACTCTCCACACTCAGAGAGAACGTGCAAGATGGTGCTAAAAATTACTTATTGTGAGGAGCAAGTTTACGCTATGAAACAGCCACTTCAGAGAAATATACGGCAAATTCAAGCGAGTTGTGCACAGATATTAAATTTGCGGAGAAAAAAAATGCCATTGCCACCTTTATGGCTTTTCTGGCTTAAAGAGTAAGAATAAAAGATGACAATAGCTCTGAAATTACACTGGAGGCTGCACTGACTTTAAACATAGTGAATATCTATGTGATGCAATGGCATCAGGGAATTCTTTTCACTGGCTGAAACCACAATGGTACAGGAACAAAAGTCCTGTGTTATGGCCAAATTAAAGTATTTCTTTGGATCTTAAGAACAAAATTCTTTTTTCCTGCCACGAAAGCCTCTGTGGCTGTGGCCAAAGCGTGTTTCAGACTGAAGCTGGTCCTTCACCCTGCCCTCCCCTCACGCTCCTGCTGCCGCCAATCGCCCCGTCTGCGCAGATTTATGATCTGTCACCTGGGCTGGGATTAGATGTCACCCTTGTCTTTCTATTACCCAGATATTGATAGATCAAACTCCCTGGCCATACGTCGCCTGTCCCTTCAAAGGTTACTGCTGGCGGACACTGAGGATCAATATCCATCTGCTCTGTCACTGACCAGAGGGGACAAAGGCGGCGCCGGGAGCGCGGTGAGGCACAATTCGGAATGGCAGCACGAGTCTGCTGCTCTGCACATCTCAGCTTTTTATTCCACATTTCTAACGTGTTTCTAAGAAACAGAAGCAGCTGCTCTCTTGCCTTGTTCCCAGCAGCTGATGGTCCATTGCCTAGACAGTAAAAGGTCACTTACTAAAGACTGTCCTTCTCCCATAAGGTCAGAGGTTTATCCAAGCGTCCCCAAGGGCTCCTCGGCTCAGCAGGGAGACAGAACATCTTCTGTGGGAGGACCTGAGAAGGGGAGGCTGCTGAGGGCTCTGAGGGGGCTCTTGGGGGACACTGAGGGACAGAAGAGAGGGAGACCAACAGAGCAGGAAAGGGCAGAGCTGTGAGTGGCCCTTCAGCAGAAAGAGTCAGGTGCCCTTCCCTCCTGCTCCCCCTGACACTCAGCCGCCTCTGGCAGCCAACACCCGCCAAGGACACCACCTAAAACCCACCACTGCCATGCCCAGCACTGCTTGGCAGCAGCATCAGCAAGGGAGAAGGTTTGACAACACGAGACAGTCCCAGCAGGCTGCTGCCTCCATTCAGTGTGTTTAAATAACACTCAGTTAGCATCAACACACGTTTATTATTAATGGAGCCCTAATACAGAATTCGTATCTGCATTTATCTTCCAGCTACATCGCTACCAAGGACACCCACAGCCCAGATCCAAGGAAGGAGACCTTGATTAAACCCGAGTTTCAAACACAGGTGGAATTTCCTTTCCCTGCCTTGACTTGCTCCATGGGGAGCTAAACCCTGATGAGGAGCGTAAGAGGAGGAAGCGCAGATCAAATATTCAGTTTTCACAATCAAAGAGCATGTTCTGTGCATTCCCCTGACCAGAACAACACCTGCTGCCTCACACTCCTCTCTGTCTCTGCCACGGGGGTAAAGCTGCAGCAGCCCCTGCCAAAACCTGAGCACAGGAGGAGAGAATTTACATGTTTGCAGGTTTGTCACCATTGTTGTCACCTCTGCTTTCGCCCTGCGGTGGCCAGCAGCTGCCACCTGCCTGGCAGGGAGCAGGGCACTGCTCACACCTCGAGCTGGCACGTGGGGCTGTGCAGGGAGCTGCCCATCTGCTCTGTGCCCACCTTCCCCCAGCACAGACCCCTGCTCCCGGGGGTGCCAGCCGGGCACCGCGGCTGGACGGGGACACAAGGGGGGACATCATTCCATGGCACTGCCAGCAGCAGGGAGCCCTCGCAGGGACCCCAGCCCGCCAGCCCCTCAGCACAGACACCCTCTGTGCCCTCCGAGCCCTCTGGGATGATGCCGTTGCTACAAGGGCTGCTCTGGCACACGCTCAATTTCTGGATCCCACAGCACCTGCCCCAGGTGCGCCCCAGAACACAGATTCCCATTAGTCAGAGCGACAGGGCTCCCAGTAACAAGGAATCCTGTTTCAACTCAGATGATGGGTTTCATTTTACTCTAATGAGCAGATATGTCTTATATCCATACCTGTAACCCATTTCTTGCAGACTTTTTCACATCCTTTCTATTTTTTACTGTCAGTAGCATCTGTCACAACGTGCGGTTTAATAATCTCTTTTAAACCCAAGAAATCTGTATTTCCATAAAGCACCCACAATGAATTTTGATCAACATCAGCCTGGTCTCTTCCCTATAAAAAGGACCTCCTTTCAACCGCCTGCATATTTAAGTCTGAAATCTTTAGCTCACCACTGAAATAAGCAAGAAATAAATGGCAAAATTATTAACAAATGCACAAACCTGTATAAAATGTCCTCGAAACAAAGGACCAGCAAGGAATACAAGGGAATACTGTGGTTTTTTGGGGCATCCTAGCCTGTTCCCATCCTTTGGCTCAGCATGAAGCCAGCCTTAAATCCCAGCACTGTCCCTGCCCTGTCACACACAGGAGCGACTCTGTGACAAAACACCTGCCCAGCTGTTATCCCAAAACCGTGGGGTAAAAGCAGAAAAGGAAACATTTACCAGCTGGGATGACCAAGGGTTTGCACGGGGAGTGACCTGTTTGCTACCAGCCCATCACACACTGAACCCTCGAGGATGAGCCCTCCTCCACAGATCAGGCTGAGTTCCTTCTGCCCTTTGAAGTTAATTCCCAGTTTGCCATCAGGGGAGGAAAGCTGATGTCACTTCCCACGAACTGCCAGCCTTTGGAGTGGCTTTGCTCACAGGTGCTGTCTGTCCACT
This sequence comes from Passer domesticus, assembly GCF_036417665.1. Classification (NCBI taxonomy): domain Eukaryota; kingdom Metazoa; phylum Chordata; class Aves; order Passeriformes; family Passeridae; genus Passer; species Passer domesticus. Next base: position 7,501,483 of record NC_087496.1, on the reverse strand, counting down.
CCTCATGTCCCGGGGTGGCAGTGCAGATGAGAATGCCACAGTCCTGGATTTTGAGCCCTGCTGTGCCCACATTTCCCTGCCCACCCAGCACCTGCAGGCACTCCATGCCATCAAGAAGGGCACTGGGGCACTGTCTTTAGGGGTCTTTCCCTTCACTTTCTTTTTACTCAAGTATGTCCCCCCCTTTCAGATTTTTTAGAGACAGCAGACAAGCTCTTTTCTCAAAGAACAATAGACCCCCAGCAGCGACAGACACTCCCCCACAAAACAGGTGAAAGAATCTCAGCAGCAACATCACGATCAAAGCGAGGGCTCCTTCCAATTTCCACTTCCCAGAAAGGATAAAAAGGTATAAGAGAAGCCTTTAGTCTAGATCCCAGATCAGACATTATGATGAATGCTCACCTAAAGGGCAACATATTTGTAAGTTTTAAGTCTCTTGCAACACCAACTGTCCTGATTCATCCCCACGATAAAGGCAGCTCTGAGAGCTATTTTACCATATTTATTATTTTACAGAGGAGGAAGAAAAAATGTGGAATCAGCCCTCAATCTGCCACCCGTCGGATTTATAAATGTTAGTATAGGACCAGTGCTAATATCTTTAAACATTAATCTCCTCATTGCAGATCCTGCACGTCCCCCTTCAGCCTCCTCCCGGTGGCTCATCCAGGCTTGGGAAAGTAAAATGCATTTTGGTATTTTTTCCCCTTCATCTACGGGATTTGTTTTGACTAAACCCATGAAAAGAAGAGAAAGGGCAGATGCTCCTGAACACATTCCTGCCTGCTGTCAGTGCTTTGCCAGCTGAGTGGAAGGCACAAAGCTCTGCTCCAGTGTTTATTTTTAAAGATGCAGCTTGCCTGATCCACGCTCATTCCTCACGCCTTGTTTTCAATAGAGGCTCTGTTTTCTTTGCTGGCTGCCAGGACAAAGGCAGAGCGGGGAGGAAGGGAAGAGAAACCGTGTTGTGCACACGAAAATAAACCCTTGGGTTTATAAACTGCATTAGCCCAATGCCTCTCACTGCCTCTGCAGGTGCAGCAACAGGACTGTAAAGCATATGACAAAAGAAATACAGTAATGATGAGAGAGAAAACAAGTCTGGATATGGTCTTCATACCACCTTCCTCAAACCTGGAGCCAAACCCCCTCAGATGCCCACCCCATCCCACAGCAGGCACACCGAGCCCAGCACTCCTCTCTCAGCAAGCTCTTTGTAAATTTTATCACTTATTTCTTAAAGTTGCAATTGCCTTTTAAAATTAGATTGTATTTAGTTCTTAATTAAATCGTCATCGTTCTACAAAACCCCACAGGCTCTGAGGTTTAGATTGTCATTTTAAACAAAAGTAAAATGGTAAATGCCTTTTCCATCCAACACCATTAGGTATAATTAAGCAATGGGTAAAGCATACATCGTGCTATAAATGTCATTTAGTTTTACAGTGAAACTCATCAACATTTATCAAAACACTGCCTCGAGAAAGAACGAGACAGCTCCAGAGAGTGACTTCCCTTCGCTGCTGCCTTTGAAGCGTCTGCTCCGAGGGAGAGCTGCAGCAAGAAAAGCCTTCCCTTTACATATTTTTATCTTTTGGGCTGAAATGTTCATTTTCTGCCACGCTCCCATATGTGGCAGGATGGGTGGTGTGTAGCCTGGTGCACCACCAATGTTTGGGAAGGATATCTGGAGAGCCCCAAAGGCAGGGCTGGGATGAGCAGGCAGGAGGGAGCCCAAGGTAACACCAAAGCCCGGGGCCAAGGGAATTTATGGTGGGGGCAGGACGGAGCCACCGCTCCTCCCTGGGGACAGTGTCCCTGGCACAGCACCCAGGGGCTGCCCAGCAGACTGCCACCTGTCCCACAGCCCTGCAGCACAGCGCTCTGCAGGCTGCAAGGCTGAGATAAATGGCATTTCATCCCTGCTTCTTTCAGGTGAGGCGCCTCCGAGCCGCCACCAAAGGGATGTGAACTGTAAAGAAAGACAAACACCAGCCATGCACACCACCAGGCACCGCCGTGCTGCTTCTATTTTAAAATCTCTACATTTCTTGTGTTCTCCCGAGAAGCATTAAAACAGTCAAACTGAGCCCATTTAGAAGCAATTTTCAATTTAGTGCTCCTCCTTGATATCCACACGGCAAACATCAGCAGGCACAGCTCCATCCATAGGGATCGGGGCACCCTATTCCCTGTGCCGAGCCTGACGCTGCAGCTTCAGGCACCAGTCAGAAAAAAACAGATTTGAAATTGATGTTTCATCATTACCCGTCATTAAAAAATTATGCTGTTGTACAATCTCAGAAGTAGCAAGGAGTGAACGCTGAGTGCCTCTGCCAGCGTCATTAATTCTCCCTCCCCGCCGCGGTGCAGAGGGCTGTTTTTGGGGCGCTGAGGTTCTCTCCTCCTCCTCCTCCTCCTCCCCGAGCACCGCGGCAGTGCCGCAGCCGCGCTCCGCTCCTTCCGTGCGCGGTGTTGGCAAGGCAACGGGAGCGCCGGGCCCGGGGAGCCCGGGGCAGGGCTGAACCCGGGCAGGGCTCCGGCACCCCGGCAGGGCTCCGGGGAGCCCGGGGCAGGGCTGCACCGGCAGGGCTCCGGCACCCCCGCGGCAGGGTGTCCCCAGCACCCCCGGCAGGGTCCCAGCAGGGTCCCAGTACCCCCAGCAGGGTGTCCCCAGCAGGGTCCCCAGCACCCCCGGCAGGGTCCCAATATCCCCAGCAGGGTCCCAGCGCCCCCAGCAGGGTCCCCAGCAGGGTCCCAGAACCCCCAGCAGGGTCCCCAGCAGGGTCCCAGCAGCTCTGGCAGGGTCCCAGCACCCCCAGCAGGGTCCCAGCAGCCCCGGCAGGGTGTCCCCAGCAGAGTCCCAGTACCCCCGGCAGGGTGTCCCCAGCAGCCCCAGCAGGGTGTCTCCAGCAGGGTCCCAGTACCCCCGGCAGGGTCCCAGTACCCCCGGCAGGGTGTCCCCAGCAGGGTCCCCAGCAGGGTCCCAGTACCCCCGGCAGGGTCCCAGTACCCCCGGCAGGGTCCCAGTACCCCCGGCAGGGTGTCCCCAGCAGGGTCCCCAGCAGGGTCCCAGTACCCCCAGCAGGGTCCCAGTACCCCCGGCAGGGTCCCAGTACCCCCGGCAGGGTGTCCCCAGCAGGGTCCCATCACGGCCCCCGAGCCTGCGGAGCCCCCGCGGTGCTGCCGCACCCAGGGACCATCGGAGCAGCTCCCTCTGGAACGCACGCGGTTAGGAACCCTCTGGGTCTGGCCAGAACCCGGCCATCCCCACCCCAGCCCTCCCTGCCTGTCTGTACACATCCATTTCAGTGGGACAGGAGCTGGGAACAGCAACGGCCACAAAGCAAAGGTGGCACCAGACATGGGAGAGCCGTGCTTGTCCTCTTGTGGAAAAACCCCCAAAATCAGAGGAAATACACAAGAATCTCATTCTTCCCCAATTTCTTTTTGCCCTTCTTGTTCTCAAGCAAGTATTTTCCATCTCTTATGCTCACTCATACCCGTGGTATGCTCTCTCATGCCCAGCCTGCACTGGGATGTCCCTAATACCAGGGCAGGCAGAGGGGACAGCAAGAGGACGTGCTTTGTGCTGCTCCTCTGCCACATTTCCAAGCTCAGACACAAATTAATTTTGTACACACACCTGTACTCCCCCCAAAAACCCTCCTCCTGTCCACAGGCACTGTCAGAACTACCAACAGGGAAACAAACTCCTGATCTCCAGCCCTCTGCAGTGCCCTGAAGGAGAAGGGAATATGGATTTGCAGGTGGAGTGAGCAGTACAGCCAGGGATTTTGGAAATGGACACTACATCCAGCACCAATCCTCCAGGTCACCTTGTTTGAAAACTGCAAATACAGAGAGGCCACCCCACCAAAAATCCGTCTTCTTAACTGCTTGAAACTAAATTTAAAATGCATGTATGCAGTGTTCCTCTCTGCTCGCTATTCTGAGCTTCTCCTTTGGCCTTATGATAAAAGAATGCAGGAAATTATAGCCAACCTTCCCCCAGCCCGGAAAAGGGAATTAATTACTGCAAGCACAAAGTCAGCGCTCTTCCAATAAACCAATGCAATCCATCCCAGGCACTGAAAAGCAAGGAAAACATCCTGGGGGCTCGATACCTTGCTAGCCATTCACAGCATGCACCGCCGTGGATATTACAGAACAGCTGTGCCTGGGACTATCACAAAGCCAACATTATCTCTGCCATTATTAGAATTAAATAAAGCCTCTCCTGCTCGATGTGCCCAGGATTACAAACCACCTCAAACCCCTGCGGCTCTCGCCACGCCTGGCCCCAGGCGGCTTTACCTCCTTTAGCCAGGATTAGATGGACTGCAGTGACCAGGGACTAAGTTCCCCAAGGTGCCAAGCTGCCACCACCCCTCCGTGCCACCCACAGTGCTGCCAGCAGCTCTCTGGAACATTCTGAGGAGCCCAAGAGGGATGTGGGGCTGGGGGGGGGTAACTGCTCACATCCCAGCTCCAGCTTTTTCAATCCTGCTCTCCCTCCCGTCACTGCTGCTCTTCCCTGTCCTCCTGGGCACAAACCTGGGGAATATGGGGAACCCCCAGAAAAATCTGGTACACCGCTTTTTTGCTGCAATTTTGGGCAAACCTGCTCTCTCATGCCCACAGGGCTGGTGCTCGGGCACCCAGCACGAAGCTGGAACTGAGCACTGCTGCAGGTGGAGCAGCCCCTCACACACCAACAACCTCCCTTCTTTCTATTGTACACACAGTGAGTGTATTTCAAATAAAAATGCACTCCAACCATCAAAGCCAGGCGGGCTCCAACCCTCCTGCTGCCATGTCACAGGAGACATGAGACCTTTTACAGATGTTGCCAGCAGCAGCTGAAAATCTACCAGACATTTGCTTAGCATTTCTTGAAAGAACAGTTTCAATTAGACACATTCTTCACAGTTCTCTTCTCAAAGCCCAACAGTTTGAAGAGATCTGCTTGTTTTTGCCAAGTTTTCATGAACTGTAAGCCTGGCCCCCTCGCACTCAGCACATCAAGGGTAGGATATTTAAAACAAGGCTCATTTTCAATGGAAATGCTACACAATAAATAACTCAGCAGTGCTGTTGTGAAAATTTCAGATTTCAGCAGCTGACTTTTAATCAGGAGCTGCATTTGCACCTGAGAGCAAGAGAAATCCTCCCCTTAATCACTTGCATTTAAAGCCACTTTATAAAACCTGCTCTAACTCAGAGCACAGTCTGTCCAGAACACCCCTCCTTAAACCCCAGCAACCACGACCTTCCAGTAAATGCTGCTCTCACCAAACTGGATGACACACCACATTTTGGAGCTACAAACGAAGGACAATTCCTCACGGGTATTTTTCTAGCAAGGCACTGAAATGACAGTCTGGTTCAGGCTGGCTTTTAGAAGTGGTTTATAAACGTTAAAAAGGTTTTTGCTGAGGAGCCACTTGAGCAGATCCTGCAGTGAAGGTGCTTTTGGGTTGGGGATTACTTTTTTTTGCTAAACCTGCCAGGGCTGTGTGTTACTGAAAGGTTTGCAGGCAGGCAGCTACTCTGGAGCATGGGTGTCATCAATCACTGGAGTCAGGCACTCGCTGGGTTCTGCCTCTGAAGTGACACCAACACCTCGCCCAGGCTGAGCCCCAGCACCCTCCCTGCAAGCACACTCCTCCCTCAGCTCACCTCCTCAGGCTGTGCCTCGGAATCATCACCCTGGGATAACCATCCTGTGAATGGAATGTATTAATGTATCTCGGCTGATGAGATAAAACACTCAAGTTTTGTGGAAAAATGCTTTGACACAGACACCATATGCTCAACACCCACAATGAGGCAGGTGACTTCAACCTGCAAAATTTCCTTTCCCTACTGCCTGTGCTTGATTTGGGAGCAGCTCATCCTGCTCTCATCTCCTGAACACAGGGATCTAAGCAGCGTGCATGGGAATGGATTGTGGAGCACAACAGGTTCTTCTCCAGCTGGGGCTGAATCCTCGTTGTGGATACCCCGCGGCAGCCGCGCGGGTGATGAACGGCTCTGGAGTTTGGGCTGCTTATGGGAACAAAACAAGCCATCTTGAATCTGAAGGTTTTATGGGTATGCTGTTTCATGTAATTTAAAAAAAAAAAGAATTACATTCTGCTCATTAGCAAACGCCGCTGCACAAAGCGGAGGGCTCTGCAAGAGGATTACACGCGGCAGCGCGGGGACAGCGGATAACGACTCCAGTCAAATTCTATTTTAATGTGCCCAAAGAAACAATAGCGCAATCAAACGGGGGGAGGGAATCAGAAAAGAAGGAAATTCATCTGCCGTACTCTTCCTTTCCATCCGAAATGCAATACAAGGAATTAAACTTGTCACTCTCAACTGCAAACCGCGCGACAGAGTGGAACCACGTGCGGTTGCCTCTGGCATCAGTGAGCCCAGGAATCTGTCCTTGCACCGCCAACCAGAACGTTTGGGAGTGCTGGCCTGCAGGATGGGAAGCACTGGTTCCCTGAACCTTGCACCAAGTGTTTTCCCTAGGGAAATTGCAAGTGTGCAATCATCCACCCTGAGCTGGCAGAGCCTTGTGGGGACACGAGGATAATAACACACCAGTGTTATTATGGGCACTGTACTGGTGCCATGCCTCACACTGAGTCACAATCCACACCATACCTGCTGTCATATTCAAAATCCCAGGGACAAGTGTTTCACTCAGACTCAGATGGTTTTTGTTTGTCTTTTAAACAAACACCAACAAAATGTTCTCTGATAGTTACCCACACAGACACAAACAGCCTGTCTCTGAGCAGCCTCAGCAATAACTCACTGCAGAAGCCAAAGTGGTTCTTCTTCAAACTTCACTTCTTATTTGGAACCCACCAAACTCCAGAGGAAACATTCACACAATAAGGAAGCTTTGAAACACTCTGATACAAATACCAGATTTGTAAATAAATGGGAGCTTGGTCACAGGGATGGCCACCAGCCTGTGTGACACAGTGCCTGTCACCAGCACCAGCCTGCACCCACTATCCCACTGCTGCTTCCCCAAGACCAGCTGGGGCAGGCGTCTTCAGGAACACCAAGCTCAGTCAGAGCAGCTCCTCCATCCCCTGCCACCCCACAGCTACTGAGGATGGTGCTGGTGCCAAAGAAGCAAAACCTTCTGAAGCAGCAGGCAAGTGCTTTGCTATGATGAGACTCGCTCAGCTGGGAACACCACTTGCAGCACTTTTCTGGTCCAAAAAAGGCTCAATTGCGCCTCGTCCCCATCGCCAGAAATCATTAATGGTGAAACCCCAAAGAGCTGCAGCTTCTCAGCCCTCTTCCCTTGCTGCCACCCTGCTCCCTGGAGCCTGGTCATACTGCCAAGCCGGAGGGAGCAGGGAATGTTCCCAATGGTGATCCCAATTAACAAGCCCACAGCTATTCACGTTCAAAGGCTTCGCAGCTTCCATTGAACGTTTCCCTTTTGTCTTCCTGTCCCTTCCCGAAGCGAGGGCTCATTACTGCTGCAGCCCCGGCTGTAATTGCTTGGGAATGCGGCTCTCGGCACAATACCCCAGAGAAGCTGCTTTATGAGGCTCCTCATGCTACTGAAGAATGCCATGAAAACCCCAATCCCAGATGTCTGGCTCCGGACCAGGGAACTTGGCGGGCCTGACGAGATTTCCATCGTGCGGCTGCGGCATCGCGCTTATGTAAGGGCGGCACTCACAAAGGGACACTGTAGAACAGAGACTGCCCTGGGCCGGCTCCCCTCGCCCGGAATGAGCTCCAAGTCTTGGCAGCACCCTTCACCTTTCGTGCCCTACACAGGGCCTAGAATGGAATTCAGCCCCTGCACTTCAGTTTTGCCCAAGTGAAACCATGAAGGCACCTTCTGCCCATGGGGAATGAGCAGACAGAGCATCTTGAAAGAGAGCAAGGTCAAGAAATGCCCCACTGCCTGCCAGGGTAGCGGGCAGATGTGCCAAACTCGGGGCAATTTGGGCAGTGTGGATGCTCAGAGTCATGGGGCAGCCTGTCAGCTGTTCCTCACAGAACAGCAACACATTACAGCAAGGAAAAATACCTTATGGGTGAGCTCTTCAGCATCACAGAGACAAAGTGACGAAAATCTTTTTAGAACAGAGAAACAGGTCAGGAACAGCCTCAACTGCAGCAAGAGAATCACTTGTGCACGAACATCCCCCAGTAATGGGCAACCAAATGAAACGGTGGAATTATCCGTGTTAACAGCTCTCACGTGGCTTACAGCACTTAGAGCAGGCTTTGGACCAAAGCCACATGTTCCAGTTTCTGCCTGAACTGGAAGGGATGACCAAGGGCAAAGGGAGGCAGCATCACCAGAAAAGCACTGATTGCTCTGCAGCAAATTGTCACCCGGTAAGAATCCTGCTCCTGCCAGGACAGCCGTGGACCAACTGTGTCATGCACCCAGCAGAACACAGGAGAGCTCTGCCACAGGCACTGCACTACCCAGGGTGTGTGCAGCCGCGGCACTTCAGTGCCAGCAGCACTCTAGGAACAGAAAATAAACACAGTGAAGCCTCTCAGAGAGACTGCCAAGCTCACAAAGCCAGACCTCCATGCAGCACCAGGAGCTTCCTCAGTGTCCTCCAGGATGCTGTGGCACACCTGGACATACAGAACTGCTGTCCATCACTAAGAAAATTATTTTTCTGACTTCAGCCCATCTTCCATTATTTCTGTCACCAAACACAACCCATGTAAGGCATGCTGATGCATCTCAGGTACTGTGTGCTACCTGCAGTGCACATGGGGCTCTCCAAACCATCATTTCCCAGCCCCAAAATGCACCTCCTCAGCAGCAGAGGAGGGAAAGCAGTTCTCCTGGCTCAGAGGGCAAAACCAGCTTTCCCAAACCACCCTCACTGTCCCACCAGGTAGGAGCACTGCAACCCTTCCAAGGACAGGGGAAAAGGAGAAAGTAGAATTGACTGGGAAAAGGACGTAGGCAAAGTCCTTAGCCAGAGGCTCTAGACCACAGGAAATGCAAGTCTTTACTCATGAAGACAATGCTGAATTTTCCTTGTTTGTCAGCTCGGGTCCTGCCACCACGTCCCTCCTTCCCCCGGGGGGTTGCAGAGAGGAAGGTTTTCTGCGAGTGACACCCATGGCGTTTGACAGATTGTCCTTCTGCGAGAGGCAAATGGAGGATTGGGTTGCTAAAAGCATCAGCCTGCTTATCAATCTACGAGCAGCATCTTTAAAGGTCACAAGTGGGGAAAAAAAATAAAAAAACAGCTACTCATTCTAATTCCTCGCAAACAGGAGCTCGTTTTTCACAAATCCACCCTGCCGTGCTCGGTAACGTGACCTTTCACTTACAAAGAGAACAGCCAATTTCTGACTCTCGTGCATTACCCTCCCTTCTTTTCCATAAATTAAACACAGCCTTTGTACCTCCTAACAGGCTTTTCCAGCAGTCCCCTAAAGCTGCCACAGCTGTTCTGGTTTTGGTCCTGCTGAGGGTCTGGAGCCCACTCAATGGGCAAATAGGGAAAAACAAAACTTCACTGAAAAATGGGTTCTGTCACCACGGGGTGCTGGATGCCAGTCCAATCCCCAACTCTGCCAACACTATCAGCATGATACTGGCCTCTTCAATGGGAAGTTTTAATGGTACCTGCTATACAAGTAACGATATATTGAAGACAATACAAATCATGGAAATTTGATAATAAGAACATGACCTGTCCTCTCCAAATCTTTCCATTTCTCTGCTGCAAAAAACCCCAGATCAAAACTGGAATCAGTTGGAAGACGTGGAAGTGGAGCCAAGTACAACCTGGAGGACTTGTGGAGCCCTCAGGGGAGATCACAGTATGCCTTTTCCAATCCTTGTCCATTTTTAACTACTTCAGACCGCCAAACTCAAACCAGTAGCACCCCAAAAGCCCCTTTAGAGCTGGGGGTGCTGACCTGGACTCCCACCCAAGAAGGCAAAGGAACAGAGTCATCACCTCCTACAACACAGGACACAACCACAAAGAGGTTTAACAGGATTTGCCTGAAAAGCCACGTATTTAACACAATCGTTACATTTTTGGCAGCAACAGTTGGCAATGGGAGGAGAGGTTGATCTTCAACTCCTGTACTTACTCATAAGAACCTTCATTGTTCACGCACTCTTTGCCCACTTGCCTGCACAGATTCAGCTCTTACAGGAGCAGAATCCATGACATTTACCATGGCTGCTCTGCAATTATCTCTGATTTCAATTATCTCAGCATTCTGATGCTGAAGGTGTCTGAAATGTCAGCACGGGATTCCACCCACACCCATCGCTGCCCATCTTCATTTTGGCCAGAAGTGTTCCCACATCTCCAGCCTGACAGCTCCTCCTGCCCGACAGAACAGCTTGAGAAGGGGCTCACGCTGTCCTAGAAACCATCCTTCAGCCTGGAGGTGACCAAGGCCCCTGAGGCCTGGATAAAGTTTTCCAGGAGGTGGTGGTGGTTATCTGTCAGCGCACGCCAGGCTGGACAGCGGGAGAGCACCTGAAGTGAAGCTGCAGCAGTTCACCTTGCACACGTGTAAGGCAGAGTGAAGGGAACACCATCCTGGTCCAGCCAGGCTGTGTTAAGGAGCAGATTCCATAAAAATGCCCCGTATTCCTCCCACCACCAAAAATGGGAAGGTAGTAGCAGCCCTCCCTCGGCTCTGCTGGCGGAGGAGGGCGGTGAGTGGGTTCTGCTGAGCCATCAGGACCAACACCACCGGAGTGCTGATGAGCGACGTGGGTACAGCCCAAGGCAGCGTAAGGAGCTGTGGGAGGGGAACAACTCCATTTGCATGGAGTTGTGGGAGCTCTTGAGGGGGATCTGGCAGATGACTGCGATTCTCTCCACCCCCGGTCCTCTGCAGGTGAGTCAAAGATGAGTCAGGGGCTGCGGGCAGAGGTGAGCATGTAACAACCACACTCGGCTGAGGCTGACCAGCACCACCAGCATCTTCCCCAAGTCATGAGCAACCTTGGCTCCAGCACTAATGCCGTCCCATACGTCCATGAATTATTGATCCCCGTCGCTCTATCAATTGCAGGAGGCAGAGGAGATCACAGGCAACACACCCTGTGCGAAAGCAATGCTGGAAAACTCAGTACAAAAGAAAAAGCCTCATTTTACAGATTTCAGTTTAGTTGTGTGTTGCCAGCAACTCCCTTCATCCATATCGTTATCACTGGTATTTTATATTGGCTCTGTGCTTTTAATCCTAACTTTGTGTGGAAAATATTTCTGAGAGCAGCCTTTGTTTGCCACCCACCACTGCAAGGCTGCTGCCAGCTCCCGTAGCGGCACCGCCGACAGCATGTGCCAGATGAAGAGAATGGCACGTACCTGTCAGTCTTTGTCAGAGCAGCTATTTCTGGCTTAGGTTTACATGCACAGCCTCCTGCAAGCTGCTTGAAATCTCCATTTTATAGAGGGATCTGATGCTACCTGAACGCTGGCAGGTATCGGCACGCTGACAGCGAGCGGCCAGCACCATGGGGTCCAGGCTCAGGTTGGAAAGGGCTGACTACAATGCTCAGCTCACAGCTCATTTCTTCATAGATTTAATTAACTCAAAAGCCTTTTGCCTCCACACTTGCAAAAAAAAGCATTTTACATCTTAAACTAGGGATAACAAGGGCAGTAGGGCTAAATCTCCAATCAATGTACAGACACTGCAACGCTTACGAAGAACTGATGAGAAACCAAATAAAAATGCTCTTTTGTGTTCATCAGCCTTGTTACGCTCCAGCATTTCATCCTCTGTTGTGCTTCAGAGCTCCAGCACAGTGGTCTGTCCTGGGGAAGCCTTTTGGACCAGATCTTTTGATGTACCTTCCTGAAACGTGGCTTTGAATGACTAAATGCTGTATGGAGAAACACAACCACACCCCGATGCCTGCCCAGGGAAGGTCCAAGGATGAACGCCTTCCCCAGACAGTGCTCAGCTACTCCTGAGGCTCAGCCTACTCTGGCTACCAAAAAATAAAAATGGGAAGACACTGAAGATTTGGGAACCAGCCTTTTTGACAAAGGCTTACAGCTGAGCATCAGTGCCAGGGACACTGCCTTGGAGGTACCAACAGCCACCGCCACGTCCCAGGCAGCAAACACAGTGTCACGAACAAAAAGAGATGTTCCAAAGTCCATCCCCCTCATGAGCACAAGGAGAGAGGTCCTGCAGCTCATGGGCAACACAGGCACTGTCATTAAAATTTTGGGTTGCTGCAATTTCCACTTAGGCAAGTGCTTTCACAAAGTTCCCATCCCAGGAAAAGTAACAGATTCTGGTTTTCCCAGTACAGTGATAATGCTCTGTTCCATTTGCACAAGAGCTACTTCTCTTCAGCAATGGCTACAAACTCTGATCCTTACCACAATCTGCCAGCTCGCCTGCACCAGCATCATTTCAGGATGAAAGCTGCAAAGGTGAAAGAGTTTCCCAACTGAAATTGTGAGAGCAGCCTCGAAAATAGCATCACACTAAATCCCGCAGCCAGTGAAAAGCCTCAAAAGGCATTTGCTGCACGTGGATTCTTTGAATCCAGTGACTTCCCTTTTCATCCCCTCGAGTACACTGAGCAGCAAGAGAAAAGTCTTCCAAACGCAGTAAAATAAAGTTCAGAGGGAGGTGCTGAATGATTTTTGTGCTCAAGTCACACATTCCGATACTGCAGCTGGAACATCCTTTAAGTAATTGTAAGAATTTTTTCTCCCACCTTCCCTCAAAGGCCAGAGGCCGCTGCTGAGGGCACGGCTGATCCTTTAGAGTACACACACAACTGCTCATCACATATGTATTTTTTAAATTATATGACACCAGGAATGGCTGAAACCATCATAAGTGTGCAGAGAACCGATCAGTACAGAAGGTGATGTTGAAAGCCAGGAACTCCCTGGTTTCCATCTGGAGCAGAGCTTTAACAGAAGCTGTTGAAGAACTAATCCACCTTTCTGCAGCAGTTGGGTATCTGGGACAGTGGGGGACTGGCAGCTGCGGGCTCTGCCGCTGCCACACCCCCAGATGCCCAACTCCTGGAGCCGCTAATCCCAGGAACATCAGCAGCTTGTGCAGAGGCATTTTGTGCTTCACTCTATCCCAGCTGGGACCACTCTTGCAGCCCTCAAGACCACAAAATGTTTATGGGCTGGAAAAGGATTCATCTGCTGGTGTGAAACTGGAGGACAGCGACAACAAAGAACAGAAGGTGAAGCCAAATTGCTGCGGCTGAGGTGGGAGCAGATGCTGAGAGCACCAGAAATGCACAGGGGGGATGCAGAGGCTGTTGTGGCTCCCTGTTCCCTCCTGCAGGCAGGGAAGAGCCCATCAGGCAGCGGGATAGGGCACATGCTCCACAAATCATCAGGTTTGAGCATTCCCTCCCCTATGGAAGCCAAACACGGATTCCAGAGTAAGAAAACGGGGATCAGGGCATCCCTGGGGTGGAGGAGCCATCCTCAGCTTGGCACCCCCGCCGGGAACATCCCCCTGCACTGAGCCTTTTATCAGGGATACGCTGGATAAAAGCTCTGCTTCTGTACGGAGTGACCGAATCTACAGGGATATTCCGTGCAAATTGTCTGGTTAGAATAATAAATAGTGGCTTCGCCTTCTAATGTCGGCCGCGCACAACACGTTCATTTGTGATCCGAGGCTCCGATTTAAGGGAGGAAGAAAGGATCCTCGCCTGCCTGGAGATAAACTTAAGTAAATAATGTTTGCCATCAACTCCAAATGAAGAATGACAGTTAAATTTTATAATCATCTTCACAGCTCCAGGACTTACTTTATATTTTCTCAGGCTCATGACCCAGGGGTTGTCATAGCAACTAGGAAATCCTACCTTATCAGCCTCTTACATTTACATTCCTTACGGCTGCTTCCCTTTATGAATTAAATCCATCACGGTCTTCTATTCTCCAAATAAGAAGTTCTTAGGATTATCTCGCAGAAACAAGGATCAAATGCTTTGATTGAAACACTATGCAAAAGCTAATTCACTGGTGGTTTTCTTTAAGGGAAGATTGACTGTGCTACAAATAAATGGCTCCCATCCAAGCGTGCAGTTGGCAGCCGCTCGCAAAAAAAAGTTTAGAGAGCAAACACGGTTTCTGCAGCGTGTTCATATCGCTGGAGAACATTTCTACATCTGGACACTAAGAAGGGCACCTGCTCGGCCGGGCGCTCTCTCGTTTACAGGATGTAACAAAGCTTCAGTGCTCCAGAGGAAGAAATCTGAACATACCAAATACACGTGGCCATCCAGCACGGGATGGATCCCAGGCATTGCTGAGAGTCTGGATGCTCCATGCACACACCAAGAAACACAAAGGTGGCTGGCTTACACACACTGAGCCCCTCAACCTGGTGTCTGTTCAAAGACAATATATCACCAACAAAGAGCATAAAGTCCCATTAGATGTAGTTACCTAAATATTGGGGGGGGGGGGGGGGGGGGGGTGAGACCATTTAACTGCTAAATTAGATTTTTCCACATCCAATGGGCCCAGGTTCAGAGCCCAGCTCAGTATTCAGAGAGACCAGCAGCAACATCACTTGTCTCTGTCCTAAACAACACAGGAACAAAATAAACTTTAATTCCCAGAATGTTTTCTGCAGGAGTCTCTTGATTAACAGAACTCCTATAAACTGTAATGAATTTCAGAAAGGCAACTCTGCAGTTACAGACCTGCAGGCATCAAGAGTTTAATTTACTTAATGTACTTTTTATTCATTACTGGTCCTCCACGAGAAGCTGATCACCAACTTGCAGAGTGCATTGCTTAATTATCCATGCTGCACTTCTTCAGATGAGAACTATCGGAGCTGCCTGTCAATACGGCGGGCGGGGATCGATTGATGCAGGCAGGGCCGTGCTGCTGGAATGCCAAAGACCGCGGAGTCTGCACGGAGCAAAACAATCAGGAACTCATCTCACAGGCTGAAAACCCTTTCTGTTCCCAGCGATGGTATCTGCTGCATCCACAGATGGTGAGCAGAGCCCAGCTCTGTTCTTCATGCGCCGTACGTCTCGCTCAGTGCAAACAGCTCCTCAACACCTTGTCCGGGCAGCCTGCAGCCAGCAGTACCCGTGTTTCTGCTTTATCTCCGTCCTCCACACAGGGAGGACAATGGAAATGTGTGTTCCAGTCTCTGCCAGGTCCCCCAGGGAACGGGTCCTGAAGTCAGAACTGGTCCCTCAAGAGGTTTGCTCACCTACAGAGGCCTGGTGAGGCTGAGATTCGGAACAGCACCTCAACACCAGTGACTCAATAAACACAAACTACAGCTCCTTTGGCATCAGCCAACACAGACAAAATCAACATTGCCAAGGAGTAAAGGCCCTAGGAAGCTCCAGAGCTGACCTAGGGTACCATTCTGCAGAGATCTCCCCATCCAGACTGAAATGCTGCCCACCAACACCTTCACCAGCTGCAGGGTTTCATGCCTCACCTCTCCCTTCCCAGCAGCAGCAGCGATGCTGATTTCAGGGAGAGCTGTGACAGCCTGAAGGGTGGTGGGGGATCTGTGCCCTTGGAGCCACGTTCCAAGGACGATGCCCAAGGAGCTGTGTTTGGTCTGAGACGTGGTAGTGCGAGCCTGGGACAAGGGAGACTCTGCTCAGCCCAGGGCAGGGCTGGATCTGCCGGTGGCAGCCTCCATCGGCCTCCTTCCCCGGAATATTCACAATCAGTGGATCAATAATTCATTATATAATGTGATAAAAGGTAATCCACTGTTTGAAGTCAAAGCTTAAACAAACTCCACTCAGTTACAGCATGGCAAGGTCTCACTGAGCTCCTGCAAAAGGCAGGAAGAGGCAGTGGGAAGGGACAGATACATCCCTGCTCCACAACTTCCCTACCTCTGCTGAACAGAAACTATTCACAGCTCCAAGTTAAGCCAGAAGCCCTTTGCAAAGGGATGCTAATTCAATATGAAGTAACATAAGTCAATATTCTTGTTTCCCCTTTCATCCTTTCAGCCAATATAAACTAATAGAAATGATAATGACATGGCACCCATGACCCCTTCAATATGCTGCTCATGTTGGCAGCTGGGTGTTGATTCTCCCCTTAAGCAGACAACTCAATTTGAGTGAAAATTAACTCTGGGTGAAGGAATACCTAAATAGTGTCAGTGCAGAGCTGCTGACACGCCCCAAACAGCAGCACCACGTGTAACGCCCCTTTTTGAGACTATACTCTGGATTGTCAATGCCAAGCAGATGCTTTGCTTGAGCAGCCAAGGCTGGAACTCAAGCACATAAAGCAGGGACACAAAGCTGATTCTGAGGGGATTGGATCAGCCTTGCTGTCATTTCTGGACCATTTGCCAAAGGTGTCAGAACTGGGAATATGAAAGGTGCTGAAGCAACCAGACCCTGAAGTCCCAGACTGTCAGAGGCAAACACAGCCTGTGCTTCCCCCTGGCCTCCTCATCTGCCTCAATTCATCAGGAAAACCTTAAAAAGGTAAATATCTATACCAAAAAGGGTCTCCTACATTGCTGACCACCTCATGGGCACAGTAAGTGCTGACTGAGAGAGGCACGTGAAAGGGAAAATCAAGCTTCCCACCTCTGCTGGCATCCTCTGAGCATCACAAACACTTTAGCAAAGCTGGTGGCCACAATAGGGGCTTGTTCTTTGCATAAAAGGCCACAACAGCACACAAGAAACCCTGCTGATAGTTAAAAGGCATAGATCCAAGGTCAGCCAGGCTGGGAGCCAAGGCTCTGGCAATAAACCGCCAGATCTGTTCTGAAGTGGGGAAAGCAAAAGACCTTGTAATTGTAGAGCTCTAGAAGTCTTCCATATTAATTTAACGTTCACCTTGAAAGGTGATCCTGCTGCAGACCCTTCGCAGACCACAGAGGATGGGGAAACCACTGGCAGCAAGGAGGAATGCTTCTCCCCAGTGTTTAATGATAACCAAGACTGTAAAACAAAGGCCACCAAACTGATGTCCCACAGCCAGCCTGCCCAACGCTCCTGCAAGCCTGCTCGTAACTTCACACCCTGCCCCATTCGTTCCCAACATGAACATCAATCCTGCACCTGAGGATCTGTACGTTCTACAAAAATAGTTACCGTGGGAGAGGCTTTGTTCGTAAACTGAGTGAGAAAGTTCATTACATGATAAAAATTCCAACCGTGCTACCGGGATGTAAATTGCCTTCGTACCCAGAGCTGACATCTTAAACAGTTTAATTTAGGTACCGCTCTCAGCAGCTTTGGGTGTCTGCAACAGAAACAGATGCCTTGAATCATTTCAAAGTATGCTCCTGTCAGAAATGTCCTTTCTGACACCAAAATCAATTTCCTTCTCCTTTACTAACTACTTTTCCAAAAATAGAAGGGGAAAAGTTGCCTCATTTTATCTATTGTGAGCGGCACAAGACGTGCTTTAGGCTCCAAGGAGGAAGATGGCAGCGCGCGGCACGTGCGGCTGCGGTAATTAGCGCTATTTTGATAGAGCAACTGGCAATGAGAATGAACCTGATCCATCTTCATTATGGAGATCTATAAAACCTTTGACAAGCCCCGTGTACAGGCAGACAGGCTGCTTCCTCGCATCCACACCGGCGCATCCGTGGCGGCTCCGGGACCCAGCCCCGTGTGCTCTCCCCCTCTTCCCGTGCGCTTCCCGGAGCTCAGTCAGAGCAAATGGGATGCAAGGGGCCGGAATGATTTTCCACTGATGGTCAGATGAACACCTCAGCAGTCCCCAAGACCTCGCTGTGCATATTTGAGCAGCTGTTGTAAATCACGGCTCTTCAGCAGGCTGCAAATCCAATTAAAACAAGAGGCACTGCTACCCAGCGATGTGCTGGGCACAAAAACATCCTTCCACCTCTAACAAGCTGCACCAATGGAAGCCTTTCCTTGCTCTGCAGAAGGCTGGCTGCTGCCCTGGCATCCCTGTCCTGCACTGTGGCTATGGAGCAAAGGGGACAAGTGGCACCAGTTCTCCTCCACAGCTGCAGCCCAACACAGAACATCCCCCTGAGTGCAGTGCTGGTGCACCAGCAGCCTCCCTGCTCTTCAGCACATCTGAAACCTGCCCCATTCCCATCTTCCCACAAGTTCCCTCACCTCCGTTCCCACCAGGTGTAAGCCAATGGCCCTGACATCCCTGAGAAAGCCCTTCAGCAGCTGGAATTGAAATTCACCAGGAATTTGGCTTGCTCAGTGCCAACCTGGCACCCAGACATCAGCAGGGTCACCTGGTACCTTAGGAAAGCCACCCTCCTCTTAGGCAATGAGAGGCCAAATCCCACCCTGCCTCCTATGCTGGAAAATCTGCTCAGGAGCCCCACAAAGAGCCAAGAGCCACAAAATCAATGGTTTGGATCACGCAGAAAACAATGGAGGCTCCTGAAAATTACTTCCCTGAGAATGCCAGCACTAACATCACTACACAGGTCACTGGTGGACTTGGCAGTGCTAGGGAAATGGTTGGAGTCAATGATCCTACAGGTCTTCTCCAACAGAACCAATTCCATACGATTCTGTGATACTGGCTTCAGGAAACCCTCAGAGATCCTCAGCCCACGGACGATGTGTCCACTGCCAGCTGCCTCCTCCAGCAATTTAAAATGCTCCATTAATTTGACTCCTGCCCAAACACACCAAAGTATTTCCAAGACTGCTTCCCTGCAAACACGCTGTGCCAGGGTCTACAGCCAGCGCTCCCCCTGCACTCAGACATGCAAACAGGGCAACATTTTCTAACAGTAATTTTTTTTTAGCCATACAAAGGAAAAATCTGTGAGGATTTGTGCTCTAAGAGGAAGCACGATGCGGAAAAACAAGCAAAGCCTGGAGTCCGTGTTGCTGACAAACGGCTGGCGAGGTTGGGAATCGCGCGATGGATCAGCTGGGTGAGGGCATCTGCATATCCCATTAACGCGGCCGCGCGAAGGGCCCTTCGGCGGCCACGCCGCCCGCCGTCATATTTTAAGTTTATTTTTCCTTGTCTGACCAGTTCCCGCGGGGCAGGGGGGTAATGACGGCACTTCATCACCGGAGTGGCGGGTATTTGCATCCATCCTGCCAGCGACAGCTGTGTCCCCGCGTCCCCAGCCATCCCCGCGGTCGCAGGATGGAGTGCCCCGCAGCCATTACTCACCAAGCACTTTCATTAACAAACTGCCCTTAATTACAGCGGTAATTGCGGAATTATTTCATAGCGGCAATTATTCTTCGCGGCCCAATCCGGGTTATTTAGGCAGGGCATTGTCTCTGAAAATGGCACCGAGCCAGCTCATCTACAGCCCAGGGTTCTCATTGTGCTGTGCGGTCCCGAAATGCAGCACCCCAGCATGGCAGCTCCAGGCAGGGGGTCCAGCCCAGTGTGGGACCCTCTGTGTGTCCCACTACGGGTGTGTCCCACCATGGGAACCACCCTGCCACAAGGGGGAACAAGGAACTGGCTCATAAAACAGAGGAAGGAAAGGTCAAGAAGGGACAAGGCCCTTTGAAACCACAACTTGGAGCTTTCTTGCAGAACTGCTGGTTTTCAAAGTTCACCATCTAAAGAATGATCCCAGATCATCTTGTAACAGCACAAGATCAAGACAAATGGGAGGTTTTCTCCAAAAAAGACTACAGCTTTGTTAAAAACTTCCCATAGATCATCCTTGTAACAACTTTACAGCCAGGAAGTGAATCTATTTCATTTTGATCATTTCAAATACCCCATTAATGAGAAAAATTGAGGCATATTAGTCAGTGATCTGAAATACTGAGGAAGCACAAGTTCAGGGTAAGGCTGTGAGCAATTCCCACGTCTGACAAGTCGGGGGAAAGAAAAGGGGATGATGACAATGCACCAGTGGAAAAAACTACCAGAGGGCAGGGTTGGATGGGACATTGGGAAGAAATTCTTTCCTGTGTAGGTGGGGAGGCCCTGGCACGGGCTGCCCTGGGCAGCTGTGGCTGCCCCTGGATTCCTGGAAGTGTCCAAGGCCAGGCTGGACAGGGCTTGGAGCAACCTGGGATAGTGGGTGGCATCCCTGCCCGTGGCAGAGGCTGGAATGAGATGATGTCTCAAGCCCATTCCATTCTGGGATTCACTGCCTGAACCCTGTTCCAAAATCCTCGGACTGGTCAGATTTGCTCAATTAATTCCACACTCTTCCTTGCTTCTGCTGCTTTCTAACATCTGAAGTAACTATGGCAGCTGCCAGCGTGCAGAGGAACACCCAGCATAGACAAATTCATGCAAAGTTTTCATGTAATAGAGGGGGAAAAAAAAATCAAACAGCAAATCAACCTGCCATGACCTCAGCTCCTCTCAGCTTCTTGAGTCCTACACACCAGCCGTGCTACAATGCATCTTTAATGCCTGACCTGGTTATGTATATGCAAATATTGGAACAGCACCATCTCCAGTGCCCTGGGTGTACCTGATCTGCAGACACAGGAGCTGGCTGCTGCTCTGGGTTTCCAGCCCATTGCGTTTCTCAGTCCCTCCTTGCTGTGCTGCCGCCAACGCCATCTCATCAGGCTGGTGATTCCTACAGAGAGATGTTTCTGCAGATTGAATGCTGGGGCTTGGGGGCTTTTTGAATCCGTGTAATTTTGGAAATTCTAGGGTAATTTTGGAAATTCTAGGGTAATTTGTTTGTCAATTTTATTAGAAGAACACGGCACAGACCTGCCTCTGCTCAGGGCAGTTGGTACAACAAGAACATTTCCCTGCAGAATCTCATACCTGGAAACTGCTGAGGGATGCAGAGGGGGAGCAGGTGACTCTGCTCTCACAGAGAGGCACACGAGGTGGCAGCTTGGCCAATGCCACCCAAGCACCTTGGCCAAACAGGGTGGAAAATATCAGCACCCACAGCTGCAGGTGCCCAGCAGGCAGGGCGGACACACGGCCACAGCCACGTGTTCTTTAAGAGCTCAGATATTTCAAATCACAATGCATTTATCATCACGGTGTTCCTGCACTTCTCAGTCAAAGCAGAGACATTCAATAATCACCCAGAAAAGCACCATCTGTTATGCCTTATAGCTTAATTAAACTAAAATACAGAACTCCTTAATTCTCCCAGCTCATAAAGATAAAGGTCATCCCACAGCTTTACTGTCAGGTATCCTGCACAGAAAATGCAGAGGTTGGAATTTCTCTCACCCAGACATCACTCAAATGTGGCACCATCCCCCCAACACACACAAACATGACTCCAGCAGCGTTATTGATGTGAGGCTGTTGGACTGACAGCCAGGGTGGACAGACACAGTTCACTCCTTCAGTACAAGGGGGCTGCCTGGCTGGACCAGGGCCAGCCAGACCCCTCCTCATCCTGGCCCTCAGCATCTGGATAAACTGCTCCAAAGAGCTGGAACACCAGTACCAAGGACTGTGCCCATCCACAAGATGCTGTTAAAGGCTTTTCCCTGTTGTCCCACAGAAGTGCCCACAACAGCAACACTGATATCTGAAAGTGCCCAGCACCCCAGTGTGCCCCATCCTACAAGTCCTCCATAGCAGGATGTCCCAGACAGTCTCTTATACTGGAAACCATCCAAAAATTCAAACGAGAACCAAACACTGAGCACCCAAACAGGAGGGAGGGCTCCAAGGCTGCAGTGGGACAGGAGAAAGTGACAGAGCCACTGTCATTTTGGGAGTGAAACAGGAACTGAAAGGTTCCCTCTGAAGAGGCCCTGGAGAAGCCACCCAAGCTCTGTTTATTTTCTCTTCTGCATTCACATGCAGGGAGAGGGTAAACAAAGCTGAATATGGAACAGGACTGAATGGGGGTATGGTGTACCCCAGCCCCACTGCAGGCACTGCCAGAGCCCCTCCACCTGCAGGTCCAGGTGAATGGGGAGTTCCAGCCCTCTCCCTCCCCTGATGTGCCAGCATGGATATCAATCCTGCTCCTGTGTTCCTGTGCCATTCAGGGCCAATAATTCCACACTCAGAGCTCCACTCTCCCCAGAGCTGTGATTCCCCAAACCCTCCTGCACCACTACTGCTCTCCTCGGAAAGATCTGCTTTGTCTTTCAGCACAAGCCCCAGCAGAAGCCTCGCTAACGCACCAAAATTCAATTATTGGCTTGTCAGCATTTCCTTGTCAAAGCCTGGGCACGAGGAAGGGGGAATTAAAACCTGTCTGAGAGGAGCCTCCGTGCAGCACACTGCCCTGCTCCTGGAGGTGCTCTGGCAGCCCGGAGAGGGATGAGCTGTTCCCCTGAAGGATGAGGGCTAACAGAGTGTCGTGTGACTACGGGGGCTTTTCTTGCTTTCTGCTTCCTGTAGGTGGAGGCAAACTCCTTGCTGAAGAGAAGACAGGCAGGAAAACAGCCAGAGGTACCTGCAGCAGCTGCCAGAGGAGCCCGCACATCTCTCCTGCACTGTGATGGCTCCTGCACAGGAGAACTCTCACCATGCCACCCACCCCAAAACTGGCTCCCAGCTCAGGGATCTGTGCAGCCCCACCTGCTCCAGACTGTCCCCGAGGGCTGGCTGCCCCACAGCACTCTCTGCAGAACACCTTGCTGCTGTTTTTGCCAGCCCCTGGATCACCGTGGCACCTGGGCAGGTGCCATTACCTCGCCATTTTGGCCTCCCTGAGGTTTCAGGCTGCCCAGTCTGTGCAGGGGTGTCATGCCCTCACTCCTGGCCACTGGCACAGAGGGGTTCTCAGCAGCAGAGACATCCCATCCACCAGCTGCACATCCCAACCAGACATCCCAACCTCCAGCTGCACCAGACCCTCAGCACCCAGCACAGGGGAGGGATGCCCAACACAGCAGGCTCAGGCAATGGGATATTGCCAAATCCCTGGGATGGAAGCTCCCTCCCCTCAGAGCCATTCAGCTGCCTGTGAGCACCACCACAGCCTCTAACGAGCTGCCTAACCTTGCCCCTCTTCTCCACCCAGGCTTTAAAATTTAAAGCTCCAGCCAGCTCAACATGAATAGATGAGCAAGAACATCACACTGCTCTCAGTGTAGGTGCAGTGCTTTATATCTTCATTAATATTTCAGTCTCTCCCATCTCCTCCTCCTCCTGCAACTGGCCTCATTTTATTTATATCTGCAGGATACCACTCTTACTTCTTCCAAGTTCTTGTTTGCTTGGAGCAAGGCTCCCTGCCGAGGGACTGTTCCTTCCCAGCACTGCCTCCGTGTTCTGGCACGGGGAGAGCCCCGGCCCCGAGGCCAGGGGACCAATGTGGTGCCTCTGCCACCATATGGATCCTTCCACTGCTGCCAAAGAAGTGACATTTGGGGTGGCAGAGCCGGGGTGTGGGTCAGCCCAAAGCCCAGGGCAGTCCCAGGTATCCAAGGTCATGCCCCACACATCACATGGATGGCACAATGGAGGTCTCTGAGCCCTGTGGTCACTTGATACTTTTCTGACTTGATTATGAAGAAATTAAATTATACAAATATTTCATTAAATATCTTTTTAGGCCTATTAATATTAATATCCATTCCGCCTCTTATGTGCCTGGCATTTAAAAATCCATTTTAAAACCTCAAACTAATTTAAGATTTACATCTAGAATACAAATCAGCGAGCAAGACTCCCCACTCTCTATTTTGCCTGGCACCCATATCTGCCCAGTTACTCTTAGATGTCACTCGGTGACACTCACAGAAGATGAATATTCAAAGCGTGCTCTCGCCTGCAAATGTTTTACAGCTTTCCGGCCACTGAATTTGTTTAAAGCCGCAATTATACCGAGCAGGCAGCCCCTGGAAGACCAAAGTCTTCTGTTTGTCTGCACGCCACCACATCACTCGCACACTGATACGCCTTCAAATTAATAATCAGAATGCTGTGCTGAGGGAAATAAGTGGTGCTGCAGGCGCGGCTGAGTTTGCTTTTCTGTCAGATGGAACCTTGGAGGGAGGCAGGCAGAGATGCCAGCACCTGGCTCCCGTGCGATAGCCTCGCCTTTTCTCCTTCCCCACTGAGCTGCCTCCCATTTACAGGCCTTCCCTTCATTTATTCCAAGAGCCACTTTCTCTGCAACCGCCTTGCACGATGCACGGCTTCTTTTCAACCACCCAGAAGCCCAGGGAAAATGAAAAAATTATCTTTTCTGAGCAGCCATCCAACAAATGAAAGGCGAACAGAAAATTAGCGTCGTTTAAACACTGGAACATCAAGGAGGACAATTGGGAGAGGTTTCTCATGCTGGCCAAGCTCTCCAGTGCCTGAGCCCCTGCTCAGGTTCTCTCTGAGGTCAACATTC
This sequence comes from Passer domesticus, assembly GCF_036417665.1. Classification (NCBI taxonomy): domain Eukaryota; kingdom Metazoa; phylum Chordata; class Aves; order Passeriformes; family Passeridae; genus Passer; species Passer domesticus. Next base: position 7,477,243 of record NC_087496.1, on the reverse strand, counting down.
CCTAGCTGGCACCAAAAAAAGCCATTAGTGGCCCAGGCACGTCCCCTGACACCTCCCTGTCTCACAAGCACCCCAGGCAGCAGAGAGGAGCATTCCCAGAGGAGCACAGACACTGAAGAGTGCAGAAACCCTGCAGGGTTATCCCAGTTCACGTCCTTGGGTGGCAGCCCATCCGTGGCAATGCCTGTTCAGTTCACGTGGTGACAAATGATGATGGAAGAACCCTCCAGGCCATGTTCTGTGAAGGCCACACCAGTACAGACCAGGAGGGGACTGCAGGGTGGTCAGGGAGAGCTCTTGGAGCCCGCCCCAGGTATGACCAAGAGATGCTCAGCATCGATCCACAGGGCTCAGTGCCAGTCCAGAGCTCGTGCTGCAGCCCCACTCACTGCACAGACAGTGGGGAACCCCAGGGGTGCCACATCTGCCCTGGTCTGGGGCACTGCAGTGTGACCGAGCTGCTCCCCAGAGCACAGTCCTGTATCTCAGGCTCGGCTGCTTGGGAAGCCACAGGCAGCTCCAGTGCTCAGACTTCCTCCCTTTTACCTCCGATGACTCATGAGCTTGTATCAAAATATTTTCTTTATAGCTGGCAAAATCAGAAGCCAAATTTTCCTTCCCTCTTACAAATGCAAGTGTAAGCTTAGCTGCAGATGCAGTCAGGGAGCTGCTCCTCTCCCACCCAGCTCCAAACCTAAAGGATCACACGACGTATTTTGAAGGGCAACACCCAATTAGCATCATGCTAAATAAAACCTCCTCTCATGCAGAAAAAACGGCACATCAGCAATCCCATGGACCTCACACCAGTGCTGCCTGGCTCACAACCAAGGCAGAACACAAGCAGGAACGCTGTGGGAGAGCTGGATCCATACCCTGAGCTCTGTGCTGACCACATCTACTGGCACTTTGGCAAAGAAGGAGAGGAGCCAGGCAGGAGAGCACGGAGCCAGCCCAGGACTGAGGGAAGGAGCTTATTCCCATCAGCACTGCTGGCAATCCTTAAGACATGGCTCTGCAGCTTCGTGCCAAGGCACTCTGGTTTCTGGATGTCCTCTCTGCAGCTCCTGTCCACACCAGTTAGCCAAGAGACAGCAAAGGAAGGCCTTTCTCTGCACGATCTGTGCCTTAAACCAAACACTGTCATCCTTTTGAACCAGAGACACTCAGCTAAAAGAGAAGACTCAGGCAGCGCTTTGGTATTTGCTTGGTACAACAAGGGCTCCCCAGGGCCTGGCCATGTCCCAGCATGTGTGCCCTGCCCCAGAACCACCCTGAGTTTACCAGCACCCTCACCTACAGCCCCAAAACACACGGGATGCCCCATCCCAGGTGACAGCAGCATCCCTGACGGAGCATCCCTGCCAGCCTGGTCACTGCCCCAGGCACCCACCCTGCCACATACACACACCTGCTGCAGCTGCTGGACCCCACAGCTCCATTCTCACGGCAGGAAAGGACAAACAAACCCCAGAAATCTTTATCTCATGGATTATTTCCCCTCCCATCTAAATTACACAGCAACAAGAAGCTGCTGACGAAGTTCACCGAATTCCACTTTATGGCACCAACAAGATCAGAAAACAATTCTCTGTCTTCTTGTCACGTTAAGTGTTTCAATATCCAACTCAGTGTTTCCAGTCTAAAAATTTATGAATTCAGTGAGCAGCCTGTGCAATATCTTCCCTTTCTATCCATCTGCTAAGGAAAGAAATTACACTGGCCATTTGTCATGATCGTCATTCCAAAGATAAGTAACAACTGAAATAACTTTAACTTACCTTAAGACCTGCAGCTACCATAAAAAACAGCTGCATGTGCAGGTTCTGCCATGCTGTAATAAGAGATTACTTTAATTTGATTACTCAGAACAAAGGTAGTAGAGGACCTAAAAACCAGGGCCAATTCATCATACTGCAGAGCCACTGTTATGTTTGGCTCATGAACCTTATCAGTGTGTAGCTACAAAACACATCAACTGTGTAAAAGAATATACAGAACTTGTAATTTTCATCTAAACAGCACTGAGGAAATGTGATTTGGGCTGGGGAAACTCGAGTTTCATTCCCAGCTGGAAACAGCACACACATCCCTTCGGTTTCAAAACTAAAGGGCACAGGTAGTTGTTTTTCATCAGAAAAAAGCAGAAGGGAATACGCAAAGTGCTGTTATTTAAGAAAAAAAAATGCTGGGAGCATTTTTGCTCACCCAAAGAACCTGCTGGCATCTGGCAGATCCCAGCCCACAGCAGAAGGGGCACATTTCCCCCGTGGGCAGCTCAGCCTGGCTGTGCCCACGCTCTGCACCCCGTGAAACTCATGGCATTTGCACAGACCTTTTTGGGTCCAAGGCACACACGGGCAAGTTCAAGCGGCTGCAGGAGGAAGTAACAGGACAGCCAGTCCCATTCCTCAGCTGCATGTTTAAGTCTAATAATAAATGCTCACCTGCCACCGAGCAGCATTTCAACACTCAAGAGGGCTTCATTTCACAAGCAATGGGGTTAGCTAATCCTGGGATGCCACCAGTTCCTCCTCATTAGATATGCACACCAACTGATGGGGATGAAGGGCTGGAGAACAAGGAACAGCCAGGCAGCAGAGATGGGAAGAGCTGAGGGAGGTGCTGGGGGTCCCAGCCAGAGTCCCCCAGCCAGCTGGGAAACATTTCACTGGGGTCCCTTTGGAAAGGAGCAGGCAGCTGTGAGCAGCCTGTCACACCAACGGGGTGACCAGAGCCACCCCCATCATCTCCAGACACTCAGCTCCCCTTTTCTCAGCAGGACAAGGAGGGGTTTGAGTGTCCCACCTCACAATCCCAGCCGTTTATCTGCCCATGCACAGGCACAGTGGAAGCAGCTGGGATTTGTTCATTTGGAGCAGAGCCCACACCTATCAAGGGTCAATTAATCTGCTTGTCCAAATGCAGAGACAGGAGTTCAAATTAAATCTTGAGGCTCAACTGCCTTAAAAAATTCCTTCCCCCGAGGGCTCGGCTTCGAAAAGCCATCACAACACAGCAAAATAATTAATCTCTGCTCAAACAGGGACTAAATGAGACTATGGGACTAAATGAGTTGAGGAATGTCTGAGGAGGTTCTCGGAGGAGCAGCGAGGACCAGCACGCACACAGTCTGTCAACAGTGATGCTCACCAGCACCAGCTACAAAATCTCTCCAGATCAGTGGCTCCATCCTGCACCAAGAGATCAGAAAATCCACCTCTGTGAAGGCCAAAGTGCCAAGACAGGAAGAGAGCAGGGTGTAACCTGACAAGGGGAAACAGAGTCTCCAGGTTCACTTCTGCAAAGGACTGAAGACATGGCATGCCAAGGGCTCACTTCATAAAAAACCCAAGCTTCTCTTCAGCATCACTTTGCAAAACTTCACATCTGAAGCAGAAACCAAGGGCAAAACTAATCAAAAGCATACGGATGCTACGCGTGGAATGGGTAGGGTGGGGGAGAGGGAGGGATGAGGGCTCTGCTCCCTGCTAAATTTAGTCTGATTTTCATCTGCCTTGAAAGTGTCAGCACTAGGCAAGGAATAAAACAAGGTTAAAGAATGTGAAGTTGAAAGCGGATGTCTTCGTGTTTATCTACAAAAGCAGCACAACTTTTAAGAGCATCATCCCAAGCGGGCGCGACGCAACGCTCGGCTGCCAATTTGCATAGCAAACCAGCTCGGAGAGAGGCTCTGCCAGCATGTCCACAGCCCACAGCCCCCCAAGCACCCCCAGAACCCTCCTCCTCCTCAGTGAAATCCTCCTGACACCCACAGCGCAGAGCAGTTTAACCAAAGCAATTCCCCATCTGAGCAGGGTTTGGTTTGTGACCTCCCAGTACGGCGCGAAGGCACTAAAATAAACATCAAGAAAACAAACTGCTCCTCAAGTTGTCTTGGGACTTTTTAGGAAATTCAAGGGACTTTTAAGTCCCTGCCACTGACTCACTGCAGTGCTTCCAGCACATCAGCACTGCAGAGCCAAGGAAACTCCAACAAAACTTGGAAGAATCACTCCACAGCTTCTCCCAACTTTCGACAAGACTAGACTACATATGGCTACTATTTTCTTCACAGCGTGTCTCATACCACCGCTTGAGAGAAACCCAAAAATCCCACATAAAATCTGTGGACAGGCTCTAAGTCGTGGTTAACCACTGAGGATCATCTCAGAAAGAAATCTTGGGGGATTTGGCAAAGCAGGCGGAGAACCACCAGGAATCAAAACAGGCTTGTGACTCATCTGTGGCATATAACAGGCAAGAGGCACCACGTACAAGTGGAACAGCCCTGGAGCCTTAATGAGCTTGGCTCAAGATAGGAACACCAGCACTTCTTTCCTGGGAAAAATGACACCAGCTCCAATAAAGGTGCCCAAAATAAAGAGGCTTACAGTGTTATTGATAAGTTCTACAAGTTTGTTAATAAAGGCTGCAAATTACCAGGCTGAAACCTGTCATTTACTAATCAAATTTAAGACTCATTTTCCTCCTACAGACACAAGATGAATTATTAATTCCTTCGTATTACTGGTTGAGTAATACAAAGCCTCCAACACTGCAGAAGATGAGATCTTGGAAGCTTCCCACCAGCAGCACTTGGGGTTAGTCACTGCAGCTGACACTTCGGCGAGCCTGGGGTCTGACAGGGTGGCACTGAGGGGTCCATGACACCAATTTTCATTGGATGAAAAATTTCACTCTGATATATAGCCAAAATCCAACGCAAACCAGAAGTGCCAAGAAGGAATTCCCCCCACCTGTGTACTTCAACGCTGCCAAGGATCTGGGAGTCATCAGGCTTTGGAGGCTGTTTTATTCCAGCCTCTAACGAGCATCCTGACATGGTAACACCAGGATTAACTACCGCGGGCAGATCTCCCTAAGCACTTCTGAGGCAGGTAACTACTACCCAAGGATTTCCTACAAAACTGCACACAGAAGCACAGCTTTAACCAAGACCCTGCTGAAGCAAAGCCATCAGATCCTGACGTTCAGGGAAGCCCAAACCACGGCCTCAGCCCCGGTGTTTGTTCTCAGCGCATTAGATGGAAAGTTCCATGCTAATGTGACATTTTACTATTGCGGAGAAAGCCCAATACCAAAATTAGAACATAAATCAGGCACAAATATTCTTCCAGACATGCAATCAGCTCGGCTTTCCACTCATCCCCCTTTATCCACCGGGGGGTCACAGCGAATTCCGTTACGTATCCGCGAACGGCGCGCGGCTCCCTCCGAGCCCCGGCGGAGCGCCCAGGCAGCTACAGAGCGCTGCAAACCACACCAGTTGGCTGCAGATAAAGCCAGTGATTAGAGAGCTTGGAAATATCCCTTTAAAATCGAGATTGGAAGATAAATCCTGCAGAGTCTGGGGTATTTATCCCGACGCGTTCCAACCGCAAGGCACGCCGGGGAAGGAACGACTTTAAATGCAGCATCAGCTCGTAAAAGCAACAGTGCTTGCCCCAGAAAGGCCATGGCGAGCCCTGGGGCTGTTTGGTGAGCAGGAGGCGGCCTGGAGGACAGGCTGCACACAGAGAAATTAATCTTTGAATTAATCCAGTCAACCTGCAGCAAGCCCTATAAAGTATTACCCATTTGTGTCCAGACCTGCACAGCCAGTGCGGCTGTGCCCTGGTCTGATGACGGTGTCCCCACCAGGGGGAAAAGCCCATAAATCCAGCTGAAATTCCCTGGCTATCAGGGAAAACCACCAAACCACGTACAAACACACACTTTGAATCAATGTGCAATGAAATATAAGCAGGCCACCACAGGCCTTGCAAATTAAACAGCATGTTCACAGCGCATCACAACTCGGCGCATTAATAATTAGCATGTTCTTTGTTTCGAATTCAATGAATTTATATCATCCTTCAGCACTGTTTAGCCAAAGCAAATAAAAAACAAGAAAATCACATTACTTTTTCCCATCCACACAGAATGATCTGGATATTCACATTCAAATTTGCCATCGTGGATTAGCTGAAGGCAATTACTCGACTTGCTGAATTCTTTTACAATAATTTAAAAAGAGAACTCCAGTCTGTTCTAATAAGAAAAATGAAATCCCATTAGCTGCGTCTCCCATGTATATTAACATTTCTTTTGTTTAGAAAGGTTAATATCCCCCAAATAAAGGAGCACAGACTGCCTGTTAAAATAATTACATCATGACATTTCCAAAGGGTTGGCAGATAGACATGGTTTCCAGCAAAGACACAAACAAAATAAGAGGCCTTTTATAAAATTATCCACACTTAAAATATGGGAGGAATCGGTGTCTCTGGATGCCCCAACAGCTTTTGCGTGGTTGGACCTACCTAAAGGAAACACTTTCCAATCCCTGCTCCCATGATACACAATCAGGGTCTCATCTAGTTAGGTGGTTTGGGGAGGTTGGACCTTCAGCAGAACACTGAAAAGCCCCAGATCCACTGGTTTTCTGTACAACTGTTCAAGGCAAGAGCAGAGAGGGCCAGGCTGAGCTTCCGCTCTCTGGGGAAGGGAGTCTTGGATCCCATCAACACAGCAGAATGTCTGAGCAGCACAAGCCAAACAGTCAGAAACCCAGCAACATTTAAAACACTGTGATCCCAGGAATTCTCAGATCTGAGGGGTCAGAACCTGTAAGTGCTGCTGAAGGCAGTGCCAGCCCCTCTTGGCTGACGCACAGCACGACTGTGAGAAACCCCCTGCACATCCCTTCATCCGGATCTGGGAATGGTTCCTGGTCATCTTCCCACTACTTGTTTAACAAATTCCACACAAAGAGAGCAAAGGAACTCTCCACCTGCTCAGTTCTCACCCGTGATTAGACACTGGCACCAATCAAGGAACCCTCCCCGTCCTCCTCCACCCCACTCCTTTCAGGGGACCCAATGGATTTGCTTTGGGCCACCTCTAAAATCACATTTGGCTGGAACACCATTTGTGGCTTCTTGCAAAAATCAGCTCTCTTCATTGCATGAAATATTTGCATATTTTAAAGCGCTTGAAAAGCAACAAATGTTACAGTTTCCAAATGATTTTGGAACAAGCACATGTAATTAGCCCTGTCTAACAAATCTGCTCCTGACTGCAGTAGTAAACAACTGAATTTAAGCCAAAACCTGTTTCAGAGACATCAAATGTCAAGGTCTGACTCCTGTTGTAACGCCCCAGCCGGAGCCTGGCAGGTGACACCTCCTGGGGCTGATTTGTTTGACTGAGCCGTGTCAGAGGATGAGATGCCCTTACTGCTGCGGGTTCCTCCAGCAGGAAAACACACCACTGGCTTCCTGCAGTCTCCCACAGCAATTCCAGTGTGGCTTGCATGATACAAACGTGATTCCTGGGCTACAAAAGCCACCCCAAACCTTCCCAAGGTGTCACACCCCTCGTGGCAGGGCCACCCTCCTCTTTGGGCTCCGGCACCAAGGCAGCAGGAGAAGCCCCAGAAGCTCATCACCCCCAGAAGCTCATCACCCCCAGAAGCTCATCACCCCCAGAAGCTCATCATCCCCAGAAGCTCATCATCCCCAGAAGCTCATCACCCCCAGAAGCTCATCATCCCCAGAAGCTCATCACCCCCAGAAGCTCATCACCCCCAGAAGCTCATCACCCCCAGAAGCTCATCATCCCCCAGAAGCTCATCACCCCCAGAAGCTCATCACCCCCAGAAGCCAGAACTGCTCCACAGCTTCCTCAGAGAGAGAACTCTCCTTGGCATGGCACTCATGGCACAGCCAGGAAACCAAACCCTCTATCTAATTTAACCAAGGGGTTCTTGGAGACTCCAGGTTGGACAGAAACACTCTGCTCCCAGAAAGGTCAGACCCATCTCCAGGTGAGAAAAGCTTCTCAAGGCAGTGCCAGCCCCAAGCCCTGGGACAGAAGGTGACATGCAGGGCAAGAATCAGGACACCATCACTGGCTCCCTCCCCTTTCTGCTCCAAAACAAGGAGAGGAAATTGTGTTTTTGGCAGAACCTTCCTCAACATGATTTCTGTGCGAGCATTGGACCACAATACTGCACTGTAAAGAGGTTTAATACTGATGATGAAAATCCATCTTTTCTTATTGCCTCTTCCATGGGAGAATAAAGGCTGCCTTCATCCCGAAAAGGTCATGTTTGCATTTCTGGTAAACACAACACATTGTTTTTTCCTCTCCACCCAATATGCTCAAGTGAGTCACATCTGGCTGACTTGTCAAAAGATAGTGAAAGTTTGAGGAAATGGTGTTCCACAGATGTTACAGCCTAAAAATAGCCTTGCCACAACTGATAACAATTTTCCAGCTCAGTGGCCAAATATTCTGCTCCAAGGCATGTATTGCCAATTGAGATTATTGCAGATGCCAAGTTCAGCAACTTGTTTCTTGTCCTGTAAAAACTTTTCTCTCCTACCATCTCCTGTCAGCACAGCCACATGAAATCATTCCAGGATTTCAACACTGCTACTGTTCTATCACAGAGCTGAGACCTATCTATCACAAATATAAATTCAACGCTGCTTAATCTTCATCTTCCAAAGGAATGATTTTCAGATCAGGTGCCTGTAATAAACAGTTGTTCTCCCACAAATTCATACAAAGAAAAGTGCAGATTTGGCATCTTGGGGTAGCATCTTTCCAAGCTGTGTCTTTAGCAGGGACACAGAGAAATAATCACATTAGAGTGTCAGCCAATAAATACTGGAGGAGGAAAGCACAGACAAAGCAATTTCTGCAGACTCTGCTCAGATTGCTTCTACAGTTATTGATAACGGAAGAACTGAATGCAAACAACGTCAGGCTGGCACAAATAAGAAAAATATTTTCCGGAAAAAATTCTATAAAATGAATACCGATATCCCATTGCCATCTAAGTTAAAACTCTGCAGAGGATAAAGAAACTTCAAAAGCCGGTGCATTTACTGCTGAAAATTCTTTACATGCCATGACTAAATCACCAACGGCACGGAGGTATTTCCATCTCCGATTCTGCTGATGTTCACAAAGCGAGCTGTGCTCGGTGGTTCAGCTGTCAGCAGAACCCCCTGACTGAACACCGTGTCATTCACGAGATAAAGTGTCCAAGAGGCAATTCACCAGGCCTTACACAGGGAAGAGAGATGACCTCAATCCCCTCAGGAAGAATCTCTCCCTAAAATGCCTTCAAAAAGTGAGAAAAAAGGATTCTGCAGGAATCCATCATCCCTTCCTTAAGTAGCCAGCCTTAACGCTGCACTCCTGGCCTTCAATTATTCAGCATTTGAATGGATGCCTGTCCTCTCTAACAAGTGGCACGCAGCTGCCTGTGGGACATGGTGCCAGCAGTGCCCACTCGAGTGTCCCTGCTCTGTCAGCAGCACTGGGGCTCAGGGGCTTGCTGCTAACACAGCCAGGACTGCAGTTCATAACACAGCCCCCCAAAAGACAACTGTGCTCCGTCTGATTTTCTTCTCCAGAGAGGAAACACGTTCTGGATGACACCACAGCCACCAAGACGACTGAAACCTACCCAGGAGGGACTTTGTACTCAACACCATCCTTTCTGTTTGGTTTTCTGATTACTGCTTAAATTCAGAAGCCTAATAAACAGATGGAAAGAAGGTCTTTGCTAAGTCTTTCACAAGCATAAATTTAACTGATGGAACCAAGAAGATATTTTTCCTCAGCACTGCTGAAAGAAAACATAAAAGAATTTTAAAATCCCTCAGCAGTTCCTTCCCTCCAGGGGAGATGGATATTTGATATTCTAAGTCTCCCTGCAGCAGAACTGTAGGGAAAGAAGAAGGGAGTGTTCCCAGGGGTGCTGTGGGCAGAGGGAAACACCCTGCAGCCCCATCTCGGGGTCAGCCCAGCCAGGAACACTGACAGCAGGGTACTGATGGAAAATGAGGGATGGGATGGGGCAGGACCTGCAGCAAGGAACTGCTGGGACACTGCTCTCACCCTGCAATCCTCATGGGACACTGCTTCCCACCCCATAACCCTGATGGGACACTGCTTCCCACCCCATAACCCTCACAGGACACTCCTCCCCAACCAATGGTCTCAGACGGACACACAGCACCACTGCTAAGACATGGCAGAAACTCAGAGGGTTTCTGGGAGGCTGTCTGCAAGTCAAAGAGAATTTAAGAGGCAAGGGAGCAGCACTTGCAGCTCTGGTGGCCCGGAGAGCTCACGGTGACACCCAGGCCAGCTCCTGCAGCAGCAGCCAGCACGAGGGATCCTCGGGCACTGCAGGAGCACAGGACACCACGAGCAGAACACGCCAGAAATAAACACCTCGCAGAGAAAGTTTTGTAACATCTCCTATGCCTGTCACATCCAAATGTTCTCTGCAGAGACAGATGGTCCAGGCTTCTATTAGCAGTGAATAATGAGATGTGAAGTGGAAGGTGTGAGATGCTGCTTAACCTTGCTTCCCCCCAGCACCCTCATCCTGAACCGTGCAGCATTTCATATTTCTGTATTGTAAACCACCAAGAAACACCACCATCATCACAAGTTTGCCATGCACCGGTTGTTTCCCTGCCTCTGAAAACAAACCTGTTCCTATTTTAGCCTTCCTCAAGACTGGCAAAGCTGAGCCATCTGCCACCAAGTCACGCCGGAGCCAGCCACAAACCAAGGGAGGCACCCAGTGAGCACTCCACCATCCCAGTGAGCACCCCACCACCCCAGTGAGCACCCCACCATCCCAGTGAGCACCCCACCACCCCAGTGAGCACCCCACCACCCCAGTGAGCACCCCACCACCCCAGTGAGCACCCCACCACCCCAGTGAGCACCCCACCACCCCAGTGAGCACCCCACCATCCCAGTGAGCAGCCCACCATCCCAGTGAGCACCCCACCACCCCAGTGAGCACCCCACCACCCCAGTGAGCACCCCACCATCCCAGTGAGCACCCCACCACCCCAGTGAGCACCCCACCATCCTGCCCAGCCACAGCAGCCTCCTCACACCTCACACAGCGTTATCCTGGATAAACAAGGGCTGCTGGACTTCACCAAGGGCTGAAGCAGGGAGACACGGTCCCCCAGAGATGGGGACAGAGGGGGACAGACACCGCGGGCTGGGAGGGAGCCTGGCACAGCCAGGGGCTGTTTGCAGCTGGAGCACAGCCCTGGGCACTGCAGGCTCCCCCGGACACAGAGACTGAGCTGAGGGAAAGGAGAACACTCCTCAAACTCCTGCAAGGCAGCTGGGGAGCGAGGAGAGCACATCCCTGCACAGACAGCACGGGCCTGGCAAGCTGCAGCAGCTGAGACTGCAGCGTGGCCAGGGAAGCTGAACACCAAACCACCCTCTCCAGGCAGTCCTGGCTGCTTGAAAAGCCTCTGCTGGCTGTGCCAGGGCACACTGGGGCTCAGTGCCCCTCTCACCCAGGTCTGCCCACCAAAGCCCATCCCCATCAGCCAGCAGCAGCACTGGCACGTCTGTTAGCTGCCACTCCTCGTGCTGGAGCAACAGAGCTTTTAGAGAGCAGGATCCGAAACTATTTAAAACATTTTGTTCAAATTAATGGGCTATTTCACACAAAAGTGCGTTCCCCAGAGCCGCGTGCATTTGCAAACGTGCTTGCTTAACTGGTTTTAGCAATTTGTAGACAAAAGTTTGGCAACAAGATCCACCCATCTGGGGAATACGCATTATGTCTTACTTAGATAAACAGACATAATAGCTGCTCTCTTTGCAGCACCTCTGCTGCCACTTGAACTGAGTAATCCCCACAAAGGGTCACTACCTGCACAGGGAGGAATGGCAGAGCAGCCACCAGGGACCTGCTTCATCCTGGAAGCACAGAGAGGCTTCAGCAGCGTTTCTGGGATCACCAGACGCGCAGACAGGGCTGTAAATAACCTAAGTTGCCTTCAAAATCCACTTACAATGATGCTGCCCACTGCCCTTTCTCTCTGGATGACAGTAATCCGCAGGGCTGCTGTGTTTTCTCCTGTCTTCATCAGGAAGTGGTGGTGTGCAGGAGCAGGTGGAATTTCTATGGGAAACCAAAGGATTGCCTGGATTCCATCAGGACACTGACACTGCTGAGAAGCCACACAGTGAGTGCCCTTCATCCCAGAAACTTTTCCTACTGGGCAGCAACAGTGAAATCAAAGGGGATGAAGAGTCTGCCCTGGGTTACAAGTGCACCATTGACATCAGCATGTCTTCTTTCCTTCCCAAATGAGATGAGAGATGAGTCTGATGCCAATGAATGACCAACAGGAACTGAAATCAGGAGACACTGAGATTAGGGACTGTTCCTCTTGAGCACCCCACATCCCAAATTCTGACAAAACTGGGACACTGGAACTAGCAGATCTTGCATTTCCCTTCTCTGTCCACACACACAAACACAATCTATGTGTGTGTTTGCATGTACACACACAGTGATGGGAGGAGGGCCCCAGCAACTATAGCAAATCCTTTCTTCAGGGCACATAAAACCCTCTCGCAGGAGCAAGTGTTTTAAATCCAATTTGCCACAACAAACAAAGGCATGAAATGCTGTGTAACCCTCACACAGGCATTTACATTCCTTATTGTTAATTTGGAAAGGGAAACCACATTTCTCCCAGGCAGATGAATCCTGGGTCTCGTGATCTGAAGCGCTGCTCTGCCAGAAGGACAGCTCCTAAATGCTGCACTCTGTATTAATAGGCTTGGAAGCCTCATGGGATCAGCAGCAAAAATTAATCCAGTTTAACAAAGTCTGAGGGCACGGTGTGCTGCTATAAACTCCTGGAAGTTCATCTGGAGGTAATCAATAACTTAACAAGGCACTTCCTACCTGTTCCCTATTAGAAACCGCAAAAACGCCAAACAAAATGGTTTTTCCCCTGCAGTGTCTTCACTGACACAACGATGCAAAAATTCTATTTCTGAGCAGCCTGGCATTCACCACGGAGATGTTCAGGTCTGACTGACCCTTTTCAAAGCAATCTCCTTGCTGAGGCACCTCCCTGTGCCTCTCCCCCTTCCCACAAAGTTGCTCACGATTCAAGCAGATCATTTCTCCTTTCATCGGGACCCCAGTGAAACAAAATTAACTCCTCGGGGCATCCAGTGGGCCATGCTGGCCCAGAGGACTGGCACCTGAGAGTGAAGGCTGTCAGATTTACTGGTATTACAGGGCTCTGGGCCTCCTGCCACGCTGCTTTTCCAAGGCTCCTTCAAAGACCGTGGTTTTAAATAAACCAAATTCTAAGCCACAACTTTAAGTGTTAAACCTGAGCTCACTGCAGTTCCTGGAGTACAAAAGCCAAGTGAAAACCCTGGGGAGTACATCTGTGACTACACCCCAGATGTGGGGATGCTCCCTTTGAGGATTCCAGCAAATATCCCTCAGTGCTGCTACCCCAGGCACCCAGCAGCCTTGAGGAGCACTCACACAGCCCCACTGGCCAAGGAGGAGCCCCCGGGCCACAGGAGCTGGGGCTCCTCCTGACACCAAGCTGCTGTTTTGACAATAGCTTTTTTTTTAACGAGACATTTGTCATTAACAAACTTTAGACAAGGTTAATGAAAGTTCTGTCACTTTAATGTCTCGCCTGCTTTAAATTACAGATGTCATCTGCCATGACTAAAGAAAGGGCACTGAGCAATAATACCATAAACTATCATCTCCAGGGACACACAGGTAATTGCATAGCTCATTAAAAAACTGTTTTAATTATTAATTGACCGTGTCAGAGTTGTCCTTTGAAGTCAGTTTTAATTTTTTTCCTTGCAAGCATGATGATTCCAAGCTGACCTACACAACTTTCTCTACCACCTCCAGGAACTGGAGGGAAGGCTTGGGAGCTGGCTCACAGCACGGCCACTGTGGCTCGACAGCACAAGTGTGGCACACACTCAAACATTCCCAAATCACAGGGGTAATGGTGTGAAATGAAAAGACTTGAGCAGCGAAGTGAAAAAACCTCCTAAGTGTTGGCTGGCCACCAAAACCTGACAGAAGAAAAAAATCTGAATGGTTGACAGGCCACAGACACAACAAAAAATGCAAGAAGACTTTTGGTAGCTCCTCTGGCTACAAAATCATCCAAGTCACCTTCTCTGAATGGCTCCAACTCTGTGGGACATACAGCTGAATTAAGAGCTTCACTCAAGAGAGGTTATCCTGATGTTGCCACCTTGGAAAGCCCCAGGGATCCAGGGAAGGTGGAAACACAAACACACACAGAGGCAGCTCTGCTGGACACCTGGCTCGTGGGTCAGTCAAAGTGATAAGGAAATTAAACACAAACCACCACCTCCATGAAAAAAAAACACCTGCACAAGCCCTGCCTAAAATACAGAAAGAGAGCAAGACACAGATGAGTTCTCCTACAGAGGCTGTGCATCCAGGCAAATTCCAGGAGGGGAGAAATCCCAGGCGAACCTGTGTGTGGGTTGGAGTTTTGCAGCTTCTGTGTTGTTTTCTGTTCAACAGCCAAGTGAGAAAGCCCCAGAGAAAGCAGAAGGAGCTCACAGGTTTCAGCAACCTACTGGGGCCTCTTGTCCTACAGCCCAGGAGCTGATATGAGATGTTTGTACTGCAGGGAGGACTCGAGCACAAAACCATGTACTGCTAACCCCTGGGGTGAATCACAGCCACACTGGCTGCTCACCCATTCCCTGCATCTTAACTTAGTCCTGATCTCACCCAGAACACAATCCTGGGCAGCTACCTGGATCCTGGTACCAGCCCAAGCAAGGGCAAATCACTGCACAAAGAACAGCAAGAATTTGGAAAGAAAAATCCCCTATTTTCAATGAGAAGAACCCCAGCACGTTAACTCTTCCCCGCACTGCTTCACCCCAGCAGGTTTTGGGGGTTTGTTTTTCACAGTGAGCACACACCACCACTGAAACACGGAGAGCAAAATGCCAAGTGAGCCCTTGGTCACAGCAGTGGCCAACACTTCCCCTTCTCTGAACCACAGCAACACCAGGGACTGCAGAAGCAGGTAAAGATCAAAGCAGAGGCACCACACGGTTCCTTAATTGCCAAGCACCAGACTGGGAGGAAAAGAACAAAGTTTCAGCTCAAGATAAGAAAACACCTTGCCCGCAAGCCCCAGGTAATTTAATTGCACACCTCAAGGTGCAGGAAAAGGGGTTTACAATGGCAGTCCCACTCCTGCTCCTCTGAACCTCACACTGAGGCAGAATACACAGTTAACTGCTCCTCTTTGGCCGGGGCACCAATTAATTGTACAAGGAAGCCCTGTAGCACAGCCACCTTGATGCCTTGGCCTTTTCAAGCTCGTCCTTTACACGTCAAGGATACAACTCATTTCTTTGTGGGCACAGCCAGCACAGACTCACCCTTCCCGTGCTGAGCGCTCTGAACAGCTCAGGAATACACCCCGTGAGCCAACAGTGGGATCACCCAAGGGCTGGGTCAGGATTCTCCCTCTCCCAATCCCGTGTACCTAAGGAGGGAATGCCAACATCACCTCCCAGCCACCAGTCACACAAAGGCACCAGCACAGAAGCCTTTCCCAGCAATGACACAGAGCCCAAGGAGCTGGAAGCAGCCCCAGTTTGGGATGTACATAAACTATCACACACATCACAGCTGCACAAAGCCACCCCAAAGCAGCTCCCAGGTAGGTCTCCACGCAGTACAGATGTGCTGTGAGCGGGAGGGTTTAATGAAAGCGGTGTTTTTATCACAGAACTCCATAAATCCACATCCCACTGCCCTACGAGCTCCCTTCCTACCCAGCTCTGGCTCAAGCTATTTGCCAGTGTAATTGAATCCTTCTCCCAGACTCTTTATATTCCGCTCTGGTTTGGGGACAATGCTGCTGAAATACGTTTACCATCCATCTTTCTTAACGTGTTTAATCTAAATAGAAGACTCAAATCCAAGATTGTGCAGTTGATGGATAGCTCACCTTCTTCCACCAGCACGCCTTAAATGCCTCCCGCTATATTGCTCTCAGAACCCTACAGAAAACCTGCATTCGCTGGGATTTCAGCTCTCCTGCCCAGTGAGTGATCATATATTCTTATTACAGTAGACTACCATTAAAAATTGATAAGGTTCAAGGAGCTGCCACATGTAAGACAGAGATATGTGAACACACTTAACAGACCCCCAGTGCCACACGAGACTTTCAGCAGCTGCAGGCTGCAGAACTGAGCCCGCTGCTCCCGTGGGAGCCCCCTCACAACTGGCAGTGGTGTTCATTAGAGTGAGGGACCTTCAGCAGCTCCCCAGCACCGAGGTGTGCTGGGCTGGCTGAAAGGGGGACAAAAACAAACCACAGGCAAAAAGCATCCCCTTGTTTACCCCTCGAGTTGGGCAAACACAAACATCCCTCCCACATAGCTCACACCAAAATTCTACATGCCCCATGAAATCCCAAGCAATTCCTAATGGAACTTCAAGCATGAAATCAGCAGAGATGATAACTCTGCTATTCCTACCGATGCCCTGCTATAACTGTGAGGGTAGTGAGGCCCTGGCACAGGCTGCCCCATCCCTGGCAGTGTCCAAGGCCAGCCTGGACAGGGCTTGGAGCAGACTGGGACAGAGAAAGATGTCCCTGACCACGGCAGGGGGTGTGGGATGAGATGAGCTTTCAAGTCCTGTCCAGGCTCAATCATTGTGGGATTCTGTGCTTTACATATTAGATGCACAGCTGGGATATTTAAAGGTATCACACTGGAGCCAACAGAGCCCATTACTGATGCCACACGCTGTGAGAAATGCACTGCTATGTACCCAATAAAACTCTCTATTAGAGGACTGACTCGGGTATTCTGGATAAAATGCCTGTGTTTTCCTGTCTCCAAGGGGCTTGGAGTACTGCATTATGGCAGCACTCACAATGAGGGGAATGCAATCCTGCAGTTCTCATTGTGCAGTGCTCTACAGAGCCCTGTGTTCCCAGATTTTAGAGAAGCACATTATTCTGTGCTGCACAGAACACTGCCCGCTCTCCCAACCACGACAGCATCGTCCCCTGGAGCAAACAGCTGGCAGCACTCCACCTCCCATGGATTTTCTGCATAATCTCTGCTTAATCCCAGCCCCACCCTGTGCCCAGAACCCAGATATCCCAGCCCTGGGGAACACGAGGGGTCAGCCAGGGTCACTGCTGCCATCTGCTCAGGAGGCTGGAGCACACCCAAGGTGCAAGGCTGTTTCTGCCACAAACCTCTCACCCTCCATCTCTCAGGGCAGTGCTTCTCCACCCCTGAGCCAGAGCTGGGCTGCCCCGGGGGCCCTTCCATTCCCAGCCATTCCCACGTGCTGCTTCCCACCTGCGAGTTCCCACAGTGCCAGTTCCAGGCAGCTGTGCCAAGGGAGCATCTCCCCGTCACCCCCAGCACACCTGGCAGCAGACGGCTGCTGGATGGAGCCCAACACAGCCAGGACACCTGCCAGCAGCCCAGGGACTGACACCAAGTGACCTTTGCTGGTGCCCCAGACTTGCTGGAATTTTCCTGGAAAGCAGGTTATGTTAAATAAGTGGAACAGGTGTTTTGGAAGACACGCATCCCAACCACAGGCTGTGCTGTGCCTCTTCCCTTCCACACAAGCCAGCAAGGACCACCAGGAGAGCAGGGATCCCATCAAGTCCCAGAGTGATGGGATTCCTAAATCCTGGCAGAGTAAGGCAGCAGCAGATGCCTCCCAGGGGAAGCAGAGATAAGGCAGAAAAGGTGCTTTAATGAACTGAAACCATTTGTATTTCTGGGAACAAAGCTGACCCACCACTCTCGTTCCTAAAAGCTCACCCTCACATTCACAGCACAGGCAAGAAAAATCTATGAGGTCAATGTCTCACATCAATTTGCCACTCCTCCTCGGTCAATGAAATAGTTAATTATAGTTTTTCTCCTGGTTTAATGCAGGGAGAAGAGTCGACCACTTCATTTAATAATTTAGCTGAAATGTGTCCACACGAGAACACGTTAATTTCTCATTCAGTTTTCAAATTGAATCAATGTAAAAGCTGCCAACAATACAGAAGCAGAAATGCAACCCCCACCCATCCTGACAGCAGAGCAAAGTTCCTCATCCTTTATGAATGACTTTTGTGTCCAGGCCTGCAAAAGAAATCAATGTACATCCCTGCCTGGAAACCGTGAAGCCACCTGCACCAGGCGGGAGTCATTGAGCGCAATTAGACACACAATTCAGAGAATTCATCAAAGAGAACAAAAGCAGGGCCATTTCCCCTTGCACTCCTTCCAGGAGCTCCCTTCCAGGAGCACGCTGCCCTGGTTTTACCCCTCCACCTTCAACTGAAAAAGCTCAAGATTAAAATTGGGCAGAGCACTAGGAGGAACAGCCCTCAAAGTTTCCTGTAAGTGCTGCCTGTGTCCTCAGGATCTCCTGGAGGTGGAAATCCGAGTCACCCTTATGGTTTCACATCCTCACCTTCCCAACAACACAGCTGGCTCAAACAGGCCCAGGGTAAGACAGAACTGAGTAAAGAAGTAAAGACAAAGGGCACTTGTGATGCCAGCGCTCCTCTTCCCATAAATCTTCTTCCTTTTATATTAAAGGAACCCATTGACAGCAAATGCATTTTTCAATATTTCAGCCAAATATAGCATCGCAGTGAACTCGGTCATAAATCCCCCAGGAGGCAGAGGGCTGGCTGGGGAGGGGAGGGGAGCTGCTGTTACACAACAGCTCCGGGATGCCCTACTTTCACAGGATGCTGTGCTGCCAGCTCGCTCCTTCCCCGCCTGGCCGCACCTGCCGCCCGGCCCTGCAACCACAGCCTTTCCCAGCAGCAGGGGCCAGGGTGGCAGCAGGGTGCAGGAAGGGTGAGGGCACTCTCCCTGCACAGAGCTGTCCCCAAGGCACTGCAGGCTGCGGCCAAAAACAAACTCATGAACCCAGGAGGGGCAAGGAGCCTGAGCAGAGCTGCTGCTGCTCCTTTTTGAAGTCACACGCTTCTCAAGGCAGAGAAAAGACGCTCTGAGAACAATGCTGCTCCTTGCAGCCTCTTTTTAAGTCTGTCTCCAGAGGGAAAACTCGTGTTTGTTAAACCCCAGCACATGTGAGAAGCCACGGCACAGCAAATAAAGCCACGGAGGTTTAAGTTGCAGGCAGGACTTTAGGGTTTATGGGTCGCAGAGATCTGTACTTACTCATCTCCTCTCGTATTACCAACTGCAAGAGGAAAATGATCCTTAAGCTCTTAAGAAGCCAGAGGACAGGGAAATTGCTTAAGAGAGAAAGGAAGTGCTGAAGCACACGCTCTACAAATCAGTCCAGCCCTCGTTTTATTCCCTGCAGGAATCCTAAGGGATAAACAGCAAGGAGATGCTGCTCCCCTGACTCTGTCCCAGCACACCACGAGAAATCCCCTCCAGAGGGTTTTCTAAGGCAGGCAAGTCCACCCTGCCCTTGTTGGGCTGGCTGGCTCCCAATCAGGCTCTTTTTCCCCATTTCCCACCTCCCTGTGAGCCCTGGTGAGGGGGAGGCCACAAGCCAAGGCAGCCCTTCCCCAGTGTGTGCCAGAGCTGTGCAGGACACACACACCCCCCACATCCCTCAGAACACTGCCATGGCCACTGGCTCTCAGCGAAGCTCGAGCTGCACAAAGATCTTATTAGTGCTCTACAGGATTTTATTAAAAATACATGAAATATGCAGAGAATGGCACTCCTGGATGCGGCTCCGCTGCCTGGAGCACCTGCACAGGGAGATAACATTGGAGCAGCACTGGCTCCAAGAACCAGCCTCTCTGTTTTTATCATCTCGGTTTGATGTTCAGGAGGTGGCTGAGCTCCAGGCAGCGTCACAGCAGCACCTGCCCCGAGCTCCACTGCAATGAGTCCTGGGGCAGCTCCCACCTTGCAGCAAGGCAGCAAGGAGCAGCAGCCCTGCCAGGGGAAATCCTCTGCTTTGGGAAGTGCATTGCATCAGTCTGTGGTCAGCACAAATGAGCAAAAGGCACCATAAATTGCAGCACCCACTGATCAATACCCCAGGTGTGCAGAATCTCCTGTTCCATCTCACTGCCTCGACACACCACCCAGCCAGTATCTCTGTGACAGATAATCAAACCTCTTGTCTACCTTTCCTTTATTAATCCTTGCTTAATCCTCTTTCACATTTTAGCTGCAGCTTTCATTAGGGAAAGTCTGATTTCTGAAAGGCATCAAAAAGCATCACCCTGACACCTGTCACTCCAGACCCCCGCAAACACACCTTGCACAGAGCAGCAGTGCTGCAGCAAACCCAGGGCTCTGCTGTTCCCTTGTCCCCACCTGACACAGGGCTGAAACCCCAAAAAGACAAATACCTGACTCTTACAAAGAGGTCGAGTTGCCCCCCAGCTCCCAGCCCTGCTGTTTGTGCCACAGGTTGGAGGGAAGGGTCTCCTCCTTTGCCATGGACACCTGACGGTGCTGGGAACTGACAGGGAGCCAGCAAAGTTAGAGCTGTAAATGGCCCTGGAGCAGAGCTGCTGCACACCAGGGTCGGGGTGGGACGGGTGCCTGCAGTGGTGATCAGGCAAAGGCACCCCAGCCCCGGTCCCTTCTCTGTGCTTTATTCTGTTGCATCTCCCGAGGCCTGGGGCTGTTTTTTTCCCTGCTGCTGATCATTCCTAATGTCATCTTCCAGCCCACATTCTCCTCCTTTGCCATCCCGTTGTGAGGTCACGA
Source organism: Passer domesticus (assembly GCF_036417665.1). NCBI lineage: Eukaryota > Metazoa > Chordata > Aves > Passeriformes > Passeridae > Passer > Passer domesticus. The sequence continues at coordinate 7,456,630 of NC_087496.1, read as the reverse complement.
TACATTTGTGACAAAGTTTCCATGGCAACAGACTGATGACATAAACATAAGCCGAGGATTTCTCCGCAAAGCGGGAGGAGCAGGAGATGGGCTGCGAGGCAGGGCTGCTCCTCAAACAGCTCTCTCCACTGAGAGCTGGGGGAACGGAGAACATTACTGGCAAAGTAAATTGCTTTTTGTGAAAGTGTTCTCTTTTTTGAAGTTTGCCCCCGTGCGAAAGTCTCTAAGTCAGAACCTGCCCATTATTTTAATGTGCTGCTCGGTATTTAATCATCTCCTGCCTCAGACACCAGTCTGTTGCCATGGGAATGACAGCCGCACAAATACGGGATTAGGGCTATCAGGCAGGGGAAGAGAAATTATGAATAAGCAGTTATGTTCAATAATTAGCAACTCCATGGAAAAACCCCAAAGTGATGAGTTTAGATGGGTGTGTTTATCTCCATGTTTGAACACAAGCACGGGAGCTGCCGCTCCACAACGGGATTCCCACAGCACTCACGGCTCTTGGGCTGAGTGGGTCCCACCTGGGAATGCAATTTATCCTGCCCTGGTCCTGTTTGTCCCTCCTCCCCCTGCACAGACCTCTCCACAGGGCTGGATTCTGCTCAACACCCACCAAAGCCACCATCCCCATTCCCCTGGAATGCTGAGGCTGGGAGATGCAGCCTGGGCTCCCGAGCTCAGGAGGGCATTACTGGAACAAGGAACATCTCCTGCATGTCCAGACCATGAGCTGCAGCTCACTGCAGCAAATTAAAGCTTTTAAGTCTTTCTTTTTTTAAAAAATGGGAAAAGCTTTCTGCTTTAATTGGAATTAGTTACAGCACCGCCGAATAACCGACCTTGAATGGCATCTGCAGCAAAATCCCATGTTATTTAACCAGATTCACGGGCAAAAAGACACTGGGAGCATCTGTGCCCACTACGAGATGCTTCTGTTTTCCTGCAGCGTGCCCACGCCTCAGGAACAGGAGGATCTTCCCCTCTGCTCTCCGAGGCTGGGGGTGGTGGCACGTCTGCTGAATGCAGCCCACTCAAACGGGAGCCACAGCCAGGGAAGGATGTCCCACAGGACACTCCCCAAGGTCAAATGCCTTCCCTTAGCCACAGCAGCAGGGCACTTGAAAGGGACAAACAAAGTCACTGCCCAGCCAGGCTGCCACAGGGAGCCCTGGGGGTGCTGCTTCTCCTGCCCATTCCTGCAGGGAATATCCCCGCACCAGGCAGGGACTGAAAACCTAATGGAGCTGGTTCCTCTCCTCTGGCTTTGCTGGGGAGGTCCAGCTCTGTGTCTGTGCCACAAAAACTCATGCTGCTGGAGCTGGGAAAGGATCTCCTGCTCACCAGCCTGCCCCTCCTATTCACCTGAGATACCTGCCTTTTTGCATATCTGTTGCTATTAAAATTCCTCTTCCAGCATGTAATTCCCTCTACTAGCTTTTCTTGCTTATTAGAGAAGACAAAAAGTACTCTGAGCATCTGATCAGAGAGATCTCATTTTCTCCAGGCACTCCTCTGAATTTAATTCTAGATTAAGCATTATTTAAAAAAACAACAAACCACCCCTGCTGCCTCCTACCTCCTCACGCTCCCTTTCAACACGAGGCTGGAGAACACTCCCAAGCCCAGGCATCCAGCTGCATTTAAAAATTACTCCTTGAAGAGTTGCACTCCTAAATATACTACGGAAAATCAGAAACAGAAATCACAAGACAGGAAAGGGCTGTTTGGGTTTTCCCTACAGTGTTGTGAGAGGAAAAGTTCTGAGTCCTCCTTTCCTCATCCAAACACGAGAATCCCAGAAAATCTCCAAAAGCCGTTGAAGCATTTTTTTACAGCCCATCATTTCTAGACTTACTAATGAAGCATCTGCTGGCTGACAACTGCCTGAGCCGCTGTCCGAGCCCGAACCTGTCCCGTGCCAAACACCAGCCTTCAAATCCCACCTCTGAGCGGGTTCACTTACCTAAAAAAAGCCAGGAAAACAAAATTAGCACAAACGTAGCAACTTGGATATAAAACCCCACACAAAGACAAGTTTCAGACCAGGGAGGTGTTGGCAGCTGCTCCTCTGGTTCCACAAATTCAGAAAAAAACACACAACCAGATAAAGCCTTGGCCAAGTAAAGCCCCTGAAGAGGAGGAGAGGTTAATAAATGCTGAAACAACCTTTGAGGCCTTTTTATTTATACCTACATACATATGAGCACAGGGATTTGACGAATAATACTTCTCAAATCACTCCTACGATGTGAACACTCCGGAGTATTAACTTGCCCGTGCCTGAAGGAAATGGGTCAATTTTAATTCTTCAAACAATTCTTGGCGGCACAATAACTCATTCTTCAGGCTGCAGATAGTGAGTTGTGCTCTGGTGTGCTGGGTCCCAGCACAGCACAGGGAAGGGGGGGCTGCACTCCTCAAAAAGGGGCCACCAGAGGAGCCTCGCTGCCTTATCAGAAAAAAAACAACAGAAAAATCCACTCAGAACCAAAAATAAAGGAATTAGAATTGTGGGAACTCTTGATTGCAAAAAATAAAAATAAAAATAAATAAAAGCAAAGACATTTGAAGAGCTGCCTTTGTCAACACACCTTTTCAGTGCTCACGGTCACCTCCAGGAGCACAGCCCTGTGCCTGCTGACACTGAAACTCCTCCCAGCACAGGGACTCCAAACCAGCAACACAGCCTAGAAGATGCTCCCAGGGTGTCCCCAGCTCTCTCCATTAGAGGCACATCTGACTGCTTGCCAAAAGGACAATTTTGGCAGGTACCCATAGGTCAGTATTTCTCCCTTCGAGTTTTCCTTTTTGGTTGTTTTTATTTTTTTTTTTTTTAATTTCCTCTGCAACACCAACTGCAAACACAGCAAAGTGTCACAGAGAGGAAAACCACCCTCTGCTCTAATGAGCCCTGTGCACACAGAGATTAACAGGAATTACAGCAGACACAAGCAGCTGCCTGGGAAAAAAGGAGTTCCCTTAAATATCATACTGCAAAGGCTCCACGTGTACAGGTGGGCAAAAGGAGGAATGCAAGTGAGACAAGTGAGCACCATCCAACACCTTGGGCAGCAGCAAGCGCACTCCCATGGTCTCACACTCCCTTTCTTGATGGATTTTGGGTACTGGACACGCTGCAGCAGCCCCGTGGGCAGGAGCCAGCCCAGACCCCACACCCTGTGCCAGCACAGCGCCCAGGCTGCCCATCCCTCACACCACAATTACACACGGTAATTACATATTTAATTGTTGCGCATTAATATCACCTCAGCCTACAATTACAGCTTATTCATGTAAACCTAATCAAGGAAAACCAGCATATTTGCATAAAAGTTGTAATGAAAAGTATAATGATTTCACTAACAAGACGTGGATAAGAACGCGTATCTGTGACAAACACTTTGTGTCAAGGAGAATAGAAAACGATTTTCTTTCCTGAAGATTATTTCAGGCCCATTTAACACAATCTGTAGCACTCCGGTGATGTGCAGTATCTTACACACATCAAGTCATATCTCGATAATGTTCCTGACTTCAAATAAAATTTCATTACTATATTTAGTTCTGGGATGGTTGGAAATGGTTGCATTGTTAAACTTAATAAAAATTGGAATTTGTGGAGTATTGGGCAATCCTCAGTGCCAGTTTTCCTCCTCGTGGCTGGAGCGTGGCAGCAGCTCTATCCCAGCCCCCCCGTGCCGTCGTTTACATCCCAGCTTCATTTTCACCCATAAAACAAGCAATTAAGAGTAAGTACAACTGCTTTGGAGTTCCCGAGGCCAGAGATAAAAATAAATTGGCTTTTATAAATTCTCTTTTTGCAATGGTAAAACAAAAAACAGCCCTAATTATCAGTAATTTGTTACCTCTAATTTCAGCAGCCAGGCTGACGGATGCGTGCATCTGGATCCTCCCCAGCCCTGAGCGGAGTACAGGCACAGGAGGACATCTCCTGGGTAAGCAAACTGCAGCAGAGGGGCCAGGCTTTCAGGGCACTGATCATCCTTTGCTCAGACATGTGGCAGCACTCACTCCATCCCCAGATTCACCCTGCTCTAACAGCTCGGTGTGAAGCTTAGAGCCCTGGACTTAACACCCTAATTTCAATTTTCTATGGAAACCTTACGGAGATCAGTTAGACCTGCTCAGCTTCAGGAAAGCATCTTCAATTTCCCACTTCTTAAATGTTATTTCCTCTCCAATTACAACTGCTTGCATCTCATCTCATCTCCTCTGGTCATTATCAAGGTGGCTCCTTAGAAAACCACATTATCAAGGTAAGCAGAGAATTTACAGAGCACAGATAAGAGACGAGGGAATGAGTCTGCTTTTTTGTACTCAATTTTGAAATCTACAGTGTAAAGGTAGCAGCTGTACATAACATCTGGAAGGCTGCACTGCCTCAGAGTGCTTCTAGAACAAGGAGGAATCGTGCCAGTCTCTCCAGCACAATCTCTGCGAGTTCAACGGGCTTTATTTGTCTCCTTGACAACGCGCAGCATGACTCAGTCATCGGCTCCCTGGTAATTAAGAATTTCATTTTGAGCAAGAGGTCAAGACAAGGGAGGCACCACGGCTGCCTCCAGACGGGTGAGCCCGAGCTGCCCCGGGCCCGGCGGCGCTGCGCGGAGCCAGGGGAAGGCAGCGCTGTGTCCCAGACAGTCTGTGGGAGTGCAGCTCGCAGCGAGCTGCATTTAACGTTATCTATTGCTCCACCTGCCACTCTGTTTAAACACTGTGCCTCAGCCAGCGCCTGAGCACCGCCTGCAACAATTAGCACGAGCAGCTCCGTGGAGCTGTGCGGGGATGGGAAAGCCGTGAGCGACAGCAGAGGGAGAAACCAGCCTCACAAACTCTGCATGGTGGCCAATCCTTCTGCATCGTGGCCAATCCTTCTGCATCTTCGGCCAATCCTTCTGCATCGTGGCCAATCCTTCTGCATCTTCGGCCAATCCTTCGTCCCCGTGATTTTATACGAAACTGGCCGTGGGCATTGTCAAAAACCAACATGGCACAGCGTGGTGCCAACAGCAGGAAGAGCCCAGCGCCAGCGATGATGCTACCAGAACACGGAGCAACCTGAAGGAATGCTGGCTGTGGCAAGGCCAGCAGTGCCTGCCCCTTTCCGTCACGTCAATATGCAGTTCCCACGCCCTGGTCGAGGCCAGATCCTGCCCTCATCCGAGGCACAACTGGCTGTGGTGGCCCCCCACGTCCCGCTCCAGCAGCCACCACACCTCGCCCTGCTGCAGATTAAGCACTTTGCACCATCTGTGCTCCCCTCCTGTGTTTGTATTTTGCCCGTTACCTATTATGAAACCGTGCGTATAATCTCACCATCAGTTCATCAAGGGAGAATTTAAACATGACACACCAGTAATTGAACTGCAGGAGGACCTGGCTAATTCGCGGCGGTGATTAAGAGCCACTGCAGACTAGCGAATTTTACAAGCGAGTGAACATGCAATAAAAATCTCGCTCATTTGTTTTGACAAGTGTCACTTCATATTAAAGGTACACTCCACCATGAACTCCAGTCTGGGAGCACAACTCTATTCCCAACATGGCTCCTCATTAAGTCCTAGACTCAGCAAAATGTTCTGCCATGTGCTCAGCTGGAGCTGGGAGAGCTGCAGGGACAGGGGTGAGATCCCCAGCACCAAGGGGAGCCTGCCAAGTACCACGTGCAAACAAGACACCTTCTTTTCCACTCTCCATTTCATTTTTCTGCTCTCTTGTCCTTGTCCTTTTGCTGTATTAGGTCAAAAGCAGAATCAAGACTAGCAAAAAATCCTTTGGTACATATTAGCATTTCCCAGAGAATGAGACCAAGACTGAAAAACAACTTTCATGGATTTATGAAACATGCCAGGAGCATTCTGCTGTGTTCCTTAGCTCCGAGCTCCTTACACTGGAGTGGTTAATGCTGGTGAAGGACACGGGCAGGCACACTGATGTTCCAGCCCCTGCCTCAAGACAACAGTAGAGTCAGAGGAACAAAGTCACCTCCAGCACCCAGGAAACACAACCTCTGCAGCCCCAGGAGGTCTGCAAGGACACCCCAAGGGGCACGGGCCGGGGGGCAGCCTGCAGCTCTCTGTCACCACGGCGAGGGATCTGGGTTTTCATTCATTTACACGCCTCTCTGAAAGCCTCCAGAGCTGTCTCCCCGCTCTGGGAGTTCCCGTTATTGGGATTCTGGGGCCCATTTCCGAGCGCGCGGGTGGGAAGCGCCAGCGGCAGCAGTTTGGGTGCCTGTGACTCAGCTGCAGTCTGGGACGGTGCCTACCTTGGGATGCTCCTACTCAGCCCAAACAGGCACGGAACCAGGAGCCAAGGAGCTCGCCCGTCACGACGCCGCCAGATGGGGCGCAGACAGAACACTGGAGCTGACATGGAAACACCTCCAACCAGGCCCACACCCCTGTACTTCTCATTTTATTTATTCTAGGAAACTTTCCAGCTTGAAGAAACCAGGCTGCCCCAAATTGTACCTGTCAGTGCACACCCCCGAGGGTACTTCCACACAGGGCTGCTCACAGGCTCACTGGGAAGAGCCACAAAGCACGAGTTGAGCCCTCACATAGAAAATCTCTTCTCAAGCCAACTCAGTTTCCACTGAAAAGAAACTCATTCTATGCTCCTGCCTGAACAAATTGTACAGCTTTCCATCAGGCACTTTCATACCCGTGTACTCAACAACTTCAGAGATCATTTAAAAAGAAATATGTTACAGGAGCCCTGCCAACCACAAAAAGGTCTTGTGACTCAAAAAGATCAAATCTGAGAGGAAAAAAATACTTAAACATTTTTACACAAACCATTTGAAGTCAAAAGTTCAAAAATTAGTATTTTTACATGCCTGCTCACAGGCAGATGCCCTGAGGTTATTTTCTCAGCCTCTCTATCTCCAGCTATCTCCTTGTAACACTCCGCCTTCCGTGCTGTCTGCATCCAGGCAATTAACTTCAAAATTCTGCTACAGGCACGGGGTGCTTTGAAAATAAACAGGAAGATCTTTCAGCAACAGCCATGACTGAGCTAGGTGGGAAGAAGAAGAGCTCCCAAACAGGCTCCGAGGTGAACATCCCCACTGCACCACCCAGGGCACCTGGAGGAGGCTGGCACGTGCCCCAGAACAGCCTGCCCGGGGCTCTGCATTCCTGGGACACGCCTCACCCAGCTGGTTCTGCAGTCCAGAACAACGTGGTTATGTCAGACCTAGGGAAAGATGCCTGGCCTTGTACGAGGTCTATGGAAGCCCCCGGGATGAGGTGCAGGAAAGCCAAGGAGACCTCTGTGTCACCATCAGTGTGGAGAGAGGGACGTGCTGTGAGCTGGGCTGGGAGAGCAGAGCTGCCCCAGGACAGAGCCAGCCCAGAGCACACACCCAGGACATCACTCCAAGGAGCTGCAGATGGAGCTGGGAAGCTCCCACAGGGAGTTCTCCCCAGAGGCAGCAGCCTGCAGCAGGAGTGATGGACACAGCTCACCGTGCTGTGCTGGCCACATCAAAGGCACCGATCAGCTCCCACACTGAACTCCTGCAGGACCACTCGTCCACCATAAAGCTCACGGTGCAAGGTTTAATGCTGCTGTAATTTTTATGATCCAGGTTCACCAATGGCTGTGCAGCCCGGTCTGAAATGGGATTAAAGCTGATGGTCACAAAGCAGGGCTGCTGGTGGGGTTCCAGTGTCTGTGCTCTGAGCTGCCAGGAATTCCCTGTACCACAGCTTTGCTGTGCTGCCTTCCACCCACCTGAGCTTGTTCTGACTCACCCCAGCAGCCAACACACCCCTCCACAGCTATCTTCTGATGCATTTAGCTCTGGGACACCACGAGTCCCTTTGCCTTTCTCATTCCCATGACATCCAAGCCCTGGAGAATCCCTCCCCATGAGGAGCACAATGCCATGGAGCGCTCAGCCCAGCAGGGAAGGTGAGTGGTAAAAAGCTGCTACAAGGAGGGATGAGACTGAAAATCCTGCATGTTCCTCACAAGATGAGGCTGCCCAACAACAAGTTTAAATTCCTTGGTCACACTTCAGAGCTAAAGCTGATACCCTTTCTATCCCAAATCCCAGACTGCCCTATTTTGCATCTTATGTTTATACAGTACATGGCAACACTAAGTCTTGCAAAATATCCCAAATTGCTTTCGAAGGGGTGAAACGAAAACAGAGGCAGCCACCAGCAGGATTAAGCCTCAGATCTGCCAGAAAAAATAATAATAATAATAAAAAAAAAAGGATTAACCTTCTTTGCTGGTAATTTAAGAATATCAGTAATTGAAAAAACAAAATCTCATTTTCAGCCTTTAAACCAGGAAGAATAAAAATGTGCTGCTTTCACAGCGTTTTTGTTGCCCGGTCCAGCAAACCCAGCCTTTCAGGCAGAGGGATCAACAGCTGACTCTTAATGAACCTTCCCGAGACCTCCGGCTCCCTTCGGCAGGAGCGGCTGGGCAGCGTGGCAGGCGTCCATCCCCCTGTCTGTCTGTCTGTCCGTCCGTCCGTCCGGCCGTGCCGTGCGTGCGGCTCCGGCCTGGGGACGCGGCCAGCGCTGGCCCTTCCAGAGCAGCCACAGCCCAGCCCCGGGAAGTTTTGCCTCGCTCCAGGCTCCCCATGAATTGCAAATCTTCAGGTTGCCACAGAAACTCTCAGGGTGCCACGCAGCCATCAGGAAGCATCACGGTCATCTTTTCCATCTTGTTTGCCTTGCATCAGAGCGCTTTAAACTCCCTGTGGCATTGGCGCTCCGCAGAACGATTCCCTCCACGCAGTTATTCCTGTGCAGTGTCCAAGCCGCAGTGATTAATCACTCCTGCTTCCTCCGCTGACATATCGAGGTGGGGAAACGACATCCTAAATGAGCAGAGCTGATTACCTGGGAAAGCAATTCTTCAAGATAGCACAGCTAACTAATAGCTCCATCTGCTACAAAAACACATTCCTGAGCCCCAGAGTGGTGGCAGGGTGCAGCCAACAATTTTGTTGCAGCTGCCAGATTTGAAATTGTTTGTCACAAGTTGCCACAAAAACGTGGGAAGCTCTTCGTCCTTCCTCTCCCTGTCTCCTGGAAGAGCAGGGAATCTCAATCAGAAGGTCTATGGGGACTTGTGACAGGGACGCTGAAGGTGAGATCCGGACTGAAAAAACAACCTGATATTGTACACTAAATGCTTTGCCACAACCATCCTTTTTTTATCTCTCTGACTCCAAGCAGGCTGAGGGAACACCCATCCCCAGGGTGCACAAGAGGGGTTTCAGCCACAGTGTGAAAGGTGGGACTTCGCCGAGGTTTACCAGTCCCTACCACTTACAGGGTAACCCACATTGAACAGGCAAACATCCCAAAGCCCGGGCGATGCCTGTGCCCACGGCAGCCAGCCACTGCCAGCAAACAGCAGATCTTTGTCCCACTGAAGCCCTTTGAAATGCAAATTACCCCAGGCACGCTCCTCGCGTCAATTTTATTTACATTTTTTAAGTATGTGGGTACTTCACTTTGCAACATCATTGCAAACAAGGCAATTCGCACCGATGGCCACACTCGGTGTCACTTTCAGTGTCACTCTCTTACCAACAATTGGCTGCTCAGGATTTCCTCAAACTCTTTTGCAGATTTTTCCCTGGGATCCAAACCTCCCCAGGAGAGGCAGCTGGGACAGCTGGTTGGGTTTTGGTGGCTCCTGGCGTTTTAACTCCAAACCACCTTGCTCTCCTTGGCTCCTCAGCACATCCATTTCCCTGATAGCCCTGCCTCGCTCCCATCATGTGTCAGCAAAAGCCAGCAGCTCTAAATTAGGACCATTTGAGTGATTTGCTGGCTGTGGTTTATTTATCACATTTGTGAAATAAGTAAATTACCATGGTATCCAGTGGAATGATAGAAGTTCAATCACTTAAGAAATTAGCCCATCAAAGAACCACAGAGAACCACACGACCCTGATCTCGGATTCACAATCTGATTTAATAACCTGGTTGTGCTGGTTGCTCACATTCAAATCAGAACTGAAGGGTTATACACTTCTGTAATTAATACAAGAAAACTGAAGGCAAAAGCATTCTCCTAAAAATTACTTAGCTTTTTACCTAAACATATCTGTTGTGTTTCCCTCTGCCTTGGAAGGAGGGAGAAAAATGCCTCAGGAGCAGAGATTTCATAATTTCATTCAAAAGTCACCACTCATGTGTTGTGCTGTTGACAGCTAATTAAGTTCTCCCAAGGTAAAATAAATGTAATGTTTTAAAGCTGCTTCCTTGCTTTAAAAAAAATCTTGACTGATATTTCACTCACTTATTATTAATCAAGAAAATACAATGAAATAGGGAATTTGAATTTGCTTCAGCCAGAATCCCAGCACCTTCTCCATCCTGTAAGTAGGTCACTAATCAGGTCTGGGTTTAATTTTGCTCAGTTCTGTTTCTTGGCACTGACAACGATCACCCTGGACACAAGTCCTGACTCGGCAGCTTTGGTGATTAGACAATAAACTCCATCTTGCTTTGTAAGGGCAAAAGAGTGGGGAGCTGAGCAAAGGAGACGAAAGCGCTGAGATACAGCACCCACACCATGCTTTAGGTAGGGCTGAGTGGTTCCTCAGCCCCGCTTGAAGTGGCTTTGAGAGAAAGCCTTGGATTTGTGCTGTTCCAAAGGACAAGGCAAACCTTCCTGCAAGGGCTCCACACACGGCCGTGGGCCAGACCCCGGGGGCTGCCTCCAGCTCCCTGAAAGGCAAGCAGAGCAAAACCTGCTCCACAAATCCCCCGCACAGAGACTCCTCCATCCTCTGACCAGCACCTGCTCCACAAATCCCCTGCACAGACTGTTTTTCCTCTTTTTCCTCTGACCAACACCACCCCACAGGGCAGCCCCCAGAGCAGCCTGGCCTGGCCTGGCCCGAGCACGCTGAACTCCACTCACAATTCAAGCACATCAACTGTTCCAGCCAAAACCACCGGGCACCTGAAAGCAGCCTCAAAGCCCCATTTATCAGCTGTATCTGCTGGGTTGTTTTTAAAAACGGCGAGGAGAAAATCCATGGAGCCACATCCCGCTGTGAGGGCGCCGGGGCGTTATCCCGAGGCCCTCACTGCAGCACAGAGCCTTTTCCTCATCCCCGAGAGCCCAGGGAGATGATATTTCAGCAATAATGGCTCATCCCTGCCCACAGCCCTGACACAGATGGGAGCAGTGCCAGGAGCAGTGCCAGGGGCAGTGCCAGGGCTCTGCCCAGGTGAGCAGCCCCTCCTGGCCCAGCTCAGAGGGAGCTCGCACAAGCAGCAGCCCCCCAAACCATCCATCATCCCAAGGGCAGGCCCAGCTCAGTCATGGCACCACTTCTGCTCCTGCCTCACCCAGAGCAGCACGGCAGAAACCAGTGGGACCCAAGTGACCCATGCCCAGGGTGACAGGGACCATGTCACAGAGCTCAGGGACAGAGCACTGGGGCAGTGGGACCCAAGTGACCCATGCCCAGAGTGACAGGGACCATGTCACAGAGCTCAGGGACAGAGCACTGGGGCAGTGGGACCCAAGTGACCCATGCCCAGGGTGACGTGGAGCACGTCACAGAGCACAGGGCCAGAGCACTGGGGCAGTGGGACCCAAGTGACCCATGCCCAGGGTGACGTGGAGCACGTCACAGAGCACAGGGCCAGAGCACTGGGGCAGTGGGACCCAAGTGACCCATGCCCAGGGTGACGTGGAGCACGTCACAGAGCTCAGGGACAGAGCACTGGGGCAGTGGGACCCAAGTGACCCATGCCCAGGGTGACAGGGACCATGTCACAGAGCACAGGGACAGAGCACTGGGGCAGTGGGACCCAAGTGACCCATGCCCAGGGTGACAGGGACCATGTCACAGAGCACAGGGACAGAGCGCTGGGGCTGCTGATGCTCTACAGGAACATAAACCGTGTGTTGGTGGCACAGGTGCCATGTGGCACCTCAGGTCACGAGGGTTTGGTGACAGGAGCCACCAAGGCAGCCCCTGCACCCTCTCTTCCCAACGACCTCATCCTCCAAACTCCCCGGGCCCAAGGGTGAATCCAGGCAAGGAGGAGATGCAGGCCAGCTCTGCCGCTGCAAAACCTCCTGCAAACAAAAATAGACCTGTTTACTTTGCCAAACCAAAGGAACTTCGTGTCCTCTTTGTGGCGAGTTATTCCAGGATGGTTTTCACACGAGGCTGCCAAGGAGAATGTGAGTTTGTGGGCTGTGGGCGGGGGGGTTTGGGTGCTGGTGGAAGCGATTGGGCTCGAGGTTGTTTTTGAAGTTCTCTCATTTGCTCAGATTTCCCCTGAAGTGACCTACAAAAGCAAAGGGGAAGGGAAGAACTTGTGCTTATTTTCTTTAGTTTACTGCTGTCAAAGACACCTTAAAAGCTGTCGGGAGATATTTTTCCTCTCGTTTTCTTCCTCCGTGTTGTAAATTCAGGTCAGGCCTCCATTTGAAGATTATCAAAAGGCAAACTGGAGAAACTGCCTTCTCTGAAAAAAAGCAACAGGGGCTGCGTTTGATGTCCTGGGGGCTGCTCCAGGAGGGTCCATTGTCCCAGCTCAGCTGGAACAAGAGGATCCAGAGAGCTGACCCAGCTCTTCACGGGGGACAGAGAGCAGGCAGGGCACTGCGAGCACCTATTCCAGACTGAAACTGCTGAGAGGATCAGACACAGGGCCCAGCAGCTTCCCCTGAATGCCAGGTTTGGCACTCCCTGCATTCCAAGAACAAATCCCAGCGGATAACAACAGCCTCCCACTGAAATCAAGGTGCACCAGGCTAAATCAAACAGGGAGCGAGGACAAAACCCACTCACATCCACAAAAAAAAGGCACAAAATTGGCAGGCAGATGGCTTTGGTACAAGTGCTGTGCCTCTCCAAGCCCTGGCTGCTGGGAATCTCACAGCTCCACAGCCAGGAACCTCAGCTGTGTCAGCTCCATGATGTGCACAGGACACTCCAGGCTGCCTTTCATGTTTCCTCCTGTGTGTTGGGGACAGAGGATGAGGGAATTCTTTACCCTGAAAATACTCAATTATTTTAATAGGATTACATTGGAGATTGACAATATTTAGAACAGTTCCCTGGAATTTATTAGCCTGCCAGCACTCCAGATAAGTAATTTGAATGCAAAGATCTCTTAAACTTAAGTAACTAACTGGCAAAGAGCCAATTCCCACCCTCCATGGTTTTAGGCACAACACTAAGTTTTGGAAATGAGCTCCTGAACCCAGCAGTAAAACACCTCTGTCAGTCTCACTCCCAAACCTTTCACAGAGATCTCTTCTAATGATGTTTTTGCCTGATTACAAACACAAGGGCAGAGGAGCTAAACCCCAGAGACTCATCCTCCTCTTTAAACATCTCACATCAAGAGCAAACCAAGTCATAAATTCATGGAACATGGAGTCCAAAACGACACGGATGAATGTAGATCTCCTGCACAAGAACACTGCAGCACAAAATGGAAGGACACTGAGACCTGGGGCTGGTGTTTTGCAGGCACATAATCATTTCTGCGAAGCCCCAAAAGAATTCTCGGCTGTAAGGAGGTGGCGTGCCCTGAGGGGCTGATGGAAATGTCCCCTGCTGGTTCCCAGGGACAGGATTGAGTCACACACCTGGCAGGGCTGCAGGCCAGCACCTCTGCCTCACTGGGCAGCCAGCACAGCCCTGGTGCTGGGCTGGGGTCAGAGAGGCCCTGGGAGGGGACACGGTGCTGCCCAGCCCAGCATCAGCCCCGCTGCCTTCCCTGGCAGCACGGCTTATTTACTTGGGGGAGGGAATTCATAAAAGAGTCATAACTGCTATTTACATAAAGCCTGACATACTCAAAGCCCTGTGCAAACATTAATCCTTAACAGCCCTCAGAGGAAGGGCAGAGCTATCCTCTGTCTGCACCAAGGAATTCTGACTGTGCTGGCAGCAGCTCTGGCTGCCCCTGCTCTGCTCCAGCTCAGCAGCCCAGGTGTGCTGCCCCACCTGCCCGACTCCCTCAGACCCCCCACGTCAGGGACACCCCCGTAACTGAGGAAACCATGCTGTCAGCAGCACTGAAACCCCTGCCAGAGCACCCGAGTGCCTTTTGGTGCCTGGCTCCAGCAGAAGGAGTCAGGGCAGGGGAGTCCACGCATGTGGAAGAGACTTCAGCAAACTCACACTGGCCTCCCTTCAGAGCAGCCAGCAGCCCCCACCACAGCCTTGCTGGGGGGTTTGCCACCAGCCCCAGCCACGAGCAACCACACTGACAAAGCAGCTGGGGAGAAAAATGAGGGCTGCAGTGGAGTTTGTCACTTCTGTCACACCGTTCACCTTCAGTGTTTGCAGGACAGGTCTGCTCTGGGGGCACTCAGGAGGGGCTGCAGAGCTGGCAGGTCAGGCAGCTGAGCCCCAGAGTGCTGCCCAGCCCTGCTCATCCCTGCCCAGCTCCCCACGGGATGGGTCCCCAGGGTCCCCTGGCCATCAGGTCCCGCTCCCTGAAGTGGAGCCACAAGGGCCAGCACAGGGAGCCACCCATGGAACTGCTGCTGCTGCCAGCTCCAGGGACAAAGGACGGGTTACAAAAGCCAGTGGACATCAGAAAGTCAACTGAGGAGGACACAAAAGGGCACCTGGGGTAAGGGCATGGAAAAATGTGCCAGCAGAGCTCAGCTCCTGGAGCTGCCCCGTGCAGGCACACAACCCCTGCTGCTGGCACTGCAATCTGCAGAGCCTGGGGCAGGCACGGCTCACCCGCCCAACAGGGCACTGCTGCTGACCCCCACTGCAATAAACACACCTCAGCACTCCACAGCTCCCATTCCCACTCAGGAGACCGTGTCCAAACACTCCAGCAGGTACCAGTGCTCCTTCCTCCCTTCCTTCCTCCCTCCAGCAGGGAGCTGGCAGAGCAGCGCTGCAGCATCCCGGCTGCCAGCTGCTCCTGAGCTTTTTCCCTTGAAATTCAACTTCCTGGCAGCCCAGGGTGCGAGATACAACCCGGATAGGGGAAAGCAGGCGCCCCTTGCAAAGGCTGCCACACTTCTGAAAAGGCAATTTAATGCTCGCTTTGTGTTCAAGCTGGGGGAACCAAACAGAGGAGAAGGAACATGTACAGGCATTATCCCGCTGGCCAGCCACCAAAAAGGTAATTAAAAACCTCCCCCCGAACAGGTGGGTCAACAAAACCCAGCATTAATTCCTTGGATTGCCAAGCAAATGTGCCTGAGCACAGGAGCCGTCCCAGCAAGTCCCCGGGATGGGAAAGCACATTTCTGTGCTCTGACACCACAGAGGGGCTGTGCATCCACCGGGAGCCTCCAGCAGGACACGGGGGGCTGGATGGGGCAGGGAGGCACAGGCCAGGGCTGCTGGGGATGCTGCAGTGCACAGCTCACACCCCCCAGGCCATGGCACCATTGGTACTGGGGCAGCAGAGCATCCACAGGGCTTAACTGGGTCTGGTTTGGGGAACAGAGCATCCACAGGGCTTAACTGGGTCTGGTTTGGGGAACAGAGCATCCACAGGGCTTAACTGGGTCTGGGTTGGGGAACAGAGCATCCACAGGGCTTAACTGGGTCTGGTTTGGGGAACAGAGCATCCACAGGGCTTAACTGGGTCTGGGTTGGGGAACAGAGCATCCACAGAGCTTAACTGGGTCTGGGTTGGGGAACAGAGCATCCACAGGGCTTAACTGGGTCTGGTTTGGGGAACAGAGGATCCACAGAGCTTAACTGGGTCTGGTTTGGGGAACAGAGCATCCACAGAGCTTAACTGGGTCTGGGTTGGGGAACAGAGCATCCACAGGGCTTAACTGGGTCTGGTTTGGGGAACAGAGCATCCACAGAGCTTAACTGGGTCTGGTTTGGGGAACAGAGGATCCACAGAACTTCTCTGGGTCCTGTTTGGGCAGTAAAGGACCCACAGAGCCTCCTTGGGTCCTGTTTGGGCAGTAAAGGATCCACAGAGCCTTCCTGGGTCCTGTTTGGGCACTAAAGCATCCACAGAGCCTTCCTGGGTCCTGTTTGGGCAGTAAAGGATCCACAGAACCTCCCTGAGCCTGGCAGTGTGGACCCAGACCAGGAATGAAAGGCTTGGACACTGCAGGAGCCCCAGCCTGGCGCCAGGAGGGCTCTTTGCACACACCAGGGGCCGTGCCCACAGAAAATGAAGAGCTGGGTGGGTTTGGAGCCGGATCTGTGCCCCGGGGAGCAGAAACCCCAGCCCAGCCCGGCTGTCTCCGGCCCCGGAGCGCGGTGATTTACAGCCCAGGCACTGCCATTACAGCTCCGAGCTCGGCAGGAAAAGGTCCATTAAAAGATTGCTTTTAGTATGAAATTTCACCGGAGATACATTTTCTCTTGTCAAGGGCAACAAATTGCCCACGTAATTTCAGACCTCTGTAGTAAACATCCTAAAAATACAGACTTTTGCAGCAAATCACATTATCTTGAACGGGTTTGCTGAATTGTGCTCCTCTCCGGGCTCAGGCTGGAGCTGGGAAGCTGCTCCGGAGCTGGTGAGCTCTGGCCTGGCCCCAGCAATCTGCACACACCTGCCGAAATCCCACCGAGCAGTTTTACAGCACACACCTCTCCAGCAAGAAGGTTTAAACACAACAGTTGCAGAATTAGACACACAAAAGTGCCAGGACAGATAAACACAGGCAAAAGCTGCCAGGAACGTCACCGCATCCCCTGCAAGTGGAGGAACTTTCAAAACTAAATTAGAAAATATCTAACAGTTCTGATCCTATCTCAGAAACAAAGATAATCTCTTTCAGCCACCCTTCCATGATCTTGGGTGCTCATACCAAGAAGAACTTTCGCCACAAAGAGGCAGGAATTTGCTCTTACCCTTCTTGTGCTGCTAAGAACTCCTGCCTTGACCCAAACCCTACCTCCACCCCTGTGATCCCTATAGAACCCCACCACCCTGCCTTTGCCTGCTCTTTCATCTCCATCCCCCCTTCCTCCCTGGGGGCAATAAATGGATTCTGGAGCTTTCTGACACCAAGACCCATCCCGTTTGTTCCCAGCCTGGTGCTGGCAGCTGCATTCTCCCTGCACACAATGAACGCAGGTGCAACAGAATTTGATGTTTTCAGATGCATTCTTTAAAATGCAGAGGTGTATTCTGCTCCCAAAACAAGACCCAGGGAGGCTGTTTGGATCCTCTGCTGCCCAGTGCTAGACACGAGTTTATAGCTGGTGTCAACCTTGCAAGTGTTTGGATAAACTTCTGCCATTTTTTGAGAGGTCAAATTTGACAAATTTGTGACAAAATCTCCTCTGAAAACAAAACACATCCTAATTTCCCGTTTCTTCTAGAGGAAGTTGTGCATCTTTGTTACATCAAAAGCAGCAAGGAAAGACACACATCACAGCAGCACCTCTCGGGTTCAGGTGTTTTTATGTGAATATTCACCTATCCATCTGCTAAAGAACCAGGGAAACTTTGGAAGCTGCTCCTTCTGCTTAGGAAGGTCATCAAGAAACACATTTAAAGCACAGGGACAGATTCCCAGCAAAGCCACCGGGTCTTTCCCTCACCAGAACCTTCCATCATCCCCGAATTGCAGCAAGGCTGAGCACAGCCCTGTCAGCTCTCCCAAGGTAACCCAGCTCCCCTCAAATGACCTCTGCAAATGTCAGATCATCCACCAGCCACCGCCTCGTCTCTCCCTGGAAACGAAGCCAACAGCTGGAAATCCTGCGTGGTCCCACAGGAATGCTGTCCCCGGAGCAGAGGGGTGAGGACAGCCAGGAATCCTCCCCCAGTTTGATGTTACAGCCAGCCCAGGCTCTGGGTTCACTTGGCACTCGCTCCTGAAACGAGTGAAGCCAGCAAACAAAGCTTCAAGCAGTCCCAGGCACAGCCTTATGAAAAATACCTGCATAGAAATGCACATACATTAAGGCTACAGACCACTGGGTACCTGCCAGAAATGATGGAATACAGCAGAGTTTACTTATTTCTTCTTAATGGCTCCAACATTCCACCTGAAAAATGGGTCCTGGAGCTACATAATTGGGGATAAAAATTAAGCAACAGTTGCCATTTGTCAGCAGGGAGGCTGATGGCACACATGGCTCCCAGGATCACGCAGAGCACACCTGATCCCAAGGTGCCTGGTGGCTGAGAGCCAAGGGTGCTGCAGAACCAGCTCAACTGTGAGTCCAACCTAACACCAAAGTATCACAGAGCAGTAAAAATGTGTTTATTGAACGGTGATTGAGCTGTTTTGCTTTCCCCTCCTAACATCCCTCGAGTATCTTTCAGTCACAGGCTCCTGCCTGACCATGAGTCTTCTCAGAGGCACCACAACTGGGTCTCAAATTGAATGTCATTGCATGGTTTTGTGTGATACAGAATCAGGAATGGCTTGGTTGAAAGGGACCTTAAAGACCATCCTGTTTGGAACCCCCCTGTTCCAAACTCCCTGCCCTTCCACTAGACCAGGCTGCTCCAAGCCCTGTCCAGTCTGGGTGTTGAACACTCTCAGGGATGTCCTTCACCTCAGCCTTCTTTTCTTGTGGCTAATGGGGCAAAAATTTTAAACCAGAACAAGCTCCTCCAGACACCACTGTTACACCAACACCAGTAACAACCTCAAATTCTCACGGTGGGAAGCACTGCCAAGCAGAGGGCAGCAGAAAGGTGCCCTGTTTGGTGGTTGTCCCCCTACCCCACATGTGTGTAGGAAGCCTCTCCTGAACCTTCTTTCCCTCCCTGACCTCATGGCAATGCCAGAAAGTAAAAAGAATCTTTTATTTTTCCTGCCAAATCACCTCCCAGAGACTGTCACAAGGCTGGTCCCGTTATCCAGAGCAGTGATGGGAGCCTTTCATTCCCACTGCTTCAGCCCAGCTCTAAGTAAGACCTGCCACAAAGGAAGACAGTTTAACACCCTTTAATATGTAAACAAGTTTTCAGGAAACTGGAGCAAACAGAGAGGAAGAAAAACAGGTTTTATTTACAGGTTTCCTGACGCTATGAAGGCACATTTTGATTTCATTCCCATACAAACAGCTCTCCCTGGGAAGTTCCGCCTTCATCTCCTCATTCACTTCTGTCTGTCCTCTCAAAGGAGGCAAGGAAATATCTCAATCCTCACGCTTTTTTCCAATCACAAAGCAGCCCAAAATAAACACGAGAAGGCTCTGAACCAGTAAATATTCTTAAGTACTTGACACCCAGTTCCCTCGGAGAACTGCACAGATTGCACATTCACAGAATGCCGGGATTCTTCGCACATTTTCCAGGCCATGTTTCCCAGAATTTACAGTTTCTTCCAAAATATTGTGCAACATATTACACCACCAGAACACTCAACTGCTTGGCTGGACACACAAAATTGGTTCATTTTCTCTTTTTAATCTCTTTCAGATGATGTATCCATTATGATTTTTTCAGCCAAACCAACAATACAATAAAACCATTCCCTAAATCCCCTGAAGAGTTCAAACCATCATCCATTCTGCACCGAGCACCAACTCCAGGAAATTTGTTCTAGGAGAGTATTGGAAGCGAGTCCAATAAGTTGAAAGTCAATTTAATTCTTTCAAATTCAACTATCAGAGATCTCCAGCCTCACTGGGGAGAGAGAAAACCATATATATGTATACATACACATACATCTATAGACACACACAGAGCTAATCCCCCTGCCCTGGTTGCTCCTGCTCCATCTGCAAGGCCCAGGACCCCAGGTAACGCCAGCCACGCGGCATCAGTGCAGTTATGACCACAGAGCTATTTTGGTTTTATGCACAGACTTTACTACCACCTTATAAAAGAAGGATTTCCAGAAGGCAAATGGACCGACGTCTCAAAATAGAGTGTTTACATTAACGCTTGGCAAGCAGAGCCTGCAAACAGAGATGAATAGAGATAAGCTATAAAAAACACCGTGGACGTTTACTTGCTGGAATAGGAGCTTGTAATCCAATTTCAGGTCCTTCTGCCAAGTGTTACACACAGCATCTTTGTGTGTGACGATTCCAGCCCCACCGCCCCTCCGCGAGGAGCAGCGGCAATTCCGGCGGAACGCTCCATTAAAGAGCTGTTTGGATGGGCACTGCCGCGCTGCCTATACCCAAACCCACTGTCCTTCCATTTGTGAGAGCATTAAAAGATCAGGGAAGGACGATAAATGCTGCCTGGGAGGCACGAGGGACGGCGGAATGAGGGCGGAAAAACAAACCTTTCCGCACCTTTCTGCTGTTAATGGAGAGGAAACAGGCTTCGCCTGCATTTGGAGGCTCACGAGAGCCCCGCGGACGGAATTACTGCTTGGTAATTAAACGTGTCTGTTTGTTCCACACACAAGACACAAAGTCACATAAAACAAGCCAATGTGAGCCAGCCCTTCCTGGCTGGAGCAGAGCAGGATCACCTTGGACAGCGGGCACAACCCCACGTCCCATGCCATGAGACCAGAGCAGGGGGAATTCACCCCAAGGGCTGACTCCACCCTCACGAAATTTTGTATTTCTGAGAACTCCTAACAGCCCTGATTACACTGGGGTTTGGTGGTTTTAATGCGTGAAGTTTTGCTTTTAGAGCTTCTAATATCACCTGACATCCGGGAAGAATTCTTCTTCCGCTGGATTTTCGTTTGACACAACACAGCAGAGATCCCTAATTCAGTTAATCGCTCATCACATAAACAAAGAAACCTCTTGAGAGCCGGAGAGCAACACGCACATGTATTTGCAATGCATAAGAGGATATTTTTTTTAAATGGTAACAATGCAATCTATTCAGTGTGAAGAGTCTGGGAGGCCAATTAAATACTTTGGGTTCCATAATTATAATTGCAGTAATGAATAAGAAGGAGCATTACAGCTTGCACAATGCAGTTCCTCCTCAAGTCAATGATTCAGTTCTTGTCTGCTTTCAACTAACCTTTTGTGTCTCTTCATATCAGATCTTGCAGATTACTTTGAGTAGAATAAAAATATCCCCAAATATCCCAGGTAATGTAATACATTTGGCATCCCTTGATTATGCCTACACACAGCCTACAGAAGGGATTATGCACTAAGTGGATAACACTCATTTTGATTAATTTTAGACATTAGTGAAAATTCAGCAAGGCTCCAGCTACCATCTGAATGCCCCTGGCAAGCCTGTGGTGACAGGAGAAAGCTAAAACTTGATTGCCTGGGGTTTTTTGAGGTTTCCTCCCCCTTTGGAAGAGCTTTTCCTGATCATCCTCTGCCTGGAAAGCGGCTTTGGGGAAGGACTCTGCTCCTCATTTTCCTCCCGAAGCAGCTTTTATCCTCCATGTGTCTGCAGAGATCAGCCTCGGGAAATTGAGGACTCACTCCCAGAAAAGTTAACCCCAAACTGCTCCATTTCTACTCAGACAAGTAAGAAATATGTTTGGGTTGGTTGGGTGGGATGGTTTGGGTATTCTGGCAAACATTCCTAGGACTGCCCCAGTCCTGATGCCCTCTGTACTTGGCTGCATTTTGAGAATCAACCACCTTACAAAAATCCCTTAACTTCTGAGCATTCCCAAATACATGAAATAAAGGACTTTTCCCAAAGAATTATCACATTTGGTAAAACCTTCTCACGATTTCTCACGCAAAACAAAGCCTGAAGGATAAAGGGTTAACACTGGGCTGCAGCTGCACAGGCACCAACTGCCCCCCTTTGTGTCCAGGGAATGAAAACATGAGATTTGAGCAAATCCAGCTTTATGAATTCAAAACTTCAGACACTGCCTGCAAGAGAGCAAAGCAACATCCTTCATAGATGCACAGAGAAAGGGAAAAGTTAATTTTATTGATGGAAGACCCAAAAAAGGCAGATCCTAATCTGTGGGAGTGAAAAATCTCCTGCTCTGTACAATAAATGGGACCTGGAGCACCAGACACTGCAGGGATTTATTACCTGAGGAGACAACAAAACCCACCTTCCCTCTGGGGTTAAAGCAAGGTGCTTTTGGACTGTCACTGCTTGTCAGGAGCCACTCTGAGGATCTGATCACCAACCCCTGCACATTGCAGCGTATTCCGCGTGTATCACCACGAGAATCAGGCCTTTGGGAACCTTTCTGAACCCAGTGCCTGCCTCCAGAAACTCACCTGGGCACCCTGCCCACCTGAGCACGCCTTCAGTCACGCCCAGCCACCCTTGGTGTGCTTCTCTTTGGTGTTTTCCAGAAAAAACTGATTCCAAAAGCCAACCCTCGCCTGGCTGAGGATGGCACAGAGGCCAAAAGGAGCTCTTCAAGATCACTAATTAGTCACTTACTGCCTTCTATCAGGGCAACTCCCAGAACCTGTCATGGGGCTCACCAGGAGCCCCACATCTCCTGTAATTAGCAGAGACCTGGGAAGGCAGCGCTGCGCAGTCGGGTCCGAGCACACACGGCCACGAGCTGACATCTCCTGTTGACTGAATTAGAGCATCTTCTAATGAGGCTCGCTTCAAAATCATTTTACATCCATTTGCTCGTGTCAGCATCAATGTATTCAGCATTATCTACCAATTAGTAAACCGGAAAACATTCTTTAGATAATCTAAAATCTCGCTAAAATATTCAACGTGTCATTCATTTACTACAAACTGCCCTATAAAAACAAATTACTGGAACCAGCTGTCACAAAGCAACAAGTGTCTTAGGACAAAGTGGTTTTTAAACCAAGGGCTTTCCAGGACACATGTGATGCTATTCTGTCTTCATCTCCAGCAGACCTGGTCACTCCAAACTGTCCCTGTCCCCAAGGAGGGAGTGAAGCCACCACAGGCATTGACACCACAGGAGGATGCAGATCACTCTGTACTGGAGCTCAGAAGGACATCCCAGGGATCAGGGGTGAGGGCTGGGAAGGGTTCAACCTTTGGAAGGATCCAGTGTTTGGAGCTTTCACCTTCTGGCTCCTTGGACCAGTCCAGTGCCAAGGATGCATCACCAGCAAGGAGGCACGACCCGAACCAGGCACCTCCTCAGGTGTGCAGCTAGGGATGAGCTCCCCCCCGTTCCAGGCTTCTCCAGGACTGACAGGCTCCATGGGAAGGTGTTTTCCACTAGGTCGGGCTGGCAGGGACCTCGACCAGCTCTCCCTGTGCACGCCAAGCTGGGTGAGCAGTGCCAGGGCTGCAGCTCAGGTAGGGCACGGTGCCAGCCCCACAGCAGCACCAGCCCAGCCAGGGCCACTCCACAAGGATTCCCAACCCAGCAGACGCCCTGGCAGCAGCTTCCAGCCAGGGTCATCCACCACCAGGGCAGTGCATGGCCTCAGCAGGGCGAGGATCCCTCCCAGCACACCATCACACTCCTCACTGCCAGAGCTACCCCAAATCACCCCCCTCTGCAGCTCCATGTGGTCACACGTGTTAGGAAAAGGACTCCGCATGCCATGGCATGAGTTCACAGGGCAAAACCATTTTGCTTGGGGTTATTTTGGGGTTCTTTACTGAAAAGACGCAAAACCCCTTGGTTTTCCCTAAGTTTTGCAGGCACAGGAAGGGTGGTTTGGAGGATGGCTGTTTTTATTTTTAATCTCTTGAGCGTGGCAGAGTAGTAAATCTTGCATTATGCTGTCAGGTTTGGGCTTCATTTTGGTCTCAGATTAGACTCCTGAAGCAATGAATCTTCCATCACGGAGGCCATTACCAACCCAGTTTTCCTTCATTTTGGACTGCTTTATCCCTGATTGTGTTATCAAGCTCCCCTCCGAGCGCCGCAGCCGCGAGGGGCTCAGCAGATCCTGCACCAGGGGAGGTTTAGGCTGGATATTGCCAAAATTCCTTCCCTTAAAGGGTTGTCCAGCCCTGGCACAGGCTGCCTAGAGGGGGTCACCACCCCTGGAGGGATTTAAAAGCCGTGTGGATGTGGCACTTGGGGACATGATTTAGTGGTGGCCTCGGCAGTGCAGGGTTAATGGTTGGACTCGATGATCTTACAGGGCTTTTCTAACCTAAACGATTCTCTGATTCTAAATTACCATATGCAAATTGTGATCATTAAAAGGCATTTATAAAAATCAAGTAAAACAGCCCATGAATATTGAAAAACGTTTAAGTGTTAAGTTAAACGACAATTTTCAAAACACACGAAGGAAATCTGACCGTAACCAACCAGTCCCATGAAATACCATATCTATCATCAACTTTTTAATTACCAATTGATCAACATGTAGACAGCGTAATAGCTTACAGCTTTTAATTACTGAACTATCAAAATTCCAACCAAAAAAGGAACCTCCAGAGATGAAACTGTAATGCTTGATTATTCACTGCTACATAATGAATGATTTGTTTTTAAACAAGATGTCAAGTTCCTCATGTAATCCATCTGGATGTGTGACTCCGCAAAGCTCACACTGCCCATACTAAGTACTAGGGGCTCCTCTTCTCCCTTCCCTCCTGATCCCAGTGAAGGGTTTTGGGGGATCTTCCCCCCTGAAGGTGAAACAGTCCTGGATCAGGGGGCTGCCAGGCAAAGCGGCTGCCAAAGCTCGCTGCGGATGCAGACACGCCGCTCCAGCTCCCTCCAAAGGGACAGGTTTTGCCTGGGAGGGAACAGAGCTCCTTCCAACTTGCCTGCACTCCCAGAAAGCAGCTCTAAAGCGCGGAACACAGCAGGGAGGGCGGGCAGGGCCGTGCTGCCTCTTGCTCTGCGTGCTGCGAGGCCCCGGCGCGCAGGATTCGGGGTGCAGCTCCCAGGTTCTCTTCCCACAGCCCGAGCCCAGCCAGCGCTGCGAGGATTCAAGTGTTGGCATTACGCAGAGAGGCACTCCGGGGTGGGGAGAGGCTTTTATCCCTGCCCTAAATTCAGCGTTGAGCTGAACAGCACATCCACAAATCCCCTCCACACACCACACAGCTGGCCTCTCCCCCCGTGTTTTATCCTAATAACCTCAGAACTCCAAAGCACCCCCACAAATCTCCCTTTGTGTGGGCAAACAGAAAAGACCCACAGGTTTTCAGGACCACGATCAGGATCACAGAGCCCTCCACGATCCTCACCCCCCGGGGAGGATTCTGCCAAATCCAGGCTTTTTGCGTTCAGAGAGACACTTCCCAGAAACACTGGGATGTAAAGCATCCTGGAAATAACACTGTTAAACTAGGGCGGTTCAAGCAGAGCCTATCAGTCAATTAAAAATAAAACTAGCAGCAAATAACACATTTGTTCCATCAGCCCAGTGGCAGCGACGAGCACCCCTCAGCCGGAGCCCTGGTGTATAACCCTACAGATGTTCCCCGTGCACATCAGCCCCCGATAGCTGTTCCACAGAACAGCATCTGTTCCCACAAAAACAGGCAACAAGAGCCTTTTATTTTCCCTTCATCGCAGCCTCGGAGCCCCAGTTGTTGCCAACCAAACCCGACAGTACTTCCCCCATAAATTCACCCTCTCCAGCCACATCTGGGCTTTGATTTCCACACGGAAACCACAAGCTCCTTCCTCCCTTGGGAAGCTGCTCGCACGCCGAGCTTGTACAGATTTCCACATAAGAAATTCAGTAATCAGTCCAGGAGCTGTAAGCACTTATGACAACAATATCTATCAACACTTAACCATATTTACAACTAAATCATGTAAATACCAGGCAGCTCTCCTCTGCATGCTGATAATCTGGACAAACGAAGGCTGAAAAAAGCCACTCCAAGAGGAGACCAGACAAACAGAACCACGCTGGGTGGGAAACAAGCACCCATGGCACTGCCAGATCACTGACAGCACTGAGGACAGACAGCAGAGCCCCCAGCCATCCACAACACCTTCCTGTGCCCGGCTTTGTGCATTTTCTGTATATACGTGTGTATTTCGTGTCCATTTCGTAAATACTTCATCTATGGGATCGGTATATTTCTCAGAAAAACAGGGACAAGCTGCGTCAACACCTACCCAGAGCTCTTCCCTCTCCATCTGCCTTTGAAATCCTTACAAATCCTAGGAAGCAATTTAAAATTAAAAGATCCCAATTTCAGAGAGGCTTTTCTGTCCCCCTCCCTCGCCCCCCCCCAAGATGGACCATTTTATTACAGCCATTAAACTGACAAAAGTGACTTTTCAGCTGGTTCACTGAAATGCCGCTTCCACAGCAGTTTAGCAAACACTTTCCCAGACCTTTATAAAGGAAAAGTGATTCCGTATGTAATTGGATTTTTTGGCACAACAAAAATACCAAGTTATTAAAACTCTCACATGGCTTTGGATTGTGTCTTTAATGGACGCCAGCATCCTCAAGTGCTACAAAGACATTTTACATAAAGCAACGAGGAGCTGCATTTCCAAAGGTTTCCCAGAGGATTCAGGGACAGTTTTCAGCAATATCTTCTCTTTGGGCAGTGAAATCCAGGAGGAGGAGGATTCCTCCAATATCCTCCTTGTCCATGCACACCCTCCAACATCCACATTAATTCCAGCACAAAATCCCCTCCTCCCTCAGGACACCCACTGGACTGGTCACTCCACTGGGCTCTCCCTGGGAAGAAGCAAATGACCAGGCTGAAAATAGCTTATTAATCCTCATTTATTTTCTGCAGGATCGTTTCAGTCACTCCCTACCTTTGGACAGGATTTTCACACCCCCACAGAGAATTTTCATTTCCTTGTCCTGCCTTGTCCAAAGAGTCAGATGCAGAGGGGTGCCGTGCATGAGGGGAAGGAGAAGAAGAAGCAGTGTTGTGAATACAACAGGTTGTCCACAAGAGATTTATTCTTGCAGGAACTTAATAAGAGTCATTCTGTAGGTAACACTGAAATCAGATTTAATGGGACTCTTGCTAAACCTCCCCCTTCCAAACCAGGAATGAGATCAATAGATCCACCCAACCCCAACACAAAACAGAGTATCCCAAACCCGACAGCTGGACAGACCTTCCTGAGCTGCATTCCACACACATCATGTGTGACATGAATATTTTGGATCCAATTTGCTAATGAGAGCCTGGAGGAGCGAGTCGCCCTTTAACTGTGCATCCAAAATTCTCCCAGAGTGATTTAAGAGCCACAGCACTGGGTTTGCTATAAAGCCTCTGTTTACAAGGCTCCACGGATTCCTACAGAGCAGTAAGTGATTTGCCTCCAAGTATTTCCTTTATTCCTCGTCTGGGAGCGTCTCCCCCTTTCCCTGGCGATGTCTGAAGGGAGCACTGTTAATCTCCCGTCTATCCCACTTTAATCTTCACCCTTCCCAGGGAGAGGCACGACTCTGCTCCTCGTGCTGAGGAAGCAGTACCTGGCAGTTATGGATTCAGGGAGTTGATTAAAGCTGCACCTTCTGTTAAAGATTCTAGGGAACGATTAAGGCTGTAAGACCTTTAAATCGAAGGAAAAGCTGTTTGTGTGGACAGAGCTCAGCAACCTCAGCGTGGGATTCGCTTTCGGTGGTTCTGCCTACTCAGGGATGAGTAACGTCTCCTCTGGAGCCACCCACAGACCGGGAGCTGAGGAAAACTGTCTTTAACTGTGACAGGGCAAGAAAAGCCACTGTGCGTTGTGACCCTAGACACAGGCTCTGAATGATGCGAGTCTTCATTCCAAGCAGCCCATAAAATCACGGTAAACGAAGAGGAGAAAAGTGCCAAAGGAGAAATCAGACTCACGTTTTATGCACCAAGAGAAACCTTCCCTGCACCCACCCTCCAACAGCGACTATGGCCAAGAAGCAGGAGCAGGTTACACAGGTTCTGCCTCATCCAGCACGAGCCACCACAAGCACCTGCACAGGACAGGGGTGCCACAGTGCCTGACTGCTGTGTTCCAGACAGGGATCTGCTCTGCCTCTCACCCTCCAGGACAGGAATCCTCCTGCGAGCCTGGGGAACTGCATGCTGCTTCTCCAGACTGCTCAGCAACAAACACAGGTGGCAAAGGAATGAATCTGCCCGCTCACCTGGAACTGCTGTCCAGCCAACACCAAGACAGCTCCTCCCAAGGCAAGCAGGGGCTCGGCTTTGTTCCTTCCTGCTGAGCCCAGCCTGGAAAAGCTGGGCTGGCTCCGAGGAGTCCTAACACAGCAAGCGTCCCCCAGCACTCGCCTGACAAAGCTGCCGGCCGTTGATGACAAGGCTCAGGGCTTTGATGGCTGTCAGGCAGCTTCCCCAGCGCCAGGGAGCCCAGGCAGGCTGTCACAAAAACGATAACAGGGACGGCACCGCTCGGGATCTCAGCTCTGAGCACGCCACCCCATCACCCACAGCCCTCCCTGAGCAAGGCAGGGATCTGGGCATGAAGGCTTGTAAGAGCTGCTGACACCCAAACCAGCACAGCGGGCTTTCTGCTGAGCAGAGCCTGTGAGTGCACGGCAAGGGCTGTCCTCAAACAGCTGGAAACTGCACCTAATTCCACACAGAATGGGAAAAGCAGGAGCAGCAACCCTTGGGAACGTCCCTGTTTCTACCAGGCTTCTAACACCATGTCTGCGTTAGCCAACGGGAACGAAGACATCAAAGAGGCAATGGGAGCACACACAGAGAGGTCCAACCATGTTTCCAAGCAAAATAGCTTGGAATGAGAATGCAGAACAAACCCAGTACAGCAACAGCCCTCTACATGTGGGTATTTCAGGTTCTCATTTCTATGAAACCATTTAGGATTAGCAGAACAACCTCACAACCAAACTCCATGGAGCAATGCAGGGTTTCTGTGACCACAGGCACTGCAGCAGGGCAGGCGACTGTCCAGATGCTCTGGAGCAGTGCCAGCACTAAAGACTGAGGTGGATGGATGGATGGATGGATGGATGGATGGATGGATGGATGGATGGATGGATGGATGGATGATGGATGGATGATGGATGTCCACTTGCACGCAGCCAGCACAGAGGCACTGCATGAAGAGAAGCCTTTGCAGCTGAGCCAGCAGCTCTCCCCCCTGGTTTGACCCAGCTGGACCATTTCAACACCTCTCCAAAGCCAGAGGGGAGCTGCTGCCCAGAGTTATCCCGTGCCACACCAGGGCAGCGAGGCAGAAGCAGCTTTGGAGAAAGCCACGGTGCTTTTCCAGGGTCAGGGATGTATTGGCATCACGGAGCACACCCCAGAGCAGCAGCACTGTGATAAATGCAGGAAGTGAGAGCGCTCTCTCTGCAGAATTAGGGACAGATGTGCCTCTGCTCGGCTACAAAACCAGGGCCGTGGGGGCACAGGGAGCCTTTATTTCTGCGTGTTAGCCCAGAGGCTACGCAGAAAGTTCCCTTTCCAGCCCAATTCTCACAGAGCCCGACTTTGCTGCAACCCCGGCTCCAAAGCTGAACACGAGTAATGTTGAAAGTGCTCTGCCAGGGAAGCTGCCAGGCAGCCTCATTTAAAAACAGGGAAGCAGCAACAAGCAGTTCCTCATGCTTGATCCGATTACTCTGATCTCTCTTTTGACGCTGCAGACTCAGACTCGTATTTCTATTGCTGCACGGGGGGAGAAGGGGAGGGAGGGAATGTCACTTTGCTGCTTCATATTTCTTTCTTCCTGTCACACTCTGGAGAGGGATGCACACTGCAAGAGCTGACAGGAGCGGGGGGTCTGGGTGCACCCACCTCGCAGATGAGGTCCCAGGACCCCACTGGGCCCCCACCCACAGCACCAGCACTCCCAGACCAGCCTTGCTGGAGCTTGCCCCAGTATGGTCTCATGCTGTCCATGAAAAATTCATCTCTAAAAAAGCATTACTGCTCTATTTCTGTACCAAACGTTGAGGTGTCTCAGCTCCAAGAGTCATCACAGTTGGGAGCAGCACCCAAGTGCATCTCTGAGAAGGGAAGGCCCCACTGCAGAGGTGCAGTCACAGCCACCAGCTCCAGAGCCCTGCTGACAGCGTGGGGCGTGCAATGACATTTCCAGTCTGGAAGCAGACCTTGGAGGAGATCATAAATCAGACACAGGCTCACTAACTGCTAAAAGAGGACACCACGAGATCAGAGCAGTTTATTCCAGACGTAACCTGAACCCAGGGGTTTATGCACCCAACTCCTCCAGTCTGAGCACGACGTGACCCTGCAGGCAGCCTTGGCTCTGATGGCTCATTGGCATCTCCCTGACCTGCAGGCAGACACCTCCATCCCCCGGGGCTGCCACTGCTCAGCCAAGGGCTCCAGAAAATGGGACATTTCCTAGGGAAGGCTCAAGCCAGGAGCGTAACTACTGAGGGCAAACTTCACAGCTGGGATTGGCAGAGGAGGAGAGTTTCCAACACAACTTTTTTCCACTGCCAAATGCACACCTGGGCTTTAAAACCTCTTGGCAGTCGTTTACTGTAAAGAGACTATTCCCCCTCCAATGCTGGAACTGCCACTAAGAGGGGTGGGGGGACCTGGGCTGTGTCACTTGGGCAGGACCCACAAACACGGGCAGGACCAAAGCAAACCCACCACAGACCTGCCAGCAGGCAGCACCTGTGCGTGAGACTGTCAGCAAACCAACATCAAGGAGCTGCCAGCACTTCCAGGGACAAAAAAATACCTAAAAAAGCAAAACTAAAGACATTTTCCAGTTAAGCTACAGCCCACAAAAGTTTTATATCTCTGAGCAAAGAGATGCGCCTAAGTATCTCTTTGATCCTTCAGGCTGGAACTTAATGGGGTATCAAATATTCTACTGATTCACCTTGAGAATTTGGTAAGGGCAGAGTCTTTGTAATGCTCAAGTTTTTAAACCACAGAAGAACACAGTAAACTAAAACCACACCACAGGGTAAAAATAGCCAGCCCAACCCTACAGAGGGACATTGTTGGTCTAAAATAACCAGGAGCAGAGGGCAGCAAATGTCCCTGGCACAGCCCAGCCAAGTGTTTTAAATGCAAGCAGCCACCAGCCACATACTGCGGGTGAATGTGTGGTGAGGGCTCAGGAATGGCTCCGAGAAACCCCAAGAAACAAATCTTTTTGGGGATCTGTAGTCCTTGCTGGAATTTGGGATGGGTGGAAAAGACTGACACGAAATTGGGGTTTTCAAAGCCTCATCCAGCAGCATACAGCGGCTTGGAAGGCTCCCCAACACCCAACTCAACACCCTGCAAAGATGTGAGAGCCCGATGTGCAACACAGCAGGAAAACCGAGAGGTTCAACAGGTAACGAGGACACCAGGAAGAAGACAAACTGTTTCCACAGCAAAAAAGGCTGACAGCAGGCGGGTGGTGGTCATACATGGGCAGGGCCATCAGCGGAGTCGCCTGCAGCCACAGCATGGCAGCTGGGGCTCACCCTGCCCTTGCAAATTAAAAAGTGGAATACCTAAATGCAGCTGGTGGCTGAACCACAAACGCCGGCTCACCCCGGCGGGGCAGGGCTCGCTGCGTCCCGATTCACGGAGCTGAGAGCGATCCAAGCCTCGTGGCACTTCCCTTCCATCTCGCCTGCTGCACATCCCAAGCCACCCCTTTCCCCAGCACGCTGCCCTGAAGCGCCGGAGCCCACGCTGGGCGACCTTCAAAGCCTTTGTGGTGGAGCTCCCCAGGAGCCGCGGCAGCAGCTGCTCTCGGCGGCGTGCAATTACGGCCCGGGAAAGAGACTGATTTATGGAACTTCAACAAGTACATACCACTCCTAATTACAACATTCCACCTAGGGTCTCTCCTTCCTGGCAGGTTTCCACAGCGTCCCTTTATTTAGCGCCGGTGGGTTTGCACCTCACAATGTCCCCCGGAGGAACAAGCACAACTTATTTTTTTTAACGTGCAGCATCCAGTTTCTCACAGACACTGGCTGTGTGTCCAGCTTTGCTTGTGCTCTCAAACCACCGTGTTAAGTATTCACTTCCTGGCTCAGCTCCAGGGAAGGATGCAGCCTCACGCTCCTCTCCCGCAGCCTGCTCAGATCTGGAGCCGCAGACAGGAACCGAAATGTCTGGATGCAGGAGGGAGCCCCTGCTTTCCTGACACAAGTACCACCAAGTGCCACCAACACCCAGAAGAGGAACAGGTTGTCAAAACCCCTATACAAAGTCTGACAATAATCCCTAGAAAAACAGCCACTCAAGAGAAACATCCAGAAAACTCTGCCTACATGCAGGAAGGTGGCTTTGCTTTCTGTGAGCAAAGGTGTTCTGAGGAGTGCTTGGATGGTCCATTCAAACAGAGGGTGTATCCAGGCTGGAACACAGGTTTTACTCCGGGTGGCCTCGGGCAGGCGCAGGGTTAAGGAGCTGACCCATTTTCCAGCCGGCAATAGGGCAGAGCTCACCGAGGGATGGCACAGGCACGGCCCCACCGGTCCTGGCAGGGCCGGGGGAAGGCTCGCCAAGCGCCCGGCTGACGGAGCCAGCGCTGTTTGATTACAGAGCCTTCTTTATTTACACACCAGGAAAGACAGCGCAAGGCAAACAAAGGCGACGGCAGCGCAGCATCAGCAGAACGGCCGCGGCTACGGGGTCCCCGGGGAGCGCGGCTCTTCTCCGGCCTCCTGCCACCGCGGCCACCTCCGCGCACCAACAGCGGCCACCGCGCCAAGGGGACACCGGCAGCGCCCGTCCCGGCGGTGTCCATCAACAGCGTCCACCCCGGGGATGTCCATCCTGCAGCAGGTGCTGGCAGCCGCCCCTCCTCAGAGCAGAGCACGGAGCAGAGCCATCTCCTCGCCTTCCCATCCTCAGGAGCCTCCTTGGCAGTGGTTTCAAGCCAGATTGTCGTGCTTATAAACCTGGGCTCAACTGCCTACACGCAAGACAAATGAGCCCAAGCTGCAACCCAGATGGATCACTTTATTCCCCAGCCCCTTCCCCGCCGGTGTTTGCGTCGCATGCAGAACGCAGCGCGTGTTGCTGAAGGCCGGGGACGAGCAGACTCGCCTCGCTTGCATACAAAGGCTCCTTGGAAACTCACTCTGTGTTTACAAAGGAGCCAGGCTCAGCGCAGCCGCGCTGGGAGCACTCGCTGCCTTCCTGAGGGGCTTCTCCCGGGCCGGTTTGGTGTCGGCAGACACGGAGGCTGCAGCCACAGCCAGCCCTGGCCAGCCCCTGGCAGCTCCGTGCCACGGCCGGGTCGCGGCTCCACGCCAACGCCGTCTCCAAACACCTCCTGAGGCTTCTGCTGGGAAGTTGTTCTCCCTGAAGTGCCGAGTGCGGCGCAGACACACTCCGAGTCCCAGCCCAGCGCTGCCCGAGCGCCTCAGAGTGAGCCGAGAGCGCTCCTCACCCTCGCCCTGCTGCACAGGGGCATCAGCAGCTCCGTGAACCGCAAAGCAGCGAGAGCGGCTGGAGAGGAAGCACAGACACACACGGATCCACGCGATCGCACAGGCTCATCCCAAACCAAGTCTCGCCGCTGCCTAGTGCTGCTCCAGTCGCCTCGGTGAAAGGAGGCAGCAGAACCCTCAGCCGCAGCACGGGGTGCCACCACGGCGGTGACACAGCGCTGGCACCGCTGTGCCTCGGGTGGCAGCCGTGCGGGAGACACAGCGACAGCGCTCTGCGCTCAGCGCTGACGCTGCCACCTCACACTAATTCTGCCTTCGCAGAACGCTGAAGAGAAATAACACTGTTAGCTTGGAAAAGGGGGAGAATGGGGGGAAAAAGGGAAAAGAAGCTCCTCAGCTGTAGGGAAATTTCGCCTAAACGCAGACAGTCTGGGATTTTATCCTGCGATTCACAACACAGCACTGCAACCACAAAATATCTGTCTTACCACAACCTCAGCTCACGCCGCGCGGTGCTTCTCACCCCGGTGCTTGGGTCAGGCACAGCGAGCATCCAGCCCTGCTTTTGTTTGCCTTCAGCAGCTCTGCGATCCCAAATCACAGTTCCACCCCTTGGCTGGGCAGCGGAGAACAGGCTGAGCCTGCCGGGGGATCACTCTGGCCTCCAGTTAAAAACTGCTCTTAGGGAATTTGAGGTGAGCAAGACAGCAAAACAAAGGATGAACGCGGCCGTCCAGGAGCCGGGCTCGTATTCCCAATCTGAGCGTCTCTCTCAGTAGCAGAGTCCGCAGGTCAGAGCGGCGGGAGACCCAGCAGGCAGCGAAAAGCACCGAGCACACAAACGGCACCTCGTGACGAGACATCCGAGAAGCTCCAGCACGGCGACCGCGGGAGCCCCGGGCGCGGGGGAGCCGGAGCGGAGCCTCTCCCCGGCTCGCAGCGCCAAGAGCCGCCGCGGTGGCTCCTTCCCTTCGCTCCGGCTCCCCGGACCGGGCTCGGGGCTGCGCAGCGCCGGCATCGGGGCACGGTCGCCCTTCGGGGCTGCCCAGCGCAGCCGGCGGGAGGGCACCAGCCCCGGCCCCGTTCGCGGGGGGAACAAGATGAAAACGACCCCGGCCATCTCCCCCCACCGCCATCCCACCAAAAAGGCCGCCCGGGAAGAGCGGGGAAGGCATGGACATGCACACGGGCTGTGAATAAAGCTCTTTGTTCGCCGGGCTGGCGGCCCCTCCGTCCCCCCTTTGCTACGAGCGGGATTCAACAGATCGTTCAATGGCCTCTTGTTCTTCCCAAACATCCCGCACACAGCAGCCGCTCCTGCGGCCGTGCGGCCCCGCGCCGCCCCACGGACATACTGGAAACGTGAACGGCGTTAACGGGGGATGTTCGAACCGAAGCCACCGGACGCGAGCGCAGCTCGCTGCTGCGGCTCCCGGCCCGGCGGGCAGCGGTGCCGGGCGGGGCGGGGGGCTCGCCCAACGCACCGGGCACACCGCAGCCCCGAGGGTGCGGCGAGAGAACCCAACCGGCCCCGCTCGGGGGGCCTCGTTAGCCACGCCGGAGCAGCGCCCGTTCCAGCCGCAGCGCCCGAGCCGGGCGAGCGCCCCGAGCGCGCCCGGCCGGGCGGGGGGCGCGGCTGCGGCAGGGGGCACCGGGGAGAGGGGAGAGGAACGAGAGAGAGGGGCGGGAGGGGAGGAAGAGGGAGAGAGAGAGAGAGGGAGAGGGAGAGGGAGAGGGAGAGGGAGAGGGAGAGGGAGAGGGAGAGGGAGAGGGAGAGCGAAGCGTCGCGCAAGTTCCACTCAGATTCCAACAGGTTCCCCGCTCCCGCAGGGGCGCAGCATCCCCGCGCCGCCGCAAACACCGGGGGGAGGCGCGGAGAGGGGGGAGAGAGAGGGGGCGCGCAAAGCAATTAGTTTTTAATTGCGGGGCCGCTGATGACCCCCCGGGCAGCGGGAGAAGCCGCTTCCATGGAAACGGCAGCGGCTGCCCGCGCCGCGCCGCCACGCGCGGGTGAGCCCGCCCGCCGCTCCCGCCGCCGGGGGCGCTTCCCCGGGACCACCGAGCGCTCCGGGCACGGCCCGGGGCAAAGGAGGGCGGGCGGGGCCGCCCCCCGGACCCGCCGCAACCGGGGCTACCCGAGCTCCGCCGCGATCCCCGCGCCGCCCGCCCCGCTGCCAGCACCCGTCCGTGCGCGGGGGCCGCGCCCTCCCTACCTCGGGGGATGATGGCGGCGGCGGACAGGAGCAGCAGCAGCAGCGGGAGGAGCCCCGGGGCGCCGCCGCCGCTGCCCGCGGGGCCGCTGGGCTGGGCGCGACCCGCCATCGCCGGCACCTGCCTCGCTCTGCCGCCGCCGCGCGCCGCCCGCGGGAGATGGCGCGTCACGGGGCGGGGACACCGCGACACGCCCCGCGCGCCGCCCCGCGCGGCCCGGGGGGCGCGGGCGGCACCGGGCGCGCCCGGCCCGACCCCCGAGCGGGCGGGCGGGCAGCGCCACGGAGGGGCCGCGCCCCGCGCCCCGCACCCCGCACCGCCGCGCCCCACCCGCAGCTGTCACCCCGTCGCCTGCCTTCCCCCTCTCCGGGGTCGTGTGTCCCCCTCCCGCGCCACCAAGCATCCTCCTCCTCGCGGGGTGCCACCCCAGCATCCTTCCGCCCGCGCTGTCCGTGGCGGCGGTGCCCCCCTGAGCATCCCCGCGGGCAGCAGCGCGCCGCTCCCCCGGTGTCTGCGCCCCCTCTCCGCCCCCTCTCCGCTCCCGGGGGTCGCGTCCCCCGGCCCTGCGCCCCCCGCTCCCCGCCCGAGCGGGCCCCGCGCCGCTGGAGGCGGTGTTGAGCCTTGGCGGCTCCGGGGGAGCGGAGCGGCCGGAGCCCACGGGCCCCCCGGCGGCGGCGATCGGGGCTCGGGAACCGCAGCCCGGCAAGCAATCCACCCCTTCTGCGGATTTCTCACCCACGCGATGGATTTAAACGGAGCAGATTCACGAGTGAAGCCCCGGAACTGCCCCCTGCCGTTCCCCTGAGTGCCCAGCCGAACCGCAACACACGGCAAACGGAGCGGCCGGGGTCACCGGGGCATTCATCCCGCCCGGGAAGGGTCCAAGCCTTCCCCCACCCACGGCACCGGGAATGAAACCACAGAATCGCTGGCAATGGGTCCATGCAAGCGTTAACGGAGCAAACGCAGAGGATGTCGAATATTCCCAACCTTATTAATTAGGTTATTCCAAGTTAACCTGAGGCAGGTGAATTGTCAGTTCAGCTTCATCATCCCAGATTCTGCCAAGCTTGAGGTTATAACCGCCCAGGGCAAGCACTGACTCACACTGTGGGGCTGGAGAGAGCTTTCACCCTTTGGAATGCGAAACCAAGCTGGTTTCACACCCAAGAAAACCCAAAATGCTGCTGCCGGGGACTTGGTTTGGGGCACCACTGCTCCCTGTATCCCCACCTCCCCATGCCACTCTGTCTCCCATGATGACAAGCCTTTCTGCTCCACGGCCATGCCACACATCTGTTTCCTGCTCAACAAGCAGGGTTTTGGGCCACCATAACCATCACAATTGCATAACTAAGCCAGTTCACCCCAGTTAGTGCGAAAGCACTTGTCTTGTGCTGGCACCCCAAATCCCCTCCTCTCCAGGACTCCAGCCCCACCAAACCCAGCAGAGCAGCTCCACTGCCCCTGTGCCACCCCATATCCAGGCACCCCGTGTCCCTAAATACCAGAGCAGCCCCCCTGCAGGATATCACACGCTGCGACCCGCTGCGCTCAGACATCAATTGAGACACAACCCCTATTAACTAAACAGGTTTATAATAATTCAAGTATTCTGAGGGTGAGGACAATAAGTAGTAAGAAATACAATTTGCATAATAAATATCAATATCACAACAGCTAAAGCAAACCATGACAAATTATCTGCTGGTAAATGGCCGGGAGATTATAGAATGCAAATTGCAAATCCTGAACTCTAGGAAATGACTTCCCTAACCTCCCGCGTCTCATTCAGCAGACGGGGAGAGACTCGGGCCGGGCTCAAACTGGCGATGCTCCTGCTGGAGACGTCTCAGTGCCTTCCATTATGCATCAACTTTAATTTCAAGAGGAAAGCGATTTCCTCTGTCCTGGAAGCTTAGCCTCAGATTATTTGTCACAGAGTGTTTAGCAGTGATGCTGCTGCAGCGCGAGGCCCGCTGGCAGTGATTGAAAGCTGCATTAAATCAAATCACCAGCAGCCAGGGACAGCACGGAGCTGGGAGTGGCACTGGGAGCGCGGGCACAGGGGTTGGGGCAAGAAGGACCAGAGAGTGACCTGACCCATGAGCACGGGGGGTGTAATCGAGGGTCTTAGGGGATGAGGTCACTCCCTGAGTCCTGCTGGCACTCACTCCTGAGACTCACGTGTGCCAGGGATGCTGGAAAGCCCTGTGCCAGCTCTGGAGCAAAGCTTAAGGCCAGCAGTGCCTGTGGATGCCTCTGCAGAACTTTGCATCAGGGTGAGGAGAGGAGCCAGGGGCAGAGGAGAGCCCCCAGGACGCTGCTCTGAGCTGCCAGCAGTGAGGGCTGAAGTGCAGCATCCCCTGAAATCGAGCTGTCCCCAGGCCACCAGCGGCAGCTGTAGCAATGCCCACTCCAAAGATCAGCTTTCCTTGCCTTGACGTGGGTCAGGAGCAGCAGGAATTCCTCCTGGGAGCCTCACCCGTGCCACTTGGAGACCCTTCCCATGTGTCACTCTGGCTCCCCCCGCTGTGGTTTAGCACATCTCAAAGACCAGATGGTGTTTTTGCATTTTAAACCAAATAAGCCATTGTTTGTTAATTCAGCCTTTAAATCAGAGCAGAAATGAACTTAAAAATGAGGATTCCAATCTGTGGTATGATTCCAGAGACGGAGCCAAGCCCCACAGTTTCAGACCCAGAGAGAAAGGCAGGAGAAGGATCGAGGCGATTTGTGTCTGTCCCCCTGTGACGCAGCACAGGACAGTGGTTGGACATGCTTGGAGTGGCATTTGGAAGCAGGATGGAGCCTCAGATCCATGGACAAGCAGCAGCTGCTGTCAACACACTGGGCCAGGGATGGGAGAAATCCCGGTGCAAACTGGTGCCAGTCCTGCCACTGGTCTTAGGGGACACAGCGTCACCCAAGGGGTGGCTAATTACAAATAACTGACACTAATTGCATCAACTGCAGAAGAATTTATGGCAGAAGCCATTTTCAGATGGGATTACAAAACCCATGATCAATTAGTTCCCTTTCCTTGGTTTCACACATGGACAAAGGGAGACAAAGTGCTGCTCCCTACAAAGTGTAAGAAGGGAGAAAGAACTGAAGCCACCCAAGTTTTCCTCCCTAGGGAAGGGCGATCCCACAGAACCCATCCAGGTAGAGCAGGAGTTGCCATTCCTGCGTGGCTCTTTGAGCCCCACATTAAAGGTGCTGCAGGGCCCGCGACCAAACCTCTTCCCCCACGGCCAGCAGTGTTTGTTCTCTCACCATTTTCTGTCAAGAGAAATAAAACAGTTGTCGATCTTGGGGAAAGCGCCGGCTCTGAAATTTTCAAAGAGCTGCATGGAACTTTAGCCACACAATTCACATGAAAGCGGCGCGGGGCTAAATCCTGTGTAACTCTTTGAAAATGGAGCAGTTTTGTCAAGGGGAGTCTGCAGAAGAAATAATCAAGTTATAGCATTTCGGATTTAATGCCTTGCCTAAAATCCAGCTCGGCTGGGTGTGCCGTGTCCCCTCCTCTGGTGGGACCCCCCAGTGGGACCACAGAGCTGCTCCTCACACCTGGGCCCGGCCTGGAGATGCCTCTTTAAAGATCAGGTAAAAGTGCAAAGCCTAATTTCCAGGCTTTCATGTGCTGTGACAAAGTTGTCGTTGGCCATGCTCTCTCTCTATAAATTCAGGGTTTAGTTACAGCACAAATCGCTCCCAATATATTTTATTTATCTGCCTTCCACTGCAATGAGCAACGAATTTGTTGGAAGTTTCCAGAGGTGGAACTGAAGCTCAGAGCTGAGCCAAGGACAGAGGGAAGGTGGGGTTCTGCAGCCCCATCAGGGCTGGGAGCTCTGGGGGCTGGCGCCCAGTGCTGTCACCCAGAGCAGTGGTGTCACCACACACGTGCTGGGCACCTGCTGCAATCACCAGATTTTCACGCAGAATCTGCACAATCTGCAAATTCACACAGAATCCAGCCCAGTACCCACTGGATATTCCCATTAGCCCCTTTCCTGCAGGTGTGGGGGGCTGTTTTAAAATTTTCATTTTTGTTTCTAGAGCTAAAGGATTCCATTTAATTATTTTTGAGCCACGAGTGTGACAATAAAACGCAAAAGTCTTTTGATTTTGGAGCAATCCTATTGAAGATCTGAGGGGCTGTCATCAGTGCAGCATCAGTCTTCATTATCTGATTCTTTTTTCAATTGGCTGAGCTTTACAGAGCACAGGGCTCTTTCAACAGGATGATAAAGGGGTATTTGAAATAAACAGAGAGAGTCCCCAGCCAGCGAGTACCTCGGATTGCTGCGGACTGTGACTTAATGCTAACTCCTGTGAACTCCAGCTTTTTATCTTTTAATAAAAAAGCCATACAGATGGGATTCTTTGCTCAACTAAAACCTTTGTTACCAAAAAAAAAAAAAACCAAACCCTAAGGAACAACAGATACTAAAAGTATAAAAGTTCTCCCTGAGCAAAGTCTCTTGCATGGATTTATTCAAGACCTCCCAAAAAAAGGAACATTTCCATGGCACTGATGGCTGATGTGTTGCTGTCCCAGCCCTAAAGAGGAGTGGGCTGGCTCCACTGGGGTAAGAGACACTGCTCTGACTCACTCCGATATGGGGCAGGGGTGTTTCCACCCTGGGACACCTGAGTTTACCCAAAAGTCTCGTTTTTGCCCCAGATCCAGCCTCGCGTTTTGGCACAAGGAGCTGCTACGACTGTGGCATTTAGTGCCTGATAAGGTGTAGGCTCCAAACACTCACTTTCCTCTTGTCTCCAACAAGCACAACCAGAAAGGTTAAAGCTCCCCAGTCTGCTGAAACAAGAAATATTTTCAGATGATTTTAAAGAAACCAGATTATTCCCCAGTGTAAGGGAAAACCAGAGCCAATCCAGCCAGCCTAGCTCCCCTGCCAGCCCAACCTTTTTACTGCTGGAGAATGAGGAGTAAGCTATAATTCAGATTTTTAATTTTTTTAACATGTACCTAATTGAGAAAGGAAGGGGACAAATCATTTTATGCTCTTGCATCATCCTTCCTGCAGATGAGTATCTAATGCACCCGCGCCATAAAATGCAGGAACTGTGCCCTCTGCATGTTGTCGTGACAAATTTCAAATCAAGAGGGTGCTTGAATGGGATTTATTACAATTGGAAGACAAGAAATGGTAATCTTTATGAGCCAATGACACAGAGCCTTATAATAGGAGAATGAAGTATCATTTTAAATGTAAAGCAAATTAGATTACTGGGGTCAAACCCTTCTACAGAGACATCATGTCTTCAGAGTGCCTCGCACATTTGACATCCTCTTTTCAGGTTTCACATTAGCATTTAAGTGTTTTTTAAGTGTGTTTAATATTCTTATAGGAGAAAAGTGCCTGGAAAAGTCAAGACACTGAGATCACAGGGAGGGGAGGAAGGAAGACATCAAAATAAGTGCCAGGGAAGCCACAGCCCTGTGTGAGGAGGGCTCCAGCACCGCTGACACTGGTTCAGCACAGGCCACTCATGGACCAGCCTGTGTCCT
This sequence comes from Passer domesticus, assembly GCF_036417665.1. Taxonomy (NCBI): domain Eukaryota; kingdom Metazoa; phylum Chordata; class Aves; order Passeriformes; family Passeridae; genus Passer; species Passer domesticus. Next base: position 7,415,780 of record NC_087496.1, on the reverse strand, counting down.
GCAGCAGAGCTGGGGTCAGCTCCACTCCCGTGCCAGCACAAGGTTTCAGTGTCAGCATCTGCTGGGAGCAGCCAGGGACACTGGGGCACTGCCAGCGCAGCCCCACGCTCCAGACAGGCACCACAGCAAATTATCTGGGGTTTTTTGTTTGTTTGTTTTATATAAGCTGCTGGGAGAAAAAAAAATCCCCCTTTTGATCCCATCAAAGGCCTTATCTTCCCCACCACATGATGTCTCATGGGCGTTGTCTGCCTCGCCTAAATTCCCCAAAACCCAGCTCCATCCCAGTGGTGCAGTTTGACCCTGGGGTTTGGAAACATCCAAAGCGTGCAGAAGCAGCAATCACTGGTTCCCCAAATCACACTGCAGGGTCTGAGTCTGCTAAAACATTCTGCTCCTCATCTGCACAAAGTGAGCCTCCTAAAGTGACCTCTAAGGATAGCAGCAAATCCAGTAAGACCATCCACTAGAAACACACCAGTACCAGTAAAGGACTGGTTTGCCTTCTGGTACCTCGCTCCTGCAAGAGGCAGCAGGTCCTGAGCCAGAGAGTGAGGCTGAGCTGATTACACCAATGTGAATAAACACCTGAGCACACAATGAAAACTGGGGCTGTTCCTCTGATTTCAGAGATTTCACATCTTAATCATCTGTCAACACCGCACGTACGGAGCGCGGCGCAGAGGAAAGGTCTCCCAGAAGGGATCCAAACACCGCACATGAAAGGAAGAGCCTTACTTAGCCTAGAGGGAATTTCAAATGAGGTTCAGCATTACTGCAGCTCTCCCTGTCAGGAGCAGTTAGGTTTTCACTGACTCCTTTTGTACCAGCCGGGCTCGCTTTGAAGAATTCACAAACATCTTCACCTTCAGCTCCCATCTGCGCTCCGGCTCATTCCTGGCGTGTGCTCCAAAGGCACAGCCAGGGCTGGCACCCAGCTGCAGCAGGTGCTGGGCAGCAAACAGGAGTTTACCCCTCCTGCCCCAGAAAAGCTGGGGGCAAAGACAAACACTGTAAGCAAGGGGCCAAGCCAAACGCTGCCGGAGGGTCAGAGGAAGAAGTGTCTGGCCCTGGCACGCTGCTGGCCAGAGCTGACAGCCCAGGAGCGCTCTTGGTGCTGCTCCAGAACACACACCAGGGCCACCAACCCCTCAAACCAGAACAAGGAGGCTCTGTTGAGACTCAGTGCTTACCTGTCCCCTCCTTTCCACCTGCCCTCCTCCTCACTGGGGAGCATCCTTCTTGTTGATCACCAGAGAGAGGCCGTGGGCATCAGCACAGGCTGGGAGAGAGACAGTACTAAAGAACAAAGCTGGAACTCCCATACAGACACACAACAAGCAGGGGAAACCTCAGTGTGCACCTTCCCTGAGGTGAAGCGCAAAGATCTCACAGGGGTGCTCACCAAAGGACCCCAAACTTATCTTCTTAAGCAAAAGGCTTTGCCTGACTGGGGGTTTGGGGGGCAGACAGGGGTAGGCTGACCTCCAAATGGACTTTGGGAGATAAAAGGAGAACTGTGCTTTCCAATGGGACTGCTGGCCTTGCCGGCCACCAGCCAGGATGCTGCAAACAGCAGCCTTTGCAGGTTGCCATTGCAGGGCTCCTGCCATTCCCTGAGCTGGATGGGTGAGATCCAGAAGTCCCTGAGCACAGCCACCCCCTGCTCAGCGTCCTCCGTGTCCTTCCTGCCCTGCTCAGCCCCCAGCAGCACACCAAGCTCTGAGCATGGAGCCATTATACATAAACACACCACACATACACACACACACACACACGGGGTTTTAAACATGCATCTTAGCCTGGTAATTGCGGGGCTTTTGTAAGCTTGTCTCAACTTGCCGACAGCTACAGAGGAAAACATAATTCGTTAACTCTATGTGAGTATTAAAGAACAAAGCTGGAACTCCCATACAATTATATTTTATCTCAGAGCAAGGTGAAATCATTAGATATTAGTGAAGTGCAGTGGCACAAAAATGATCTGTTAGCGGGGGTTCATTACATTGTATTTCCAGAGCCAGGAAGATCAATGTGTTCATGCATCATGAATTAGTCTCATGCCTTCGTCTTCGCTGCTCTCCGGAAACCCAACATGATCTATCGCCAGCCATACATCATTGTTTCAGCATCGCACAGCAATGACAAAGCTCCAGTTTCCACTTGTCACACTGACCAGCTGCATTTTTCTGCACAAGAGACAAAAAATGTCGAGGAGGAGGAAGAGGGTCATTTCTGGGCCAGGCTCTGCAGTAAATTTCAGCCCTTCAAACCTCTCCTGTTTCTGTAGATCCATCACTTTTATAATCTGTGCCTAAACTTGCTTTCCTTGCTTATATCCAAAGCCTGGAAGAGCTGAAGGAAATTGAAGGAATAAATCCATTAAGGGATTGTGCTGAGCTCCTTCCTGCTGGTGCAAAGCTCTGCCTCCTTGGGTGCATCCTCTGGGCTTGTGTCTGGAGCAGAGGGGTTCCCATCCCTCAATCCACTTGTCCTCTCCCCCCTGAGTCAATAGGAAAATATCACTTTCCCAAACACCTGTCAGTGTGAGCTCTCTGGAAGAGCCTCCTCTGCTCTTTCATTGTTCTTCCCTCAGACACCCAGCCCAGGAGATGCTGCCTCCACCTTTGCTCACCACCAGCCAAGGCAAAATCCTCTTTTTCCCTGCTGTCTAATCCAGTCAGAAGTTTGAGTGTTGCCTTTTCCCTCTTGGCCACAGAAACATCCACGGCTGCACGCTGCAGTTAATGATGGAGAGACAGGCAGAGCGTGGCCTTTGCACGGCTTCTCCCACTGCCAGCTCCCAGCCCTGCCCAGGCTGGGGCAGCTGGACAGCCCATGACTCTGATGTCCCCTCCCCACCCCAGAGCACCTCCGAGATGTCACTGTCCCTGTTCCACAGGGCACTGAGCTGGGGACTGATGAGTTCAGCCCCACAGAGACAACAACAACCCCTGGGTGTCCACCACTGCTCCCCTCCCTGCTCGTGGGCATCCAGGCAGAGCAGAGGGGCTGTGCCCTGCTCAGCTGGAGGCTGGGTGGGTGGGCAGGAGCTGCCTTGGCACTGCCAGCCCCACCACCCAGCCAGCGCTGCTGCCGGGCACGCAGGGGCCAGGCTGCAGCATTTGTTTTTTTAAACCCATTGATCAGCACTGTTTGAAACATGACAGTGTGCCAATACTTCCCTTGTTACGTGACAGATGAGTGCGCGGGCCCAGGGCTAATGCCGCTCTCGCTCCTTATTATTCACTAATGCTCACAAAGCAGCTGACAGTGGGCTGAGCTCTTCAGGGCAAATCGTTCCTCTCCTGGCCTCGGATGCTTTCAAGGCAACGATTCAGCCATGGCTGGTCCCTCAGACTCCCTTTGGGTTTGTCTGAACACCTGCCCTGCCACCTGCTGCCAATCATTCCCTGCCCTCTCCAGGGAATTCTGGAATCACTGAGGTTGGAGAAGACCTCCAGGACCATGGAGTCCCAGCTGTGCCCCATCCCCACCTTGTCCCCAGCCTGGGCACTGAGTGCCACCTCCAGCCCTTCCTTGGACACCTCCAGGGACGGGCACTCCAAACCTCCCTGGGCAGTTCCAAGGCCTGAGCACCCTTTCCATGGAGAAATTGCTGCTGATGTCCCCCCTGAGCCTCCCTGACCCAGCCTGAGGCCGTTCCCTCTCCTCCTGTCCCTGTTCCCTGGGAGCAGAGCCAGAAGGGCCCCGCTGATGCCCATTTTCTCCAGGCTGAGCCCCTTTCCAGCTCCCTCAGGCAGAATTACTCTCCCAATCCTCCCGATCAGCACCATCCTGCCCCTGCCCAGGGGCTCCTGGCCGGGGCAGCCGCTCCAGCCCTCGCCCTGGCCGCGGCTATTGACGGCAGCGAGCAGGGAGCCTTTCAGTGCCTCTTTGTTGGTTTTAAACAATGACTGTTGCCAGAGCTATTTTCGCTTCCTCTCCCCCGCTTGCCCCCTCCATACAGCGCTGGGGCTCTTTTTTTTTTATTTTATTTTTTTTTTAAATCAATGGGCTCAGATAGCGCCGTACTCAAAGTGACCTTTCGAATCCCAGCCGGAGCCAGGTCAGCTTAAATTGTGCTCTCCGCCCCCGCAGAACATGAAAGCCTTTTCATTCCTGGCTGAAGGGCCGGGGAAGAGCGCGGCTGTTTTGAGGACATCCACTGTGAGCCCGGGCCTGGCATGAACAATAATCGGTGGCTTCCTGCCCTCGGCAGCGCCGCTCCGCCGTGACCGGCACCATTATCTGCTGCATCCTCATTTTTTGGCCACCCTGTTTCTGCGCTTGGAACGGCAGCCGAGATATCCAGCTGAAATCCTGACACCTGAAAGCACGTGGAAATCCAGACAAACCTGAATGTTGTCTCCACAGGGGGGTTGGCAAGCTTCCCACGGAACATGCCTGGCAGGGAAGCGCAGCTCTGAAAGGCTCCAAGCTTTCTCAGGGCCCACAATCAGGCAGGTATTTTGTCTGCTGGGGAAACCAGACACCTCACTTTCGTGCCCTCCAGTCCACAATTCTCACACACACCACAAAATTCTGGCTCAGCCTCAGCTGCAGCACCACAGAGCAGCGCCCATGAACCACACGAGCCCAATGGGTTCCCTGTGCCCCCGTTTCCAGGTGAGACATTTTCCTCCAGCAAAGAGAAGGAACAGAGCGAGACGTGCCGTGCTCGGCGCAGGCAGGAGCAGCTCCTCTCACAGGGAAGCAGGAACAAATTGCTTCTATTTCTTGAAACCTCTTCCCAGGTGTACTTTGCCCTTTCCAGATGGAAAGGGGAGTCAGCTGGGCTCCAGCAGCGCTCTGAATTCCCCTCTGTTCTGGCACCACAGACAGCCCGTATCACACACATTCACCTACAGACCTTCCTGCATGGAAATGGCCAAACGTGCCTTGCCCAGGACGCTCTCCTTGGGGAGGGGTATCTCAGGGCTCTGCTTTCCCAGCCTTGTGCTGCCCCTGGCACCCCAAACACACCCTGTGTGTGACTGCTGCCAGCTTCACCTCAGCCCTTCCCTGGAATGCCGTGCCAGGCCAGCTCGTTAGCGCTCCACCATTAATCCAAGGGCCAGAAATGCAGGGAGCACAATGGAAAACGAGCAGTGCTGCACTGATGCAGTTTGGGAAAAGCTGTTTGTTCTCTACAGTAAGCATCCTGCTCTCCCAGCAGAAATCCATCTTCTGCTGCCTGAAGTGATTTTTCCCCCCATTTTATTTCAAGATGCTCAGCACATTTTAACATTTTACTTGAAAGTAAGGACCTCAATGGTCTTTCATACTGAGAGCTTAAATGAGTAGCTTGCTAATTATTTACTTGACCACTTAGGCTTCTAATATCTGCAAACAGGTTTCAATTTTCTCATTATTGGAAATTAGTCAAAAAGACACTGTGTCACTACAAAAAATCAATGGCTTTGATCATATTTCCTTTGCCACTATTGGATGTTTACAATTTAAGCTGTATTAAATTACAATTGGCTTCAGAGGTCCAGATCTTATCTGGGCTGATTTGCTTGGCGAGTGGAGGGGTCGCACAGTTGAACTCAAGACTTGTTGGACTTGCTCCCAGCCAGCTACTGATAAAGAAAACAAATGTTTTCAAGATAGGGAAGGGGTGGGGAAAAAGCTTCTCCTCAGCAGGCCTGGTGAGCTGTGGGCATATCCCCAGAGCTTGCCATGGCTCCAGTGAGGAGGAGCTCCTGGAGATGAGGAGGCTGCTCCTGCAGGGTGTCAGTCTCTGGGAGCAGAGGGACAAAGCTGGCACCCCTGGAGCTGGGGTGTTCCACTGGGAAGGTGGCTCCTGGGTCCCTGCACGTCCCACTCCTTGAAGACCCTGACCCCCAACAAGGATCCTCCAGGTCGAGCAGAGGCCCCAGCAGCCACCCCCACCCTGCCCAGGTCCCCAGGGGGTCTGGGGGACCCTCAGTGTGAGACTCAAAGCAGGGGGTGACCAATGGTCACGGGCAGGCTCTGAAGTGGCTTCACACAGAGATGCAAACCCTGCTCTGGACATTTTATCTGATTCCAGAGCCTCAGGGGATGCAGGCCACAGCACAAGGTGCCACAGGGCTCCATAAATATTTAAAAGAACAAAAACCAGGCTCGGTTTGACAGGGACCTGGCTCGCTGTGACTCGGCCCTCATCCTCTCCCTTGCCTGGGCTGGGATCCTGGCCACCCTGCATGTTTTAAATTAATATCCATGACTGTCCTGCCTCCCTGGCAGCACCTTGGCTTCTCAGTGAGTCACAGCAGGCCACCGAGCTGGGACAAAGCCCTGCCTGTGTATCTCACTCACCTCTCCAGCCTTTGTATGTGGCTTTGTCTCCACGGTGCTTTTGTGGAGAGACATACACGGGCTTCTCTTTCCTCTAGAGCCTCTTCACAGGATGATTTGGACTGAAGGGTGGAGGAAACAAGCTCGTTTTTCTCGGGCATTGTGTTAAAAATACCTTCACCTCTGCAAGAAGCAGCTGCTGTTCCTCTCCGGCATCTTTCTCTTTCAGACCCTGGTGCCCGTGGTTAAAGGGACAAAAGCACAAGGATAAATTGAAGGGACAGTGCTGCAAATATAAGGGACAGAGCTAAATATAAGTGCCCCAAGAGCAGTGTTTCCCAATTTGAGAGTTGTTTGCTGCTGGATTTCTACTCCCCTGACAAAAGGTCCCTTTCACAAGCCTCTGAGAAAGCCAGCGAGCCCTGGGAGCACATGGCCAGAGGGGACGAGGACTGTGGCACACAATGGCTCTTCTCCCAAGTGCCAAAAACCAGACACATTTCACTGCCCACGCCTGGGAATGTGTCTGCACAGCCCTAATGAGGCTCAGTGTGGGCTGGGTGGCCCCGAAAGCACCCGAGCCAGCGAGGAGATGTGATCAGCAAACCCAAAACTTGAGGGATTTTAAGCGCTTTTGACTGGGCATTTTATTCCCGTGTAGGATGCATCCGAGAGATCTATTATGGCTGTCAGGCGAGGCTGGGGCTGCAGAGGAAGAGTTAAGTGATGCCCAGTGACACTTGCTGTAATCAGATTTTCACATTGTTTGAGGAGATACAGTTCCTGAGCTCCCCAGCTGTCCGGCCTCATAACCAAGCACATCTCCCAGCGCGGGCGGGACGCAGCTGGCACTGAATTCCCGAGGAGGCCACGGAGCCCAGCACCAGCCTGAGAGAGCAGGAGCTCCCCGGGGCAAGGGAATGCTGAGATGGAAAACCAGGTCGCCAGAGCTGCTCTCCTTGCCCTGTGCATTGCCTGGCATGGAGCTCCCCATGGAAGTGGGGAACGTTCTCAGCCCAAGCAGGGCATGAGCCCGGCTGCAGCCTGGCACAGCACATCTCGGGGGCTCAGCCACTTTCTGAGGCCAACAATTTGGGAAAAAACCTCAAATTCCACACAGGTTATTGGGGGTTTTCCTTTCTGTCTCGTGGACAAAGAGCTCACTGGAAAACAGGAGTTATAAAGGACAGGTTTGTGATCTGGCTTGTGCACACCTCAGAGCTGGAACCCTGACTTCACCTGAAGGTGAAGCCACCACTGAACTGCTGCCTGTGCTCCACTGAGACTGGATCCTGGGAGCACTGGGCAGCCCAGGTGCCTGTGGGGATGGCCAGTGGTGACTGAGCCCCAGACACAAGGCACTGCACAAGCACAGCACTGCAGCCCAGAAAAGGATGGGGCCACATGAAAGGGTGCACGAGTCGCTGGCAATACATCCCTGCTGGTGGTGCAATAAAGTACATAAAGCCCTTATTTTTCTTAATTATTCCTGATATTTCACCTGTCATGTTGTCAGCTTCCTCTGAGAGCAACGATAAATAGTGCTTCTCATCTCACACCCTCAGGGAAAGCTTGCTATTTATTCCTGTGATGGGCAAGACATCATGACTAATTAGGAAAAATGGGAGCCTGCTTGCACCCCAGCAGGAGAGGTGTCCTCAGCGGCTGCTCTGGGGGAGACGGGTGGGTTTGGGCTCTGGACCTTCAGCAGCTGCCCCTGAGGCATTTGGTTGCTGCAGTTTGGGAGAGGGAAAGGGTGGAGAAGGGGTTCCTCCATCCCCCAAGGATTGAAATTTCAGAATTAGTGGATTTTCCATCAGGTAAGTACTCCTAAGTGGGCAGATGCATTGTCAGATAGATTGCCCAAGAGTTAAAATATTAAATTATGAAACTGGGGAGTCCCTCCATCCCCACTCAGCCCCTCACAGATGCAGGTTGTTCAGCCTCTGCAGTCCCATCACAAATCCCAGCAGTGCAGTTCCAGGGGCGGCAGGATTTACTCCTTCTCTTCCCCTTCCACCCGCACTCCCATCATAACAAGGTAATGGAGATCACGCTGCAGAAGACAACTCATGGCAACTACAAATTCCTCAGATTAAAAGTAAGGAAAGTCAATGCAGAAGTCGCTGTGACCACAGACAAGAACAACATCTCAGATCTCCGGTGCACTAAGCACTAAGCACCAGAGGCAAGGCAGCCTCATCCCTTCCCTTCTCCCTTCTTCCACCAGAGATGGATTCATCCTAAAGAATGTCCTAAATTCACACCCAGGGGTAAAACCCTCCTGTAGCTGCAGAGACACGGCTGGTGTTCAGCAGTGCCAGTACAGCTCCCTGGGAGGAGAAGGAGGCCCCCACAGCCCCAGCCACTCACAGCATCTGCACAGCAGCTGGGAGGGAGCTGGAGGAGCCTGTTCCCGCTGACATGCGGCGAGGGCCGGGCAGAGCTGGAGTCTTTATGTTGGGAAAACTAATGAGCACAAAACTCCTCTTGTCACTGTCACGTCAGCGAGCGCCGGCGGATTGTCGCAGCCTGTTCCGCACTGTCATGTCGGGTGAGAGTTATTTGTTTGCAAATTCTACCTCTGGGCACCAGCCCCCTCTAAATAAGCTGTCAGAGGCAGCGGCGGGTGGGAGAGGTGCGTGGGGGAACCTCCTCACAAATCGACGTAAAATAAGAGATCGCAGTTGGCAAATCTCTTAACTGGGAGTCAAAGCAGGCGCAGGCAGCCGTGGGGAGCAGCAAACCTGGAGCAGCATTGCAGCCCTGCCACACGAGTGGCACTGGATCGACTGGGACAGCGCCAGCCCCAGCCACAGGGTGACACAGGGCACAGCAAACTCCTGCGTCAGTGCCTCCTCCATCCAGCATTTATCTTGGCTAATGTGCCAAGGCTGCCAGCTCTGCTGCGTTCCCACCCATCCTGCTCCGGGCTCCCGGCCATGCTCTGAGGATCCAGAGCTCCTTGGGGATGAGCAGCTTCCCGCAGAGCCACAGGGAGGGAGGGGAGGTGGATGGGACAGAGCTGGAGATGGGCAGAGGAAAAGGTGTGGTGCCATCACCAGCCCTGTGCTCCCAAAAGCTGGGGTGCCAGAGCCGCCCCTTTGTGCCGGGCTCCGCAGGGGCCCGGGCAGCCATCCAGGCAGGGAGAGGGTGGGAATGTCGCTCCTCCAGCCGCCGCCGAGCTGAAAGCCAGCTCGCACCCTCTCCCTCTTTTCTCACGTTCATTTTGGGCTCAGCGCTGCCTCCATATGCCACCAACACTCCCCATTCATAAAACCCCGCGCCGCGCTCACGGCTCCGTGGAGACACTGTTTATAGAAGGAGCCAGGCACCAAAGCCTGCCTGCCAAGCACATCCCAGAAACCAGGAAGACTCCAAGAGTTGTGAGAAAATATGGAAATGACATCTTCTGGAGTGCAGGTGGGTGGAAGGCGGGAGATGCCCTCTGGGGCTCTGGCACCTCAAACTGGGCCAGCACTGGCCCCATTCAGGATCAGCTCCTTCCCTCCTCAGGGGTCAGGAGGGAATTTGTCACCTTTGGAATAAAGTATCTGCCCTGTGCTCAGAGCATCCCACAAGCAAAGCTCCTGAAGCCTCTAGAAGGTGAGGAAAAAGTGCCTTCCTTAGGAAGGAGAGCAAAAAGGAAAAAAAACCCAGAAAATATTGGAGCACCCAGACATTTCTTCACTCAGCAGGGGCTGGTGGAATTCCTGTTTGCAGACACTGTTCCTTACAGCAGGCTGGTAAATTAAATTAAAGCTATTTACTTTGTATTTACAGGCTTACAAATAAATCTCAGAAAACATTTTAGCAAGAGAGGCAGGGGGAGGAAAAGCATTTTCTAGGCCGGATATAAACAAACAAGGCCATGAACCTACTCAAAATTCCTTATTAGTTCAGGGAGAGGGGAGCTGGGGGTTGGAATGGTTGGAATAATGCAGAGCTAGGGAGAGCAGCATGCCTCATTTGCAGGTAAGAGGAAAGAAAAACCGAAGTGGTGCTGTGTAAGGGAAGAGCCCTCCTGATCCCACATCTCCTGCCTTCACTGACTGGCACCAAAGCACAACATCACCACACGTGGCACCACCAAGGCAAACAGACCCACCCCAGAGCCAGTCCCGGGGGTTTAATGGGTTAGGAGCACATTTTCCACCTTCAGGAACAATTGGCAGTCACCATCCATTTTAGGTTATTCTAAGCAGCATTTAAGGTTTCTCCTGGGTCATCCCCAAAAGCTCCAAGGCAGAGGCTGAGGTAGCTACTCATTTACACCCTTTCCACCTCTGAGAAGAAAAGGAGAAATGCTGTTAGCAGTGAGCACTGTGGGATCCCCACACTCCCAGTATGAGTTTTCTTTCCGGACAGAGTCTGGCACTGATGGTAACCAGGCAGGAAGGAGCGAGCTTGGCTTTGGCACTCGCTGTATGACCAATCTCTGCTGTCAAGGGGCACAAAGACCCACCAGAAACCCCACCCTGGAGCCAGGAAGCTGATCCACATACTTGGGGCATGAGGTAACGAGCTTAAATGCACACATCTAAACACAGAGCTTGTAAATGATTAGCCCCGTGTAACGAAGCTCTCTTGGCTGGTGAGGCATTAACCAGTGAATGTATGGCCTTCCTGACTCCAAGCAGCTCTTCTCTCCTGCATTCTTGGGTTTCCCAGGAAATTCGAGATGAAAAGCCCCATTTCAAAGCCATTTCCCAGACTTCCCCTAGAGTGAAAGCAGGTGACCCCACGGTCAGAGCAGGGCTGTCAGCACCCCTCAGGTCACAGCATGTCCCCTCTTCCAGAGACTGATTTCAGCTCTGGAGCTGGATGAGGCCATATCAGAGCCAGCCCTTTTTGAGGCCACACGCCAACCTTGCCAGTTTTCACCCTGGCTCCCAGCTCTGAATTCTCCTTTCTGCTGTGATTCAAACCAGGGCAGCCAATTTCTTCTCTCCTCCCACACCCAAACATACCCAACACCATGCCGTGTCCACCACCTGCCCGGAGTTCCCCTACAGGACACAGGAGCAGTGTCCAGACCATCTCCAGCTTTTCCAGAAAGAAACCCCACCACACCCCTACTGTGAGCTGTGCCCCAAAATCCTCAGCCCCATCTCCCCTTGGTTATTTTGTTCGAGTACAAACTCAGAGCTAATTCAATCCTTTCCCAGCGCTGTGCACCGGGCCGCTCTCCATGCCCTGCTTTCCTTTGAACCTCACCTGCTCGGAAATAAAGAGCTCGCACTAATCTATAAAAATATTTTGGATGCTGTGTTCAGCAGCTCTGGGTTTCTGCTTTCTTCTTGTCCTCCCCGATTGACACAGGTGTCTAAGAATAGTTTACATTTGATCCGGGTATCATTAGTGATGATCTGGCAGGCGCTGCTGGTGCTCCGCCGCGTGCCCGGGGAGCCGGCGCCGCTTTCAACCTCCGGCTCTTTGTTGCGGAGCGCGGGCTCCGTGCGGGTACGGAGCGGGGCTGGCGGGGGATGTTTGCTAATCAGCCTGGTGGCTGCAGCCATCCGCTGTGCTGGTAATCAGGCCCCGGCAGCTCTGTCTGCAGGCAGCTGTGGCGCAGCTGGATCTGCGCCGCTGCCACCGGCCGGCTCTGAGCTGCAGACCAGGCAAAGTGGGGAACGCTGCAAGGATGGAGCTGGACGTGCTGCAAGGATGGAGCTGGACGTGCTGCAAGGATGGAGCTGGACATGCTGCAAGGATGGAGCTGGACGTGCTGCAAGGATGGAGCTGGACGTGCTGCAAGGATGGAGCTGGACATGCTGCAAGCAGGGAGAAAGGAGATGGGAGCACAGTGATGCCTCTCGCCCTGAGAGAGCCTTTCCCCAGGGGAGGATGGGACAGAGGGAGCTGCTGATGGCTCCCGACCTACGGCACTGAGTCCATGGCATGGCAGACTTGGAGCCCGTGGCCTCCCTGGATGAGCTCAGCACGTTCAGTAGCACTAAAGAGCTTGTTAAGCAATCCCTCGGTTTTCTGCTGACTTCTCCAGCTCTTCTAGATTGAGGCAGAGCTGGCACCCATCCTGAAATCCCAGCGTCACTCTTGGCTCCCTACTCCCTGGATCAGGCACTGGGAGCCCCGTGCCTGCCACAGCTCCCTGCAGGACACAAACACCCGGCCAAGCCCAGAGCCCTCTCACCTCCCACAGCCTGGGAGGGCAGCAAGGGACCAAGGGGACCAAGGGGACACCACACATGGGTCAGGGCTGATTCTCATCGCTTGTCCCATGGGAGGGAGAGCAATGACCTCAAACCCTTCAACCCCGGGGTGAGAGGCACCGGCTTGGGCCCCATCACGGGCATTTCCAACAGGGACAGCTCAAGCAGGAGCACACAGAGGGGAGAAATTCATGTTTCTGCAGCAGAACAGCAACAGGCTCAACAGGTCCCTGGATTTTCCTCCTCCCTGGAGCAGTGTGCGTGGAATGTGTGTGCGAGGAGCAAGGGCCCCGCACCGAGCAGGCTGCTGGAGAGGTTGTAATCCAAGCTTAAGGACAAACAGCTGGTGATTAAAGAACAGATGGGAAGGAGGTTGAAGGGGACAGATTTCTTCCCCCTCCCCTGGTTTTGTTGGTTTTTTTTAATCCATTCCCCTCTCAGACAGAATGCAGAGGAGAGGAAACCCCCCAAACACACTCTCCAAAGCAGAGGAAGGGTTTGATTTGCACAGATGTTCGGGAACAGAGAATTTCCCACAAAGTGTTACAGCCTTTGGGGAAAGCACACACTTAAAATAAACCCATTCCTACTTCTTCCCAGACCAGAGATCCCCAAAGCTGTAAATTCTTCCAGGGACAGGACCAGGCAAAAATCTGGGCTGGCAAATAGTTTTGCCCCAAAAAGCCCAGCTATTTCCGCCCTGATGTCTCATCCTTCCAGGGATTTTCAGCTTCCAAGAGAGTGCAGAAACCCCTTCCCCAGCATCCCAGAAAGAAGATCAGACTCTGAAAGAAGCGGGGTGCCATAAAATGAGAGCTGGATACCGCACTGCTCCTCTCCCCACGGCCCTTTGGGATGTCTCCCTGCACAAGAACAGCAGGGAATAAAGCCAGGGATGGTTTTAAGCTTGGGTTTTCTCCCTTTTTCACAGAAAGAGCCCTCCTGTGCAAATGAGCACCATGATAAAGTATGCAAGACAGGCTTCCCTTTGGAAATGGGAGATTACAGCCGAGGGATCACAGGAACACATGCAGAAAGCAAGGCTGCCGCTTCTTCCCCAATTATTGTGCACTCTCGGCTCTATTTTGTTGACCTCGCACATTTCAATCAGGCTCCAGCACATTCTGCCTTCACCTGCTCTGAATCAAAACCTGGAGGGCTCAGATCTCCCTGCAAAGGAACCCTTTGATAAGCTTGTTACGGATGCCAGGCAGCTCTGGTTCGGAGGGAGCTTTTGTACAACACCATTGCAAATTTATGTCGTCACCCGAGAAAGTTGCGGGATTTACTTGGCAGCGTGTGGGAAGGCGAGGGAGCCGAGACACTCCTGATTTGCTTCAGCAACAAAGGGCTGGAGAGGAGGAGAGCACTCCCCAGCAACCACGGCCAAGGGGAGAGCTGCTGGAGCCAGATCTAACAAAAACACCCTAAAATCGAAACATAGAGGAATCGGGGCACTCCGTGGAGGGTTAAAGCCAGAAACATACGGCACTGCCACCACATTTGGGTTGTCAGGCAGCCAAGGATCACTGCGGCTGCTTTAAAGAAACACTCACCCACAGCCAGGGGGTTCAGCACTGGGGCTCCAGGAGCACTGAGGGGGCACCTCTTGGAGTATCCAACACCCCCTTGGGCTCCCAGCTCACCTGCAGACCCACCCCCCTGCACCCACCGGGTACTTCAGTGAGCTCTGTGTCTCCAGAAGCAATCTGTGCTCCCCACTGACTGCTCAGACACTTGAAAGGGAAGGGCTGAAGCTGTCTGGGTGCAGCCTAATTGTAGCTGTGGGCTGCAGAGGGTCGAGACAAGCTCCATCCTGAGGGTTGGACTGTTCTGCTCGAGCACTCGGGGACTCTCCCACCTCTGCTGTGTCCCAGGCAAAACCAGCTCATTTTTCACACACAAAATTGTTCTTGTCCATCTGCACAGCTCCATGGGCACCGGCCACTTTCTCCTGCTGCTTTTCATCTCTGTGTTAAAGCTTCCCTGATATTTCAAGCTGTTCCCCATGCCTTTCCTCAAGGTCTCTCTAAACATGTCCCTCGCCTGGTGCCAGCGGATTTAAGTGATATGATGGAAACCTACCACAAACCATTCCCTGCTTCATCCTCTCAAGGAAGACAGCGTGGCACGGAGCTGGCTTTAAGAAACCATTCCATCCTGTTTTCCTTCCAAAGGCAGAAAATCCCACCAGGAGTTTCATACTGGAACAGCCCCCTGCACCCATCCCTGGCTGCACAGTACAGTGCCCAGCACCCTCCCTCTCACCCAGGAGGGGCTGCAGCCCGAGCCTGTCCCCTTCCCTGCCCTCCACATCTCTCACTTTCCCTCTGCATGGCAGAGTTTATTTTTGTGATGAAAGCCCAAGCTGGTTTTATGTTTTTCCATGGTTGTGGCTGTTGGCTCACAGACTCTCCACAGCAGTGAGGGAATCCAGCCCCTCCGGCACTGAGCAGAATAACCCAGCACATGCAAACTCCACAGGGTAATTGGAAACATTTGCTGCTGCCGCTCTGTGGAGGCACAGGGGCACCAGGAATGTTTTCCTTCTCCCCCAGGTTTGTCTCATGGAGCTCCAGCAACTGAGGCTGAAAGAATTTAGCAGAGTTCATGACCTCTACAGCCCCCAAACCCAGCAGCTCACGCATTTTTGTGTTCTGAGTTGTCTGTTACCTGAAGGGACTCTTGTCTTTTAACCCCATGTTCAAAGAACTGCTGAATCCATTACTGAGCTGCAACAAGGCTCCCTGCTCTGAACAGGGAGTTATCCCTGGACTTGTTTGGAGCAGATAATTATGATAAACCTGAGTGTTGGATTCACACCTGGATGTTCTGTGTACAGCTAACACCCAATACCCTACAGGTAATTTTGGCATCCCTTCCCTTGTTCCTCATTCCGCCCTCACCCAGCCCGGTGACCAGGGCAGCCATCACCACACTGATCCTTTCTCTGCTCCAGATCTCAGGACAACCCCTAATTTCCCATGGCAGGGTAGAAGCAGCATCAGAGATTACAGCTACCAGGCAGCACGGGGTTGTTTTGTGTAGCAGGAGCACGTTCCAGTTCCAGCAGGATGCTCCCTGCAGCACGGAGCCCGCAGCCCAGCACCAACACCAGGCTGAGCAAGGAGCATTTCCTCTCCAGCCACACCAGTGCCTCAGGGGAGCAGGGAGGGAGCCTCAGAGCATCCATCCATCCATCCATCCATCCATCCATCCATCCATCCATCCATCCATCCATCCATCCATCCATCCCTCAGTCCATCCCCCAGCGCTGGCAGTGAGAGCACCAGCAGAGCTAAAGGTTGTTCTGCGCCTCAGCCCCCGAGAGCAGATGGAGCCAAGGCAGGATTGTGTTATTTCTACTGTACTGCAGCAGAGCTGAACCGAAAACTGTAATAAACCTCTCACAGAACGTCCCTCAGCACAGAGGCGGGAGAAAGCAGCTCAGCACAAGGGAGCTTAGGGAAGCCACGCTCTGCAAGGCGAGCCAAGCTCTGCCAAGCCAGGGCCCTGGGCTCTGGATCACACACACTTCCCCCAGACTCGCTATAATTTCCTGCTCTCTACTGCTGTGAGGTGTAGGACCGCATGAAGGAGGATAATTCAGCTATCGCCTCGCTTGGCCCTGATGAATGGGCAATATCCGGCTGCAGACACAATTAAAATCCTCAAACATGTGCAAAGCCAGAGACAATTAGTTCATACTCCAAAATAATTTTGCCTCAGCCACAAATGAACATGCCAAAGTGCCAGAATAAGTCTTGAACTTGCAGATGCCCCTGCATGAAATTTAAACCCGGCTTTCCCTGTTCTCCCCGCCCAAAAAAGCCCGCTCTGAGCACGAGAGAAGGCACTGCCAAAGCCAGGGATGCTTCAGTAAACGAGATGCAGGAGCCAGCGGATCGTTCCAAGTCCTCCCCCGAGAAAGCAAGCTGCTTGCAAACAGATTTGCAAGTAGTGAAGGGGATAAAAAAAATAAAAATCTGCCAAGTTACTCATTCAGGAGACATTCAAAGCAGCCAAAGGACAAATCTCTCTACACTGTGCAACATGGTGCAAAAATCCCTGAGTATTTCATCAGAGGCGAATGCGTCAGAGCCATCAGGAGGGCAGAGCCTGAGCTCTCTGCCCGGGATGGTGCAAGGGGTACAGGACAAAGTGGGGCTGGGAATGTGAGAAAGAGCCCTCCCCTCTATGCCCCTGCTGCCAATTAACCACCAGCAGCTCTGCCCTCAGCAAACCTGCCCTAACCTCTCAGAGAACAGCCTCAGTTTTGTGGCAGTGCCTCCAAAGTCCTTGTTCAACCTCGGGAACACCTGAGCAAAGCAATCACTCCAGATGCAATCTGGATGGCCCTCCCGGCCCAAGGATGGGAGTTTATTAGGCTGCGGCCCACATCAGAGTTATTGTGCTGTGTTAAATTTATTGGTACTATCTCACCTCATTAAATGCTTAAATAGACCTGACAAGACAGAAAAATGGGACTTAAAAAAAAAAAAAAAAGGGAAAAAGGGAAGGAAGCTGGTGCTCACATGCTTGGAGTCACCTCTAACACAACAGCCCTGGAGCAGAAAGGGAAGAACAGCGAGGGAAGGGATGTTCTCTGTCACCAGCACAGCTGACATGCTCCTTCCCAGGAAACCCCCAGCAAACTCTGGCATCACTCCAAGCTCCACTGCCCTCTCCAGCCAGAGCAGAAGGTTGGATGAGGAAGGAGAGAAGGGAGGAGACAGGATCCATCCCATCTGTGCTGTTAAACTTGGCTCAGCTGAGCAGGACAGGGCTCTGCTCTGCCCTCCTCACACCACTCCTGCTTCTGGTTTAGGGGGACAGCTCAGCATAAGGGCTGTGGCAGCCCAGTGCCCCATGCCAGGGCTCTGTTCTGCTGCTATTGCTTCATTAATTAACCACCAACTGACTGTTAATTGTAGCAGGCGTTTATTACAGAGGAGAATCAGCTCCAAGCAGTTAAAGGCCAGTGACAGGTTCAGCTGCTCAGCTGGGATTTGCCCACACTCCACACCTGTCCAGGGAAGCACCACCCCAAATCCCCGTGCACACACGGAGGTGACAGCCCCTCGCTGCGGCCAGACCGTGTCTGCATGTGCTGCTCTGGCTTCCAGAGCAAACCGTGGGCAAAGGGGCCAGGGCACAAGGAGCTGCTATTTCCCCATTCCAGGGTTATTACAGCTGCAGAGGGAGCAATGCCCACGGACTGCAGCAATGAAACTCCGCTCCCCAGCTGGGAGCTGATCCAAAACAAGGAGTCAGACAGGAATTCCTGCGCCCTGAGGACTGCAAATGGCTCCAGGCACCACCAACCCCACAGCGCAGAGCAGGACAGGCAGATGAAGTGCCCTGTCCTCATGGCAGGCAGTTTGTGGCTGGAGGGAGCCATGAATTCCAAGCTGTGCATCCCCAGACAGTGCTCAGCCCGCTGGAGTCTCTTAAGGAAAAGATGCGCCTGAAATCTTAGGAGCAAGTTGTCACACAAGAATTTTATCTGCCCTGGGAGAGCCATCGCTCACTCCAGCAGCCTCTGCAGTGCCTGTCCCTGTGCCAGGCGCTGGGAAATGCCATCCTGAGCTCCAGCAAGACTTCTTCACCAGGCAGGAGTGCTCCCCAAAGACCAAACATCTCCGAATTCCCGGGAGGAGCCATGCAAATCCCAGCTAACGCTATCGGGTGGCCTTTGGCACTCCTCAGGTCACTCCCTGCCTTTCCAGCACACTTCAAAGTGACTCCAGGCCAGCACGTGCTGCTCCCGAAAGGAGCTGCAGTTGGGAACGGGCTGCTTTTCCCACAGAACTGCCTCGCTCTCACAATGACAGGGAGATTATCTGAAGAGACCTTCGCTCTCATTTAACAAATTAAATGACTGGATTTTTCATGAGTTCAGCATCTGAAGTACTACGCTGTTTTTGAAAATCCTGGCTGTAAATGTCATCACGCTGGGGCCTTTAGAAAAACCTGACTGCAGGAGTGGCTGGGAACCTTTGAAACCCAAATCCTGCGCTGCTGAAGCGCTGACCCTAAATCGATCCTATTCAGGAGCAGACACCCATCTTTGGATGTGAAATTTACTCTCTACCTTCATTTTTATTTAAAGTGGAAGCATTATAAAAGGAGGCAAATAATGAAAGAGCTGAGCATCCCTTTTCCCCTCATTTCTGATCCAACGGCACCGAACAAATTTCACACAACCAGGTCCTGTATCCCACATCCTCCTTTTCCTTCTTGGAGCGTCCATGGGCAGACTCTCACCTTTCCCAGGACAGCCCCAAGGGCACGGAGCCAAGGCTGTCACACCCTTCATTAACACCATCACAGTCCCTGTGTAAAGTCAGAGCACGGACACAGAGGTTGCCCTTTCCTCTGGTGATGCGGAGTGCTCCCTTCTCCCCTTACAACAGGCTGAGAAACCTTGCACACAGCTTGTTCCTCCACATTCCACATCACACAGAGCACAGGGATCACACAGGAATGGCAACAGGCCAGGGCTCAGGGCCTGCCCAGGAACTGCTGTGGAGGGCAGCCGAGAGGCCAGAAGGAAAATGCAAAATAAATATAGAAATAAATCCCTGGATAGAAGCCGGAGAGACCAGCCTGCTTCACGTTCCAGCCTGTATTTACAGCCTTGCTCCAAGCTGCAGAGGGTTTAGGAGCCTTGGGTGGGGAGCGGCATTAGGTGCACACCCCTGCTGCCCAGCAGGTCCCAGCAGGAACCCTCAGGCCCAATTTCCTCAGGTTTGGCCCCAGTGCTGAACTTCCCCTTCCAGCAGGCTCAGACTGTGACCCCGGGCTGGCTCTGCTCACTTCTGCCTTCCCCAAGTGAGCTATTCTTATCTCTGCTGTCGCCATGGCCTCCGCCAGGCCCAGGGAGCAGCTGTGAGGGGTGTGAAGTGAGCAGGGCCATGTCGGAGAGCAGAGCCCTCACATCTCCTCCTGGCTTGGCCCCTCAGCCCCTCAGAGCCCCCGGGCTGGCTCTGCTCACTTCTGCCTTCCCCAATGAGCTATTCTTATCTCTGCTGCCGCCATGGCCTCCGCCAGGCCCAGCTGTGAGGGGTGTGAAGTGAGCAGGGTCACGGAGGAGAGCGGAGCCCTCACATCTCCTGGCTGCTGCAGCACCTCACAGCCTCTCCAGTCCTGCTTGCAAAGCTGGCAGAGCACCAAGAAACCAGCATCATTCCTGCTGTGGCAGCTCCAAAAACAGCCTGAGTGTGGGGGAGGAGGATGCTGAGGGCCTCCCTTCCCCAGAGAGGCTCGCACAGCGCAGCCCGGCCCTTCCCCTGCCTCCACAGCCTTCACCGGGCATAGCACCGCACCAAAATACACCCAAGAGCACAAACCCTCCTGTAAACCCACAAATTTAATATGCAGAGAGTGAATTCTTTAAATAGAGCCCTAAAAAGCAGCCTCATGCTGCAGGAAAAGGGGGAGTTCGGCGTATCGAACAATAATAGCAAGATATTATCAATGTAGAGCTGTGATTGTGCCATATAAAAAATAAAATACACACTGGTTAATCAAAGAACTACAGACACTTTTAAGTAATCCCAACTCTGGCTTTGCATAACTCCATATACTGCCAGCAGCACTCCTGTCGACCACAAGAGACCATCATATACATCAAAAATTCTCCTTTAAATTTATTTTCTGTAAAGATTGGTCTTTTGAACTGCAGTGGTGGAAGCTTAAGGGTACAAAAATCTGCCTTTTTTGTCTCTCCGTCGCGTGGAGGATGCTGATCTGTGGGGAAAGTGCTGCCACAAGCCTCTGTGCCTTGTCAAGATACCCGTCCTTTTCATGGATCACTTCTTTTATCAGCCTCTTGATTAAGACATTAAAAGAAGGAAGGTGAAGGAAGGTTGTACAGCAGGAAAAAGGCAGCAAGAAGCTTCCTCCCCCTTGAAGGCTGCATAAAAACTGCCTGCTGTCCTTCCAGGAGCTGAGCTTACTGGGGAGCTGAAGCAGCATCCACCTCTGGAGCCACCACTGCTGCCCCGGCTGGGGCACAGAGCCCCAGGGCCAGGCGAGGCACCCCAGAGGAGCAGCCCGAGGGCAGTGGCTGGGGTGCTTTGGGCAGGATCCAGCTCCAGGCATGGTGGTGCCCTCGGGATGGTGGTTCCCGTGGGAAGGGAGCTGGCAGCAGGCTCCTTTCCAGCCCTGGCCTGGCTCCTGGCAGCATGAATGGCTCAGGTAGCAAAGCTGTTGGTCCTGCTGCATGAGAATGGGAACGGGGGTTGGGGTTTTATTGGCTAAAAGTGTCAAAAATAGTTATGGCCTGAAGGCACAAGCACGGCTGGCTGGAAGCCCTGGGGGTGGGAGGGTTTGAGCTCAGATGTGGGATCTCTCTCGGAGATAAAAGTGGGACATCACTGCCTCAACTTCCCTGAAACCCAGCTTTATATGCAGTGCTCTTACATTGTCAAAGAAGTTCATAAAAGTTAAATTAAATACTTTCACTTCCCCTGTGAGGCATCAAAGCCCTCCTTATTGTACCAGTGGGGACACCAGAGGTGGAGGCAGAGCCAAGCCCAGCATTCAGGGGTGTGTTTGAGAACATGCACCAACACGTGCCTGGTATAAACATCGTGTGTACCTGAGGCTTTCATGTGCTGCACAAAGCCTGGAGCACACAAATCCCTGCTCAGTCCCGGGCGTGGTACCAAAGGCTGGCTAAAAAAAAAAATCTGTTTCAACTTTTTTTGTGCAGAACATGTTTAGTCTGGACAAAGAGATGAAGCGATTTTCTTTCACAATGACTGGGAGGCAGAGAAAGGATTACAGGAACATCCCACCGGCTGTGAGCTGCCTAAGCACCCACCAGGAAAAGCAGCCAGCCTGGAAAGCAGCAGCAGGATACCTTGGGAAGCCCTGCCTGGAAAACAAGCACCCAGCCAAGCCAGGGCAGCGCCTGGCAGTGACCCCCAGCACAACCAATGCAGCCCCAAGGCAGAACGAGGGATATTCTGTGCTGAGGGGCTGAGGCCCTGGCACAGGTGCCCAGAAAAGCTGCCCCATCCCTGGAAATGTTCAGGCTGGACAGAGTTTGGAGCAACCTGGGACAGTGGAAGGTGTCCCTGTCCATATCAGGGGAGGAACCAAATGATCTCCAAAGTCCCTTCCAAGCCAAGGGCTCCTACGTCAGCGCCAGCTGCACTCCCCAGCCCCCGTGGGGAGAGCTGGGAGAAGAGCAGGGGCTGGGCTCATTTATGGAAATCTTGGCTCCAAGTCCCGGTAGAGGCTCCAGACTCCCCAGTGTAACCAGTGCATCAGCGGGGGGAGGCGCATCCCTCCAAACGTATTTAGTGCCTTTAATAATTCATCCTGGCAGACGCAGCCCAGACCGCGCGCGGTCCCTCGGAAAGCAAAAGCCTTTCCGACTGCATGGATCCGGCTAATGTCTTCATAAAAGGTTCTCAGCCAGACCTCCTCTCCACATCAGCAGCACCAAAGGAAAACTAATAGCTCCAGCTGGCACTCGTTGAAAAGTCACTTAATATTTCACAATGCAGGGAGCTTTGTTTAATGGGACACGTTGTTTTTCCCTAAGCAGTTGGAAAACCCCTTGACATCATATTAATAATGTCAAGTTTTATTGGCACTCTGATTTGAAATGATATTAAACTTTTCAGACTGTCTCGACTGAAGTAGGAAGCTGTTACGATGCAGACAGTTTGGATAACTGGAAAAATAATAGGTCTTGTCAGCCACAGCTTCCAGACTGCAAGGGGATGGTGTGAAAATCAAGGAATGGGCATCTATTCTCTATCCTGTGTAGGAGATGTGATTTCTGACTGTGGGCACTGGCTGGGCAAGGGAGATGCCATGGCCAAGGGAGCAGGAGTCAGTGCTGCAGCAGCTGGAATGCAGCACAGCTGGGTACCAGAACTCTCCCCAAGCTCTGCCCCTGAAGCAGGATTGACTGAGGGGTTGGTTGTGCCCAGGAGGCGCTGAACAAGCCTGGCAGTGCTCAGTCCATGAGGCACATTCCTTCCACACACACCTGCAGCTTGCTCAGGCACCTCCTTCCCCAAGGCACAGCTCTGCTGAGCTGCCTGTGGTGGTGAGGAGCTGCACAGGGAAAAAATAAGTCACCTAAATGCACGATAAACTAGAAACTCTTGTATTATTTTCATAGACATGCTTCCAGCTTGCCTGCTGTCAAATGACTCTTCATTACCAGTTTATTCTGGGCCACTGCCTTAAAGAAATGCAGTTTTGACAACCAAAGGCTGCTCGCTGCACCTGAAGGATGGGATTTTAAATTGCACCTTTTCTCTTGCATGACATGAAGTGGTGATATTGTAACTGGGTTTCTCAGGAGGCTGGAGCAGCCCCTCCCCAGGTCCAGTCTGCAGCCTCTGGAGCTGATGGGATTTACTTGGCTCCATTAAGACGGTGCAGAATGCGCTCTGGCTGCTGCATGTCAAACAGCTGCTCTGAGCAGGGGCTGAGCCTGTGCCCGCTGAGCTCACTCAGGGCATAAATCGTCCTTGCACCACCCAACAGGCCACTCTGCTCCTCTGAACCTTCACACACCTTCACCAGAGCTCAGACTGGCTTTCAAGCCAGCCCCCCCTCAAAGAGCAAGCAGACACATGGCCCTGCTCAGAGGGAACCTCCCTTTGCTCACGTGCCTATTGATGAGTTCATTTCTACAAGGCCATAATGAGCAATATTGTAATTGCAGGTACCTTACAGATGCAGCTTGGTGGACGTCAATCCACCCTGAACTGTCCCAGGGGGCCCCCACCACCCAATTCCTGCCCTCCCTGCCCTTCCCCAGCCCCAGAGCAGCAGCACTGCTGTCCACAGATGCTCTGCACACAGCAGCCACCGCCCCAGCCATGGCAGCCCCTTGGCTGCCTCTCTGCTGGCAGTGGGTGGCTTGAAAAGGCGGCCTCTCATTTTGATTATTTCCCACAACTGTGCTGTAAATCTCATTTCAATCATGGTTTTCCGCTTTACCAGGTGAATAGCCCTATTCTTGCTGACAGAATAGCCAAGGCAGAAACTGGAGCTGTGCGTGGGTAATTTACAGGACAAGCTCAGCTTCACTCATGCAGATTCTGGCCTTTACTCTGTGTCAGATTTTATCAATTAACAATTAACAGTGTAATGGACATCTCCTAGAGCCCCTCTTTCCAGTGACGTCTGTTCCAGAGCCTGGAGCTGTTTGCTGGCTGATGTGCTGCCCTTCCCACTGCAATGTCATCTGCTGCTCCCTGCATCCCTCCTCTCCACTGCCCCCTCCTCTGGGGACCACGAGCCGCCAGCCCCACCGAGGGTCTGCCAAGCCACTGACATCCCACAGTTACAGCAATTAGCCACAAGGTACGAGAAGACGGGTTACAAGGCCCCCAGGGACCCAGGTGTGTGGGTCTGAACACATCAGGCGCCCAAAATCCCAGGAGCAGAGGACAAAGCAGGCACTACCAAACGCTCTGTACAGCTCTGCAAAGGAGCCAGGCAGCGACTGCTCCCGGGGAGTTTGGGACTGATAAGAGCAGCATCAAGGTAAGGTCCCAGCTCACCTCTGGCACGCCATAGATCATGCATCTTGCTGTTAATTGGAATGCACGGCGGACTGCAGTGTCTCCAGGTTTATATATAGGCTCAGACACTATTGTTAGCAAATTTATACAGCCACACTCGCCGGCGCTGTGCTGCTCCAGAAATTAAACAAACTCGCTCTCAGTGGGAGAGTTATAAATAAGTGACTCGCCCACTCACAAGGCTGCTCCTGCTCCTCTCCCAGGCAGCAGACACAGAATTCCTCCAGCTCCTCCACGCAGGATTCAGCAGGAGGCTGACGTGGAGATCTCCCCTCTCTCCCAGATGGTACAATGGGCTCCAGGGCTCCAGTGGGAGCATCCTCACCCCCCTCAGTTCTCCAGCTGGAGCAGAGTGAGGTGGCAGTGGGTTATGTGATGCTGCCAGCCCAGTGCCACCCCCAAATCCATCCTCCAGCTCCTCTAGGGAGGACAAGGTGGGCAGACCCACCAGCAGGGCCCTATGAGAACCACAGGGATGAGCTGAGAGGAGTCAGCTCATCAGCGCCAAAGCCAAACCCATTACCAGCAAAGTTCAGTGTATCAGAGTGACACAAGAGAGAAGTGTTATTAAGAGTCTGAGGTTAAGAGAAATTACTGTTATTTGGTTTATTTAAAGCCTGTTAGATGTTGTTTATCAGGGCAAAAGTTCGAAGTTCGTATCAGGTTGCCAGAGGTGAAGAAGGGATTTTCCCAAGTGGCTCATGAGGCTCAGTGCCCAAACCGCAGCACTTCCAAGAGTATTTCTGGAATGTCATTAACATGCAGCCCCCAAGGTCAGGCTGTGCTCAAATAGCTCAATTTCTGACATTAAACTCGATGTCACTGGTCTGTTTGGAAATCTTGACATATAATTTCAAATTAATCACTCCCCCAAACCTCCACATCTGCCATCAGCAGCTCACTGCAACCTGCCCATTTGTACATCAAACCAGGGAAATAAACATTTCTGGTTATGCAGATGAGGTTCTATTCTCCTGGATAACCACAGGTAGGAGGCTGTGCGTGCAAAGTGGGGGCACAGTGATGAAAACATCATCTGAAATTAAACTAAGTGCAAATGAAAAGAATTTTGCAAGTGCTCTTTAAGTGCATGAAAATGTAACAGGGCCGAGGGCTGTTTGGCTTTAGAATGTAATAAAAATGCTTGACTTGCTGAATTCATTCTACTTGTATCTAAGGGGGAAGAAAACACGCCTTAAGAAAGTTCTTACTGAGGGTGGATTTCTATTTTTACCCCCCACAGCAATATTAGAAAGTGTTCCTAATTATCATTATCCTAAACAGAAGCATCTTTAATGGGGAACCGTGTGCCACAAGCCAGGAGGGTTTTGAGAGACAAAACAGCCCCGTGCAGGTTTTTGGAGCGATTCAGCTTGGGGTGAGTGTGGGGGCCGGCCAGCCCCAGCAGGACTGAGCACCCCTCAGCCACACACGGGATTTGGGCACCCCAAGGTGTCCCCTCCCTGCCCGGGACACCCCGGCTGCCTCTGCACGGGCCCAGCCACAGCGTCTGTTTCAAGAGCCCCCAACCTTTAATAATCGTTTCTGCTGCTATCTGAACACTTCCTAATTCATCCCCTTCTGTCCCTGAAAATCTAAATCCTATTTAAGTTAATGCCCTTCATTTTCATTTATAAAGACAGATACAAAATAATTATTTCCTATCTCTGCTGTTTCCTTATCTTCTGTCCTAATAATTCCTCACTGTCTCCCTTTCATCATCTGTCTGCCGTACAAGAAACTTTTCAGTTAGTTAAAATATTCTGTGTGTTCGTTTTCCTCCTCTTTCATATCTTGCTGCTTCTCTCCCCACCTGCCCTGGCTCCCCCCTCCCCAGCCTGCCCCTGCTTTTCATGCTCACCCTTCACACTGATTTTCACATCGCTGCTGTTTGCATTTCAGCTGGCAATCGCGTATGCAAATCCCGGCATCCCACCTCTTCAGGCTCTGCTTTGATACCCCCTGCCCTGCCTGGCTGAGGTGTTTTGCATCCGCATCCGCAGCTCCAAAGGACGGCCCAGTCCTCACCCTGATGAAAGCAGCGAGGCGAGTGGGAACAGACGTGTCTCCTGGTGACAATTTGATTAAAAGGAAATAAAGGTGTTTTGTGTGGGAGACCAGCCCTGCCAACACCAGAAGAAAAAGCCCCCGTCCTCCAGCAGCCAAGGGCACGGGGTTGTTACGGAGCTCACTGGCACCAGATCCCGGAGACAAGAGGTGGCAGAGCGTCAGAGGGATGGAGCTGGCCGGGGGCCAGCAGGGCAGGCTCAGCACCCCCAAAGCTGCTGTGCTGGCCTGGGCATCCCCAGGGCACTGGGGCTCCTCTTTGGGCTCAGTCCAACACCGTCAGCAGTGATTTCCATCCTCTTTGTCCCGCCATCCCCTTTCCAGAGCAGCCCTGGTGCCCTTCCCTGTGCAGAGCCTGTTGCAGTTGTGAGGCCAACACCCTCCAGACTCACAGTAATTACAAATATCAGCCCTGGTGAAGCCAAATCACAAATCCAACAGCCTCTAAATCATCACAACAATCCCTCAGAGCTGGCTTTTGGGAGGTACCTAGCAAACCACCTTCCTTAAAATGCTTGTACTTGCTGCATCCCATCCCATGACACACAGCTAAAAGCTTGTTGTGTGTGTCCATATACATTCATTAAATCCCTTTTCTCACCCTCAGCCCTCAGTGTAGCCTGTCTGCTCTTTTCTCTGCATGGTGAGTTTTCTCTCACTCTGGCTGGAGAGTGTTTGTGTGTTTGCAATCAAAAGAAATGGGAGCGTAAGTGTTCAAAAATTGTCAGCAGAGCTCAGAGCACCGAGGTGCCCAAATGCATTTCTAACAGCATTCCCTGGCTCCAGCCTCGCCTCTACCCTCACACTGTGGAAAATACTGCATCCTCAGCACCCTACCTGCTCTTCCCCAAACTGCTCCAGCTCCCCAAAGATGTTAGAGTTGATTCAGAATCATTTAATCACGGGCAGAGCTGTAGGGCTCAGGTAAGAGCTCTCGGTAACCACGTAGCTCTGGCCAGAGAACAAAGAGCTCTGTCTAACGCTGTCTAGCACAGAGCCATCGCTTCTGATAAATAATTTTGACTAGTGACTCATCAGCAGCCTATGCAGGAAGTATATATTTAAACCTGTGCAGCTTAAACAATTGTTAAAGATGTCAGTTTATCATGCAGACAGTTTTTATTGAAAGAAGAAGGAAAAATATCATTTTTTAAATTAATGAGAGCAGACCTTATCTCGGCTGCTTTTACTACACTGTATTTTGGAAAATATTCTTTCATTGTTCACAATTGCTTCCCTTTGTTGGACCCACATGCCAGCAGCCACATTTCAAAAGGCTTTATAAACATTAACCAACAAAACCTCAGTGCTGGGAGCTGCAGAAGTAACAAGTGCAGAAAGAATAATTCACCTGCCTGAAGTTATATTAAATCAAACCAAACCCATGAGTAGCATCTCTGTTTTTGCTGCCCTGTGGCTGCCAAACTGTTCCTGTGCTGCCACTCTGGTTTTCCTCCCCCAGACACTCCAGCTCGCAGTGCCCTGCTGGGAGCACCCTGCCCTGCCCAGGAGGGACGATTCCCCTGCATGTTTTACCCAGCAACTGGATTATTTATTTTTTCAGCTGCTGTGTCAGATCTAGGGTCAAAGGTGAGCACTTCCCCCAAACTCCCTAAATCACTCCCAGTGCTCCACAGAGGACCTTGAAAGCCCATATGGCTCCGAGCATCCAGTTACAGGCTTTGATGAGCTTTACTGCCCCCAGAGAGGCGAGAGTGGCACCGGCACCTGGGCAGGCCCACAGCTGCCCACGGCTGCCCCGGGGTCAGCAGGCATGGGGGCGAGGTGGCAGCAGGACACCAAATGCAGCTCCCCATCCTCCCAGGGAGCAGTCTGGGAGGGAAAAGCCGAGCCTTGCGCCATATGGGATTTTAAATTAATCCTGTCAGCTCAGCTAACGGGGCTGCCAACATTACAGACAGCTCGCTGAAAGCTCCTGCTCCGCCGTGAAGGGCAGGAAGGCTTCTCCAGCTGCTGGCACTGCTGCTGGGATGGATCCTGCATCCCACAGCTCACCCACCGCCTCTGCCCGCCACAGAGCACAGCCCGCAGAGGCAGGGGGGATCTGAGCAAGTGCCCTTATCTCAGAGGTGTCCAGGAGCCTGACAGATCGTAAAAAATGAGACTCTGGCTTTGGAATGGCAGCTGCTAAGAGGAGGCAATAAAAAGGCAATGGATGGTCCGTAAGGGGTAGAGTGGGACTTCTGTGCTGTCTCATAACACACAAGAGCTGGGGCTTTCAATAAAATCAGACAGGGAGAACGTCCAAGCAGATAAAAGGAAAAACTTCTCCAGCACAGTAATGAAGTTGCTGAAGTTATTGCCAGAGAAAATAAGGACAGGAGCTGAGCAGGACTCCGGAGGGGCTCCATGATCACACAGCTACCAGAGCACCCAGGCTCCTTGAAACACACGGTGAAATGATTCTGAAGAGTGTTTTAAACCTCAGCCTTCATGCTGAAGAGCACCTTGGACTATAGAGAGGCCAGGATGAAGCCTCATGCACAGGGCAGGTAATTACACATTTATTAATTTGACCTCGAGTTCTGCGACAGAAGCAGCTGTGAGAGCAGCACAAACCCTGCTGGAACCGCTCAGGATGGACCCCGGTGGTGGAAGGGGAAGGGCCAGCAGGTCTCAGCACCCAGGCCGGGGAAGGGGCAGCTCCTGCCCTTCCCTCCCTCCGCACCCACCCCAAGAGCCGCTCAATCAAGCCCTAATGGACCAGCGTGACGCTGGCGCTGATGAAATCCGTGCAGCCGTGCGTGCTTGAAGGGCTGAGAGAACTCTTCAGCCAAGTCCCCGCTGTGCTCTTTTCAGGAGAGGTCCTTTTAAGCCGCTGCTATTCCCAGGCCATGGCGCTGATTTAAATGTTAACACGCTCTCCAGGATGCAGGCACCTCCTGCACGTCAGGGCACGGGGATGACGCCGGCAGCAGCCGGAGCCGGCTCCGGGCGGCCCGAGGCTGCCCGGACACGCACAGCATCCCTGGGAAGCGCTCACTCCACGAGAGAAACAGAGTTGCCAGTTTCCAGTAAATAACGGCGATATTTACTAAACACCTATTGCAAATTGCGGCAGCGATCGGAAACAAAGGCGACAGGGAGAAAAAGGCACTCAGGAAACAGCCAGGAAATCGTCTGGGGAATATACTCGGAGATTTGCGAAAGCTTAAGCCTGGGACACAAATCCCCGTGCTTTGTCCGTGACAATAGGGGATAAAGGCTGGTGTAGTTCCCCGGCTGCCGTGGAGGGATCAGGGCCAGCTGCAGAGATAGGATCTGGCTGCCGGGCCGGGGTTCACATCCCTGACAGCGGCTGCAGGATCAGCGGCCGCGGATTTTCTGTGACAGCCCAGGGAAAAGCCCCGGTACAATGTAAGGCAGGCATTACCCGAAGGAACAAGGCTGTAAACCCTGCTTTCGCTCAGAGAACAGGGTTTGAAATAGGATAGAACGGGGCAAATCCCAAATGAGGACAAGCAAGAGGAGGTCAGGAGCTGCCTGCTCTCCACGGAGCTGGGATGAGCTCCCCCGAGGTGCCTGGAGATGGACACAGGGCAGGGAGCTCTGCAGGACAGGCAGGGACTTTCCTGCACGGACCTTGCCACGGGAAAAGCCCAGACCCAGAAAAGGCCTTTTATTCCATGTCCTGGCCAATTTTCTGCCCCGGGCATCCACTGACACCCTGCTCTGGTGCTGCTGCCTGGAGAGTGCTCGCAGGAGGGGCAGGGCAGAGCAAGGCGTGTCGCTCTGGAGCTCGCAGCCTCCTCTCCATGCGAGATTTCCCTGTCTCTCCCTGCTGGTCCCTGCAGCAGCACCGAGCGCCTCTGAACAAGGCTCCCCGTAATCCATCAGAGGTGCTGCTGCCCATTCATGCTCCACAGGAGCTCTGCCTCTCCACTAAATCCCTCAAGCCATCTCCAAATCACCTAATCTCCATCTCCTCCACCCCCCTCCCTTCAGTGACCTTCCTCCTCACAACAGTATCTGCAGGCTTCCAGATAACTCCCTCACATCCTTATCTGCGAGAGTAGTTCAGCTGCTGTCCTGGCACTGTGCTCACACAGCAGAAGGGACACGCAAGGCAAGCACCAGGAGGGTCCAGAAAGGGATGCAGGAGCAGCAGCGTTGCAGCTGCTCACCTGAGCCCCCACCAGCACCTCTGGTTTCACTTTCAGGACCACCTGCAGCATCCAAACACCAGAGCCTCCCCGCAGAGGAGGGAGAGGGTGAGGGTGAGGGTTAGGCAGCAGCTGCACCAACCAGTCAAACCAGTCAGCAAGAGCAGGGTTCTTACAATCAGGTCACCCCCAGAGCTGTGCCACCCTCCTGGGTCTGTGAGGGGTCTGAGGAGCAGGCAGGCTGTCCCAGAACATCCAGTGCTCCCCACACCCATTCACACCCATGGCCATTCCAGTGGCCCTGACACCTCGAAGGCTGCGAGCAGCTGATCTATTGAACCTGAAGGATGTGTGCTTTCCAAACGAGACGGAATTCCCAGGTCTCTGATAGCCCTGCTTTCGTTTCCAACAGGACAGAGCTGCCCTCAGAAGTTTCCCCACTGTAAACAGACACCGTGGAGGAGACAGATGTTGGTTGTGCCACACTAATGGGGCACGCTGGTTCTCGGGGGGTGGGAGATGAGGGCTCCTTCCTCCCGAGGAGCCGGCGGGGTGCAGAGCAGGGGCTGCAGCGCAGGGGTTACTCACAGGTTGCACACAGCCTCTGTTCAGTGCTTCAGCCCGGCCTCTCTGCAGCTAATGAATGTTACAGGAGGAGAGGCTGCAGGGAAATGGAGCAGAAATGCAAGGCTGCCATCTCAGATATCGTCTGCCTCCCTCCAGACAGGCTCCCACAGAGCCACAGCAGCAGCACCCACGGGAGCAGAGGCCAAGGGGGACCTGGCCAGAGTGGGCACGTCCCAGCCTCAAAGCTGTGCCCACATCCACTGCCACGTGCAGAGGAACCCATTTCCAGTCACATCTGTGACTGAAAAGCAGAATGACACTGAACTTTGTGTTCACCCTGTGCTGAGGCAGCACCCAGCTCTCACCTGGCCCAGGCACGGCATCCCCTGGCCCCTGCCTGGAGCAGCTTGCCCATCACACTGGGGCTGCACCGAGGGCTCTCCCTGCCCTCAGCACTTCCCAGCGTGCAGCAAATTGCCACAGCCAAGGCAGATTAAAGGATGGGCTCGGCATCACGGAGGGAATCTGAGTGCTGTCCCCAAGCTGCTGCCCCCACAGCTCACCCTCCTGCTCTCCCTGGTGTCCCTGCAGCTCTGCACCCTGGGCACGGCTTTCCCACAGGCAATCACAACACAGAGGCTCTGGCATTTTCTTAGAACACCTCAAATTGCTTTTTTTACACCTCACTGCTCCGTGCCAACCCCAATTCGTGTTATTTGTGCATTTGCTTAGAGAACATTATCTGATCGGTCACCCTGCGAGAGAGAGGCTGGGGAAGAGGCTGAGGCTTCTCCCTGCCACCAAAGCAGGTTGGGAACAAGGGAATCTCTGAAAATGTTGTGTTAAACAGCTTCCCCATGTGCACAAGAGGCCCTTGCCAGGGTCTCAGGCACAGGGTGGCACAGCCCGGGACAAGGGACACACCAGGGCTCTGTGTCTGCTGCTCCCAGCTGGGCAGGGGCCTCTGAGCAGGAGAAAATAAAATTGGCACATTTCTGTGCATTCCCTCTGCTGGCAGAAGCTGGAAAAGGCAACACCCAAAAGCCTCAGGAAGATGTTGGGACTTGCAAAATGCACCTACAAATATCTGTATTGCATCCTCTCCATGGCACATGGGCTGCTCACTGGGAACTGCCCCACAGCTCAGCACAGCCAGGTCCCTCCCTGCAAGGGGGAGAGGGAGGCCAAGCACAGAACCCAGCCAGCTCCATCCCTGAAACCCCGTGGAACAGCCAGTGAGGCTCCCTGGGCCAGCCCTTCCCAGTGCCCACATCAAACCAGCACCTAGCAGGCAGGCACCTTCTTGGGGAAAAGATGCCAGAGCCACTACAATTAATAATTCTGTATTAGCCCGTCCCTCCAAGCTGTTCCTGCCTCACCATCTGCATGTCCTGAAATGCGAGGTTTTAGTCATAAATGCCAGGCCTCGTTTTGGAAATTTATAAGCTGTTTTGCTTCCATTACCTGAACAGCTTCCAGCTACAGTATCCAGGCATTTTAATTCCCTCAACTCCACCACAAAATAGCACAAACTTCACAATACACAGCTCTGGTGTGACTGACACCAAAGATTTCATCATTCCAAGGAATTTCCTCCTTCCTCTGACTAAAGTCAGGTAGCCAGCAACTCAAACCTGGGCTGAAGCACACCAAGGCATCTTCAGAGGAACATTTTGGGATCTGTGCTCAAGAAAACCGACTCGTTCCAAGTCCCATATTGCAGCCACAACCCCTGATGCACCATCAATTAAGAGCAGCAATAATTACGAATGGAAAACTGCAGACCTCAGAGCAGATAATGTGTTGCCATTAGATTAAGTAGTCATAGAAATCAAAAATAAAACCTATACTTGGGCTAATTAAGCCCACTCACCATCTGATGAAGATGTGTTGTGATACCACGGGAAAGCTCCAAAGAGCCATTGTAAGCAAACCAGCACCACTGGGTGTCTGTGCCACACGCCCTGGCACAGGGATAATTGATGTGCCAGGGGCACGGCCAGCAGAGCCCAGGCTCCTGCAGCAGGGTCTGGGGGAAATAAAACCAGCCTGAACCCCTGGCCCTGGTCAGTCCCAACCCTGACCTTGCTGACAGGACTGAATCCACCCCATTCCTCTGAGCAAATAATAAATAATCCACTCACTGACTGTGGCTGTGCCCCCCAGCATCTCCAGTGCTCCTCAGGGTTTGCACTCAGGACAGAAGGAGGGAACAGAAAGAAGGATGAGATTTGCAGATGTGGCAGCACATCAGGTCAGTGCAGGATGGATAATGGCCCTGACACTGGAAATGTGATCCAGGGGAGCCCAGGGTGCTGCCAGAAAAACCCAGAGGAACCTGAGGCTACCAATGGTCACAAACTGACCACGAGCCCAGTCAGCCCAGCCACTGACACACTCCCAGGACACGGGGAGCTGTGCTGTCCCCACGCTGCTCTCACAGCACCAAGGCTGGCCCAGGGCAGCTCCCCTGAAGGCTGTCCTCTGCCATCCCCTTTGGGCTCCATGTTCCCATGAAATCTGTTATGGAAGATCCACAGAACAAAGATAAAAGGGGCATGACAGTGAATTTAATTAAATATTCGAGGATTTGGTTTGGCATTATTTACTCAGAAAGGACTCCAAGCTCCGGGTTCCAGGTTTGGTTGTTACTGTGGAAACCAGCTGAATGTGATGTATAAAAAGAAAGGGCTCATCAATTAAATCATTTAAAAAGTGAAATGAAGCCTCGGGAAACACAACATGACAGGTTGTTCTGCACTGAGGAGTCTCTGTCCCGACGCTTTGCTCCTGGAGGCAGGAGGACTCCAAGACCTCGAGCAGCATCTCCTGATAACAACTTACAGGGGAACCAGGGGGCAAAACGCTTCCCAAAAACCCAGTGCCAGTGGAGCAGGAGCTTGTAATTGGGCAAAGGTGCAGGCTGCAGAGCCCTCACCCTGACTTCCAGCTCTGGATTCACTTCAGCATAGCTGTGGGTTTGTGTCTGCCTTTAAACACCCCCTGATCCCACCTGCCACCTTCCCGAACCTCTGCAAAGGGCTCCCAAACCTTCAGGTGCAGAGAGGTGTAAGACGATCGTGCAAAGCATTATTCAGCCCCCCCTCCCAGCCTGCCGGGGGGATTGAGAGCTAAACCAGTGCTTGAAATGGCAAATCTGAGGAAATGCAGATGGAATTTGAGGTCAGCCCAGGATTTACACCTCATCAGCATTCAGCAGCGAAGGCAAATCAGCAAGTGAGGGTTATTAGGAGCTGGGAAGGCCCCGTGCCACCTGTCACCCTCCCCTTGCAGCCCAGGGTCACCATCCCTGCCACGTCTGTCCCTCTGGGTGGCTCAGCTGAGTCCCCAGGGGGAGCAGGGAGGGGACTGAGGAGCCTGCGGTGGGTCTGGGGGCACGGGGACAGCTGGGATGGCCACCCCCATCCTGCAACACGAGCCCAGCACCCCAGCAGCTGCTCGGGGCCCTTCTGCCCCAGCGCGTTCCCTTCCCAGCAGGAATTGTGCAAGGGCCCAGCAGGGAGGGAGGGTGTGCCTGCACGAGGGGTGATTTGTCTGATTTGTCTCCCCTCGCAGAGAACGATGTGCTCACAGGAGCTGAGGCCACGTCTGACAGCACCCAGAAGGTTTTCTGTCACGCTGTCCAAAGGATATTTCTCTGCTGGCCGAGCAGCAGCACCATTATTTAACGGTGCCAGAAGATGGATTTCCGTTTTGTTTCCTCCTGTTCTGCTCCCCATCCTCACTCATCATAGCAAGTCCGGCCTGCCCAGGCGAGCTTTCCCATCTGTCACAGCAGGGTCAGGGGAGATCCTTATCCCCAGACCCCAAAGGGCGGCAGGGGGACAAGCTGATGTGCCAGTGCCAGCAGCAGGGACCCTGCACTCAGCTCCAGTGCCTTTCACGAGTCCAAAGGAAGCTCAGCTCACACCCAAACCCCTCTAAACCTCCTTATCAGAGGAAGCTGGGGCATGAACTGCCCCCCAGGAAGGGGCAGAGCTGCCCAGAGCCCCCCGAGGCACACATGGCACAGACATCTCTCCCCCAGGAGCCGTCAGAGGAGGAGGAACTGGCAGCCAGCGCTCTTCATCGAACAGTTTAAACATTGATTTTTCCTACTGGCTGGCACCGAGGCCCAAACCCCAGGCAGTGCAGACATGATTAAAAAGCAGTCTCTCCTCAGACAACTAAGACACCATTCTCCTCCAGCATGGAAGCAGCAGATGGAAACTCAAATGAGCTGCTGGGTCAGCTTTGTTCCCAGCCAGAGGAGACAAGGGGAGTGCTGCATCAGAGAATCCTCACCTGCCCCCTCCACACAGAGGAGAAAGATGGAGAGGGTTTACAGCTGCACATAAGCTCTCAATCCTGTGCTGAAAAACTGCCCAGCACCACGGCACTAAAGCCAGGAATGCCCCAAGCCCCTTCTGACACACTCTGTGCATCACCAAGTGACAAAGCCAGAGCGAGGAGCGGGGGCAGAGCGGTGCTAAAGGGATCAGAGGCTGCCCAGCCCCGGGCCCTGCCCAACAGAGCACTGCCTGCAAGCGTGACGGGCTCCACAGGGCTCAGGGAGGGATGAAGGGCTCCAGAGGGCTTCTCAGGCTCCCCTGCAGGAGGGTCACGCTTCAGAATGTGCTTGTAAATGCCTAAGTCCCCTGGAGCTGCAGGAGCCTAAGCCAGCTCTGCCTGCTCTGCGCTGCTCCTGCCCCGAGCACCCCTGTATGCCAAAATCCGAGTGAGCTGGGGGCTGGCAGCTCCCCCTGCACCTGGGAAAGCTGCTCCAAAGCCTCTGTAACCCTCTTTTCCCTGCTGGAGGATCAGGCTCACTGCTGGCCAGCCTGCAGGAGAGGCCAGGACAGCGAAGCATTTCCCTTTGTTGGGGATGTGAGCTCGCTCTCAGCCCGGCGCAGCGCTGAGCACGGCAGCGGCACCCGCGGAAATTGAGGATGTGCTTTAATGGCTTTGGTATCGACCTGGAGATGGGGATTTTGCCTTTGACATTGGAGCGCCAGTGGGAAAAGGAAAAAGGCAGCTTGTGTCCGAGGGGGAGGCTCCTGAGCAGCCTGAGCTGCTGCTCACAGGCACCACGACACAGAGCACAGCCGGGCTCTGGAACAGGAGAGCCACGCAGGGCTGGGAACAATCCCTGCACCCCTGAAATGGCATCTCCTGAGGTCTGCTCCTCAGCCACAGTCCCAGACTCTTTGGAAGGCACCTGACAACCATCCCAGCAGCAGTGACTAGGCAGGGGAGCTGAGGCCTCGTTCTCCAAGCAGCAGAGGAACAAATCCTGAATTTACAAAGCTGAACCTCAGCTCAACATCAAAACAGCTCTTGAGCTTCATGATACCCAAACACCAATGGAGAGGGTTTAACAATCTCGTATCTGTCCCCAGTAACCTGGAATTTCAAAATAATTTTCTCTTTTCCATTTCCCCAGCTTCCCTAAAGAGAACACGCGAGTCAAATGGACCAGCCTATCAGGAAATCTTGATGCACTTAAATAAGAAAGCAATTAAACACTTTAATAAGGTGAGGGGGGTGCAGGAAGGAAACAAAGCGAGCTCAGGATGACCTTAAAGTCTTCCACTACTGTGGCTGAGAAAGCTCCAATTTAGCAAGTCTGGGTGACCAGCACCAGCAGCCACCACCTCACAGAGCTCAGGGCAGCACAGCCGGGCACTGAACCTTCCCCAGACCAACCAGCCCCACTGTTCCCCGCTGGCTCCTTCCAGGCTCTGTTTGCCCATGGTTTGGCAGGGAGAAAACCAAGGCAGTGCCCCAGTAATGCCCTCCTTGGGCAGCAAAGGCAAGTGCACAGACCTCAAGTGTGGCAGAGCGTGCCAGCCCGCGCTGCTGCCGATAGCCACCCACCTCACGTATTGATGACAATAAATGCCTTCACTTCCACGGCACTTTAACAAGAGGACATCAAAGCCCTGGCAGACTCAGAAGGCCCTGTGACACCCTTAACAAGTACATTTTTAGTCTCAGTTTTATGGATGAGGAAATTGAGGCTGGGAAGTGGAATGATTTGCCCGCACAACAGAGGAAAGGAAGAAAGGCTGGAAGGAAAAACACAGGAGCTGTCTCTCTGTCTCTCAAACCCCGCCGAGAGGAGCCCCCGGGGAGCTGCCTCCCTGCCAGGCTGAGCTCAGACCACCCAGCCCCTCTTGGGTCCAGAGCCAGCCCCGGGAGCTCGGAGCACTCCTGAGCACTCCTGAGCTGGGGATGCTCACGGAGCCCCGCGCCGAGAGCCTGAGACACGAGCAGAGGCCTCTGTGCAGCGATTACACGGGAAAAGGGCTTTAACAAACAACCGCTGCACAAGGGTTATTTGTTCCTGCATCAGCCAAACACCGGGCTGGGGACCTGGAGGCAGCAGCTGCTGTTCTGTGTAATTTGAACAGGCCCCCAAAGAGCAGGGCAGAGGAGGAGCTGCTGCTGCCCAGCGCCGGCTGCGTGTCCTGCCAGCCAGGAGCACCCCTGGGTGCAGCGGGGGCAGAAGGGGAGGTCTGGCAAAAGGCTGGCCAAGAGCAGGCAGGGCAGGGCTGACCCCAGCCCTGTCCCCCTGCCTGGCTG
The DNA here is from genome assembly GCF_036417665.1 of Passer domesticus. Taxonomy (NCBI): domain Eukaryota; kingdom Metazoa; phylum Chordata; class Aves; order Passeriformes; family Passeridae; genus Passer; species Passer domesticus. The sequence continues at coordinate 7,378,415 of NC_087496.1, read as the reverse complement.
TGCAGGGCAGAGCATCCCGGCCCCCGCTGGAGCAGCCTCATTGACGAGCCTTGTCATCGTTCCTCAAGACTAATTTTTTTAAATTGCAAAATCTTACAGAGCTATTAACCTCAAAAGAGTTTAACATATGGCAGCGCGAGTCTCCCTCTTACCCTAATTATAAGGCTTGCAGTAATGGGGCTGTCTTTTAAGTTACAGCTGCTATGCTTTTGGCTTTTCACTAACATTACATCCTATTAAGGAGCTACATTTAATGCATGCAAATTGCCAGAACACCGAGTGCCTCGGACCAGCGAGGGGATGCATTTAAGCAACAGCAGCAATATCCCAGGGTCAGGCTCACCCTGCTGAGAGCTCCCTATGATCCATCAATCAAACTCCACTCATTAATTAACTAATTCATTAAGTATCTTCCTAGATGAAGGTTCTCCAAGGCGGAACATTGTGTTGACAGCGACGTCCTGTCAGCACTTAGCAGTACAAACCCCCTCCAAGCCCAGACACCCCGGACTCAGGGTGGCTCCAGCAGTGCTCCATGACCTCAGCTCCAGGGAATGAACTGCCCAGTCGGCCCCACCTGGCCCAGCACACCCCAAAAGTGCTGTAAAAAGAGAGTAAAACCCAGAGCTGTGGTGGGCTGTGCTGGGAACGGCGCAGCTTGGAGCGGGCCTGGCTGCAGCCTGGAAAGGTTCTCCCGGGGGAGCTTTGGGAAAGGCTGCCCTAGCAATGAATGGCATTTTCCTCCTGTATAAACAAACCACAGCAGGCTGGGAGGGGAGCTGTGCATGCGTGGGTGCTCCCAAAGCCCCTGTGAGTGGTGGGTGCTCCAGGACCCACCCTGCTGTCACCCTGAGCCCCACTCCACTGCCACCCTGGGACCCACCCCACTGTCACCCTGGGACCCATCCTGCTGTCACCCTGAGCCCCACCCCACTGTCACCCTGGGACCCACCCCACTGTCACCCTGGGACCCATCCTGCTGTCACCCTGAGCCCCACCCCACTGTCACCCTGGGACCCATCTCACTCTCACCCTGCAAGCCACCCCACTGTCACCCTGCAAGCCACCCCACTGTCACCCTGGGACCCATTCTGCTGTCACCCTGAGCCCCACCCCACTGTCACCCTGGGACCCACCTCACTGTCACCCTGCAAGCCACCCCACTGTCACCCTGGGACCCACCCCACTGTCACCCCTGCCCAGGGCAGCCCTGCCACCTCTCCCCCAGCCCAGCGCGTTCCTGGAGCACGGAACACCCGAGCCCTGGCTCCAGCCCAAGCACTCCTTTACTTTCCCAGGGCTGGAGCTCACCCAGGCGCATTAAAGCGGAGCGGGAGCCGCTGCCAGCCCTGGTCTAGACAGGGGCTCCGAGCCGGCGCGCCGCGCTCGCGGAGCCTGCAGCTGCCAGGGCTGATGAAACGCAGCCCTGCAGCCTCCCCGGCCTCCCCTGGCTGCAGGAGAGGCAGCGTGTGCTAATGGTCACCTCTGCAGCAGCTCCCGCTCCCCCAAGAAAAGCCTCCCGGCTTCAGTGCCACAGGCTGTAATACTGAAAATGGCTGTAAATGTGAAAAATTGGCACATTGTAGTCCAACAAGACAATTTTTGAATTGCTGCATGCAGCTGTGCAGTTCTAGATGCGATGCTGCCTGCATCCTAAGCTGGGAACTGGAGCTCTCTGAGGTAAAAAACCAGTCTGGGGTTGGGGTTTCCTTTCTGCTGGTCCCAAAGAGGGAAGTAGAGTGATCCCAGAGCACAGATCACTGCAGGCTGGGGAGGGGTGCTCAACAACACAGCATCCCTTTTATTTGAAGAAGAGCAGCTTTTCTGTGAGGTCTTTCTGCCTGTGTGCTCTGAAGAGTCAAAATTCCAGAATAAATAAATTGTGGCGAGATGAGATGGTGAAAGAAAAGAAATTGGTGTCTGGAGGAAGGGGAAAAACAAACCCTCATTTAACCAGCCATAAGGAACCACTTCACGCCTGGTTTCTCGCGCGGTGAGCAGGAGAGGGGAGGGTTTGTGGATAATACCTGGAAGTCAGGAGCCACACTTTTACTGTAATGTGCTTCTTCGGGGAAGCCAACAAGCCCGGCTCATTAAATTTTAGTGTGATCTTTGTAGCCCTCTGCACTGTTTGATTAAAATTTAATAACTGATTTGGTGGCTCTTCCTGGAGTCTTGTCCATGCCATCGGCAGCTCTGGTGGCTTTAGGGGGCCATGGGTGGCGGGGTTGGTTTGCAGAGTGGGGCTCAGGAAAAGGTTCTTTCCCAGAGGCTGCTGGCACTGCCAGGCTCCCCAGGGAATGGGCACAGCCCGAGGCTGCCAGAGCTCCAGGAGAGCTTGGACAGCACTGCAGGGATGCCCAGGGTGGGATTGTTGGGGTGTCTGGGCAGGGACAGGAGATGGACTGGATGATCCTGGTGGGTCCCTTCCAAAACGGGAGGTTCCAGATCTCCAACACAGGACATTCCAGGTCTCCAACATGGGAGGTTCCAAGTTTCCAACACGGGACGTTTCAGGTCTCCAACATGGGAGGTTCCAGGTCTCCAACACGGGAGGTTCCAGATCTCCAACACAGGACGTTCCAGGTCTCCAGCATGGGAGGTTCCAAGTTTCCAACACGGGAGGTTCCAGGTCTCCAACACAGGAGGTTCCAGGTCTCCAACACAGGAGGTTCCAGGCTTCCAACATGGGATGTTCCAGGTCTCCAACGCAGGAGGTTCCAGGTTTCCAACACAGGATATTCCAGTTTTACAACGCAGGACATTCCAGGTTTCCAACACAGGAGGCTCCAGCTTTCTGTGACCTGAGAGCCCTGGCACAAAGCCCTGTCCCTGCCGGTGCTGAGCTGCAGCTCCTCGGGAGCCGGGCTGGGAGCACAGCCCGAGCTCCAGCGCACGGAAACGCTCCCAGGGAAGCTCCAGCTCGGCTGGACCAGCAGTGTCTGCCTGCATTACAATGAGGAATGCCCCGAGCTGTTTGTCTCCAGAATGTAATGAAAGGCTTTGTTTATCGCAGTGTGAGGCGCGGGGGATGCCGAAGAACAACGCTGCTCCCTCTGAACCACGCTGCTCCCTCGGGCATCCCCCGCCGGGGCTCTGGGGAAGCTCAGCCTGAGCTCCTTCACAGCACCACCAGAGCTGCTCCTGGGGCCATGAGCCACCCTCTTGTGGCTCTGGGCTCAGGCTCTGCAGTGTCCCTCCTGCCCTGAGTGCCTGAATCCTGGAAATTGGAGGATGTTCTGTGCACCCTGAGACACCCTCAGATGCCCTTTGCTGGCTGGCACAGTCCCTGTCCCCATCCCAGTGTGGGCTAAACCACCCTCCAAGCTTGCCCCCCCCTCTCCACGGCATCAGGGAACCACATTTCTGGGTGTTCCAAAGAAATGGGAACTGGGAATTGTAATTGGGAGTGTGAGTGCTCCCACAGAGCCCTGGGGACAGCCTGGCACAGCCCCACACCTCCCCCAGGGCAGCATGGCTGGACCAGGCACCAAACTGGCAGCCTTTCACTTGACCTCCTTTTTGTGCAGCTACAGTGAACCTTTCTTCTCTTCCCCTCCCTTTTTTTTTCCCCACAAAAAAATCCGAAGCCATTTCCAGTATTACAGCTTTTGCTGCATAAACCAGGGGGATTTTCTTCAGGGAGCAAAAAATTGATTCCGAGGTTTCCATTAAGTGACATTAGCACAGCACGGCCTCTTCCAAGGGCTGAGCTTGGCAGTGAATGTGTTGGAAAAGAAAAGGGGTCTTTGCAAGGCCTGACTTTGGTGGAATTGGGCTGCAACAGCCCCACTAAGCTGCTTTTACAGTGGGGCATGGAGCTGGCCTCTGGGGAGGGCCAGCCTGGCACTGGGATGGGCTCTGCTGGCACTGCACGGGTTTCTCCTCCTATCTGGGGAGTCCCAGGAACCCTCCAGTGGGGTCAGCTCCTGGAGAACAGCCCTCAGCCTGTTCCAGAGTGTGTTATGAACAAAAAGTTATCTATTTTTTTTTTCAAAGTGTGCCCATGGCTGCAGCATCTTCAGCAGCATCCCCGCTCATGGCAGGCCTCTCCCTCTTTTTCCCTTTCCCTCTCCTTTCCCTTTCCCTCTCCTCTCCTCTCCTCTCCTCTCCTCTCCTCTCCTCTCCTCTCCTCTCCTCTCCTCTCCTCTCCTCTCCTCTCCTCTCCTCTCCTCTCCTCTCCTCTCCTCTCCTCTCCTCTCCTCTCCTCTCCTCTCCTCTCCTCTCCTCTCCTCTCCTCTCCTCTCCTCCAGGCAGGGCAGTGATTGACACCGCGGTGACGCTGACGTGGCATCGCCCTGGCACGGCAGTGATTGTGCCAGACAGAGCTGTTTAAATACCACCAGACAGAGTGTTACTCACAGGAAAACGAGGCCTTAAATGTCATTATTTGTGTCATTATTAATAGCCCCTAATTGTGTTCTCTAATCATCATGAAATTATGTTAATATTAATATTCACATCAAAACTGCCTAGGGAAGGAGGAGAACTTTTTTTTAAAAAAGAAAAAAAAAACAGCCCTACTCTGTGTCAATCCCCATTAATGGGAAACACTTGCCTGGCATGCCGGAGACACGGATCACTGCAGGGAATCTCTGCTGCTCCCAGCCCAGGAAAGGCTGTGCCTGCTGCCATCCAGGGCCCTCTGGCACCTCCGACCCAGCACTGCTCTGGGAGCAGCCCCATTCCCTCCGGGAGTGCTCCCAACAAATCTGCTGGAGGGAGGGAAGCCAGGTTCTTTACTTACACTGGGAAATCTCAGAGGTGCAGGAATAGCACAACATTTTGTGCCATTACTGGCTTTTGGTACATGTTTTTATGTTTTTGCTCTGCTGAGTTTATTCTTTTCATTGTGTTTTTGCCAGCATGAAAATCCACCCGAGAGAACAGCAACAGTGTGAGCCCACCAAAGGAACCTTTGGAAAAAGCCTTCCAAAGGCTTTTATTCATTAACTTCAATGAGTGTTGCTCAGGAGCTGAACTCTGGGATGCTGAGGACATTTGGCACCCTGGACCATCATTACAGTTATTTCAGCAGCTCCCCAAGGGCCACATTGAAGCCTTTACCACTCCACAGCCCCATTCCCCAGGTGATGCCCATGAGCTGCAGCCTCTGCCCCCACCGCCTCCTGCCCTGACCATCAGATGTCCTGGATGAAGGACAAGGAACCTTTTTTTCCTGGAAATAAATGGTAATCAGAATAAATGGCTTTCTCTGCAATTTTCTCCATTTTCCACGCAGCTCTACTAGTGAGTACCCAAACGCCTGGCTTAATAAAACAGAGGTTTTGGAGTGGCAACTGCTATACCTCGAGTTAAATATAACTGAGAGCTTGAAAATAACCCCAGAGCACGCAGGGGGAGCTGGCAGGGTTTGGAGAGCAGCTCCAACAGGTCCTTTCTGGGTGTGCAGGCAGAGCAGGAGCTTTCCCTGCATCCTCAGCAGCTGCACTGCCCGGCCCGGGCAGCCTCCAATCCCTTTTCCCTGGGGTGGGGGAAGGAAGTTTGTAAAGGTGTTTAACACTTCCATGTGAATGATTTTTCCATAAAATATTAATGACGTGGATATAACCTAATTGAGTCCTTAGGGCAATAACCTCTGACAAAACGGCCCTGATTAGGAGATAATTGACTGTGTGAAAGCTTAATGTTGGCAAGGTCCATTATCTGGGGATAACGACCCCCTTTTGCCAGGTGCCAGGGCCATTAGGGGGGCTTTTGGGAGAATAAATCCTCCCTTACGTCTTCAGTCCAATACTGCAGAAATGATTCTGTTATCCTGTGATTGGATGGGGCAGGTGACAGCCCTGGCTCTTGTCCTGGCCCTAAGTGCCTGGGACAAGCACAAAGCACAAGAGATGATGTTTTCCCCCAAAACCAAACGTTTTCTGTGCTCTCCCCCAGACCTGCACATATAGGGACATTCAAGAAAGCATTAATATAAACCACCATTGACTTCAATTTATATTAATACACTGTGCAGTGAACTGAGGTGGCTGATTCACAATCCTCATCAGATTTCAGTGCGCCGGGTAAATCAGCTCCCCTGGTTCACTGTAGTTTAATTATAAGCAAATTGCAAGTGAATTAAGATAAATCGAATTAGAACCACTCTAATACTGAACAAAAACGCCCACCGAGGAGTCTGTGGAAGTTTAACTGCTCCCCTTCGAGAGGTGACTGGGGACACATTGGGCAGGCACTCGGCGAGGCTGGGCTGAGAGGAGCTGGCTCCCTGCGGGCAGGGAGAGCCCAGGAGCACGGCCACTGACCCCTGGCTGCCCCCTTGGCCTGGCTCGTGTGGCCACTGGAGCTCAGGACTGGCCACTGGACCCCAGGACTGGCCACTGGAGCTCAGGACTGGCCACTGGAGCTCAGGACTGGACACTGGACCCCAGGACTGGCCAGTCTCAGAGCCAGGGAGCAGAGCCAGAGCAGCGTACGGGAGGTTGGAAGTAGGGGAGAGGAGGAGCTGGAGCAGACTGCTGCGGCACAAATTGGAAGCTGGGGTGGCTCTTTCTTCTTCTCCTTCTTTCTTCCCTCCCGGGGAAGTGTCATTTGTACAAATTGCCCGTCCGTGCCAGCTTGGGAGAGACCTCACAAGGGAAACCTGGAGCCTTCCCCGCTTTTCATGTGAGCGGATGCCCCTTTTATTTCTGAGCAAGGAGTAAGTGAAGAAGAAAGGAGCTCCTGTCAGCCTCCGGGAGACAAATTGCTTCCTGCAGCCCGAGGTGCCTCCGCTGTAACAACCGCCCGCTCCGGAGGTGAGCCGAGCTGCCCCCAGCCTCTCCCCTCTCCCCAGCTCCCGGCTTTTCAATCGAGCCCCGGATAAGTAACCAGCCCTGGCTTTCACTTTTATCTGGCCAGGATGATTTACTGGGCTGTGGCTGGGGTGGCAGGAGCAGCACTGCCGGGATGGATGACCCTGGTGCCCGGGTTAAGGACAGCGACCGGGCCTGGGCGCTGCTCCGTCGCTCCCGTGGGCTCTCATCTCCCCAGGGCTCTCCTCCCGAAGGCAGGTGGGCAGCAGGGCCCCCGGAGCACTGCAAGCCATAAAGTTATTAAAACAGCGGAGGCAACAAAGTGGCGCGGCTTCCCCGCTGCTCTGACATTTCAGAGGGTGAAAGGTAAAAACGCGCTCTATGAAAACCCAGCCCGGGCTATGCGGCTGCTGCCAGAGCAGCTAATTAAACGGGAGGGGCAAAGCCGCAGAGAAACTTCCAGCCAGCAAATCAAAGCCCAGCCTGGCAGGGAGCGGGGGCTGCGGGAAGGACACCCCTTTTGTCCTTTGAACCTCCTTTTTGGGGAAAAGTGGGAGTGGGGCTTGGCGTCACCGAGCGGCTCCATCCACAGCCCCAGTTATCCCCCCGAACTCAAAACGTCAAGGCTGGGAGCCAAACCACGGGGGAAAAGTGCTGGTGGTGGCAGAGCTGCAGGGGCAAGATGGGTATTTCCACACTCCAGGGCCAGCTCTGCTGGGTTCTCCCCTCTTGGCTCTGCTGGTTTCTCCTCTCTTGGCTCTGCTGGGTTCTGCCCCTCTTGGCTCTGCTGGGTTCTCCCCTCTTGGCTCTGCTGGGTTCTCCCCTCTTGGCCCTGCTGGGTTCTCCTCTCTTGGCTCTGCTGGGTTCTGCCCCTCTTGGCTCTGCTGGGTTCTCCCCTCTTGGCCCTGCTGGGTTCTCCCCTCTTGGCCCTGCTGGGTTCTCCTCTCTTGGCTCTGCTGGGTTCTGCCCCTCTTGGCTCTGCTGGGTTCTCCCCTCTTGGCTCTGCTGGGTTCTCCCCTCTTGGCCCTGCTGGGTTCTCCCCTCTTGGCTCTGCTGGGTTCTTCTCCTCTTGGCTCTGCTGGCTCCTGCCCCTCTTGGCCCTGCTGGGTTCTCCCCTCTTGGCTCTGCTGGTTTCTCCTCTCTTGGCTCTGCTGGTTTCTCCTCTCTTGGCTCTGCTGGGTTCTGCCCCTCTTGGCTCTGCTGGGTTCTCCCCTCTTGGATCTGCTGTTTTCTGCCCCTCTTGGCTCTGGGCTGTGGCCCAGCCCGGGGATGGAGGTGGGTGCACCCATGTCTTTGGGGTCCACACCTCCTCCTGCCTGTCAGCACAGACACATCCCCGTGCCCGATTGATCTGCCCGAGCTGTCCGCCCGCCCCCACCGCTAATGGCCTCGTTAGTTAGGGAAAAGGTTTGCCAAAGTCAATTTATGATATGGAAAAGTGAAAACCCAGCAAAATCAATAATTCTACAGGGTCAGGGTAGGCTGGAGGGAGGGACGGGGCCCAGGGGTGAGTTCAGGTAACGAGTGAGCTTAAAAACCCCGTTCCCAGCATCTGGCCTCATGCTCCATCCCTGCTCGGCAGCATTCCACTCGGGTGGGGCAGCCTGTGCTGCTGCTCCTGGCCGGGACCACAGAGCATCCCAGGCTGCTCTTCCCCTACAGGCACCTCCTGCAGGAGGGACCGTGGTGCCCAGGCTGCCCCCGCCACATCCCGAGGGGCCAGAGCTCCCACAGGGACAGGGCAGATGTGGCAGAGCCTGCTGGGATCCCCCTGTGCTGGGAGAGATGAACCTGATGGAAGTGGCTCAGCAGTGTCCCTGTCAAAGGCAGCCTGCAGCTGTGGGGAGGCCCCAGAGCTGGAGCCAGACAGGTTCGGATGGGTCGGGGGGTGGGAGTGATCCGTGGCAGGAGTGATGGAGGGTTTCCTGCTCTGGAAATTCGGGGAGGGATTTGTTCTTTTGAAGGCTGCTGGAGTTCATGCAGGAGTTAATCTGGAGCAGCCAAATGTACCAGGCTGTGCACAGAAGGATCCCAGAGGTTCCCTCTGATCCGTGATCCAAAACCACGAGCCCCCTGTGACATGGGCTGCTGTAAAGCCTCTTGCCAAATATCTCTGTTCAGTGGTAATTCCTATTACAGCTGATTTCTACCATGTGGCTGCACACCCCGTGGTCTGCAAGAGCTCTGGAGCACTGGCAGAGAGCAAAAAATGAGAGTGTGGAAAAATAACTAGAACGGTGAATGTGGTTTTTTGAACTTTCCTCATCAAATTATGGCAACAAGAGGAATCAGAGGATGCCCTCCATGCCCACCCTGGCTCACAGCCACCCATCCATCCTCATCCCACCCAGCCTGTGCTGCAAGGCACACACACCTCAGCTCCATCTTCTCTGTCTCTCGCTGTTGTTTTCCCCCAGTATAAATTTTGCATTTCTAGCCTGCTTGTCATATTTCCTACCGGATTGGGTGTTTAATTAAAATCATAATTAAAATTGATCTCCTCATTAGCATGCACCTGCTCTGCTGCTCGCGTCCTGGCATTTAATTATACGCTGAAGATGTCAAGTCTGACAGGCGAGAACGAGACCCCGGCCAGTAACCCCTGACAGGACTTCCCAGTGCCAACATCTGGATGCTGCAGCCCATCTGCTGGAATGGCCTCAGTGCTGGACAGGGGACGTGGGCACTGCTGGGGCTGGGGTCTGGCAGCCCCCAGGGTCAGAGGGTCTGCACCAGCAGCCTGCACACCCTGGAGATTTCTGGCGTGGAACGTGTGGGGACAGTTTCCCCAGCTGGTGCAAAGCTCTCTGTACTCGCTGGGCTCCCATCAGCACCAGTGTGGGAGCCAAGCCAGCCTGAGACCCAGGCCTGCTCTCTTCTGGAGAGGCCCAGCAGCCCAGGTTGCTCTCCCTCACCTTGCCTTGGGGTGGCCATTAAGGGAATTATCCAGGTTCTTTCTGGTTCTGAAAGTGCACTGCTCTTTTCCCTGTATGCCAGGCAATAAAGCTGCCAAAAGGCATTTTTGGGGCTGTTATCCATGAGGAGTTTTATTCCCCTGCACTTTGAAGTCTCTCACTGATGGATGTGGCTTCAGTGGGATCTGTGAAGCAATGGAAGCTGACATCGAACGTACCCTCTGAATTTAAGGCTCTCCCTGGCGTGTTTGGGCCCAGGAGCCGCCTCTCCTCCTGCTCCCAGTGTGGGATGGGGTGTGGGCAGTGCTGAGCAGTGTCTGCAAAGCCTTTCCACTGTGGAAACCCCAGCTCAGCCCCCGAGAGCTGCAGGGCATGCTGCTTCCCAGCAAACTGGCTTCCAGTGAAGAGCACGGAGGAGAAGCCCTTTAAATCCCTCCTGGAAGCTGGTTCTGGTTCCTGTAAACTGGTTCTGGCTCCTGCCCAGCCAGGGGTGGCTGGTGACACACAGCAATGCTCCACCCATGTCAGGAACAGGCTGGGGGACATCCCCTCCAGGTGCAGCTGCCCTTACCTTTTTATGGCTCCTTTTACAGCCGGGGCCATCAAACAGAGACCTTTATGTCTGGAGAGGCTGGAGCTGAGGCTGGAGGTTTATTGCAGCTGGGCTTTGGGAACACTCTGAGCGCCAAGGGGGGAACGCCGTGGGGACACGTGGGGACAGAGCCACCTCTGCAGGAACAACCTCCATGTGTGGCTGAGAGTGAAGCAGAAATGTTCCCAGCTGGGAGCACAAAGGGACCCTTGGCAGTGACAACCACGGCAATGTAAACCCAGAGCTGCCAAACCCCACCTAACCTGGCTCAGAGCTGCCAAACCTGGCCCAGAGCTGCCAAATCCCACCTAACCTGGTCCAGAGCTACCAAACCTGGTCCAGAGCTACCAAACCTGGTCCAGAGCTACCAAACCTGGCTCAGAGCTACCAAACCCCACCAAACCTGGCCCAGAGCTGCCAAACCTGGCCCAGAGCTACCAAACCCCACCAAATCTGGCCCAGAGCCATCAAACCCCCCCTAACCTGGCAGCAGCCACCCTCTGACCGCTCCTCACAAAGGCAGCCCGGCCCTTTTGGCATAAATAAGGCACTTGAACGTTATGAAGAGAAACACACAAGCGTTAATAGGCTGACAGCAGCCCAGCATCCCGTTGGGAGCGTTATTTATGAGGCTGTAGCACTGCCAGGGGTGCTGGGAAAAGCCCTGCTGCACGAATGAGGTCCGGGAAGGCTGCGGCATGCATGGGATGGAGCGGGGTCAGCCAGGGCAGCGGGACCAGCACGCGGGCTGGGCACACAGCTCCAGCCCAGCAGAGCAGGACTGTCCTGCCAGCCCCTGGGATGCTGCAGCTGGGCATTCTTCACAGTTTTAATGAGATTTTTGCATGAGCAATAATTCATCGGCCTGGAGTAGAGGCCAGGGAGAGCTGAAGTGTGGGCACTTGCCAGGCTGTGGCACAGGGAGCAGCAGGACACCCCCGTGCTGCCCTTGGAATGGGCCCTGGAGAGAAACAGAGCCTAAAGAAACATTTGTCATTTGAGCTGTAATTACACAATTACGTAAATGCACGATATTAGTAGTCAAGAGCCTGGAGTTGTCACTAAAGAGTCCCTTAAGTAAATAAACATTTTCAAGCGATTACATTATTGGGATGAGATTTTTTTAAAAAATAAAATGGTAAAGATTGTGCAGGATGACACTAGAAAGCAAGAGGGAAAAGCAAACCAAACCCCAACCAGCAACTGTCAGGGCAGCAGGTGAGGGACACATCAGGCTCGTTTTTGGACTGCTGCTGCCAGAGACAGGCTCTAGACATGAAGGCAGTGTGGATTAGAGGAGTGGAAAGACAATTCTATTTAATTTTAAGAGATACCACTGTGGGGGAGGCATATGAGGATGGCAGTTGCAATGGAAGTACAGAATATAAATAAATATATGTGTAAAAACAAACAAAAGCCCATCAAAACAAGCAAGATCCAAACCCAATCCCTGCATTACACTCAGTAATTAAATATTTATCAGAGCAGAGGAAGTAAAATCCATTTACTGCTTTGGGCCAGTTACAATCTTCCTTTTAAAAATCCTCTGCAATTAGTTCATTCCTCCCTGAGAGACAAAAACACTGGAACAGTCTCCAGGCCCATCCTGAACAAACTGTGGAACATTTTCTCTCCTGATTTGTGGGTGTGCACGAGGGTTCCAGGGAGCTTTGAGCAGCTCAGGCCTTGCTGCTGCCTGTCCTGAGTGCGGGGTTACCACGGACCCTGCACGTGGGAGGGATTGCCCTGGTGTTTGCCATTAATCCTGGAGGGGTCACCATCAGCGTGGCTTCCTGCATTCCCTTTATCCTCGGGAAAAGCTCCAGAGAGCTGGGTCTGAACATGATGGATTGATCCGAGCTCCTTCCAGTGGGATTTTGGGGCCAGGGCTGCCTTAGCTGCCCGTGTGGTGCCATCTGCTCCAGGGCTCCTGATCGAGGACACGCTCTGCTCCTGACCCTGGCACTGCCCATCCCTTGAGGACCCGAACTGCAGGATGTGCCGTGCCCAGGTCCTGTGCCTGCCAGGTGACAAGGGGCACAGGATCCTGCTGGCAGCAGGAGTGGGGGCCCAGGGGAGAGCCCCCCTTCCCTCCGTCCTCCACAGCCCAGGACGCGGAGTGCGGTTGTGGAATTTCACATTTGAGATAATTGCATTAAGGTAATTGCCACTGCAGCATTATTTCCCGTTCCTGGGAGAGGCTGAGAGCAGGCTGAGTGCATTGTGTCTGCGTTAGCAGATTAATAATTACAGCCCTTCGGAGCAGCTCTGGGTTGTATGGATTCACAGCTGCCGGATCATTACCCGCCACACTTGAGGACACCCTATAGGAGCACCACGCCGCGTGCTGCACACTTTGCTTCTTCTGCTGCTGGGTCCTGCCTTTGCTACGTTTTCATCAGACTCACAGCTTGTAAGAAATAGAAAACATTTACAACCTGAAGCAAGCGAGCTCTGGAGCCGCGTGGAGCCGTCGGGGATTCTCTGGCGAATGCCTTGGGAAGGAAATGCTCCGTCCCTCAGAGGAAACTTTACCTTTCCCAACTCAGCCTGGTCCTTGGGAGGCTCTGGGTGCGTGTGGGACTTATCTGAGCCCACAGCACTCCCCGTGGTAAAGGAGATGTGTGGAGATCTTCCCCCTCTGCAGAGCCACCGCCGTCTCTGCAGCAGCTCTGTTTGCTGCAAAGTAATTTAGGAGAGGGAGCTGAAGGCTCCTGTGGCCTATTGGAAAAGATGAATAATTTAGGGAAGCGGGATGAAATTACGGAGCGGGATAACTCAGCCTCACAAAGAGGATAAACACAATCTCTAACAATCCCATAGCATGAGGGAACAGCAGCTCTGTGTCCCACCCGGCAGAGCTCATCCCCACCTGAACAGCAGGGCATGGGAACCAGGCAAACTGGGAAGAGGACACGGATAGTCCACAGAGGGAACTGCTCTGTTTAGCTCTTCTTCATGATTAGAGCAAACTGAAAAATAAAAGCATTAATTATGAACAGAAAATTAGATTGATAAACTGATTTCAGTTTTCACAGTCTGGAATGTAAGAGGGCAAAGAGTTCACCTGAAAGCAAAGAATTCTGTCCTCCCTAATGGTGTCTCCTTCATGTATTGATCAATGTCTGTATGAAGCAAGCATCTCATTTAGGACACAAACAATATTTTATTTCTTCTGCACCTTGAGGGATCTCACAGGGAACTTTAGCAGACATGGGTTATTTTGGAGGGTCAGTGGGTATGAGGATGGATCTGCCCATCCACCATCCATCCATCCATCCATCCATCCATCCATCCATCCATCCATCCATCCATTCCTCATGCATCCATCTATCCATCATCCATCCATCCATCCATCCATCCATCCATCCATCCATCATCCATCCATCATCCATCCATCCATCTATCCATCATCCATCCATCATCCATCCATCATCCATCCATCCATCCATCCATCCATCCATCCATCCATCCATCCATCATCCATCCATCCATCCATCCATCCATCCCTCCATCCCACAGGGAAGAGCAGGGGGCAGGAGGGAGCCTGACCCCAGCACCCAGGGCAGGTGTGCAGGACCACGAGCGGGGTGATCCCAAGATGCTGGCCGGCTCAGGAAGCAGCTGCTGGGCAGGTGGGGGTCCCGAGCTCCCCGTGGCCAGCAGCAGCTCCACTCCCACTCCCCCTCCAGGGCAGCCTCCTCGCAGAGGGGCTGGATCAGCTCTGAGCTGGGTAAGTCCCTGTCGGAGGCACAAGCTCCCGAACAGCCTCGTGGCTTGACCTCTGCACCTTGGAAATTATATTCCAATCTCTACAACACCCAGCGGAGTACCAGGACCGAACACCTACAACCACGGCGGCAGGGAAGGAGGATGACAGCTACATCTGTAATACCCAGCAGAGCAGGGGAGGCCGCTTCCTCTCGCTCTCCTCTTTCCCGTTTTTGCATACGCAATTACAGAGCCCAGCGTTATTTGGATTTGCCTCGGCAGCTGCTGCTGTCCTGCAGCGTGCTCCAGCCAAATGACATTGCAGAGATGGCATTTCCACTCCCAGCAGCGCAGCCCGGCTCCCCGGTGAGGGCGGGGAGGGGGACGCGATGGCTCCGGCATTTGTTCTCCCAAACAAGCCGGGTTTGTTCTCCGGCAGGCAGCAGCGGCTGCCTCTGCCCTGCGGCTTTGTGGGGAGCTCGCCGGGACAGATCGCTCCCAGCTGGAGCGCCGGGTCAGCGGGAGCTGCGCAATAATGGCAGCTAATCTGGCTGTTGAATTTATTAATTCCCATTTACACTCCTCTATCTCCTTGCCTGTCCATCAAGGCTGATTACACCAAGCTCACCACCTCAGCGGCCGATGCCCTCTAACCATTGCTGTACCATCACCAGATCCTAATCAGCTTTTCCACGGCATTAGGCTAATGGTTGGATTCAATGGTCTTAAAGGTCTTTTCAGACCTAAACGATTCAAAGATTTTAGAAATTATCATCTTTAGCAGAGCAGTCTGCCATCAAGGCACCTGTAGCGAGGGCTTTGCCGTGCTCATCACCGCGTTACCTTTCCCTGCAGCCACACTAATTGCTAACCCTGGGCAGGAAAAATGTATTTTCCTTACTGTCAAAATGACAACCTCTAAACAAATCCTAAATCCTGTTCTGTGCTTCCAGCAGTGTTTTATCTTTCCGCTGCTGTTCTCTTGAGATTTATGCCTCATGATCTGGAGGAACCTGCAGCATCCATCCCTACCTGTTTCTTGTCTATTTAAGTGGCAAGGGCTTGTCAAGGCACGGAAGTTTCATTGATTTACTGTAAGATGCGGGATCAGGCTGCTGCAGTGAATCTCTGGCTGTGCTCCCACTCGGAGAAGCTTCTCTTGGGCTGGCAGAGCCCAGCCAGGCACCAGGACAGGAGCACCCAGAGCTCTGGACGGGGGAGAGGGGTAAGGGATTCCAGTGTGATTGTGCCTTAGGCTGAATCTGCAGAGCTGAATCTCCAGAGCAGACCCAGGGCCTTGTCCTGTGTCACTGTCCTCAGGCTCTGGGCTGCCCTGGAGCGCAGGGCCTGGGGGATAAGCTGTGTTTGTTTGTTTTTACAGCCCTGTTCAGGTGCACGGGCCCCATTAAAGGAGGATCAGCCTGTAAATCGCTGCCGCACTGAAGGGTTATGCCTCCCTCGCTGCTGCATTTCATCCTGCACAATCAGGGAAGGGATTTGTCCTGGCACAGCTTCACTGTGGGAAACGAGAATGGAGCCACATCCCCCCTGCTCCTTCCAGCCTGGAAAAGGGCTCGTTGGCCCCGGGAGCTCAGCCCTTCCCAGAGCTGCCAGGGAGCTCCAGCTCCATGTGAGGAGGGATGGGGCAGCACCAGGCTGTGCTGGAGATGGAGCCGTGGACAAGCAGTGCCAAGGCCCCCTGTCTCATCCCCAAGCACGGAAGGGGTCAGGAATCCTGAGAGCTTGTGCCAGCAATAAATGATTGATGCTGTTATTCTCCAGGGTGTGTTAGAGAGAAGATTTATCGTGGTCCTGAAAAGGCAAAAGATGTGACAGGAGAGCTCCTGCCTGCTGGAAAAGGAGACATTTAAACCCTGAAGTGCTCAGGCAAGATGGATTTGATATTCCTGTGCCTTGGATTATCAGAATTGTGCCCCCCTCATCCCTTCCCTTTCCCCGTGGCATCTTCCTTTGGGTCAGGGACGCACGAGGATCCTACGGCTGCTCCCAACCCTTCTCAGCATCTGAAGTGCTGGAAGAAAATTACCCTGAGGTCCTCCAAGGAGAAATTTAAGCAGCAACTTGATCCTCTTTCTGTCAAACTTCCTGGGAAAACTCCGCTGTAGTTCAACAGGAGATAGATAAAGTACATTATTGTCACCATTACACATAAACACGGCCAATTTCGTAAAATTCATCTGCGCCGAGTCCCGTGCCTGTGCAGGGAATGAATCAGGTTAGCAGCTACAGCCCTGGGCTCCCAGCAATCCTCCCGCTTCAAAAACATAAACAGAAAATTGGAAGGGAAATGTCATCTCGGTGAGTTCATTCTGAATCACATGTTTGATGAAAGACTCTTTACAAAAACCCTCAAACTGCCTAAAGCCATTCACCTGAAAAAAATGTAACATTCCTCACAGGAAAAGAACAATTAGCAATACAATTAGTTTTCTAAGAGGCAGCGATAAATAATTGATTTTTTTTCTTTGACGGGGAGGGACGGCGCTGACAGTCCTCAGCTCCCCGTATTGACAGCAGAGGAAACGGCCCATGAAACCGGTCGTTTGCGGGGAATTTTGATCTATCAATTGCGAGCGAGCCGAACGAGAGAAGCATGAAAGAGCAGCTCGGCTGTCAGGCGGCGGCGGCAGCCACTGCAGCCTGGCAGGCAGCACCCCGAGCTCCCAGGGGCTGTGCACATCTGGACACGGCTCCAGCGGCTCCGCACAGCTGGCTCCGGGATGGACAGAGAGAGCTGCGGCTCCCTCAAAGGGCTCCAGTCTGGCCAAGCTACCGAGCTGGAACCAGCCCAGAGGGCCCATCCAGCCCTGGGCCAGGCTGAAGGCCAGCACGGGGAGCGGTCTCACGGCGCTCTGGATGGGGATTCCACACGGGGAAGGAGGGAGAGATCCATCTCTGCCCCGGGAGAAATGAGCCGGGAGCAGCAGCGCGGCTCTCAGTTATTTGTGATCGATCCCCTGCTCCCATCGATCCCCTGCTCGCCCTGATGAACTGATCAAGGCAAGCTGATGCCCCTGGCTCTGGCCAGGCGTGGGTGACAGCCCCGGGTTCAGGTCACAGCCCCAGGTTCAGGTCACAGCCTGCACGAGCATCAGGGGCCTTCTGCCCCCGTCTCCCACCCAACTCTGCTCCTTCCTGGCAGCACATTCCGAGCAGGAGCCAGCCCTCTCAGCCCCCAGGAGGACACACACAAGGAGAAAGGCCAAGCTTTCAGCATCTCCTAAGCCTGGCACCTTCTCCTCCTTGTACCTGCTCTCTCCTCTGCTTCTCCCCAGCTCCCATCCTTCCCTACTCCTTCCAAAGAGAGTGAAAAATACGCCTTTTGCCCCCTTAACTGCTTTCCTGTGAAATTAGAACTCCCGTTGGCTGACCCTGCTGCGGCTGAATCTCAGCCTTTTCTCCATCAAATCCTTCCTGCAGAATTTATTGGGTGGTGCAGCATTACCCTCATAAAAAGGCAATAAATGGCCCTGTTTGCATTACACTCCATAATGGCTGTAACCTCGTGGCATTCCCGTAGAGCCGCCTTAGGAACAAAGGGGCACAAAAGAAGGCTCCCAGAAATCTTTGGGATAATTACACTGCGGGAGTGCTGGAATCTTTAAAATCACTTTAAATCAAAGGAAACCCGGATTTTAAATCTGAGGTTAACAGCACTCCGGACGCTTGCTAAACTCCTCAGCGTCCCCTTGGGGTCCTGTCAGCCCCCTCGGAGGGTGGCTGCGGGGACAGCAAGGGACAGGGGATGCTGCAGGTGGATCCCGGCATCCCCCGGCTGCTGCCAAACGCGCGGCACTTTTTGTTCCCTGCTCTAGGACAGGAAAAGAGAGTTATTCTGGATCACGGTGGAACTGATCACTTGCAGGAGAACCTCTCTGCTTGTCTAGAGCAGGTCTGCAGCTGTCCTTCAGCCCGTGTCCCCAGGGCTGGCTTGGGGACAGCCACCACCTCCCCTGTCCCCGGGGGCTCCCCAGCAGTGCTGCAATCACGGGGAAAAGCAGCTCGGGTGCTCAGGCTCGTCCAGCTCTGCTAACACTGCTGTTTGCCCGGCCTGGCAGCCTTTTATTGCTCTTTCAAGGGCCCCTTCTAAACATTATGGCTCACTTAGAGTTTAGGAAGGCGGCACTTCGGAAATGCGGAGTTTGCTGCTTCAGCCAGGATGTGCATTACTCGTCCCTCACTTCTTTACTGGCTAAAGCACTTTTATCCTCTCCGTGGAGTTATAAAGTGGAGGTGTGAAGTCTCAGCAGAGTTGGGATAAGGCCAAGGGAGAGGAGGCAGATTTTGGGCTGTGCCGCAGAGCCCCGCAGCCCTGCCAGGCCGGGCTCAAGGGCACCGAGCTGCTCGGAGCTCTCAGCCCTTCCTGCGCTGCCACAGAGGAGCAGGGCACACCCAGAGGGGCGACAGAGGGGACAGGGCTGTGCCCAGCCCCGCCTGCTCACCTCAGCGTGCTGCCAGGCGAAGCCAGCCCCCAGCCAAAGCTGGGTGAGGCCGGCTCCAAAGGCAGCTCGGGCGCTGGGTTTGTCCCCAGCAGCCCCGGGGCAGGGCTGCCGTGCTGTAATTCACCGGGATGTGGAAATGGAAACAAAGGGAGCACGAACACGGCGGCTCGCGCTGCTCCGCCAGGCCGGTAATTGAAAACTCCTGACGCTAAACAGAAATGAAAATGTTAATGGCAAACACCCAGAGCAAATGTATTCCATATGCGGAGGATTGCCATAGGCTGACAAATACAAATGCTGCCGGAGCCACGGGGGGAGCGGAGGCAGAGAGGAGGAAGGGCTGCGCTCCCCGCCCGGCCCGGAGCAGCACCTGCAGCTCCCGAGCTCCCCTTGCCACCCCTCACCTGCACACCCCCTGCTTGGGAAGAGGCTGGAACACCCTGAGGAGCCCTGACCCTCAGCCCACTCAGAAGGGACCAGCCTTCCCTCCAACCAGCCCTGTCCAGGAGGGAAAGCCATCCATGAACCCCATCCATCAGCACGGGCCCGGCAATGAGTGCCATAAATCCATCCTGTAAGAGTTCCAGCAGGAACGCGAGGTGCAGGGTAACGACTTAAGAATAATACACAGAAACCCAGCAAGAGCTCGGAATGCCTGGTGGAAGCCCAAGGGAAATTAGCCTAATGCTCGGCAAATGTTGGAGAGCGAGGGGATTACTCTTCCCCCGGGCCCGCTGCTGCCGCCGAGAGGGTTTACAGCACTTTGTCATTTATGGCTGCAGCTCTTTATGGCCCTGGGGGCTTTCATAGCCGGAGTGGTTCCTCCCCGCATCCATCTTTGTCACGGACAGGGAGATTGGTGCTTAGGGCACCGACCCGGGGCCTGACAAAGCTGGACTGCCTTCAAACCTGGGCAGCTCTGCCATAAACCCACAGTGCCACCTGGGCCAGCCCTGCTCACAGCCCCCAGACCCAGCCCTCGGGCTCACCTCACTTCTGGAGATGCAGGTGAAGCTTTTTGAAACTCCTGGCTCCTCTCCTTCCTTCCTTCCCCGTTTTTTTCCCCAGGCGTGCAGCCTGCCTCCCAAGCAGGCAGTGTTCACACTCCTTGGGTTTCACCACAAGCATTCCTCCCAGCTCCATCTGTGAGCCTTAATTAGTGAATTTACTGACAGAAACTTTATTAATGCAGCATTTAGCTCTGCTGGCAGCGTCTTGCACCCTTCAGGGCCTCCTGTGCAGAGAAACGCCGGCTCCCAGGGCCTCTGGGGCTTTTCCTGCCGTTGTTTCCCCTTCTGGGGGCCCAGGAGCACCCAGCCCCTGCTGCTGCCCTGCCCTCGCTGCCTGTTTGCAGGACAGTGGGACACAGGGCTCTGCAGGGAGTACACAGCAGAGAGGAGCCTGACAGCACCTCGGCACTGCTCCATCCCCACTGGCAGCAAAGCAGAGCCCAGCTCTGTGCTGTGGCCACCCCCTGCCCTGCCCGTGTGCCAGGCACACCCAGACACCACCTCTTGCAGGACAGATCCCACCAGGCAGGATTCCTGCCACATCTTCCCTCTCCTTTCCATTTCCTTTCTCCTTCTGGTTGTTTTTTTATATTATTTTTTTTTCCCCTCAAAGACATTAACCAGATATAAAAAGTTAAATGTGAAGTCGAAACAATAAGGCATGGAAATAGCAGAAATAACTTAATTAAGTTTTTAAAGATTTCCATGCTTGAATAAATTAGCCTTCCTGCAAATGTCACAACAGGCAGAAAAAATGTGTAATCAATGGAGCACAATGTTACTTTGCTCTTTAGTTAAATGCAAGCCCCAGCAGTGTGTGCTCCAAGCTTCCCTCTCTTCCTGCACTCTCCCCACTGCTTCTTCCCCACAGGCTGAGCTGCTCTGGGGCAAAGCTGCAGAAACCCCAACAGCAGCTTCTCCCTGTGCAGGCAGCAAGGCGAGAGCTTTGCTCTGCTCTGCTCCACGGAAAGCACCAACAACCACTTCCATGGGCTGGTGACACCACCGGGAGGGAGGGGACACTCCTAATTTGTCAATTAGGCAAAAAAAAAAAAAAAAGAGGCAGAATCAGCAGGAATAATGTGTGTTTTACACTGGGGAGTACGCCAAAGCTTCCCAGAGCCAGCCAGGTCCCTGCCCATCATCTCAGAGAGAACACCACTCCTGAGGACGGGAATTTGTTGGGGAGGGTTCGGGGGAGAGCAGCCAGGACAAGCAGGGAGATAAAACACTGACACAGGACGGAAGCAGGGGGAATTTTGCCTTACTTATCCTGGAAAAGAAAGACGAGGCGACACATGCAAACAGCCTTCAAACATTTAAAGGAAAGCTCTGAAAAGGGAGAGAATAAACAGGTTTTCATGTTTGCTATGAGGATGACAAGATAAACATAAACTGCAGCAAGGAGCATTCATGTTCGACATCAGACAGGCGCCTGTGATGCCGAGGGGAGGCTTTGAGCACTCCGGGAGCGCCGCGGGCTCCGCGCCTCTGCCCTGGGGCCGCACCCGAGACCGGCCGGGCTGGTTGGGCGCTGTGATGGAGCCCTGGGGCCAGGCACAGACCCTGTGACCCCCAGGGCTGGTTGGGCGCTGTGATGGAGCCCTGGGGCCAGGCACAGACCCTGTGACCCCCAGGGCTGGTTGGGTGCTGTGATGGAGCCCTGGGGCCAGGCACAGACCCTGTGACCCCCGCGCTGGTTGCCCAAGCCAATTTCGCAATATCCACCGGAGCGCAGCAGGCAGAGCCGGGAACCAGCTGGGAATGGGTTAAACCCTGCTGCTGAGCCCGCCTTGCCTTTTCTCTTATGGCCAAGAGCCGCCAACAACTCCAGATCAGCAGCTGGCCCGGGGCACCCCCGTGTTTAGTGCAGGGCTTTGAGCAACCCTGCTCCGGGCTGCTCCAGCGGGTCACCTCCGAGCCCTGGGAGCGGGGGCCGGGGGCTCGCTGGCCGCTTCTCCCCGCGCTCCCCCGGGCTGGACCTGCCGCAGGGACTCGCAGCCAGCCTCAATCCCCTCGGATAATGACAGGGCTGAGCGATTGAGCTGCGCTCTGCTCCGCCGGGAGCTGCACCCCGGGCTGGGAGCGCTGCCGGCCGCTGTGACACACACTTGATTAGAAAGGGAGCCATTGGAAAGTATTGGAAATTCTTCTAAGAGCCTTTCGATTGTCCTCGAGGAATCGGTGGCTGAGGCTGGAATGCCGGCAGGACAAAGGCGGCTGCCAGATGAAAGTAAAGAGAAAGGATTTCTCCTCTGAATCGTCAGCCAATTAAATTTCCAGCACAATAAGAGCGGAGGGCAAACGGCTCCGCTAATGGCCCTGGCAGCTGATCCCATTACCGGCAGGGCCGAGGGGGACACCGGGGACATCCCGGAGCCTGCAGGGAAGGCACAAGGCTGGGGGCCAGGCAGGGAGCAGAGCAGTGATTGATGCCCATCCCTGCAGCCCTGGCACCTCCTGTACCTGACCCACCTTGGTGCCCTCACCGGGATGGAGGAGCTGCAGGGCAAGGCTGCACAGAATCGCTGCTTTTTCTTCTTTTGCCCAAATAGTGCTTCATTTGACTGGAAATGAGCTTGCACAGGGCTTTTGGAATCTTTAACTTGAAAGGAGCAGCCCTTGGTGCACTGGTTCCCATCTCTGACCACGAGACCATGCTGGGTTTAGAGACACGTCCCGTGTGTGACTGGTGCCACCACGGGCACACAGCGAGGCAAATGTCCGAGCACTAAAGAGGATTTTATTTATGGCTCTTGATTCTTTGCTGAGCTAAAAGATTTGCAGTGACAGAACATTTCTTCCTGACTCTGCCCTTCGCCCCCTTCAAGGCTGCTGAAACATATATATGATGTGAAGAGCGAAGATGGATCTTCCCAGTCCTCACAGGTCGTTTGCCAGCGAAACAAAAGCCTGGAGAGCTCCCTGTGTTGGTTGAAGAGAAATCCTCCCTCCCCTTGCAAAATTTGGGATGGAGCATTGTTACTAATGACCTCCTTGGATCCGTGCCCAGGATGTGGAGATATCATCTCCTGCTCCCAGTAATAAGGTCACAACTGATCCTGAACAAATGGCAAAGTTATTTAATAATTATTTTGGAAGGTCTGCTCGTGACCTTTCAGCTCGTCAGGGTAAGTAGCACGAATTTATCACCGGTGCCACACGAAGGAAGGGGCTTGATTATTTGAGTTGTTTTTCCTGGCAGGAATTTGGTTTTCCCCCATTTTCTGGGCCGCTCAAGGTGTGCTCCAGCTGGGAATACAAACACCATTCCTGCCCACGGTGTGATGGGGTTTTGCCTGGGCTTGGGGCATCCCTGAAAGGGCATCCAGCTCAGGATTTATTCCCAAACACCTCAGTCTGAGCTGGCACCTCACAGCAGGTCCCTGAACCCAGCAGCCAGCACCTGCTCTGCCAGGAATCTCCTCCCAGGGGATGAGGGTGGGATTGGGAGGGCAGGAGGGGCCCCCTTCCCGCTGCCCCAGGACCTCGGGAGCTGCTGCGGAGTCTCTGGTGCTCCCTTTGGGGAAAGCTGCCCAAAGCCTCTTACAGCAGTGCCTGGAAGCGCCCCTTGGCTGTCCTGTTTGGATAACTGTTCACAGGCAGCCTTGCCTTTCATTTCCTTAATCTTAAATTGCATCAAAAGGCAGAGATTAGAGGTAAAACCTCAATAAAAGACGGAACAAAAGCCTCTGCCCACATTGGATTCTCATACCCAGCTTTGCTGTGGTTTTGTTCTCCTCTTGTCTGACAGGCTGAGTAGCCAAACCTTAAAAAACTGAAAAACCCCCTAAGATTAAAACACTATTTAGAAAAGGCCATGCCAGTCTGAAATCACCTGTGGTTCATACATTAAACATCAAATGTACGCCAACTCTGAATTATGGTCATGAAAAGCAAATCCTTTAATACCATTTTCTGTGTTACACGGGCTGGAGCTTAGCATTAAGAGTCCTGGTTTCCTCCAGCCAGTCAGTGGAGCAGGACTTCCCCACCTGGAGCTATCCCCCCACCCGCGGAGGAGTTCGAAACTTCCCGCCCTGGGAAGGAGCAGGGATGCAGGAGAGCAGAGAGCAGGAGCAGAGAGAAGGAGCAGGAACAGGAGCAGGAGCAGAGGGCAGGAGCAGGAACAGAGAGCAGGAGCAGAGAGAAGGAGCAGAGAGAAGGAGCAGGAGCAGGAGAAGAGAGAAGGGGCAGGAACAGAGAGCAGAAGCAGAGAGCAGGAGCAGGAACAGGAACGGGAGCAGGAGCAGGAACAGGAACGGGAGCAGGAGCAGGAGCAGAGAGCAGGAGTAGGTGCAGGAGCAGAGAGCAAGAGCAGAAGCAGGAACAGAGAACAGAAGCAGAGCAGGAGCAGGAACAGGAGCAGAGAGCAGGAGCAGGAACAGGAGCAGAGAGCAGGAGCAGGAGCAGGAAGAGGAGCAGGAACAGGAGCAGGGGCAGGAGCAGAGAGCAGAGAGCAGGAGCAGAGAGAAGGAGCAGGAGCAGGAGAAGAGAGAAGGGGCAGGAACAGAGAGCAGGAGCAGAGAGCAGGAACAGAGAGCAGAGAGCAGGAGCAGGAGCAGAGAGCAAGAGCAGAAGCAGGAACAGGAACAGAGAACAGAAGCAGAGCAGGAGCAGGAACAGGAGCAGAGAGCAGGAGCAGAGCAGGAGCAGGAACAGGAGCAGAGAGCAGGAGCAGGAGCCTTGGCCGGGCTCCCCAGCCCCGTTGCCAGCCCTCCCAGAGGTTTCCCAGAAGCCGTGGCAGCTGTCGGGGCTTTCTGGCTGCTGGAGGGGATTTGCAGCGCCAAGGGGATGATGCTGCTCTCCACTGTGAGCGAGCAAAACGGAGCCAGAAGGAGAGGAGAGGGGAGAGAGGAGAAATCCCGGCCCCCACCCGCGCAGCCCCAGACCTGCTGCAGGAGCATCACTGCCCAGGGCTCTGCAGAGACGAGGGATGCTCCTCACCCATCCCCAGGACAGCAGAGAGAGAGGGAAGGTCTGATTTGATGGGCTGGGAGCAGTTTGATGTGAGAGCTTTGTGTTACATCTCCTGACTGAAGAGCTGGGGCTGCAGCCAGCAGCTGATGGGCAGCAGAGCAGAGAATGACATCCCCCAGCCGCACTCCTGTCCTAAAATAACCACAATTAAAGGCGAGCACAGCAGCAGTGACACTTAACAGGAGCAAAGCAGAGTGTCAGTGGGAGCTGTCCAGCCAGGCGTCCTCCTGGCTGACAGCACTTCCCAGAAAGTGGTGGCTTAAAATGGAAAGGGGAGAGACCAATCCCCCGGCCGAGGAGCCGGAATTACCCTCTTAGGACAGAGGAGCCAGTTCCTGCTTCGATTCCCAGCTTCTAAAGTTGCCAGAACCAGTTCTGCTTTTCTCTTCTGGTTATTTTTCTGGTTAACATGTCAATAAAGTTACCCAGTCCCGGCAGGGGCATTTATCAGCTCCGGACACAAACCCTCCTCACCAGGGCTGCCTCTTCCCCCTGTTGCTATCTCCCGTCCCTTCAGTCCCGGGTATCCACAGGGCACCTGGAGAAGCACAGGGCGGGCAGGGAGGAGACATTTCAGCTGCTCCTCAGCTGCCCTGTGGCTGCGGGGACCCCACAGTGACCCCGAGGGCAGGAGCTCCGTCCGTGTGCCAGCTCCATCCCTGTCCCAGCCCCATCCCTGTCCCAGCCCCATCCCTGTCCCAGCTCCATCCCTGTCCCAGCCCCATCCCTGTCCCAGCCCCATCCCTGTCCCAGCTCCATCCCTGTCCCAGCCCCATCCCTGTCCCAGCCCCATCCCTGTCCCAGCTCCATCCCTGTCCCAGCCCCATCCCTGTCCCAGCCCCATCCCTGTCCCACCTCCATCCCTGTCCAAGTCCCATCCCTGTCCAAGTCCCATCCCTGTCCCAGCCCCATCCCAGCTCCATCCCTGTCCCAGCTCCATCCCTGTCCCAGCCCCATCCCTGTCCCAGCCCCATCCCTGTCCCAGCTCCATCCGTGTCCCAGCCCCATCCCAGTTCCATCCTTGTGCCATTCCCATCCCTGTCCCAGCCCCATCCCAGCCCCATCCCAGCCCCATCCCCATCCCAGCCCCTTCTCTACCATCCAGTTCTCTCCCTCCCATCCGTTTCAGCTCGGAAGCAGCGCGGGCGCTCCCCAGCACAAGCCGTTCCGGGCTGCCATGGGCACAACAGGACAATTTTAACCTTCACTCAGCGCACCGCTCCTCATATGTTACATTTCATAAGGTCTAAATGACCCGTGGATCTTCCCGGCTTTCCCAGACTCGGCTCCGGCTTTTTTAACCCTCGCTTTGGAGAGCCTCGTGTCTCCTGCCCAGGCAGGGACCGGGCTCCTCTCTAGCTCAGCATCTCTGACTTTATGTTTTGTCACCCCCGCTCTCCTCCTAATGAGCTGTTAATGATATGACCATTACCTATGCAAATTAAGAGCGTGGATTCCGAGGATGTTTTTACCTGGAGAGCGAGGCTGCTCCCAAGCCTGGGAGATGATAAATCATGCTGGTGTTTTTATTAAACCGCCGCTCTTGGGGGACCTGCCTCTGCCCAAACCCCGCACGGAGCAATCAACACCTTCCTCCGAGCGGCCCTGGACGGGCTGCATCCACCCCTGCTTTAATTAGGCAAACAAATAAAGCGTGATGTCTAAATACCCTGGGCGGGCAGAGCCTGCCCAGGCGCGCCGGGCTCGGCTGGAGCCGGCTTTGGGAAGGGCCGGGATGCTCGGGCAGGCTTTGGCCAGGAGGGCAGGGATGGAGAGCCCAGGTGTGAATATCGCCGGGGACATCGACGGTGTGGCCACGTCCCCGCGAGCCCAGATCCACCCCTGCTCCCCAAACCTCGCTTTTGGGGTGCCCACGGGCACAGAGCACAGAACTGGTGCCCAGGCACCTGCGGGAGGATTAAATCTCAGCTTTCGTGGACCTTCAAGCCTGGCTGGGTGATAGGAATTTATCTCTAAAGCACTCATCCTTCCTTTTCTTTTTGTGGGCTTTAATTAAATATCTCTTTGTTTGAAGCAGCCACTGGTGGCCGTGAGCTCTCCCGAGCTTTATCAGTGGCAGCAGGGAGATAACTGCCCACAATCTCCCCTGACCTTTCCTCGGCTCACAAGAAATGGCATTGGGTGCCTTCGTTCTTCTATTCTCTCCCATTATCTTCTGCTTTTCCTCCTCTCTGCCGCTTGCCAGGGGTTCCGACAGCGCCTGAGCCACTACCAGAAATATTAAGAAGAGACCCTAAAATGTCCCTGGCAGTTTAACGGCCCGGGAAGTGAAGGGCTTGTGTCTGCCTGGCCGTGGTGAGCCGTGGCTGGGAGCAGCAGGGTCAGACTTTAACGAACTGTTGAGAATTAAACAGAAGGAATGAAACTGAAAGGTGCCCCGGTGGCTTGAACTGAGTTTAAAGCAACTGACCTTTGGAGAGAATGAAACAATTCCCTTCCTTAAGCGTTCGAGGTTTGTTTTTTACTTCCCCCTGTGCAGCCTGGGGTGAGTGCAAGTGGAGGCCAGAGCAGCACAGCTGGGGCTGGGTGATGCCCTCTGCTCCAGGGCTCCCAGGAGCATCTCTGGAGCTTTCCTGGAGCTGTGCCTGGGCAGAGGGGCTGGCACAGGGACAGCCACGCTCTCCCCATTCTGAGCCCTTCCTTTCTCCTGTACCTTGCCCTAAACAAACGAACAACTCAAAATGAAGCTGGTTCCAAGGAAGGCGGAGCAGGAGCTGCACCACACCCAGCTCACGGTCCTGGTGTGCTGAAATTCATCTCTTCCAGCACAGAGATCAGCACTGCAGTGTCCCCTCGTTGCTGGGGACCCAGACAGAGCAGCCTGGCACCAGCTCCTGGCTCTGCTCTGCTGCAGGGGTGAGGGAGGACACGGCTCCAGCTCTGCCACGTGTCCTGGTGGCTCCTGCACTCCCCACAGGCGTCTGGGGAGGACAAGGACACTGAGCAAAGTTGGTAAAATACAAACTCGCACTGAAGCTCTCCCTCAGCATGATGGGTATCGGCGGCGGCACAGTGAATAAATCCATTTTAATGGAATTATCCATTTCAGTTCCCAACTTAATTGAGCTTTGCCCTGTAACTTAGCACGAGGGTGCCTCTCTTTGTTAACCCCGTGGAGGCTGCAGAGTGTTCCACAGCCCCTCACACGCACAGCCAGGGGCTGGCTTGGGAGCTGCACGACAGGATTTGTCCAGGATGGAAACCAGTGCTGCTCCTGGAGCTCCACAGCTGGGAACAGCCCCCATGTGCTGCTCCTGGAGCTCCACAGCTGGGAACACCATCCAAGTGCTGCTCCTGGAGCTCCACAGCTGGGAACACCCCCATGTGCTGCTCCTGGAGCTCCACAGCTGGGAACTGCCCCCATGTGCTGCTCCTGGAGCTCCACAGCTGGGAACAGCCCCCATGTGCTGCTCCTGGAGCTCCACAGCTGGGAACAGCCCCCATGTGCTGCTCCTGGAGCTCCAGCCTGGGAACAGCCCCCATGTGCTGCTCCTGGAGCTCCACAGCTGGGAACAGCCCCCAAGTGCTGCTCCTGGAGCTCCACAGCTGGGAACAGCCCCCATGTGCTGCTCCTGGAGCTCCCAGCCTGGGAACACCACCCAAGTGCTGCTCCTCAGAAGAAGTTGCTCGAGCTGACAAATTCCTTCCTCCAAGATGGAATCTCGTGCCCTCAGGGGCAGTGGAGCCCTGTCCAGCTCCCTCGCAGGCAATGAGGATGTGTGGTTTAATTAACTCACCCCAAATTCCTCCTCTCTCTCTCTCCCATTGCTGCTATTAATGTTTTTCTCCATCTGATAACGCTCCATTGCTAATTCTTTCTGGGTTTATAATGAATGATGCCGTGATGAAAGGCGGGTTGGCGTGCTTTGGGCACATTTCATTATCCCTCTGAGCAGGTGACAGTGTCTCATTCCCTGCTTTCTGCCCCTCACACCCCACCTTTCCTCAGCAGGTGCCCCAGGAATCCTCCTGCCCCTCTCTGCTGCCCAGGGGAAGAGGGACAGCACAGAGGAGATCGGGGTGCACAGGAAGGTCCCCACCCCCAGGGAGGTGACAGCACAGCCCAGGAGCTCTGGGAAGGGATGGCACTGCCAAGGCCAGCACACGAGCTCTGGCACAGCCAATAAATCCAATAAATCCCACATTTCCAAGGCTGCACACACACAGCAGCGCGGCCGTAAATCAGAACCAGCTCGCAGCAGAACTTCCTTGGGGTGTAAATAAATAGCTGCTTTTACAAAGTGCGAGGAATGCTGATCCAGCAGGAGGGCTCACACCCTGCACCCAGGGAGGCTGAGGGCTCCAGTCCTCTGTCCCCATGGCCAGCGGGTCCAGCCCCTCACCAGCCCCTCCAGGCCTGTCCCAGCCCAGCAATGTGTTTGTTTTCTGCTGTAAAACCTGAATGGAAATGTCACGAGGACAATCACCATGGTGACATTTCAGCAGCTCCATATAGAGCCACGCAGGAAATGAATTTCAAAAATCCCTATTAAAAATGGAAGGGCAAAAACAATTTTCTGGGGGAAATTTGTTCTGAGAGAGCTTATAGACTTTATTTTTTTTTTTTTAAAGGAAAAGGTCTCCAGCAAAGAAAGTTTGAGGTGTGCTGGTTTTTTAGGGCTTCATTCCTTCCTGAAAGAGCAGACCTTTTCCAGGAGTGATTTTCTGTGTGATTTTTGGTTCAGAAACTAAACTTTGTTGCACCAGTTTCTTTTTCCCAGCCCGGCTGCTGCTCCAGAGGATGATCCCAGCCCAGGGTTTATTCTCCAGCCAGAGCAGAGCTTGGCAAGGCCAGGAGAGAGGCGGGTGATTATTTCAGTCCCTTGTTCCTCTGACTGGCTGGTACAGCACAAAAGAATGCTAATGCTCGTGTCTTTATGAAAGCACTCGAGTTCATCAGCTTTGCAAAGAAGAGAAATTAAATCAAGATTTAATTGGGATATGCATGTTTTATTCATGGTACTATCCACAGGAGAAGCCAGACAGCTGAAGGTAAAGAGGAGGGGAGGGGGGAAATCTTTTGAAAAGTTGTTTCTCTCTGATTAAATAGAGAGAGTTTCCCACTTCAAAGGGAGGGCTCCTTTAATGTATTTTAAATGCTCCGATGTGCCATTCCGTGCGGCAGCCTGGCAAGGGCAGCGCTGGCCCTGGCTCTGCTCCTCTGCACGGCCCCTGCAAGGAGCCCAGAGCCCTGCAGAGCCCCCTCAGCCATTCCCCGGCGTGGGGACGACCCGGGGGTCTCAGCAGGTGCTTGTTCTTGTGCCCTGGCACGGGGCTGGTGGTCCTGCCTGCTGAGCCCCCCTCAGCCTGGCACCGGCCCTGGGGCAGGTGGGGACTGGCAGCCCCTGGGGGCACCAAAGGAAGGAAAACCCAGCTGGAGTTCTCACACCCACCCCTGCCAGTTTGGTGTCTGGGGAGTGAATTGTTTCTGCCTCTCTGTGGCTGCAGCAGGAGGGGAGGATGGATCTCCCTGCCGGACAGAGCCCTCCTGTACTGTCCACATTTTCATTTCTCCCCATTGCTGGGACAGCAACAGGTCCCAGCCCTGAGGCAGCTCCACGAAAAGCTGTGTGGCTCCGGTGGGAACATTTGCAGCCACCTTGAGGGCCCAGCATGCTCAGGCAGGGCGTGAGGAGCAGTTTGTGCTGCTGATCCTGCTCGGGGAAGCTGCAGGCACAGTGAGAACATCTCAGTGTTCTGTTTGCCTTGTTGCACTCCTGGTAGTCAGAGGAGAGCAAAGCCAGCAGCAGGACAGGAAGGGGTGAGGGTGAGGGTTTCAATCTGTGCTGGAAGCCTTTCTCTCTCCTGCCTTTCCCAGCATCACTCCCCCAGGCAGGGAGAGCTGGGTCCTTCCCCAGGGATGCTGCAGGGATGCCGCTGGAGCAGGGAGTGGGGGCCCAGGGAATGCAGGGGAGGGTGGGCACCACAAAAGCAAGGATTTAAGGACACAGGGAACTTCTGGTTGGCTTTTCAGATTGAAATGTGTATGCGAGGCAGTGCGAGATAGCGTTTGTGAGGGAGGAGGGGATCTGGCAGCAGCACTCCTATCGCTCCTGGTGGGAATTTTTCTATAAAGGACCGATTGTTCAGCGAGGGCGCATGACAAAAATACAATTGGAAAAGTGGGGGAGAAAAAAAATAAGGAAGAAAAGAAAATCTTCTCTGTAACTTGTGCCCTTCAGAAGCAGCCCCTGTCGCGTTCGGAGCCTGGCGGAGCCGCCGCTGCCTTGGGAGCCTAAGGTCTTTGTTAAGAAAAGGACACAAAGAGAAACACGAGTTCTCCCGAAGGCTCATTATTCAAACTGCTCCAGACCCGGCTCCGCAAGTGCCGGTGACTTTGGAAGATGAACAATCTTATCTCCCGGGTGAAAAGGACCATTTGTTGTTTGCTGTCCGGGAGAGAAAGCTCACAAAAGGCACGGGAGGAAACTTGGAGAACGTCTGAGCCAAACTTGGGGAGATGGGCAGGGGAGGGAACGGTGCCAGAGCTCAGGGATTCCCTGGAGAGCAAAGCCCAGAGCCCTGGGGGGCAGCACAGGGACCTCAGGTGCCTCTCCATGGAAGAAGACGGCCAAAGGAGGGGAGGAAGGCTGAGGAAGCTGAAGCTGAGCATCCTCCCACCCTCCCCGCAGCCCAGCCAGGTCCGTGTGCTGGCACAGCCCTGCCCAGCTGTCCTGGGCTGCCTGGGGATCTGCAGGCAACTGTTTGCCTTTGCCACTTGTTTATTTTGGACAGTGCAGCGGCAGCTCCCTGCTCAGCAGGGCGAGGGGAGGCTGGCTTTGTGCAGCTGCAGCTCTGCAGCCCCGGGCTGGACCCGAGCTCATCCCGAGAGCCTTCGCGCCCCTCTCCCCCTCCTGAGCAATCTCTTAATGATAAAAGTCTCCGTGGTTTATAATTACCAGTTTGACAAGTTCATGAGTTGTCTGTTAATTATTATAATTAGCTCTGGCTGAGTGAGAATGCAGCAGCTCAACAACAATATTAACGATGGGAAAACTATTATCGAGAATTAACTAGAGCGAACCTCCAGGAAGGGCTGGCCCTGCTCTCCCGGCCTCCCTCGTGCTCTGCCCAGCCCCAAACCGCCCTGGAGAGGGCAAAACACTGGTTCTGCTCACAGGAAAGGCCAAGGGAACCCAAACTCACCCCAAGCTGCCCCAAACAGGGTGAAGATTTGGGCCAGTAAAGGCAATCGTGGTAGGGCTGCTGCAAAAGCACAGAGGCTGCAAAGGGACAGGCAGGAGCCACTCCCAACAGAGCAGCACGAGAATGGGAACCTCTCTAACTCCTCTCCATTTCACTCAGGATCCTGTGATTGAATTCCTGCACAGGCCTTTCCTCCTGGGAGCGCGTGGCATCAGACGCAGGCCTGAGCAAATAGCAGAAAACGCTCAATTTTGGGCACCCATAATTCGCTGAGAAGAACAGATTTGACTTCTCAAACACAGCACGATCCCACCCAACAGAGCTCAGCTTCCGTCCTCTTTTCCAGTTCAAATGTACACAAAATATTTATCTGAAGGCAGGAGCAAACCTCAGTGGGAGCTGGGACCCTTCTGCGGGAGGTGGCAGGGACAGCCCCAGCCTGGGATGCACCAGAAGCCCTGGAGCCATGACAGAGCTTGGCCACCCCAAAAAGCCCTGCCACAGTCTCTGCCACACAGGAAAAGGACCACGGCCCCAGCCTGGCGACATTCAGGGCTCAAAAAGCAGGCCCTGATATCCCACGGGAGCAGTTGCCTCCCCAGAGCCCGGGAAGCTCCAGCTTTCTCTCCTTTGCTGGGAAACTTCATTTGCTTTTCAGACAAGAGCCTCTGCACACCAAGAAACTCCATTTCAAATGCTCACAATCTCAAATACAGACACAGTTATTTATTTTTTTTAACTGTAAACAGGTTTTGAAGAAAAGATCAAAATCAGAGGGAAACATTTTGAAGCTGTTGGGATGAAGTGCTCCGCTGTACATGATAGGAATTTCCTGGGAGTAATTTCTATTTGAGGGATTTACATTTGCTTTTACATCCCAAAAGCAGAATGGGGGGGGGAACAGGGTTGAAGTCACAAGGATTTTGGAGGGGGAGCACAGGCATTTCCCTGCTGCACGGATCTGCCATGGGCAGGATCATCTCCCTCAGCCTCCCCTGGCCACCCATCAGCATTCCAGCCCTTCTCCCTGCTCTCCCTGCAGCATCTGTGATGCATCCCCAGCGTTCCCCGGGGAGCAGCTCCCTGCACACACCCCGACCCCGCTGCCAGAGCAGAGAGGGCCCCGAGGAGCAGAACAGATTTCACAGGTGGAAATGCAGAGGTGGGGCAGGGCGGGCTGTGCTCCTGCATCCGTTCCCTTCCCAGGCAGTTATTAAAGGTTTTGCACCGGGGAACAAATAATTTCAAGCAGAGAAATCCCTCTCGCTTTGTCCTTGCAGACAGATGAGTGGAGCAGGAGCCTGGGTTCCTCCCTCCCTCAGCCTTCTGGGAAGCTCCTTTGAACACTTACAACATCAGAGCACAGGGCCTGATTTGTTAGACAAGCCAGACTTTATTATTTTTTTAAAAGGGGGATATTATCTCCTGCCTCCAAAGGAAAGGGGAAGAGGAGAAAGCCACTGATACGGAGGGGGGTAGAGACAGACACAGAACCTCATTATTAAACAAAATAAATAAAATATACTAGCAGAAAATGTGTCTTGGCTTTATTACTATATTCTGTCCTCTAAATATTTCATTTCCAACTGATGCCCAAGCCAAATGGAAAATTTCAAGCAAAACTGTACTACTTAGAATATGCTTAATTATTGATTCAGCCAGGAGGGAAAAAGAAGAAAAAAAACCAGAGGGGAAGAGAAGGCACTGAGCCGGTGCTGACTCTTTTTTATCCGTGCAGCATCCCACCCTTCCTCCTGTGGGAAGGAGCTCTGGGGCTGTGCTGGGGGTCCCTCCAGCAGGCAGGAGTGAAAAAAGAAAACACCTTGCTCATTGTTTTCCCCTGGCTTTTCCCTCCCTGCATTTACCTAAAAGTCCTTTTCAATCAGTGCAGGTAATTTTGGGGGTAAATCTTGTGGTCATGAATGAAAGCTAAAAATGTGGCCTTGGAGAAGCAGGCAGAAGCTGATTGCAATTCACAACAAAATGTAATTCACAAAAACCCCATCAGCTCAGACTCTGCTTGCTTGCCTGTCGATGCCTCTGACTGTACCTGCTTTCCATCTCCTGCCTGCAAAGCGATCCACCTTCCCACACCCAAACCTAATAAACTGATTTCTCCGGGAGACACAGGTATTCCACAGGCACGGGAGCTGTTTTAACCCTGAGCCAGCCTGAGCTGGAGTTTTCCTGCAGCTCGGGGGTCCTTCAGCCCCCTCTGGAGGCTCAGGGCTGCAGGAGGGCCCCCAGCACCCCCAAAGGATCCTGGAATGGGGGGAGCATTGCTGGGGGGTCACACACAGGGCCTTGAGGAGCATCGTGGTGCCCAGGGGATGCCAAACCACTGAGGGGGCACAGCCCGCTACAAAGGGAGCCACACACTCAATTAGGAGTTTCACTGAAATTTCAAATTACAGCCCTTTGTTTTTTTTATTCTTTTTAAGCGACAAAGTTATGCCACGTTACAGAGAAAGTGACAGGTAATTTGGGACACCGAGGACTTCTCAGGCTCTATAGTTAATGGGGAGTTTAGCACCAATTCCTCTGTAATTTGCACTTCTGAGAAACCACATTATTATAAAGTCAGAAATCTCAGGCACTTTTAACTCCAAGATCTGCCAGGCTGACGATGACCAGGAACTGAGGAGGCCCGAGTCCACAGGTCACCCATTTCAATATCTGAGCCTGGGTGGCTTCCAGAAACGGCCGCTCCAACGGCGGAGCCGAAAATTGGAGGTGACATTCAGAAGTCTCTGAAAATTATAACCCTGACTTCCTCCTTGAAAAGCTTATCTGAATCCTGGCTTATCCTTTGATGAGGTTACTGAAAAAGCATTCTGCTCGGAGTACTTGAAAGATAACAGGCAATATATGTGAGCGGGTGCGCTCCTCCCGGGGGGAAACACTATCGAACTCGAGCATGGGACACTAATTAAATGGCCTGGATCATGCTGGACACTCAGCTCCTGGTGCTCGGCTTAACCCCTTCCAGCCCTCCACACCTGCAGCAGGTGGGCACGTCCCTCAGCATCCTCAAGGAGCTCCCAAAGCCTCCACTCTCTGCACAAATCCCATCTGGAGAGCCAGCTCGCTTTGCTCCCAGGAGATGCTGAGCTGGGGCTCTGCCTGACACTGCCCATTGGTAAGGACGTGGCAACATTTAAATTCTCACAGAAGTTGATAAAGTGCTGGAATTTCTTGGATGCTAAACCCAGAGCTGTGAGCAAGGGTCTTCCCAGGCTTTGAGGAGAAAGGGAGCGTGAGTGGAGACAAGAGGAAAATGATGAATTCAGTAATGCCTAATAGCCTGACAAAGGGGCAGGGGAAAATGATCCTGCTCTGCTTTGGAGGGAAAATAACCAGGCTTCCTTTAAGTGTTCCATCCTCACAACATTCCCAGGAGAATGGGAAGAACACCCCTGGTGGGCAGGACCCAGTGCCAGGGCTTGTTCCTGGCACAGCCAACCTCCTCCTCCTCTTCCTCCCGCTCCCCCAGGATGCTCCTGCTCTGCCTCTTCCCTGCTGATCCTGTAGCCCAAAAAAGCAGGGAAAAGAACAGAACTGTTTTAATGGCATAATTTATTTTAAAATGAGCTGTGTCTCCGTGCTGGCCCAGCCCCCAAACGCCAGTAATTGGTGGTTGGTTCCCTGCCATCTCCCCGCCAGCGCCTTCAGCGTCTCAGGCGCTGCTGCACGAGATTAGCGGGAGGCATTTGGAGTCCCGCACATCAAAGGGATGGAAAACTGGAAATTTAACAGAACCCATTATGCAGGTGAGGGAAAAATAGGCAAATCCTGTTAAAAAGGATGGCTCTTTTCTCCTCTTTCTGAGGCAGGGCATAAGGCAGCTGGGGGAAAAGCCCCAGTTTAAAGAGATTCAAGGCCCAAAAGGCACGACATGGAAAGAGAAGGGAGAAGTGCCTGGAGTCCCTGCAGGAAGGGAGCAGAGCTCACCTGGGATGGGGTGGGAAGCCTTGGTGGCATGTGGCAAGGCTCTGGTGCCCCTCTGAGAGCAGCCCCACATCCCACATCGGATCCTGCTGTGCCAATAAAGAGGGAGGGAGAAGGGGAGATGAGAAAGGAGGAGGGGAAGATGAAGTGGTGGAACTGAAGGGTAGGGTGATGTTTTCCTGATCATTTGTGACATGCCCCTGTGGTTAACACACCCCTGGGCACTTGTCCTGGGCTCACAGGGCTGCTGCCTGGGGGCTGGGCCCAGCAAAGCCCAGCAGTGCCAAGGGAAGCATCCAAAGGGCCTTCCTTGAAAACGCTGAGTGCTACTTGCACAGCCCCTTAAACAGAATAATTCATTAGTCAGCTCAGAACAATCAATAGCGCCGCCGACAATTTATACACCAGCTCTGTTTACCCAGCAGACCCTCTTTGATAATATTATTTATGATTCCAAATAACTCCATCGGTGTTCAATAGAGCTGGGAGGTACCTGGGGGACCGGGGCACAATCAAATTATGAAGACATATGGTTTACTCAGCGCTGGAAATGTTCAACTGCATTTCATTACCGCTCGTCCTGCCGCAGCGCCTTCCCAAGCGCTCACACGGCCTCCTCCAGCTCGGCTGCCGAACGGGAGGGCTTCTTCCTCTCTGCTGATGGAGAGACGTGGCTGTAAAGGGAATTTCATTGCGCCTGTCCCTGGCTGGAGGCCACGCCGAGCAGCTCAAGGCGTCCCAGGCCGCTGTGGCGGCAATTAAACGGCGGCCGGCGGAGGCGGCTGGGCCCGAGCCGTGCGCGAGCGGCTCCGCACGCCCGGCAGCTCCTGCCTGGATGGATGCATGGTCGATGCACGGGCTGTGCAGTTTTTAATAAAGCGCTCCTGAGATGCCCACGGAGCGGCCAAATGCTGAGTCATCATTATCGACGGAGCAGAGCCCGCGGCGGGTGAGCCAGCCCCGCTGCTGGACTGCTCTGCAAACCCCAGCCCTCCCTGCAGAGAAGCTATAATTAATCAGACAATGCACGATATGCAACAAATTAAAAAGATTGAACTTCCCAACAACAATGGTAGGGCTGGAGAGACGGGGGCTGCGCTCAGAGCGAGCTCTCCCTGGAATCCCAATTCCATGCACAGGACTCCCACAGAACACGGGCTGGGTGCTGCCAGCCCCAGTGGGTGCTCCAGGACGGGGCAGAGGGAAGCCAACACTTCTGCTTGTGAACGTGTCCTGGGAGCTCCTCCCCACACGGATCCTGCTCGTCCCAGGCTGGTGAATAGCCAAGATTCTAAAATAAAGTGATAACAGTTACCACTGTGGAAATGCAGTTTCTGAGAAAATCCCACCAGACTAATAATTAAAACAGAAACTGAAGATTCTGACAACCCTGGATTTCTTCTCTGGTTTCAGCTGTTTCTGCTACACGATTCCCTGCAGGAAAATCTGAATCTTCCTTCCACAGCAAACCCAGACACTTCAGGACCCATTTCTGTTCCCCTTGCAGCAGAATGGAGAAGTGAACAGTGAGATTTCCTGCGGAACAAAAAGAAAAAACATTCTAAACTCAGAAACAACAGGGGTTTCACTTCCATCTCCCCAGTGGATGAAGTGTGACGTGGATGGACTCCTGCCTTCTGGTGGGAGCATGTGAGACTGGGGAAGCTCCTGAACTTGGGCAGGACAAACAAGACATTGCAGAGCTCTCCCTGCAGCTCCTGAGACAGAAAGATCTGGGATCAGGGGTGTCACAGTGTGTGCAGAGCGGGGTGAGGATGGGTTGTTGAGATGCTGAGCCCTCTGACCATCTTTGCAGTTCTTCTCTGGTCTGGATGTAGAAGGTCCATGTCTGCCTTCTCCTGGGGACTCCAGAGCTGGAGGCAGCGCTCAGGTGGGGTCTCACCTGAGCAGAGGAGAAGGGGAGAAGGTGTGCACATGTTCCTGGAGTCAGCCTTTGCTGCCTTGACTCTGGGAAGATGAACACACCTCCCTTCCACAGTCACTGCCCTGCCCTGCAGTGCTGAGCCAGG
Source organism: Passer domesticus (assembly GCF_036417665.1). Classification (NCBI taxonomy): domain Eukaryota; kingdom Metazoa; phylum Chordata; class Aves; order Passeriformes; family Passeridae; genus Passer; species Passer domesticus. The sequence goes on along the minus strand of NC_087496.1, from coordinate 7,340,838 downwards.
CTCAGGTCTAAGGAGCCTTTGGGCTGTGCACACCACCCTGCTTCTGTAGCCTAAAAGGAAGTGTTTGGATTTCTATATTTAGTTGTCCTCACTTCCTTCCCTCCTTGACATTTATGAATTTTAGATGCCTTTCATGCTGGGCCTCTGAAGGGCATCCTGGAGAGGTGGCTCTGCATCCCCTGGTCCTGCAGGGATGTGGCTCTGGCCAGCTGCTGGCCTGGCCAGGGCTCACTCAGGGGCACTGCCAGGATGCTCCCCAGCCTCTAACAGGCTGTGGGGCTGCTGCTCGCTGCGCAGCTGCCGGAGGGAGGGAAGGGGAGGGAGAGATGTCTGGGAGCAGCGGAAAAAAACGAGATTACAAGGGATCAGGGAGATGCTGTTAAAGTACATGGCAACTTACAGATGAAACAGGCAGCGGCTGCCTGCAGCTGAAGGCAAATTCGGCCGTGGACTTGTGCAGGAGACTGTGATGGAATTAGCCTGGCTGGAATGCGGGTGGGATGGGGACCAGGCAGGCCCTGCAAGCACTCCTTGGTTGGGATGGGCACCACTACCCTACCAATGAACTTCACCTAACCAGTACCTTAAACACTGCCTGAGCCTGAGCCTAAGCCTAACTGCATCACTGGGGTGGTTCAGATCAGAAAGATGGAGGAGCAGCAAGGTTGGAGCCCAGCTGGGATCACTTTTCCAGCCCCAGACTGGACATACAGGATGGAGAAAGGGGAGAGACCCCGGTCAGATCCTTCCCAAAAGCCCAGAGGACTGAGTGGCTCCATCCCTGCTCCCCATCCTCCTCCTCTGCAGAGCCACAGAGGTCCAAGAGGCCTCTCAAGCACAGGGACAGGCAGGGAGCCAGCACGGACTTTTCCATCCCCAACCTCCACGGAGACAGACACCTGTGTCCCTCCTCTGTGCCGGCCGTTTTTAGCAGCCGTAATTATACCCTTTCAATCTATGTATAAATAACTGGAATTCCGGGTAAAATGTCGGGTTGCTTGATTTACATCCCCAGTGAGCCGATAAGGTTGCAGCAAGGATAAATCACGGCAGAAGTGCATACTCAGAAGATCTCAGAGGAAGAGAGAGAAACTTCTGCCCCCTCCCGCTCTGCCATTACTCATGCTTGTTTGTAAAGTGGCCAGGAGAGTTTTGGCATTAAACAAACATTGTGCGATTGCCCAAGTATTCCATCATTGTCCTGAGTGCCCATGGAGAGTTCCAGGAAGAAGGCACTTGCTCTTCCTGCCTGCTCCTGTTTTCAGCCCACCAAAGACAGAGCTGTAGAGGAGGTTGCTGGATGGGGGCTGCACTCAGGGGTCCTGGTCCCATCACCCCACCGACCCCCCTAACCTCTCCCCACCAGGCTGGAATTTTCAGAAGCAGCCATGCAGGACCCACTGAGAGGTGGGGAAGGTGCTGTGGTTCCCCAGGCCCCCAGCCCTGCAGCGTTGACTGCAGCAGCTGCATCTCTGCCCAGCCAGCAGCGTGGCGGGGCCGCAGCGGGAGACGGACGAGTCCGTCCTGGAGGTTTTTCAAGTGGAGATTAACCACTGAGTAGGTTGTTTTTATTTAAGATGCCATATGTCTCTTCCCTCTAAATATCTCTTCCATCAGATACCGCTGTGATTCCCACTCTGCCTCCCAACCCTGCCTTTGAGACACTATTGCAAACACTTCATAAAACCGTGTTAGATCGGAGATGGGAAATGCTTTGAAGCTCCCTCTGCCCCCTCCCTGCAGACGCCAGACCCAACGTGCACAGCCACCCTGTCCAGCCCCCAGCGTGGCCGGGGAGTGGACACTGCTCCCAGGCCGGGTCCTGGCGCCCATTTGGCTCCTGTGACTCATTGGATTACGCTGCAAAATCCCTTCTCTGCCTGCTGAAGGGGATAGCAGCGTTATCCTCTTCCCCTGCTGTGAGCTTCAATATATCAAGGATTGTGAGGCACTTAGTGCTATGTAAATGGGAGACGTATCAGCTGTGCCTCAGATAAATGAATTTCACTTAGATTGATGGGTGTGAAGCACTTCCAAAATTAGGCCTATTCTTCTTAAATCAAACAGTTTCCCCAAGCCAGTTCAGCTCCATTGATGTAGAGGAAGTCATCAAGCTGCGATTCATCATCGAGCTCAATCACAGACCTTCAACACGCTGACCCACTGCGAGCTTCCTCCTCTTGGCAGGGGGAGAGGAGTTTGGCCAGGCACAGGAGGAGCAGGACCCTTCTCCTCCATGCATGGGTCATCCACAGCTCGGGCTGCAAAGCCCTGTGCTTGCTCTGACCCTTGCACCGAACCGCCTTTACGCCCTTAAATGTTCTGTAACATCACACACGTCATTTCATTCAGCCAGCAAAGAGCAAATCCCTCATGCGTAGGAGCACCACCAAACTGCAGCTCGCTGAGTAACTCTGTAGTAAACCCACCAAGGGGCTTGTAGCAGCTTCTTCGTCGGCGTGGTGGAGCTGCCACCCATCCCAACCCCATGGGATGCTGCAGGGGAGCAGATCTGCAGGCAGCCTGTCCTCTCCAGGCTGGCAGCTCTCCTCTTCCCTGTGCCAAAGCCGAGCACCTCCTGCCTGCAAGGATCTGTCTGGTGTTTATGCGCAGAGCAGCTCAGCTCCCTCCAACTTTTTAACTGCAGATAATCAACAAAGCTGGGCAAATAATTTAGCGCGTGTAATTTATTCTATGAATTTTGATTCCTTGCCCACAAGCAGCTTGTGCTGCTCACCAAGGTATTGGTGCTATGAAATTATGCAGGGGAGCTGCCGCCTTGGCCCGGGGCTGGCTCAGGCGGCTGGCAGCGAGCAGGACACCCTGGGCATGGCACTGCTGGCCTGGGACGTGTCCTCCTCCAGCAGGTGCCTCGCTCGTGTGGCATTTGTCCTGCTGGTGGCCTGGGAGGAATCTGACCTCAGAGGGCAGTAAGTGTTGTTAGCAGGAAATGTTCCCACACTCTGAGGACAGCGGCTCCCAGTCCCCAGTCCAGGATCCAGAAGGGAGCTGCAACAACCCAGCAGCTGAGTAATTGTCGAAACGTCACCGCATCATCCATATGTTTGTACCAAACTGCCCCACACTGTCATTAAATGAGGCTAAATATCCCTCGCAGCAGCAGTAAGCACAGCTGTGATGTTTTTCCCCGTTGGCAGCGGAAGGAGATGCCGCTGCTGCCGCTGCCTCGCGCGTGGCCACCGCGCCAGTTGTGAGCTGGCCCGAAATTCCGCCGGGGAAGCTGCGAAGTGTTTTGCAGTGCTGTGGGCCGTGTTTGCAGCGTGCCTCGTGTCTGTTGGGCCGGTTCCTGGGCCGGGCTGGTGCTGCCGTGCCTGCTGTCAGCCATGGGGACACAGCCGTGGCCACACACAGGCAGCGCGTGTCCCCAACCTCTGCTCCGCTCCGGCCGCGCATCCAGCAGCGTCTTTGTGTCTGACAGGAGCTGGAAGAGCTGACGCAAGTTTTCATTAGCAGTTCCTCCGAGGTGGGAGTTAACGTGTTTGTAGAGGGGATGCGCGGCTGTAAATCATCCGTGGGCCCGTCCCCGAGCCTGGCTGTTTGCCACCGCCGGCGGCAGGGCGTGCACGCGGCTGTCACTCCGTGGATGCCCTCCAGCCCCTTTCTTTATCTCCTAAACAGTGCAATCTTGTCGTCTGCAGCAAGAGCTACAGCCCTTCAACTTAAATGTGCCTGCCAAGAAAAATGTTGATTTTTTGCCTCCACCTACCTTCAGATATCTGATTAATTCAATGCAAGGAGCAAGGAATAAAGTTGGGGTTTTTTTTAAGCTGAATACAGAAACATTGATGTAGAAAACCACTGTGGCTGTTAGAGCTGCCTGGTGACTGAGACAGCCTTAGAATGCATTTTAGCTTGACTTGGCATGCTGGCTTTGAGGAGCTAAATGGAGAACTGAACTAATCCCAGGTCTTAATGAATAATGTTCAAATCCAACTTTCATTTTCCAATGCGTCCATACATTCAAGAATGACTCACAAGGTGTTTGTTGTGCGGTGGAAGAATAGCCAAGCTGGGAAGGGTATTTTTATGTGTTTGTGAATCATTGTATATGATATTTTCCTCCACTGTGCCTCTCTGTCCTGGCAGTTTTCTGCAGAGAAATCCATTCAGCTGCACTGGAAATGTAGGCACTTTATAGAAAATCTTTAATAGCACCAGCACAAATGGATGGCTCTTATTTCCTCTCCGCAAAGTGGCGATTTGCAAAACCACCGCTCACAAATAGTTACCCTCCTCCCCAAACCATCGAACAGAGGCCGATGGAGACGCCTCCTGCCCCGGTGGGTTGGGCAGAGCCTGGCACAGGGACAGGAGCCTCGTGCCCCTGGGTCTCTGAAGGCACATCCCCATGGATGGGGACATGGGAGTGGCTGGGATGCCCAGCCCGCGCTCCTCCTGCCCTGGTGGGTTGGGCAGAGCCTGGCACAGGGACAGGAGCCTCGTGCCCCTGGGTCTCTGAAGGCACATCCCCATGGATGGGGACACGGGAGTGGCTGGGATGCCCAGCCCGCGCTCCTCCTGCCCTGGTGGGTTGGGCAGAGCCTGGCACAGGGACAGGAGCCTCGTGCCCCTGGGTCTCTGAAGGCACATCCCCATGGATGGGGGCATGGGAGTGGCTGGGATGCCCAGCCCGCGCTCCTGCTGCCCTGGTGGGTTGGGCAGAGCCTGGCACAGGGACAGGAGCCTCGTGCCCCCGGGTCTCTGAAGGCACATCCCCATGGATGGGGACACGGGAGTGGCTGGGATGCCCAGCCCGCTCTCCTGCTGCCCGCGGCGGTGCAGCGGGGCCGGGTGAACACATGGCTGCACAGGTGCCAGAGTCTGTGCACACACATATGGGAGAGACGGGAACCGCGCCGATCCCTTCCAACTCGCTCCGTCCTGGCTCCCGTGCCTGTTTGTTTTCTGGTGCGCTCGTCTTGCTGGAATTTTTAACATTTAATTAGTCGAGCCAGCTGCTTCTGCTTTGCAAAGGGCTGGGCAGCTCTGCCTGGTTTCAAAGGCGGCTTTCTTTGTTCCCAGGATCCATGCAGGCTCCGGTGGAGGCACGGAGCCCGGTCCCCTGATCCCAGCGCTGCTCCTCGGAGCTCTGCGCTCCCGTGGCTGGATGCAGGGACAGGCTGGGAGCTGCGGGCTCTGCACGCTGCCAGCCAGGGCTCCAGCCTGCCTGGATAACAGCGGGGCTCAGAGCTGCCATGCATCCCCTCTCCATCCCTCTCCACTGAACTGGAGCACAGAGCAGCCTTCTGCTCCACAGATTGTTGTCCCTTGGAAGCGGGATGGAAAGCAGAGGACTCATTGAGGAGGAGAAAGGGGCCCGGAGAGCTCAGGATGAGCAGCTCTGGGCATGGCCACACTCCCCTCCTGAGCCACCCTTCCTCACCCGGGCCTGGCAGAGCCCTGCCTCCTTGCCCAGTGCCCACCCAGCCCTGGAAGGGCACACAGCCCCTGGTCCCATCAGTGACTGCAGGAGAGCCCGTGGGCTCTGGGGGAGCTGGGACTGCAGCCTGGTTATCATCACCGCTCATGAAAACACTTCTGAGGCGTTTGCCTTCAGAAAAAGTCAGAGTGCCTCAAATGTCAGGTGTCAGCAAAGCCTTTCTGCAGCCCCGGCCCGCTCCCCTCTCCCGCTTCAAGTGACACAAAGGCCCCTGCACGATTCTATTCAGCCCAGATACCATCTCCAGCCTTTAAAGACGAGAGAAGTTTGCCTGAAAATAGAGACGTGATCTTTATTCCGATCGTTCTAATCATTCCTTTTCCCCCGGGGAAATAAATTTTTAATTGTTCTTATTCTTCCATAGCACCTTTGAAGTGCTTTTACATTCAAAGTCCAGGATAGAAGAATACTTTAAACTTTCCAATTTTCAGACCCTGGCAAACCCATCGCTTCTGACATAAACAAACAAAGCCCAAACATGTTTAATGAAACAGTTTCAGTTTTTAAAATGAACGATTTTGTTTTGATCAAAAAGCCATTTGTAGCTCCAATCCCGAAGACGTTTTCCCAAAATCCATTTAAGCCAGCTCTAAAAACCTCTTTGCAGAGAGAGGTGTGACGTAGGCTTGTTTGCCAGCCTGGATCTGCTTCCCCTCATTAGAGCTGCCAGAAGTGAGACCTGGGTTTGGGGGGATGGAGACCTCCTGTGCTGGTCACAGGTGATTCCCCTGATAGGGGGGAAAAAAGCAGAGCCTGGCAAACAGCATCCATGAAACAAAAATGTGCATTTCCCCTCCCTTGGGAAACACCAGGGAACAAAACTATCGTTTTCTCCCGTATCCCAGTCCTTGCATCTCTGACCCCATGCAGGGATTTTGGTCCCGGCCGCGCCTCTCGCTGCTGCCACATCCAGCTCTGGGCTGGGGCCAACAGCCCTGCTCTGGAGGAACTAAAAATTCATTTCCAGCAGGCGCTGCATGCGAAAGTGCTGCGCGTGCAGTTGTGGCTGCCAGCGAGCTCATTAGCACAGCGACTCGCCCGGAGCCAGCGAGCCAGGGAAGGAGCCACGGCGGCCGAGGGACACGAACCACTGCCACCCGCCCGGCCAGGGGACAGCAGCCACCTCCCGAGGCAGGGCAGGGCAGGGGGGCCTGAGGGCTCTGCAGGGCGGGACCCCCTGCAGCAAAACCCGGGGGCTGTTTCTGCAGGAGCAAAGCTGGGGCTGCTCCAAGCAGGCAGAGCTGCCCCACTGTGAGGAGCATCCCCAGGAGCTCCCCTGCCAGGAGCCCCAGGAGCATCCCCTCTGTGTCACTTCCCCTGCATCCCCTCAAGGACCCACGGGTTATCCCTGAGGGAGTCCCACAGCCACCCAGGGAGTTTCAGCCATGGGGAGGGGAGAGGTTCCTTGTCACCCATCCCACACCTCTGTTCATTTCTCAGTGATCACCCTCCACCCCTGCCCTGGCGGTACCTGGGACAGCCCCCAGCTCCCAGCGGTGTGGCAGAGCCATGAGCATCATGCCCCAGCTCCGTGTGTCCCCCCTGGCTGCCCAAAGGCAGCAGAGCTCAGTGCAAGGTGTGCCTGAGGCTGGTCACCGTGTGGCTGCAGGGCTACAGCCGGCTATCGCTCCTCTGGCACCGCTGCCCTTCCAAGTGCCTCAATAAAAGCAGAAGAAAGAGCAGTGAAGTCGAGTGGAAACAAATCCGAGAGGGTTTGGCAGATCTGACTTACGGGAAGAGATGAAGGAGCTGAACACACGGGCCTGTGAGAGAGGACACATGTACACATGTTCCTCCCGTGCTCTCCAGCCCGGAGCAGTCCCGCGCTCCAGCTGTGGGGACAGCAGGAGGAAACTGCAGGCACGGCTGTTTGCAGCTGAATCCATCTCTCCCCAGGCACACAAGCAGGTCGCTTTGAGGGGTTTTCATTTCCTCCATCACAGAGCAGCCATGTGCCTTTCATACTGGGAGCCTTTAAACGCTTTGGGAAGCAGTTCCAGCCTGTTCTGTGGGCACGGGGAGATAACAGAGAGCTCTCAAGGGACCTTCTGTGGCAGGGAAAGTTCCATCTTTGTGGTGCATCCTGCACTCACCGGGGCCTGCGCCTCAGCATCCCACCCACTCCTCATTCCCGAGGAGCCAAATTACCCTCAGTGCTTTCCTGTGGCTTCTCTCTGATGAAGCACTCGGGGTTGAGAAGCAAAACCAGACCAAAAGTCAGCCACAGCCCTTGCCACAAGCCAGGCACGGGCCTGCTGTGGCTCCTGTGAGAGGGGAGCAGGCGGCGGCTGCTGCACAGCCCACGGGCAGAAAGGCTCTGCCGAGCTAATTTTAGCCCCAACATTGCAGAACAAGAAGCAGCTCCAGGCAATTGTCTGTTTTCTTTCTATTTTTTCCCCTCCTTGTCTCTCTTCTCAGATCCATCCCCGGGGAGCCAGGGCAGCAAGGCTGTTCCAGGAAGAGGGGGCTCCCATTCTGAGCGCCGGCTGGGGACGTTCCAGCCAAACCCTGGGGCTGTACCCGGTGCCCTGGGGATCCCGGCCTCAGAGCAGCTGAGCGGAGCTGTTTCCCTTCCCAGAGCACAGCAGAGGAGGGAGGTGTCTCACACAGCGAGGAAAATCCACCCCCGTGGCTGCTCTGCCCCCGGGTGCAGCCGCAGGTGGAGGCGCTCAGGTGAAGGTCACCTGTGGGCTGCAATTCCCCTGGGGCATTGGCAGGGAATTTGGCTGCTCTGTGCAATGCCAGCTAATTGCATCCACATTATCTCTGGTCCAAAGAGAAGGCTGATTTGAGCCCCGTTTCTATGGGAGGTGGCATTGCTGATGCACAGCCGTGCACACGCTCTTCGTGCAGCCTCAGACAGCGCGGCTTGACATGGAACAAGCCTACACAAAAATAAATTGTATTGTATTTAAATATTCCTTAAGTCATTTTAATGTATTTAAGTCTTAATTCATCTTCTCAAAGTCCCTTTTCCCTACACTAATGTGATGTATTTGACAGAAAGATGAATGACGTTATTAAAGAGCCTCTCTGGCAAATTTCAGTAATAAAATCTCCCCTTCCCCCCCGCCTCTCTCCTTTTCCACACACGCAGACCTCTGCTTCCTTCATCCTCACAGATTACTGAAAGGGACTCCAGAGCAATTCCTGAACCCTTCCCATGGGGATTATTTAACCTCTCATGCCCATGCCAAGGGGCAGGACCTGGCTGTGCTGTGCCATGTGCCCTTGGTGAGAGGAACCTGCCACATTCGGGTATCCAGGCACCCTCCTCATCCTCATCAGGGCCCTCAGCCAGGCAGTGTGAGGGTGCCAGGGGACACCCAGCCTGGGCCTGGCCTTCCTCCACACCACCCCCACACAGACAGGCTTTTCGCTTTGCAAGTTTTGCCCTTTGCCCTGAGCAGGAGGAATTTTGCTAACTTTATCTTCCAAAGCCCGGCGCTCAGAAGAGAGGAGAATGAAAGAATGTCATGACCTCATCCACCTGACCGAGGAGCTGAGGCTGCACCCTGGAATGCTCCTGTTTTTGCCTGGGATGTGTGGGGTGGCAGCCACAGAGCTCCGAGTCCTGCCCTGGCTCCCAGCAGGGCCGGGGGCTGAAGCTGCAGCACATCCCGGGGGTCCTGCCCTGATCCCACGGGGGGAGAACAGATGAAAAGGGGATTGCACAAGCAGCTCAGTGCCACTGAGGCAGTCGGGGTGCCAGGCTGGAGGGCAGAGCCGCGAGCTGCCCCACAGGACTGCCAGCCCTGAGGGAATTCCCCTGGGAGAGCGGGCACTGCCCAGGCACCGGAGACCCCCTCTGCAGAGGCACCTCGCCTGCCATAAAGATGAGATCTGCTGCTCTCTGGCTGTTTAGACTCTCCAAAGCTTCAGTGATCTACCTAGATTAGGCCTCAACAAGCTGAATTTCTGCTCCAGGTAGTGCAGCTGCTCCTCGCTGAATAAAACATGTGCTCACGCTGCTGCGCCCCGAAGACGAGCTCCCAGACACCTTTTATTTCTCTCTCTATTCATGCACACGCTGATTTTTTTGGCAAACACCTGCAAAGAGGGGCCCTGCTTGTTGTTCCTCTCGGGTGGCTCCACGCAGGGAGCGACGCTGCTGCTTTCCTGAGCTTCCCAGAGCTCGGCAGTGCTGAGGCACCCGTGGGTGCTGCTCCCTGCTGCCTTCCCAGGGGAGGCACTCCCAGCGTGGAGCCACACGGGGCTGGCACCGCTGCTGTTCCCGGGGGGTCCTGAGTGCCAGGGGAACGCCAGTGATGATGGCTGAAATGCGACAGGCAGAGCAGGCAGCTCTGGGATGGCATCCATGGGATGGATATTCCAGCCGTGCCTGTCTCTGTGTGCCAGGGGAGCAGCTCCGTGTTCGGGGCTGTGTTTGCACACCCACACCCCCAGGACAAGCATTATCTCTGTCCTCTGAACCTGCCAGGAGCCTGCAAGCCCTGTGCAGCTCTCCAGCAAGAGAGAGCCTTTCCATAAACACGCTGAGATCTGTTTGGCATCTGCTCCCATAATGACACAGCAGCTCATTACAGCCCGTGACATCCCACTGTAAACAGAACACTCTGCAACCCTGTAATTTCGGGAGCTAGATCAGGTACTCTTGTGCTTGCATAATCCAAAACACAGTGGTTTTCAAGCTGAGTTTTCCTTTTCTTTTTCCTTTTTTTTTCCTCTCCTTTTTGCTGGCTTTCCATGTCTTCTCTTCTGGTTGACATGGTTACAGGATCCTGAGGATGGGGTAACAGGAGATACATGGGTTTGGGTAGACTCAGAAACCCACTGATGCCTCCTGGAAAAGCAGGAAAAGCAGGAAAAGCAGGAAAAGCAGGAAAAGCAGGCTGCCTTGAGACAATTCAGCAGCTTCATCTTCTTCCATGTTTCTCCCTGTGTTTCTTATTTCCAAACAGAGATTCACACAAAGACATCACTTTCTTTCCCGAAGCCTTCCACCCACTGCTGCCTTTTCCCTGCCCAATCTAGCAATTCTCTGCTTGTGCCATCATCATCATCACCTTGCTGTGACTCACTGCTCTGGCAGAGCAGACCCGGGTGGGGACAGAGCTGGTGGTGGGAGTGAGGGCTCACAAAAAGCAGAGATGCAGGCAAAACTGCTCCTAAATTGAATGTTTTTCACGGTTCTTCCTAGCAGTGTCTGCAGTACTTTGAGATTATTCTCTCCCGGGGGGCTTCATAAAAGCTGTAAATACTCCAAATAGCTTTCAAGGTTGGCCTTGTGACAGTTCAGTTCCCGAGAAAATTTATGCTAATGTGCTGCTCCGTCACCATCCGGGAGCCCTCGCTGCAGACGCGTTTGTGCCTTCCAAGGAAAGATTTCAGGTGGTGGTGTTTTGCTAGAAGTTAAATACATCCAGGCTTTGAAGCTGCAGTCTCCTGGTAGTGGCTCGCTTCCACCAGATCCCATCTCCAGGGTTTGTTCAAAGGCTACAGATCCAGTTTTCAGGAGCTCAGGGTGCTGCTGGGGTGGGATGCTGTGCCTGACTCGTGCCCCTGGTGCTGCACAAGCACCTCCAGCCTGCTGAGTCCCTTCAGGGTGTGTTTTCAGCAGCTTTCCCTTTCACACCCATGCAGCTGAGGCCTTGCAGAAAGCAGCAGAGGAGCTCTGGGAGAGGCTTCCTGCAGGAAGAGGAGCAGGGGGTGTAAATCCCACGGCTGGAGCACAGCACACCCTCAGCCGAGGCTGCAGGCACTAAAAGAAGGATGAACCAGGGAGAAAACTCATGGAGGTGGCAGAGCTCCAGTGGGTTTGGGGCTCCTGGAGGAGCTGATGGAGGAGCAGCCACGGCAGAGTTTGGGGTAAGGGGGTGAGCAGTGCTGGGTGCGAGGGCAGGGTCAGCCTGGAGCACAGCCACGGCTGTGGGATGGTCCTGGGGGAATGGAGCTGCCACCACACCAGGAGCTCCAGCCTGAGCCCAAAGGGAACCACCTTCCCCTCTGAGATGGGTTTGCAGCTCCCCTTGGTGGAGGGAAGCGGGGGGACAAGGGACAGCCCGCCCGAAAGTGGGTAAAGGGCTTTGGGTTCCATGGAAAGAGGAGTCCTCCCAGTCCTCCCCAGAAGCCATTTGGCCAGTCCAGAAGCTCCCAGGCTTCGGGGATCCGTGGATCAGTCTCCAGTGTGGGGTGTTGGGTGTGGCTGGCTTGGTACGGTGGTTTCTGCAGCAATGAAATTCTTCCATCCTGGTGGAAAACAGAAGTGCTGAGGTTGCAGAGGGTCCCAGTTCCCCCAGGAAGCCCTGCTGGGCTCAGCTCTGCAGCAGGGCCCTGTTCAGGGGGCAGCAGCTCCCCCTTTGGGGTCCAGATTAATGCTGGAATTCCTCTCTCCCATCCCTCTGTGGTGCCCGTTGCCATCAGCCCCGTTGGCACATGATGGCATTTGGCATCAGGGTGTGCCAGGAATGCTCCCACCGCTGGGATGGGCACCTCCCACACCCATCAGAGCTGCTGGGCAGGGCTGGGGTCCCCAGGGATCCTGCTGAGGCTCTGCCTCTGGGGAGAAGGGGCAGTTCGAGGTTTCCTGCAGAGGAGAAAGGGCTCAGGCAGAGGAAATCCTCTTGTGAAGGTGCAGCCCTGTGGGGATAACACCCCATGCCATGGGAATGCCCGTGCCCAAGGGAAGATCCAGCTGCAGCACCCCCCCAGGGCCAGACTCCGCTCTGGAGCAGACCCAGGAGCGCCCAGAATTAACAGATCTGCATCGATTTTTTGTTTAACTTCCCATTTATTACAGCGCTCAGGATAGAGATTGACTTGTGGTGCTGGTGTTTGTTATTGCTCCACCTGCTTTCCAAAGGCAGCCCCAGGTAAATGAATAACGGGCTGGGAGCTCTGCCTGGCTGTGCTGTGCTCCCAGGAAGGTCCCTGGGGTCCGGGATGCACCTTGGATCCCTGAGCTGGCAATGTCGGGGCAGGCCGGCACCTCCCTCCCCAGGCAGGTCATTAATAGTCATTAATAATCATGAATATGCATCCCTGGCATGCCCTCAGCCGCGTGGAGAGGCTGATCCTGATTGATCAGGGTGCCTGGGCCGAGCCCCCCCTGCTCTGCTGGGCCCTCACCTAATGAGTGCACGCGCTGCAAGGAGGGGAATTACTCTTGACACTGGGATTATATCTCTGCCAGCAGCATCAATATTCTATTAAAGATATGTGATAATATAACACTAATTGCCAATCGAGGGCCATTAAAGGCAGCCTGCAAACAGCGCTTCGATCTCACCTCTCAGATTAAAAACGCCGCAGTGATTTCCTGTTCCTCCTGCTTCGTTCCTGTGTTTTCTGCCCATGCATAATGCAGCAGTGCAAACTGCCAGCCGTGCCCAGGCTGCTGCCATCCAAGGGGAAGGGATTCCTGAGCCTGGGAGGAGGCAGGGAGGACATAAATCATGTCCCCAGGCCAAGAACAGGGTGGGGGGAGAGTCCTTTGCCATTCCCATCTGGCCCAGGGCCTAAGGGCATCATCACAATTTGCCAGCAAGGGGGAAGCACAACTTGTGTGGGAAGGACCAGGAGCAGCCCAGCCCTGCCAAGGTCTGGTGATTCCTCACTGAGCCTTTGCCTCTGCCAGGTCAGCAAATCCCCATCTCCACGAGGAGCACTCAGTGATTTACTGTCCCCTCTGTGCCAGGCACTGCAAGCCTTGAGTGCTTTGGGGCAAGAACAAGCTGCTTTGGATCTTCCAAGGCTTCAGGGCTTGGGGACATTGGCCCGAATTCAAAGATGGTTTTGATTCCTGTGGTTTTTCCTAAGGCTGTGCAGGGCAGACAGCCCACGCCAGTGGCCACAGAGTCAGTGAATTTGAAACAAAGAGCATAAACTCTAAAAACCTCATCCTGCCGGGGCAAAGCCTCAGTGCCCACAGCCTCGGAATGCTTCGCAGAATGAGGGACTGAAAGACAAAACCAGGCTCTGGGGCAGCCCCACCTGCAGCAGGCACAGCCCCCTGGAGATGGAGCTCCTGGTGAGAACAAGGAGAGCACTCCAGGGAAGAGCAGGGAACACTTTCCTGTGCAGAAACAGGAACTGGAACCTCCCTGTGCTCCCAGCCGCCGTTAAGGGCTCAGCAATGCTCTGGGAGCACAGACCTGAGGGCTGGTGTGAAATAAATGTGCGGTGGTGGAGTGGATGAACCTCCCTGGGCAGGACGTGACCGAGGCTCTGCCTCTGCAGGGCAGCCTGGGCACTGGGAACTCCCTGAACATTCATTCCAGAGGTGCCAGCCCTGCATTATTGTAATGAGACCCAGGAATATTCGCTCACTTCTACCAGCTATAGATTGAAGCCGCAAAGAGAAATCGTCTGAGGCTCCATCTGATCAATCTTGTCAAAACACGCTCATTTAATCCCTTACAAATGAAAGGAAGATGTGTTTAAAATGTCATCCTTGGGGTCTGGGAGCCCCGTTCCTATAAATCCGTCAACCCAGGTAAACCGTGTTATTTAGGAGCTCTCTGACAGCAGACGTGCCAGAGACATTTTTAAACTATGCACACAAGGTTTACATCAGCTCAGACGGGAAATTATTCGCTTCTTCCTTTCGTTTTACCTTTCCATGACTAAGTAGCAGCACGGGGAGGAGACGGATGGGGGGAGGTCACACAGGGACACAGGGTGAGGAGCCCCAGCACTGCCAACCTCCAAGGTGTGCCAGGCAATGCCCGACTCAGCCTTCCCCCGGCTCGGGCTGCCAGCTCCCAGGGGTGCCCCATGTCCGTGGTGACACCACCCAGGGGAGCAGCCAGGGAAACACAGCTGCCCTGGCCCACAGCAAGGTCTCTGCTCTCCAAAATAAGAGATCTGGGAGCGTTTTCTGCGCCGCCTCCAGGGAGGATTGACCTCGCAGCCCTGCCATGGGCTGCGGAGAGCTGGGAGCTGCAATCTTCCTTTCACTGCTGGGCCAGGAGCTTCACCTCCTGAGCCTCGTTTGGCTCCTGGGTTTGGTACCCTGCAGCCCTGCCAGAGCTGTGGGGCAGCCCTGATACCCCTGCAGCTGCCCAAAGGAGCTCACAGCACATCCCACAGCAAGATCCCCCAAGCCTGACCCCCAGGGGATCGGGGTTTGGGCCACCTCCGTGTCCATTTAGCAGTAAAGATGTTTGACAGCTGTGACAATGGACAGGGATCTGTTGGGTTCTTTATTCGTCTTGAAGGTGCTTATATTTAAAACAATTTGTTAGTCTCCCCATGATTTACTGCTGCACTGGAAAATGGGGCTGAGTATTGATTCTTTGCCTTTTCTATCGCAAATGGGTGTAATGTTTTATAGTATGTCAGAATAATAGCAGTGGGCACTTTATCAATGTCAAATGTTAAAAATGATCAGCTATTGTGATGTAGGAGATTAAATATGAAAGCTTGATGGGTATATAAAAGCAAAATGGCAATAATAAAGGGATTTTTTATGTTCAACTCGTTGCTCTCCCAAATCTACCTGGGGAGCTGTTAGAGCCAATGTGCTGATCAGTGACACATCACCACGGGTTAAAGGATGGAACGTGCTGCCTTTGGTTCCCATGGAGCCTTTGTGTTGCCCAGCTGGTTCAGGGACCAGAAGTTGAATGCTGCCCTTCCCTGGCAGAGTTTTGTGTCCTCCGAGTTGTGCTCCACCCAAAGCTTGGAGCTGGGATTCCCAGAGCCAGGCAGCCTCTCCGAGCCCTTCTCTCCCAGAGGGAATGAGCCACCAGGAGCACGGAGCTCCTCCATGGAGAAAGGCACACAGGACAGCCAGGCTTTGTGCAGAGGGAGCTTAAGGAGCAAACCTGAGGGATTCAGGCATGGTGCAAACAGACCCCTCGGTGATGAGCCCGAAGCAGACCAGAAAATTGCATGTTTCCCATTGTTCCCACACTCCTGCAAGCCAGACGAGCAAATTAATTGCAGAGTCTCTTAATGCATTGATTGGAGGAGCTGCAGGAACTGATGCCAAGCAGTTGGTGAGGACACGACCCCGCGACCACAGCAGGATGCAGCTCCCACCAGAAGTGCTTGGCAGGATGTGAGCTACACCTACATGGGATTTTTTTAACCTCACAACATGAAGACCTTTCCATGAGGACATCCTCAAGACTAACTAGTTCTTAAATTTTTAACATCTGAAGCACAAGCATCTGCGCCTTTGCTCTGCACAAGCGCAGCCCGACGAGCGGAGCTGGTTTCAGCTGGTTGCTCCAGCAGCTGTGCCACAGCCCGCTGAGCAGAGAGGCAGAAGAAGCTGTTTCAAGAGCAGAGAAGAGCTTCCTGCAGCACAAGTGCAAGGTGGAAACCTCAAGAGGAGTGTGGACTCGGTGAGCAGGAAGAGCCTCACCTCCACGCTCACCTCGGGGCTTCCTCGCTGCCCTGTGCTCTCGTCCAGGGGAATTGCTGCGGGTCTGCCAGCAGCCACCTCTCTGCAGCCCTGTTATCTAATGCTGCTAAAAATAACCCTTGCCCAGTGCTCCCTGCAGCGCTCAGAGCTGCCCTCAGCACTCAGAGCCCCGGGGCTCCAGCACAGACCTTTATGGCAGGGCCTGGTCCTGCAGCCTGCTGCCAGTCCTGCTCATGGCAAACACCATGGCAAACACCAGCTCCTCCAGCTGCCCGCCTGCCCCCGGCCCCTGAATGCCCTGGAGGGCAGCTGGGGTGCCAGGGATGGGGTACAGGGTGTGCCAGGGGTGGGACACAGGCTGTGCCAGGGGTGGGACACAGGTGGTACCATGCAGGGGACACAGGCTGTGCCAGGGGTGGGACACAGGTGGTACCATGCAGGGGACACAGGCTGTGCCAGGGGTGGGACACAGGTGGTACCATGCAGGGGACACAGGCTGTGCCATGGATGGGATGAAGGATGTGCCATGGAGGGGACACAGGCTGTGCCATGCAGGGGACACAGGCTGTGCCATGGGCTCTCACCACAGCAGCAGCTGGCAGCGCAGCACCAGGGTGGGGGCCGGGTTTCAGTGCTGGTTTCTGGCGGGGTGACAGCTCTGTGGGCTGGCAGCTCAGCTCAGCTCAGCTCAGCTCAGCCCAGCCCAGCCCAGGAGCAGAGCCAGACCGCCGCTGTCGCTGGCACGCCGCGCGTGCTGCAGACAGAGCAGCTCCCCGAGCGCGTCCCGCCCGACGCCCCGCGGGGAATCAGCTGCTGGGGCTGGCTTTGATCCGTCCCCCGAGAGCTGCTGCTCCCCACGTCAGACAAAACAGCCAGAAAGAGGAGGGAAAAATTCCAGAACTCCATCACTACAGGCAACTCCCCCTAGAATCATTAACGGTCTCACCAAGAAAGCACCAAAAAAAGCCTTGTAATTCCTGAAGACTGGACTCCAATTAATTTTTTTTGAGTTGTCGTAAGCAAGAGGAAAAAAATCTGCACAGGCAGGACAAATGTTCTCCTAATTACCTAAACACTTTATTAACCAATGCTAATTAAAGCATTTCTTGGAGTCTGACAAATGTCTGGAATTACTCAATTTAGAAGTTAGTTTTGTCTCCTGTAATTTATACAGCAATGGAAAGTTGGGAAGGGGGGGAATATCTTTCAACTAATGTTTTTTTATTAAAGCTGACAGCAATAATTAGTTATTTGCTACTAATGGGGTGGCCCCTGGAGGGAAATTTGCTGAGATGGATGGCTTGGGCTCACGCCAGCAGTAATTGGTCTGAGCCGTGGTCAGGCGCTGGCAGGGCGTCCCGAATGCAGCCAGCGCCGTGCCCCAGCCCTGCCAGCCCTGCCTGCCAGCCCTGCCTGCCAGCCCCCTCTGGGCACAGCCTGGCAGGACGGAGCAGGAAGCGGGGCTGGGAGCTGGGAATCGCAGCTGGGCTGGCACGGAGCTCCCCTTCCTCTGGGAATGAGGGCGTGGGGTTGTGCCTCCCTGGTGGGCACTTGCTGGTAGGTAGGAGGGATCCACAATAAAACTTCATTTTCTTCCAGAGAATATCTGGTTGTGTTTGTGGGGGCCAGTGGGAAAATGCATTGGGCCTGGATGTAAAACTGTGGAGAAGAGAAGAGAAGAGAAGAGAAGAGAAGAGAAGAGAAGAGAAGAGAAGAGAAGAGAAGAGAAGAGAAGAGAAGAGAAGAGAAGAGAAGAGAAGAGAAGAGAAGAGAAGAGAAGAGAAGAGAAGAGAAGAGAAGTTTAAAGCTGAGCACTTACCATGGGATTTTACTTCACCGTTTCTCATCACTGGAGTCAACTGACTACAGCTCTTCTTAAAAGTAGGTTTCTGGTTTCCACAGACAAAGAAAAACCCCAATCACAGGAAACTAATGAGCTCTGCAGGTTCAGAAATCAGAATGCAAAGAAAGAGGATCCAGATTTTCTTTTCATCTCCTTTTTTTGAGCTTGACATATAATTTTGAATGCTCACGTTGTCAATACCTTTTGTTTCTCATCCTTCCTATAAACTGCAAATGATCCAATTATAGAGCAAAAGGAACAGAAAAGGGGGAAAGCAAGAGGAATAGAATAATCTTTGGGGGAAAGAAAGTATCTGAGATGAAAAGCTAATGAAACAACAAATCCAAAGCAGTGTGGACAAATTAAACTTGGCTTGGAGTCAGACAGGGAGGGGAGGGCAAGGCAAGGAGCCCTTGGCCTCCTGCATCTCCACCTGGTGTGGGCTCCTTCCCTGTGAGCCTCCCGGGGCTCCATCCCACAAAGGGGCTGCCCTGAACCCCTCTGGAGCAGCTCTGGCCGTGCCCAGGACGCAGGGCTGCCCTTCTGTGGGCTCAGCCAGACCCGCCGTGTGCAGCCAGGGGCGTTCTCTGCAGCCTGCCGTGGAAAGATCTGTTTTCCTTCCCTTTTCATCCCCAGGAGGGAGAGAAAGGGAGCATCTCCTGCTGCTCTCGCGGATCTGGGGGAGTAGGCTCTCGTTTACCCCACGGGAACCTTGGGGGCACAGCCCTGGGAGCTCCTGCCTCAGGGACAGATTGCTGCATTCCCGCCTGGAAAGGTCCAGATTCCCATTCCTGTCTCCTGGGAAATGCCCACGGTGGCAGCTGGGGCAAGGGCAGAGCCCCTGGCTGCATTTCCCACTGGGAACGCCACGCTCCAGCTCCCTGCAGAGCCCTGGAGACACCAAAAAGGCAACCCAGGAGCAAAAAAAAACCCAGTTTATTTTAAAGCTTTTAAGGGAATATTGTGAAGAATGGAAAGGGGTTTTGATCTCTCTTTTTTTCCCCAAACTCAAAAAAAAAAAAAAAAGCTTTTAAAATAAATAGCTGACAATGTCTCTTATTTGAGTAATTCTTTGCCAGCAATAAATGTGTCACTCTAAAGTGCTTTATTTAGAAATAAAAAAATGTTTTTCTTTGTAGAGTGCTCCACGTTACAGCAAGTTACAGGCTGGGAGCTAAATTCTCCTCCTCTCGCCACGTCCCCCTCCCTGCGAGATACATTCATATATTCTCCTATAATCTGATCTAGGTTATAAAAATATAAAAAAAAGAGAAAAAATAGAGAGACATCTGGCTCTCCCACACATCTGACATTTCCCTTTATGCCTGGTTTAACTTTTTTATGACTGCCTGGGTTCGCTTCATTGGAGAATTTCTCCCTTCAAATGAGTTTCCTGTTTTATGCTGAAATTTTCCTTTAGACAAACCTGGTAATTTTTCAAGTTAAAATGTGTATGTTTTAAGCACTTAGGAAGTTTAAGGATCCGACTGACGGGGACATAAATCCCAGTTTATTCACTCTGGAGTCCCTGTGTCTAACCGATCCTTTAAAAAAAAAAAAAGAGGCAGGAATGAGCCTGGCATATTTTTTACTTGTTTTACAGTAGGAAAAAAAAAAAGCCTCAAACTGTCAATCCAGGGAGTAATTTATTAGTGCCTGCTCACACTTCCAAGCCTTTATGTGCAAATGCAGGGAAGGCAGCCCTTCCTCAAGCACTCCCTTGTGTAACAGGAGATGAAAAGGGGTCGATGGGGTCTCCCTGCTCAGGGGCAGCTTTTCAGGGCATGGATGGGGGTGCCTGGGGAGTTCTGCCTCTGCCCGGATACCACGGCGCCTCTCCCAGCCTCCTCATCCTCCCTCAGCTCCCTGTGGATGTCTCAGGATGTGGGATCGTGTGCTGGACAGGGCAGGACCAGCCCTGGGGTTTAGGAGGAGGAGGAGGAGGAAAAAAATACAATCAAAAAAGGCAGGAAAACAAGTGACCAAGCAGAGCAGGGGAGGAAAAGCTGTCATGCCCTGAGGGGGTGCTGAACAGTGCCTGCAGGTGCCTGGGCCCGCACTGGGGCTCTGGGAGCACAGGTGACACTGCAGGAGCCCGTGTGTGTCCCCAGGAGCATCGGGGCACCGAGGGTCGCTGCCCTGGGCCCCAAGGACGCCGAGGTCGGGGGCTCCTCCAGGGCAGCGTCCCCACAATCAGCCCCGGGAAGCCGGGTAAAGCTCGTTCCTGGAAGGCAGGGAGGCCAAACTTCAGGGAAGAGCAAGAAGGCAGATTTGGAGAGGCCCCAGCCTCG
This sequence comes from Passer domesticus, assembly GCF_036417665.1. Taxonomy (NCBI): domain Eukaryota; kingdom Metazoa; phylum Chordata; class Aves; order Passeriformes; family Passeridae; genus Passer; species Passer domesticus. The sequence continues at coordinate 7,320,910 of NC_087496.1, read as the reverse complement.
CTCGGTGCTCTGTGAGCCCAGCACCCGAGCCCCACACCGGCACCCCCTGTCCATGCTGGGCCTGGCACCTCCAGGGGTGCTGGCTGCTGAGCCCAGTCAGCAGGGAAATCAGGATCCCCTTCCCTGCAGCTAATTCCGGCCCTGGCTCCGGGGAGGAGCAGCCGGGAGAGGCTCCGAGTGACAAACACATTCCCATCTCATCCCGGTTCATCCAAATACCCACCAGGGATATTTGCTGCGGGGGGCTGGGAGGGCTCCCGTGTCCCCTCAAAGTGCTCTTAGTGGGGAGCAGCAGGGCCAGGGGGACCCAGTTCCAGCTCTCAGCATCCATCCAAATGCCTAATTAAATTTTCAGAGTGCTAACTGCTCGGGATCCAACGCAAATAGCTGCGGAAGCCAGAGGGAAAGCAGGGAAAGGATGGACGGAGCGGGGGGGTCGGGGGCAGAAAGGAGGGAGAAACCTAAACCAAATAAATTAATTAAACAAATAAGCAGGGAGAGAAATAACAAAGGGAAAGTAAACTAAAAGCAGCAGCAGCAGCCCCGGCCGCCGGAGCACTCATTAGCCGCGGGAGAGGAGGGAAGTGTCTCGCTGTCTGAGGCTGTCATCCTTCATCCTGACGAGCACTTAGGGAGTCGCGACCCCTTTCAGCATCGCCGTGCAGGCAATCAGCCCCTCGCATCGGTCACCGCCGCAGCCCCGCCCGGCCGCCGGCGCGGAAAGGGACATCACACCGGCACAGCAGGCACGGGGGAGGCTGCCCGGAGCCCCCCTGCCTGCAGATCGTGCCAGGCTGGGCAGCGAGGGCAGGAGCTGCCGAGCAGCCCCCCGTGCCCGCACCCCGCGCTGCCCCCGGCCCGCAGGGGATGGGGAGCGCACAGCCGAGCTGACAGCAAGCACGGGGCGCAGCTGGCTTGAAAAAGAAAAATCCAGTGTCATCCGGCAAGGAGGAGCCCGGAGCGGCTCGTGGCGAGGGCAGGGCCAGGCTGGCTGCGAGCCCCGGGCCGGGGAAGGGGCAGCGCGGACGGGGCGGGGAGGGGGCACCGCCGCTGCCCTGCTCCCCCCGATGTCCCCTCCAGGGGGCTGGAACTGGATAATCTGGAGGCTCAGGGAGGCTGGGCTGCAGCCTGCCCGCTGTTCTGCCTCTGCCCTGCCCTGAGCATCCCTGCTGGAGATGGGAGCAGCCGCCGGCCGCGGTGCTCCTGGCGAGAGGAGGAGGATGATGATGATGATGATGATGAGGATGAGGATGAGGCAGTCCTGGGCTTGTTGCAGCCAGGCTCGCCGTGACACGGAGCCGGCAGTGTCGCGGTTCCCTCTCCATGGAGCCGCGGCTCCGGACGCACCGAAACGCCCCTGGATTTCCTGTGCAAACACCGCTTGCTCTGCCGGACTGTTTGCTCCTCGTCAACACGGGGGAAATTTGTCCGGGTGCTTCAACACCTCGAGAGCAAACAGTGCGTGGTTATTTGAGCAAAAAAAGCAAACACTTCTTCCACCAAAACGCGGAGTTAAGAAAGACAGGGGAAGGAAGGGATGTGCCTGTACCCGGGAGAGGATGCAGAGCATCGGCACCGCCCTGGCAGTGCTGGCAAAGGGGTGGCACACACGCCTGGCTGGCTTTGCCACAGTCGTGCCCCTTTTTGGGAGCCTCTGCTTTTGTCCATGCCCTGCATGGGGTGTCACAGCCTCTGAGCAGGGTCACCCCAAGGCACCACAGGTTTGGAGCTGCTGCTGCACCACTTCAAACCTCTAATTTTAATGGATTTCTTTCTCTGCTTTCACTAAAAAGAGACTGAACCTCTGTTTCAGTTTCCTCTGATTCCATAAAGGAATATCAGTTACACTGTGAGTCCAATTTATTCTTTTCTATGTATTCATTAAATTCCAGGTTGTTACTGTGCTATTTAATGGAATTGATGGTGTAATTAAGCTACAGGCAGACATTAACCACCAGAACCGTCAGCGAGGTTTAGGATCCTTTACTGCTCTGATCCTGGTGTTATATGGCTCCTGGTTTTATAACGATGACTCCAAACAGTTATCTCCAAATATCCCCTGGCCTCCTCAGGATGAGTCCAGACTCACCCCAGCGAGCCTCAGCTTCAGCTTTCCTAACGTGGCAAGGATGATCTCACGGCCTGCTGGGGGCTGGAGGCAGCCTGGGACAGCGTGCAAACCCCTCTGAGCTTCCCCAGAGGGTGAAGAGCTGCTCTCAGAGGCATCAGCTGCACAGACATGAGCAGCTCTACCACGTGTGCCAGTGCCTGACCCCGTTTTCCCTCCTGCTCGGGGAACTGGATCCAGCCTGACGCGGCTGACAGTCCCACCCAGCACTCCATCCGCTGCCAAAATCCTCTTTTCTCCTCCACAATCAGATCTGCTCTAGTCCCTTCCCTCCTCATCGAACCACAGGCACGGCTGGGGCACTCACACCTCCCCCATGGCCAGGACAAAGGCAGCACTGAGAGGCTCAGAGCCTCCCCAGCTTGGGTACCTCCCTCCTCCTGGGCTCTGAGCATCCCCTGCACTCCTCCAGGGATGCTGGAGCAGGATAAATCGGGAGAAATCAGGACAAATCAGGAGAAATCAAGACAAATCAGGAGAAATCAGGAGAAATCCGGAGAAATCAGGAGAAATCAGGGTAAATCCTGCCCGCTGGGGTTTGCCTGCAGCAGGAGGAGCGGGGTGGGCTCTGTCAGCCCAGGAGATGTCCAGCTCCGGAGCAGAGGGGAGCTGTGAGCAGCACCCAGGCTGCACAGGGACAGGCACAGCTCTTCCCTGCTCCCTGCCCGAGGCTGCACCTCGCAGGGGCTTTGGGCTGGAGGTGAGGCCACCACAACCCTGCCATTGCCTTCGGGGGTGGCTCCCCGAGCCTCATCCGCCCGGAGACAGCAGCACCTGAGCACACGGTAATTACCAGGCCAGATTTGCACTAATTGGCTCTCCGGAGTGAGGTTAGGTCCGATCTGTGTCCTGGGGCTCAGCAGGCAGTGATTTACAGCCCCACAGCTTCGCTGGGATGTTCCAACATGGCTCAGCTGCAGCCCCCAGCCAGGGACCCTTGTGGTCTGCAAGCTTTAGGGGAAGACTTGGCTTTTTAGGGACAAAACTGTCTGTGGGCTCTGCCACCTCCTGTGCCCACCCTCTGTGGGCTCTGCCACCTCCTGTGGCCACCCAGCTGCCCCTCAGGCCGTGGCCTGTGGCTGCTCTGGCTGTGGGTGACCTGGGGTGGCACCGTGCAAGGACGTGGTGGCTTTTCCAAGGGGATGGATCCCCAGGCAGGATGGGTGTGCTGTGGGAAGGGAGGTTCCCCTGCCTGCCTGCAGGACAAGGAGGGCTGCAGGGCTCTTGGGGAGCATAACCCCGTACCCCAGTGCTGGGGGAAAGGGTTTTCAGCCCTGGAGGCTCTTTGCCCTCCCTTGGTGGCAGTCCTGCACTGCTCCCGCAGCCATCCTGCAGCACCAGCAGATTTTACCCCACCAAGCTCAGCTGGTTTCTCCTGGTCCTCCCTGCAATCCTTGGAGAGGTCAAATCTCACCTTTCCTTGTCTTTTTCCCTTGTTTTTCTTCTGTAATACCATATATTTTCTAGGGCAGGTATCTCAAAGGCACTCCAACACGAAACCCACTGGTTAAACATGGGAAACGACTCTTTAGTTTTACTGCAGCTTCAGCTGAAAAAATGGAGACTAGAGAAAACCATGCAGAGCAGCCAAGTTAGGGGTTTTTACTATTATTTTATAAGTCAGTTTTCTTTACTGAGAACACCTCAGAAAATCTCTGAATCATCACCTGGGCGATGGGAGTTGGTAACAGAGAGGGGGCCTTTCTCCAGGGCAGGATTTTTAATAACTTCCTCACCACGGGAAGCTGTTAGAGAATCTCAGCTGGAAGATTTTTTTCACCCAGCTGGATCTTGCAGTCTTCTTACATCATTAACTCAGTGAGATAATTTCTGAAGAGGGGTTTGTTAGGAGCTGGTTTGATTTCCTTCCTGACAAACCTTCCAGGTAAATCTTGGTGCTTTTTTTCGTTTTCCAGGGGAGAGCAGAGCCTCTGATGTGACAATCACTGCGTCCTGCTAGGCCAGCAGGCTTGTCTCAGGGTGGGGAACACTCATGACAGGTTTTGTGGTGCTCTGGGGCACCTGCAGGGTGCTGCCTGCTCTGCTGCTGCTCCTGGAAGGCTGGAGAGGTCCTGCTGGGGCAGCAGCAGCAGCTCGGAGCCTCTGGAGCCCTGTCCTGCTCCTCAGCTCACGCTTCAATTGGCAGGTTGGAGGCTGAGAAGAAATGTTTCTTTCACAGCACATTACCGGCAATCACAGTCTTTCTTTCTTCTTTATATCTAAAGAAATCCTCGCTATTGCCAGGGCCAGGGGTCAGCGCTTTCCTCTCTGCTGCTCTCACTGCCACACTCCGCTCGGCTTCTCCTCTTCCAGGGCTCTGAAGTTTGGAACAGGTTGGGGATTTTTTCCTTATCTTCAGCTGAGCACTTGGGATTCGGTTTTTTTTCTTTACACTTCCTTTCAAGAGCCCTGCAAACAAGACTCCTGACTCCAGGACTGTTTGGGCACCCATCCATCTCCCGAGCCCTGGCCAGGTTCTGCTCTAGCAGGACTAACACAGGGTCATATTTTAAGTCCACAGCAAATTATTACCGGAAAATGACCCTGCAGCCTCGAGTTTCCCAGGTAATCCAAGTGCTGCTCTTGCATTGCTTTTAAATGAGTTGCCTTTTAATTCTATCAGGCGCTCGCTTGATCTCGCAGCACGAGCAAGGATAAATATTGCTCCTGCTCCAGGAAACAGAGTGGCTTCGGCCGGGAAAATATGCCTGGGGGAAAAATTGCTCTGGGCTGGCTGTTATGGATGACACGGGTGGGGGGAGCGGGGAAGTCTCTGTCGGGGGCTGCTCCCCTGCACGCCTGGCCTCTCCCCTGGCTCATCCCCGCCTCAGGGATGGCTGAGGAGTGACAGGGGAAGCTGATCTCCACTAAAGCCAAACATTTTGTCACCGTGCAAGGAGCAGTGACAAGGAGGACAATTAGTGCGAGGGGAGGGGATGTTTATGATGTGCAGCCCATTAGCCAAGTGTTTATCACTGGGTGTTTGCCCATCCCTGAAGGGCAATGAGGGAGTTTGGTGGGGTCAGGGAAAGGCCTTGCCATCCTTCTCCAGTGCCTCGGCTTTCATTAAAAAGATCATAAAAGAAGAATAATAAAGCAGTTCTCTGCTGTCACTGGTGGTAAAGCCAACCTGAGGCAGCTGGATTTGCAGAGAGCTTGGACCAGGATTCCCCAGAGGAGGAGCCAGAGCCTGGGGTGGGCAGGGGATGTCCCATCTGGGTGGGGGTCAGTCCCTGGGTTCTGCAGCTGTAGCCACCCAAGAGCCGTGGCACTGTCACTGCCTTGAACGCCCTGGCAGCACGGGGCACGGGAGGGGTTTCATTCCTTTAAGCGCAGCCTCATTCTGCAGATTTGGCTCAGAAAATGGGATTTATCCAAAGCAGCACAGAGCCACGGGGTCTGCACAAGGAAGCACTGTGAGAGCACTGGCACCTCCTTCCTCCTTTTCCCCCAGGAGCCTGGAGCCTGCTCTCCCCAGGGAGCTGGCCCTCACACCTCTGCAGTCCCTTCTTTCCAGGAGCAGAGAGCTGGCACAGGCTGTCATCCTGCTCAGTGGGCTCCCAGAGCCCTGTCCCATTTTCTGCTTTCTGCTCCGCAGCGCCACGAGCCCACAGAGGTGCCCGGAGCTGCCCTGGGCAGGGCCCTGCTGGTGTCTGCTGTACCTGGGGGGACGTGGGAGCCTTTGGTCACCCGGGATTGCTGCAGCACCGCAGCTCTCAGGAGCAGCCGCTGCTCTGGATACAAAAGTGGGTCAGCGCTTTGATGGGCAGGGAGAGACCCCACAGAGGATGGAGAGAGGGGCTGGGCACGGCTGCTGTGGGGCGGCTTCAGCGCCTGGCAGCTTGGCTGGGTGCTGCCCGGGGGCTCGAGGCTCTCTGGAAGGGGAGGATGTAAGGAGGAGGCTCTTCCCTGCCCTTCCCTGCTCGCCCCAGCCCTGCAGTGCTGCACCACGCAGGAGCTGGGAATCGTGCATTCCCTCAGATGTGCTCTCCTGCTAATGAAATAATGTAGGAGACATCGCTCCCCGTCACTTCCAGTTACACCCCCCTGTGCCAGAGCCTGCCAGCACTCCCCCCCTGCGCCGGGGTAACAAACCTCTGCTAAAAAGAAAGGCCATTAATAATAATTACCACAAAGAAGGAAAAAAATAACCGTCTCTCTTTCTCTCTCTCTTTTAATGAGTCCAAAAAAAAAAATAAAAGTTTCTTAATTGAAAAGCTTTCTACTTTGGAGTCAGCTCCAGGACTTGAGAGCAGCCCAGGCAGCAGCAGCAAGAGAAGATGAAACAGAGGGATGGGTCAGACAGAGCCTGACGGGGGCTGGGGACCGACCCCAGAGCCAGGGGCGCAGGACACTGTCACCGACATCCCAGGAACCACCAACAAAGCACTAATTGGCTTGGAAGGAGGCGGCAGGTGGAAAGGAGCAAGGGGAAAACAGCTTTGGAGCAAACATCATTAGGAGGAGAAGCTCAGGAGAGGAAGAGGAGCTGGTCCTGAGCGTGGATCCAGGCACGGGGCGGCTCTCAGAGATCCCACAGCCAGGATCAGCAGGCTGGGGCCTCTCCTGCTGCCTCTGCCAGGGCTGCAGGGCCCAGGGGATGGTGAAGAGCAGGGAGAAGCCCGTCCATGGCGTGGGAGGTGCAGGTGGCTCCCTGAGCAGGCCCTGTCCCCACAGGGTCTTGTGCAGAGCCCGTAAATCAATTCTGAGCAAAACTCATCGTGGGGAAGGCAGCAGTCTGCTCTGCTCTGGAAGGGGCTGGAGGATTTATGAACCCACCTGTCTGGTGGTGAAGTGCCCTCCTGGTGAATGCTGTGCTGAGCGAGCGTTCCTCTTCCCCGCTGGCAGCAGCCCTGCAGGGAGGGGGGCAGCAGGGACATCAGCCAGGCTGCACGGCCACTGCCCAGGCCTGGCACTGACCCACAGCGTCGCCAGGCCCCGGGACAACTCATCCCACATCCCAGCCGCTGCCCTGGCGCGGGGAGGCCGACAGCCACGAGCCACCGGCACGCCTGGCAGCAGCTCCTCTCCTGTGCCCAGCTCGTGACTAACGAGCTGCAGCTCCATCAGCGGCCAGACAGGCCCTGCTGCTGCAGCACCCCCTGCCCCGTCCCCACGGCTCCGGAGAGCGGCCACGGCCACGTCACCCTGAGCTCCAGGGCTCGCTCCTGCTGAGGTGAACACGCCACGTGCGAGGGCACGAGGCTTGACTCCATTGCTCTCAGAAGGCTGATTTATTATGTTATATAATATACTAAAATACTACATTAAAACTGTACTAAAAGAACAGAGAGAGAAGATGATCAGAAGGATACAAAGACATGAATAGAATAGAATAGAATAGAATAGAATAGAATAGAATAGAATAGAATAGAATAGAATAGAATAGAATAGAATAGAATAGAATGGAATAGAAATAGAATGGAATAGAAATAGAATGGAATGGGATGGAATAGAATAGAATAGAATAGAATAGAATAGAATAGAATAGAATAGAATAGAATGGAATAGAATGGAATGGAATAGAAATAGAATGGAATAGAATAGAATAGAATAGAATAGAATAGAATAGAATAGAATAGAATAGAATAGAATGGAATAGAATGGAATGGAATAGAAATAGAATAGAATAGAATAGAATAGAATAGAATAGAATGGAATGGAATGGAATGGAATGGAATAGAATAGAATAGAATAGAATAGAATAGAATAGAATAGAATAGAATAGAATGGAATAGAAATAGAATGGAATAGAATAGAATAGAATAGAATAGAATAGAATAGAATAGAATAGAATAGAATAGAGTAGAATAGAATAGAAATAGAATGGAATGGAATAGAATAGAATAGAATAGAATAGAATAGAATAGAATAGAATAGAATAGAATAGAATAGAATAGAATAGAATAGAATAGAATAGAATGCATAACAAAATCCTGTGGCTGCTCACAGCCTTGGCACAGGTGGCTGTGATTGGTCATCAATTAAAAACAATCCACACGGACCAATGGAAGATGCACCTGTTGCATTCCACAGCAGCACACAGTTATTGTTTACATTTCTTTCCTGAGGCACTCAGCTCCTCAGGACGGGAAAAATCCTGGCAAAAAGATTTTTCATAAAATATCATGGCTACACTTTCCTGCCACACTCGTGGATGTCAGGGTGGCCGCTCATCCTGCAGCACTCAGGGCCTGGCAGCAGCCCAGCCTGGGCACACAATGCTTGATTGATCTCCTCACCTTTGGCTGCTCACCCTCTGGATTGACGAGCGGGCCCCAGGAGGTGCCAGCCTGCTCTTCCCTGCCTGAGGGCACGCTCCAGGTCCATGTGCCCGCGGTGGCAGTGCCCCTGGCAGCCCACCCTGCTCCCCAGGACTGTGCTGGGCAGCTCAGGGCACCTTCAGGGTTTAGGAGATGGGAGATCCAGCGTGGGCTCAGCACTGGGCACTCCGCTGCTCCTCTCCCAGCCCTGTCCTCATTCCCAGCGTTTGTGCCCTTGCTCGTTACAGCCTAATTACAGCACAGCCCAGACACAGCCACCAGCAGCCCAAAGCACCCATTGCATTATCTTTATGCAGGCAAATGTTTTTCTCTGCCAGCACCCCCCCGCTGCACTGGCCCTCGGAGCAGCTCCACAAATCAGACATTAGCATCGTTGGGATAAATGATGTAAGGAAGGAAAGGGATACAACAGTCTGTGGCAAAGTTACCATCAGGCTCTGCCTCCCAAATTGGCTCAGAGAAATTAGCAGGAAGGAAGGAAGGATCAGACAAAATGATAAACCCGCTTACCTGCTCATTAATTTAATCTCTTCTTTTTTTCCTCCCCTCTTCCAGCCTTGTGGTTTCTGTAACTGTAGTGAACAGCAAAGTCCTAGATGAAAGGGAGACGACATCTGGAAGCACAAAGATTAAAGGAGAGTTTTTAGGATTAGCCTTTGATTTTTTTTTTTTTTTTTTTTTTTTTTTTTTTTTTTTTTGTCTTTGGGTAGTGGTGATTATTGCTGCTCCTCTCTGAGCAGTCCTGGGTGCATCTGAGGGAGCGCACGGGCTCTCCAGCAAGTCCTGGGTGTTATTTCGAGGACACAGCAGCAAATGTGCATCAGCCCCTGCTCCCTTTCCCCCTCCACAGCTGGGAGTGCTCCCCTCGGGCAGGTGATGCAGTGCTGGGGAGTTTGGGGGGTGACAAAGCCATTCCTAAATCACTTGGGCTTGGATTTATGAGGCAGGACGTGGCTGGGGAGGGCAGGAGAGCCTGGCCCAGCCAGGCAGCAGCCCTGGAGCAGGAGGGCTCCTTCCTTCAGCACTGGAATGTTCCTTCATTTGGAGCAGCTCTTCCCTGTGGAAGGGGGATTTTCAGCCCTGTCTGGAAACCAGGTTGAGCCCCAGAAGGAGGGCTGGGGTTCTGGGGATGCAGAACCAACGCTGGCCGGGGCTGCTGGGCCCCAGCAGGGCACAAAAGCAGGCAGGATGAGGAGGGTGACTCCCAGACCACGGTGGCCAGGCACAGCCAAGCACCCCCAGCTGATCAGCTTCTGTTTCTCCAGCATCCTTGGGGTGTTCCCAAACCAGCACCAGAAAAAACAAACAAAGGGCAAACCCCGGTGGATTTCCCTCCTGGAAAAGGAAACTCTTTCCTTGCTAAGGAGAACAACTGGAGGCAATGGCAGGGAGCCTGGAGCAGCACCTGCCCAGCACAGGTTAGGCTTAGCTAGGCTCAGATTGGCTCAGCTCAGCTCAGCTCGGCTAGGCTCGGCTCAGTTCGGCTCAGCTAGGCTAGGCTCAGCTCAGCTAGGCTAGGCTCAGCTCAGCTGAGCTCATCTAGGCTCAGCTCAGCTCCGTGCGCCCGTTCTGTGCTCGCTGGAGCAGCGGGAGCAGGGCAGCGATATCGATCGATTGCCGGAGCCCCGCGAGCAGGGGAGGCTGTGCCGGCCTCAGAAGTGATTGATGATCTCCCAGCCAGCCTCAAGTGCTGCCTGGGCTCCGGCTGCGCTGGCACTCGGTGAGCAGCCTCCAATTAGTGACCCCCCAGGTCTGCTATTGATTGGGGGGGAAGGTGTACTTTGCTCATTACGCCTTTGGCAGCAGCGCTGGGGCGGGAGGCCCGGCAGGAGAGCAGCTCTGGAGTCCCCTCCTGGCAGGAGAGCAGCTCTGGAATCCCCTCCTGGCAGGGGAGCAGCTCTGGAGTCCCCTCCTGGCAGGGGAGCAGCTCTGGAGTCCCCTCCTGGCAGGAGAGCAGCTCTGGAATCCCCTCTGGCAGGGGAGCAGCTCTGGAGTGCAGCTCGGGGGTCCCTGGGGGCCTGGCAGGGTGGGGGTGCACAGAGGATACCCCAGGGCTGGGGCAGACGGGCACCCAGGGGTTGCAGTCCCCCCTCACCACCTTCGCTGCTGCTCGAGGTGTCCCCAGCTGCTCAGGGCCGGTGTCACCTCTGTGGTGTCACCGCTGCTTCCACGACAAGTCCCCCTCTTTGAGGCTGGCAGTGAAAAGTTCATTTCTCAAGCAATGCTGCCTCCCCCTCGCTCATTAAACAAAGGAGGGGGAAGAGCCTGAGAAGACAGAGTTCCTAAATTAAGCAGCACAGTTTCCTAACGAATGCCCTTTATGTTTTACATAATAATATAAAGCTTTTTTCAGAGACAAGAGCCTCCTACATCAAAGATCCCTCTCTCCCATTCTGAACTTTTGAGCCCTTCTCTTCAGAATTAATGTGGAAATACCTAAATCGAGCTTGAGAGCAGCTGGAGAGCACGTCTGGAGCAAGGAGCAGAGCTGACCCTGCTCAGGAGGAGCCCTCCCTTGGCCGTGGGTGCTCACAGAGAGGTGGAATTGCTGGAGCAGCCAGGGACACCCAGGGTGGGAGCTCTGTGCCCTCTGAGGAGGCTCAGGGGAGGAGGTTTCACTTGATTCTGCAGCCTGCAGGCCCGTGCCTGGCGCTGTGCACCGTGGGCTGTGCAAACACACCGGACAGGCTCCAGTGCCCGTGCTTACCCTGGACTGCCTGGGCAGCTCAACGCAGGATCACGCCAGAGGGCAGAGGATCAAGGGCAGCACAGCAGCCTGGCAGCCCTTCCTTGGCACGAAGCTTTCGGCCAAGGCTGACATTTCCCTTTGCAGGAGCACGTGCAGGGGGCTGGGGCAGCTCAGCAGCGAGATCTCCACGGTTTGGTGGAGATGGTGCTGCCCAGCCAGGGCTTGGACCCAGCGAGGTCTTTCACAACCAGAATGATTCTGTGGCTCTGTGATGTCTCTCTCCAGCCAAGATGAAGACTCCCACTCCTTCCCCTTCTTCCTTCTCACCATGTGGCATCCCCTGGAGGGCCTGGCCAGCCCCAGCTCCTGGGGACTGTGGTTCCTGAGCCCACTGTGCCCCAGGATTGCTGTTCTGGCTGGATGAGCTCCGCCACCGCTGCTCCCAGATCTCTGCAAAATGCAAATTGCTGCGCTTGACCTCCCCGGGATAACGAGGGGAAACCTCCCCTAATTAGCACTGCAGTCTGTGGGTGAGAGAAACCAAATGTTGACTGTGGAGCGGCTGCACTTACTGTAAATTCCAACATATGCTGTGGAAAAAACGCCGCCCAAATAAGGCTGGGGAAGCACGGGGTGTTTAAATAATAATGAACGCTCGCTGCTGTTTATTGCAGAACACAACGTCATCAAGGCAAAGCTGCGGTGCTGCGCCCTCCTCCCTGCCAGGACGCCGTGAAGGGCCAGCAGTGGAGGCTCGGGAATCCCCGGGACACAGCGAGGCTGCAGCAGGAATTCCCGGGGAGTGAGCAGGATTTACAGGAATTAGCAGCAAGAGCCGTGGTGTCCTTTGAGGGGACCCTGCGGGACGGCTGCAGCAAGGACTTGCAGCTGGTGAGGAGCTCTGCACCACTGAGAGGCTTCTGCTGGTCACTCGCACTAGTCCAAAGCATATAAAATATTTATTTGCTCCTAATTAGGTGTAATTACCACTTAACCTGAAGGAGGGATGTGCCCAGCGTGCCCGGCAGCTTGATACACTCACAGCTGAACAGCCTCCACCGCTGCAGATAATTAAAAGAGAAGGGCTCCTGCCTGCCTGGCCTCGGCAGCGAGTGTTTGTTTTAGAGAGGAGAACCTCGTGTGCCTGAGCTCATCCCGAAGCCAAGCCGGCCTCATCTCACCTGCAATTTCCATGTGATTATCCCTCCTCTGGGTAATTCAGCTCGGGCTCAGGCTGTCCTTCCCTGGTTTCCTGGCTCCAAGGAGACACAGAGACCCCTGCTCCATCCCGTGGGGTTGGGCTCATGCTGCTCCTCGCCCACTCTGCTGCTCCTTGGAGAGCTGGGGCGGGGAGAACAAACTGTTTACAAGATGCCCAATCAACATTTCTTCCATCAGAATCACGTCAGGAAAAAGGAACGGGCTCCTTCACATGGCCACTGCTTCCCTGCTGTCCCTGTGTCCTCACAGACCCACCAGGGATGGCTTCTCCTGCCCGAGCCCCAGCTCCGAGGGGACAGCAGGGTCACCCCTGCTGCTCCTTTTCCCTCCTCCTCCTCAATGACAGCAGCAAGAGCTGCCCGGGTTTCAAGGACTCCAGCAGGTCAGGGCAGAGCCGTGCAAACCCCGCTCATTCGGACCAAGGTGTGCACAGCTGTAATACTGCATTTTATAAAACAAACCACAGCACACAGCGGCTTGGGGAATGCAGCAGGCTCAGAGCAGGGCTCAGCTCCTGGGCACAGGGAGAGCCTGTGCCACCTCGTCCCAGCCCCGTGCCACGCCAGGTGCCAGCCCCAGCCCCTGGGATGGCACACAGGGTGCAGCATCGTGCTGGAGCCTCGCCCCGGGACAGCCCCAGGACAAAGCCAGCCCAGCCCGCTCAGCAGCAGCTGCTGCCGGCAGACTGAGGGTTTGCAACCCTGCTGGACCCAATAACCAGCTGTTCTTCCCCGCTCCCCGCCATCAATCACGGCTGACAGCCCTCCCCCCATGGTCAGCAGTGTGCTTTTCACCTTAATTTTTTAGAAGGGCTTTTTCACCAGTTGGAAACTCATAAATACCACTTTGCAAGCCCAGGTAGGGCTAATGATGGATGGCTGCTTCACAGATATGCCAGAGGCTGTGACCTAATTGTCACTGAAATACTTCCTGATTAACTAATAGATAAAACCCAATTAAAACTTCTGCTCTTCCCAAAGTCCCTGGCACCTACTATTTCTCCTCTTCTCAAACTCTCTCTTAAATTAGATCCAGCCTGACTGGGCTGCTCTGAACAGATGAGGATGCTCTGTCCAGCACCTTCCCTGCAGCCATGGGGCTTTCATGGGAGTCCCAGTGGGCCTAAAGAGGGATTTGCAGCCAGTCACAGGTTTAAAATCCCTCGGGAGAGATCCTTCAAACTAGAGGATAGTGACAGCAGGAAGGGCACACTTTATTCCCCCAATTTTACTGGTTCTTCCTCCACTGAATAGAACTGCTCATAGAAAAAGCTGCTTTAGCACATTTGCTTTGATGTGCAACAAGTTAATTACTGTAATAGGTTCATCCTTCTCCCCCAGTATTGAATTGTGTAGAACATCCATATCAATTGTCATGGAGTTCCTCATTTTGACTCCATTTATTCTTTAGGCAGCCCTAGCAAGAGCGTGCCTGCAGAAGGATTTGCTCCAAATCCCATGTACCAGGTGTATCCACTGTTATTTGCTCTCCTGATACTCACCTCGATCCACCTTTGGAGGGAGGGGGCTCGTGGATGCCCAATCCTGCAGTGGGAGCAATTCCGAGGCTCCCAAGCCCCGCTGGCTGCTGGCCTGGGACCCTCCTCCAGCTGCAGAGGAAACCCAGCTGTTCAAATCGTGTTTTCAGCATCAGCCCCTCTGCCAGGGGGTGAATCCCTGCCCCAGTGCAGCAGCAAGGAGCCAGGCAGCACTGCCCTGGGACCCCCACCCCTTCCGAGGCAGAGCAGGGAGCTGTCCCAGCCCCTCTCTGAGCCAGGACACTAAACTGCCGCATTTTCCCCAATTTCCTGCTCTCGATCCACCTCCGCAGGCAGGATCAGCCCGGCCGGGCTCACGGCAGCGCTGCAACCTCGGCACCGCGGGGGGAATGGGGAGGAGAGCTCGGGGCAGGGCTGCGGGCAGCGGCTGCACATCAGCCCGGCCCCGCTGACCTTCCCTGGAGCGGCGGCTCACGCCGTGCCCTTGGCACGCTCCCGGTGCCAAATGAGCCGCGGGCTCCCGGCGGGTGCCCCCGGCTGCCGGGCACCCCGCCCGGCCCCGGCCCGGCGCGGCCAGCCAGGCTGTTTGCTGCTTTACACAGGCTATCATGTGCTGCGCCGCAGCGGGGGACCGAAAATGACTTTATAGTTATTGTTCCTCAAATTGGACACCCCCTTGGAGCTTAGATAATATGAGATGAAACAGCCTGCGGGAGGCTGCAGTCAAGTGGAACACTGATGGAGGCTTTTTTTTTTTTCCCCTTCCCAAGAAGAAACATTCCACCTATTTACTTCTCCCGCACCCCTCCTCCTCCTCCTCCTCGCGGGCAGCCTGTTGAGCACAGCCACAGCCGGCAGAGCCAGGCAGCCGGGATAATGGCCCCCACATCTTCCAGGGAGGGAGGCATGGCCCACGCTGGGTTGGGGAGCACCGAGAGCCCTGCAGAGGGATGGGGAGAGCCATGGAGAGGGATAGAGAGCCCTGCAGAGGGTGGAGAGAGCCATGGAGAGGATGGACAGAGCCATGGAGAGGATGAACAGAGCCCTGCAGAGGGTGGAGAGAGCCATGGAGAGGGATAGAGAGCCCTGCAGAGGATGGGGAGCCCTGCAGAGGATGGACAGAGCCCTGCAGAGGATGGAGAGCCCTGCAGAGGATGGGGAGCCCTGCAGAGGGATGGACAGAGCCCTGCAGAGGGTGGAGAGCCCTGCAGAGGGTGGACAGAGCCCTGCAGAGGATGGACAGAGCCATGGAGAGGATGGAGAGCCCTGCAGAGGATGCAGAGCCCTGCAGAGGATGGAGAGAGCCCTGCAGAGGATGGAGAGCCCTGCAGAGGATGGAGAGCCCTGCAGAGGATGGAGAGCCCTGCAGAGGATGGAGAGAGCCCTGCAGAGGATGGAGAGCCCTGCAGAGGATGGAGAGCCCTGCAGAGGATGGAGAGCCCTGCAGAGGATGGACAGAGTCCTGCAGAAGGATAGAGAGCCCTGCAGAGGATGGGGAGCCCTGCAGAGGGTGGAGAGAGCCCTGCAGAGGATGGGGAGCCCTGCAGAGGGTGGAGAGAGCCCTGCAGAGGATGGAGAGCCCTGCAGAGGATGCAGAGCCCTGCAGAGGATGGAGAGCCCTGCAGAGGATGGACAGAGCCCTGCAGAGGATGGGGAGAGCCCTGCAGAGGATGGGGAGAGCCCTGCAGAGGATGGAGAGCCCTGCAGAGGGTGGAGAGCCCTGCAGAGGATGGAGAGCCCTGCAGAGGATGCAGAGCCCTGCAGAGGGTGGAGAGCCCTGCAGAGGATGGACAGAGCCCTGCAGAGGGGTGCCGAGGGCAGCGGGGCTCCGCGGCTCCGCTCCATCGCCCGGGTGGCGCTGAAGGCGATTTGTGGCACAGCAGGGCCATCACCTCGCGTCACTTGGCTCGTGTCATTCGGAGCCGGGGCAGCCGTGCCAGGGGTGCAGCAGGGAGGCGCTGCAGGGAGGAGGCACAAATAATGAGGGGCTCGGGAAGGAGGATGTCAGGGCTCGCAGCTGTGAGCAGGAGGGCAGCTTGTGATGGAGGAAGGGCCTGGGAGGAAGGGCAGGAGCGCCCAGGAGGGGAGAAGGTCACAGAAGGGGGACAGGGAGGAGGGGACAGCAGCACCGTGGGAAGCACTGGGAGCTCATAAAGACCCTCAGCCTCCAGGAACGTGCCCAAAATTCACAGAGTGGAAGAAAGACATAAAAATATAATTCCAAGAGTGGATTTCGTGGGTTTCCCAAAGTGCTGGGCATTGGAGGGGCTGCCCCTGCCTGGCAGGGAGCAGTTCTGGGAGCCCACAGGAGCACAGCCACCCTGTGACCACATCCCTCACCCCCTTTCCTGCAGGGCACGAGGAATTGTTTGTGTTTCACAGGCCAGGGAGAGCAGCAGCTGCTCCTGAGCGCTCTCCGTGCTCCTGCAGCCCTGCCAGGGGAGCGGGCGGTGATGGAGGCAGCAGAGGGAGAGCTCCAGCTCTGTTTGCCTTTTCCACAGCAGATCTGATGATTTAAATTAGGTCTCGATTCTTGTTTAAATTATAGTTTACTGTTCTGCGCCCCGCTCAGAAGTGAATTACCTTAAGCAGCAGTATTAATAACACGGTTATAATTAAGCTTCATTACTGTAGGCAGTTTGCTGAAACAAATTGCTGCTTCATTATTATTATGGCACCTTTGGTAAAAAGACATTTCCCCAGAATGCGACCTTGATGCTTTATATAGCAAAAGCCAGGAGATGATAGAGATGTAAGGATGAATTAGCATCTTTTACTTTCTAGATCAAGCTCATTAAAAGGAAAGCAACTCAAGTCAAAACCAAGCAGCCTTGATGGAAATTTTAATCGGAGTGAAATGGGTAATGAATAGGTTTGAACTTTCCCTGACATTTTTACGGCCGTGCTTTATTTGTATTATGCTTCTGCTCAAACATAAATAAATAAAGCAGGGGCAGGGTCGAGGGTGGACAGGGGAGCCCTGCAGAGCCTGCACGGAGCTGCTCCTGCTGCCGCCAGCGCCGTGGCCCTGCTGGAGCAGGGAGGTGCAGTGGTGGAACCACTTCCCATCGCTGCTGCACCTGCCAGGAGCAGAGTGACCCCAGAGAGAGCTGCTCTGAGCAGGGCAGGGCTGGCCCTGCCTTGGCTGCAGCACCAGGAGCGCCTGGCAGAGGCAGGGAGCCCCAGAGAGCTGCAGCAGCTCCCACCTCCCACCATCCCTGCTGCTATCACAGCTCAGACATTAATTCTGCACTGGAAGCGCTCAGCAGCTGAAACAGGGCATTACCCAGGGATGCAAATAGATATTTAGAGCTGGAAAAGTGAAGGCAAAGCAGTTTTGGAGGAGATGAGATGAAGAGAGGAAACATCAGCGTCAGGACATCAGAGGGGGGGCTGGAGGAGGGGGCACCCCGGGCAGAAACACCCCTGAAGCACACTCAGAGCTGGGGGTGCTGCTCAGCTCAGCCAGAGGAAGAGAGGAGAAAAATTGGGCTGAAAACTTAACTTTTCTGATTATTCCTGCATGCAAAAGGGGTCCTGAGGCCCAACACAGAATCACAGAATCACAGAATGTCTAAGTTGGAAGAGACCTTTAAGATCATCGAGTCCAACCCACGTTCTAACACCTCAACGAGGTCATGGCACCAAGTGCCACATCCAGGCTTCTTTTGAACACATCCAGGGGTGGTGACTCCACCCCCTCCCTGGGCAGATGATTCCAATTCTGGCCTTCCAGTACCTGAAGGGAGACTGCCAGAAAGTGGGAGAGAGGCCTGGGGAGCCAGGCCAGGGGAGCTTCAAGCTGAAGGAGAGGGAGCCCAGCCCTGCCCGACCCCCCCTGCACCCTGGGGTGCTGTCCATGAAGTGCTGGCTCCTGCAGCTCTGCCATTGTGCACGCACAGAGGCTCCTGCACTGCCAAGGAAAACCCAAAACCACCCCAAAAACCATCAGTGCCCCCTGGAAACCTTGGCACAGCTGCCCTGGCAGCACCTGCCTCAGCTGGGGCTGGTACCCGGGGGGCAGGCGGGCAGCAGGGCTGGTGCTGGTGGCAGTGGCAGGGGGAACAGGCCCTGTGAGACCTGGGGAGTGCCAGCCCAGCCCTGAGCACCCTTCAAACCTGTCCCTGCTTCCCTCCGAGCAGCCCTGGCCATTAAACTGCTCTGCAGAGGTCACCGGGGCCATCTCCCTAAAGGGGCATTCCCTGGGACCCCCGTGACCTTCCGGGTGACAGCAGGGGACTGGAGGGGACCCAGACCCCCGGGGGCAGTGGCACACCCTAAATGCCTCGGTTCCCTGCAGTTTCCCAGAGCAGCTCATCCCAGGGCAGCTGGGATCCTCCTGGGGCTGCTCTTGGAGCATCCAGCCTGGTGTGGGTGCCCAGCAGCCCTGAAAAACCAGACCTGAGTCCCCAGGATCTCCTGGAGCTCTCAGCAGCCCGAGGTGACAGCTCCCTGTTCCACCAGGACCACCCTCCCCTGGATTGCATGGAATCTCTCCCTCCCCACACATGTGTACACACACACTCATTAAACAAATGCTGGCTATCAATTTCTCTGAGTGCTCCCTCTGATAATAGCTGTATTTATCATTTAGCATCTCTGGAAGCGGTTCAAGTTTAAAATCTATTATGGGTATTATGATATTTAATAACCGTGGTTTATTTTTAAATGCAATAAAAAATAAAGATAAGGAGATGTTTTTTAGAGCCCCCTCCTGGGCTCTGAATCCGTCTCTGTCGCCAGCACGCTGGGTGACCTTGCAGAGGTCAGATCCACTCGGGGCTGGAGCTGCTGGATCGTGCACTGGGGATGATCACAGGAGCTGCTGCCCAGGGTGGGGTGAAGCCTCTTCCCAATTAATGTCCATGCAGTGATTGCAGCTCCTGGGCTCTGCGCCCCTCTGAGGTGCCACAGCCAGTGCCAGGATGGGTCTGGTGCCCGTGCTCTCCCTCAGCTGAGCCTGAACACCAGAACATCACCCCAAAATCACCTCCTGAGCTGTGGGGTGTGCAGAGGCAGCCCCTGGGTGATGGCAGCAGAGCACGTGGGCTCCAAAGCAGCCCAAGGGTCCCTCCCTGCCACCCATCATTGCTATTTTATTTAATAATTCACCACGATCAGCAGTGCCCCTTCCTGCCGACACCCTCCCAGTGCAGAGTGGACAAACAACCCGCAGCTCTGAATTGAATTTACAGCAAACTCCCCCTGCCAGCCCACGGGGGACGAACACCGCAGGGTCCTGCAGGGTCCTGGAGCAAACCACGGCTGCTGGAGGCAGAGCCCGCTCCAGCTAAGCAAATGGTGAGGAGGCGGGTGATGTCCTCGGCGAAATAATTCCGTGTGAATTATTTATACGGAGTCTGCAATTACACGGAACAAAACAGTGCATAAAGCACACTTAATTATCCAACCACCTGTTAGCAGCGGCGGCGCAGCCCAGGGAGCCTCCCCCGCCAATTCCGCGGCGGGATGCTGCGGGCAGGGCACCGGGAGGGACAGGGAGGGGCCGGGAGGGGCCGGGAGGGGACCGCGAGGGGCCAGGGGGGGCCGGGGGGGGCTCTGCTCCCACCCCAGCAGCCGGAGCACTCGGGGATGCTCCCAGCGTCCAGGGAACGCCCCAGTGCAGGCCAATTCCCAATGCTGCTTTCTCTGCTGCAAAATTCCCGTTTGGTTTTTGGGGGTTGTTTCTCCAAGGTGGTGCCTTGCTCAGCACCCAGCTGGGGACCCAAAGGATCCATCGGAGCTGCCTGGAAGGGAGAGCTGCAGTGAACATCAACGTTTCAGCTGCCATCAGTGTCCGAGGAGCCCCTGCACACCCTGAGACGTGCTGGGGGACCCGGACCGTGGATTCCATCATCATCAAAGGGGCCAATTCCCAATGCTGCTTTCCCTGCTGCAAAGGTCCCGTTTAGTTGTTGTGGTTGTTTCTCCACGCTGACGCCTAACGGAGCTTCCCGTGAAAGGATTAGCTGCTGCTGTGAGTCCCCGGAGACTCTCACAGGGCAAACAAACCCTCCTCAGCAGCAATCCCAGCCTCAGGGAAGGAAAATCCCCTCTGCTCCCCCTTCACCCCCGGACAGAGCTTTTCTGGGTGATAACTCGGCTCTTTTGGCAGTCCCTGACCCAGCAGCTCGTGAGCTCTGGGCCCCCAGAGGCTGGGCCACTCCTGAGTGGTTAATGGAAAAGAAACGAGTGCTTTTTCTTTAAAGATTTACCGCGTATAAATGTATGAGAGTATTAAAGGCAACAATTAACTTTATTGGAAACTTTATATTCTCCAGCCTCATTAGAACTGCCAACAAGATCTATTATTAGTATTACTATGCAGATAATGTAATAAAAAGGGTATTTAAAGTGGATACTTTTGCACTGAAATAAAATAGCTTTTCTCTGCTGTTCTTTCTGCCTCTCTCCCTTTTGCCCTGCGCTGCATCAGAGACCTGGACCGAGACCCAAATCCTTTTTAATCTCTTTTCCCCAACTCCCAGGCAGCTCAGTGCCCCGGGAAGGAGCCAAGGAGCTGCAGCCCTGCTCCCACGCTGCCTTCACTGCTGGAACCAGTCAGTGCGGCCACCTCTGGCCGTGCAGGTGAGTGTCAGCGAGCTGGGGGAGGAGGAGGAGGAAGAGGAGGAGGATGAGCTGCTGAAATTATGCTGCACAGCGACCTCACAGCACAGGTTCAGGGCTAGAAACTGTCAAGTTTCTTTAAATAGCCCCAAGTACTCATTAAAACAGCAGGGACAGAACAAAGGACTGGCATGTTTTTTGCCAAGGATGACCCTGATAACCCAAAAATATTGTCCGTGGGCAGCTGGAAGGGCAGTGATGGAGGTTAAGAAAGCGCTCAGTGGCGTTTGGCTTTTTGCAGCGAATCTGGGAGTTCTGGAGGGAGAAAGACACATTTCATCAGCCTGTTTATTTAATGAATCCCCTGGTTCTGCAGGGAAAGGTGTCAACAGAGAATTCCTCCTGGCCAGAGTGGGTTCAGAGCCTGCTCTGGCTGCCAGAGGGACACTTAATGATGCTGATTTATTTTTCCCCTATATTTAAGACTCATCTCTCACCTCTCCCACACGCTTGAAAAAACCCCAGGGAGCAGAGGGTGGTGCCTTGCTCAGCACCCAGCTGGGGACCCAAAGGATCCATCGGAGCTGCCTGGAAGGGAGAGCTGCAGTGAACAGCAACATTTCAGCTGCCATCAGTGTCCAAGGAGCCCCTGCACGCAGTGAGAGGTGCTGGGGGAGCTGGACCGTGGATTCCATCATCATCAAAGAGAATCTGTTTCATTTGTGGGTTTAACTTTCCAATAACTGTTGGAGCAGAGCTGCTCTCGGCTCTCAGCCACTCTATTCACACCCTGCTTCAGCACGAGTCCCCGGGGCAGGGCATCCAAATGTCATTTAAACAAGCTCCTTTCAACCTCCTTCCCCGATATTTGTGCAGGGCAGGGCCAGGACAGCTCTGCCTCAGGCCTGGCCTCCACCCATCCTGGGATGTGCTCAGCACCCTCCATCCCTGCTGGCATTGAGCCTTGGGGGAGCCCTAGGGGTGCCCTGGGGGAGCCCTGGGATGCCAGGACAGCAGTGGGTTTGTCTCCGGGGTCCAGGATGGGCAGTTCAGCCCAGAGGGTCCCTCTGCCCTCCTGCCCAGTGCCAAGGCTGGATGTGGCAGCTCCTCCCTGAGCAGCTCCAGCTCCCTGCGCTTTCCATCACCTTTATTACACCCTGCAGCCTAATTAACAGAGAGGAACCAAAGGACCTGAAAGCAATGATTGTAATAAATAATCACCGGGCCACCGTGGAGTTGATATCCCACCAGGGTCTCCTCCTGGCTCTGGAAGGAATGGCAGGGAGGGAAGGGAGATGAAGCCTTGCAGGGAGGTGTGGAGCAGTGCCAGGGGGAGCAGCCCTCCCCCAGCAGCTTCCTGCCCCTTCCTGCCAAAGACCTCGGCAGGGCTTCCACTCAGCACCCAGGGGCTGGGATTTAGGGACGGTCCCGACACTGAAATGTCGTGAAAGTCAATGTGAGCCAGCTCACCTCTCCCAAAGGGACTGCTCCAGAGGGAGCGGGACTGCCACACCTTGGACTGCCACAGCTCTCTGCTTCCCATGGCAGACTGCAGCTCCCAGCACAGAGGGGATGGAGACACATCCCATATCCCACATGCCACGTCCCACATCCCACATCCCACATCCCACATCCCACATCCCACATCCCACTTCCCACATCCAGAGGAAGAGCAGCGTACAGAGGCGCTGGGATCACTCTTCTGCTGAGGACAAGTGAGACACCATCCCGCCTCCTCCTCCTCAAGAAGTGTCAGAGGACAGCCCGGACACCTCACTAATCCCTGCACATCCCCTTTTCCAGCCCAGCTCTGGCTGCTTTCCCGGGAGAGCCCGTGCTCCCCGCGAGGCTCCGAGGCTGCCGGGGGACCCCGCGCCAGCCCCGAGCAATTATCCATGGAGAGCTGGGCTGTGCTGATCATTTGTTAGCTCCGCACATATCCCTCCTAATTATAAATCTCAGCTGAGATTTGCATTTTTATGAAATGCTTGCGCTGGAAATCTTTATGGGAAAACGCACATATTAATTCCATCTAATCTCGGTCATTTCGGGTTCCGTGAGGAAGCGTTTGCAGCCAGCTCCAGAGCCAACAGCTCTAATTTTGCACCAGAGCATTGCTCCAGCTGAAGTTGGACGTTTATCCCCTGAGCCCTGCAGAGCCTGCAGCCTGCTCCTGGGACACCGAGCCGGGGCCAAGCCCTTCCAGGGGTGCTCAGGGCTGTGTTTGCTGCAGGTGTGGTATGGAGGCTCAGGAGCCCAGGAGCCACCCCAGCCCCGTCACTGTCACTGCATCAGCCACGTCCCACTCTCCAGTTATTTTCTGTTAACCCACGGCAGCACCTGGAAATGCTGAAACCCAGCGTGTGAGGCCTCAGCATCTTGTGCAAGTGACCTTCTCCCCTCTGCTGGGGACTCCTGAAGTGTCCCTGCCCCACCTGAGGCTCAGACACAGCCATCCTTCAGCAGTTTGTATCTCCTTCCAAACGCCTTTGTCTGGAGCCAGAGGGGAAGCAGATTAACTTTTCCTCCCTGAAATAAGGCTGCGGGATGCAGGGGAAGAGAGAAGGCAAATAAGCACAGCAAAGTTCAGCTTTGTGCCCAGAGCCGGAGGCTTAGCTGCACAGATTACAGCAGCAGGTGAGGAGCAGCCCTGGCCTCGCCGTGCAGGCTGCAGAAATCCTGTTAGAGCGCAGAGCAGGGTGAGGCACAGCTCTGGAAGGGCTGAGCTGCCAGGCACGGCGGCCTCAGGCATGGCACACCAGCAGAGCGGCTGGGGGCAAGCTCAAGGAAAGGTCAAGAGCTTCACTTCTTGCCTTTAATAATTTATGAGGTGCCCGTCTTCAGAGGAAGTGCTGCCAAGGACGGAACCACGTCCACGGAGGTGTCACAAACTGGGCAGTGGGTGGGAGCTCCTGGGAGCAGCGTCTCTGCACCCTCCTTCACACCCAGCCCACCCAAACGCCCTGCCAGGGCCACAGCACCCCTGAAGTGCCTGCCCATTAGCTGCTAAGAGGAAACTAATTAGCTAATTAGTTCATATTTGATCCGTTGTGTCCTGGGGTCTGGCTGAAGGCTGTGCCATCACCACCACTGACCTTCGGGGGGGTCACTGCCTTTTCTCTGTCCCCAGGACGAGCCCCTCGCTGGTGTGTGCCCACGGTGATCAGGGTGACAGCTCTGCAGGTGTCCCTGCTCCCAGCACAGACCTGGGGGGCACAGCACCCTCTGCCCCGGCCATGCCACGGCTGCCAGGGCGGCAGAGGATGCTCTCAGACAAGAAAACTCTCACCCTCCTCATCCTCCTTTCGGCAGCACATCCCCGGAGCCCATCCCAGGCTGTGCCGGTGCTCCCGTTCCCTTCCCTGCAAAATGAGCCAAATGTTCCTTTTTTCCCCAAGCAAACCACGCCGGAGGGCCCCCTCAGCTGCCCCCCGGGCCACCCGGGGCCGGGAACAAATGCCAGGCTTCCCGAGCCCAGGAAAAGCTGCCCAGCTGCGGATGCACAGGATTGCCAGATGAGCTTTAGAAAAGCAGCAGAAGTTTTCCAGCTTATCCACGGTGAATCTCCGGTCCCTGCGAGGTTTGTCCTTCACTAGGAATTAGAGACGAGTTTCCAGCGCTTTCCTGCGCCATCTGCCCCAGCCGTAGTTGGAATGCAGGGTTTTACTCCGGCAATCAGTAGGTAATCCTGTCAGCACCGCTCAGAGAGCCCGGCTCTGTCCTGCCCATCTGATGCTCAGTGCAGCAGAGGGAAAATCACGGCTCCCTCTTGAAAGGAGGGGAGAAATTAAGGTTGACTTTGGCACAGGAAAACAAGCAATCCGGAGATGACAGTGTGCCACAGGAGCTTAAAATAAGCATCAACTAATTCAAACAAAAACAAATCTGCATTGAAAACAGCCTCTTCCCCAGACCACATTCCCGCTTTAAAGTGCCTTTGAAATCTCCCCGGCGCATTTACAGCACGCTCCCCCTCCGCCGCTCCCGCTCGAGCTGCTTTGCTGTTTGCTGGCAGGCAAATGAGGGCTGAAGCCTGGAATGATGCTTTCTTATTAGTGCACATGCAAATACTAATAAATAGCTCCCCATGCTGCGCTGGCTCCCGTGCCCCGAGCTCTGCCCCCATTCCCGGTGCCCCCAATCCATCCCAGCCCCTGGCACCCCGTGCTCTGCCCAGGCCCCCTCCCGCAGTCAGGCGAGGCCAAAGTGAGTTTAAAAACCCCTTCAGCACATTTATTAAGTGGGGGCAGAGCCCAGCTCTGCTCTGCAAGGGGCATGAGCCAGGCTGAGCTTCGTCCTGGTGGCAGCTCTGCCCAGGTGAGCGGCTGCTCCAGCAGCAGCAGAGAGGGAAAGCAGCAGGAAATCAGGCTGCCGTCCTCCAGTGGAGCTGACAGAGCTGAAATCCACCTGCAAATGGGATGTTTGGGCCTCCTGGCTCTTTGGTCCATCCGGGCTGCAGGGTCTGAGGTGGTGCCGCTGTTTGCCAGGCTCTGAAGGGAGCCAGGGCTGGCACAAGGCACCTGCACAGGGCTTCCCTCTGGTGAAGGTGCCCCTGCCCGTGGCAGGGGGGTTGGAATGAGATGATCTTTAAGGCCTTTCCCGACCCAAACCATCATGTGTTTCTGTGGGTCTGTGATTTTCCTCGCTAGCTGCAGGTTTTGGAGCAGATTATGAATTGTTTGATATGGAATTTCAAATGATCACTTAAGTAGCTAATTAGCTCGTAGCAACTTCGAGCAACCTGGGTGTAGTGTGTATTTAAGTGTTTAATGCCTTTTTTTCCTCTCTCTCTTCCTTTCTAATTGGCATTTAATTAAAAGAATAAATAAAAAGAAGAAAAGCAGCTTTGCCTGGGCTGCTTGGGCTTAAATATTAAACTGCTTGGGTTTAAATATTAAACAGTTTGGGCCTTGCAGCTGAGGGGAGGCAGAGGGGGGTGGCAGTGGTCCCCAGAGGGTCAGAGCACGTCCCCTGCTCCTGGGTGGCCAGGCAGCACCTCTGGGAGCATCAGTTACAGCCCTGTGTGCCTGCCACAGTGGGTGAAGAGCTGCCAGGAAAAGGCAGTGTCCCCAAGTTTAACTTTCACATCTCCATCGGAGTTTGGGTGGATTTGCTGCCAAAACCCGGCCAAAGTGCTGCCTGCGTATGGGAGAGCCTTAATGGGGCAAAGTTATCCCAAAGTAACATTTGAAAGCTGGGAGATGAAAGCAGATCACAGGGCAAAGATCAAACAATCTAGAACCACTTCTGAGCCTTTTAGTGCTGCGGATTATTAGCATTTGAAAGTGAAGAGCATTAGTGGAGGCAGAGGATGGGGGCCAGGGAAGAGTTTCTGCTGTGCAGAGAAGTGAAGCAAGTGACAGTGCAAGGGGAAGGATGGAGATGATCCCGACTGGGGAGGGTCCCAGGCAGGCCAGGCTGAGCCTGGCAGTGGGGCAGGGGATGATGTGGCCAGGAGGAAGGGCACTGGTGAGCCCTGCCCTTCCCTGGCTCCTTGGCACGGAGCACTGCCCTTCTGCCCACTGCCAGATTCAAGCCCTGTGAGGAGCGTTTGGAGGAGCTGGGGTTGTTTGGCCTGGAGAAGAGGAGGCTCAGAGGTGACCCCATTGCTCTCTACAATTCCTGCAGGGAGGTTCTGGACAGGTGGGGTCGGTCTGTTCCACCAGGAGCACTGACAGAACCAGAGGACACAGTCTCAGCTGCATCAGGGAAGGGATAGGTTGGATATTAGGAAACAAAATTTCACCGAAAGAATAATAAAGCACTGGAATGCTCTTCCCAGGGAGGTGGTGGAATCCCCAGCTCTGGATGTGTTTAAAAAAGGCTGGACACGGCACTTGGTGCTGTGTTCTAGTTGAGGTGTGAGGGCATGGGTTGGACTCGATGACCTTAGAGGTCCCTTCCAGCCCCATTATTCTGTGATTCTGTGACTGGGAGCAGCTGGGCCTGAGCAGCACCCAGGGCAGGGCACCCCCAGCCCTGTGCCCGAGATCTGGGGAGCTGGAGGGAGGCAGAGCCAGCGCTGTGCCTGCAATAAACAGCAAAGCTGCCTGCTCCCGGGGGAACCTGCTCATCCAGGAGATTGCTCAGCACAGTGTAACCACCCAGGGGCTCTACACACAGCTCTGACTAAACTCCCATAAAATCAATCCAGCTTTTTCACCACTTTTGACAGGGTGTTCTAATATTAATCTACTCCCCTTGTCAGTCAGCTCTGCTAACAAAGGCTCTAATGATCTTTAACCAGGCACAAGAAACACTACACAGGTGGGTGGACAGCTCCTGCATTCCTGCAGATGGAAAAAAATCCCACCCTTCGCATTGGTGAAGGGCTTGCACTGCTGCCAAAAATAATCATCCTGTAATTATTATTGACAATAAAGCGGTGAAGATGCAAAGAGCAGCAGGGCAAGGCTGGGCCCGGGCAGTGAACACATTTCACCCCTCACATGCCCCAGGGAGGGGGCAGAAAAGCCAGGGCTGGGCTGGGGAGGAGAAGGCAGGGCCGGGGGTGCCAGTGACCGACAGTGCCCGGAGGCACAGGGTGATGAGCCCTGCTCTGCATAGCCCCGGGGGAAACTGAGTCCTCTGAGAGCCTGTGAAGCCCTGCCCGTCTGATCAAGACTGTTCCCTTCCTCCTGCAGTTTCCTCTGACTCAGGGCGAGCTCATCCTCCTGACAGCTCGACAGACACCTCGGCAGACGCCTCTCCTCTCTCCCGCTGCAATTAGCCAGGTCCTGGCAGGATGGAGCTGCTGTGTGACCAGAGGGGCTGGGAACGCTCTGTCCCCCTGCCCGAGTGCCCGGTGCCCTCACCCCCAGCCCAAACCCAGCCTCCATCCCCCTGCACAGAGATTTGGGTGCCGCTGCCTCTCCCCAGATCGATTCCTCCCAGCGAGGTGTGACCCCCATGGGGCGGGGGCTGCCAGACCTCATTTGGAGGTGTCAAACAGGCTTGGTTTGGTGCTAGATGTGTCTTGAAGTCTAATCACAGGCTGTGGCCAGGTTTTTCCAAGCAGAAATAGGTGTTTTCTCGCGTCTGCCCTTCCCTGGCGCAGTCACAGGCAGCTGCATGCCCCCAGCCTGCACAGAGCATCCCTCACCTCAAACAAAACATCACAGTGGACACAGGGCAGAGCTGGGCTGGTTTCAGTGTTTATTTATTTATCTTCATGCCCTGGGGGATGCATTTTTTACCGGGGAGCTCCCGGGTTTGTCCCAGGTGTGTGATGGCGAGGCAGCTGCCCGGGGCTGGAGGCAGCTCCGCAGCCTCTCCCTCCCTGCCGTGCTTTTGCTGATGTTCTGGTGACTGAGCTGCAGCCAGGGCTCTGCTGCTGGGGCTGCTGGCTCTGCTGACTCAGCCCCAGCCCCAGGGAGAGCGGAGGTGGCTCTGGTGAGGGGGACATGTGGCCGGTGCCTGGACACAAGCAGGGAATCCAGCTCACCGTGCTCCTGCCTCAAGCACCCCGCTCCCATCCCAAC
The DNA here is from genome assembly GCF_036417665.1 of Passer domesticus. Taxonomy (NCBI): domain Eukaryota; kingdom Metazoa; phylum Chordata; class Aves; order Passeriformes; family Passeridae; genus Passer; species Passer domesticus. The sequence goes on along the minus strand of NC_087496.1, from coordinate 7,293,042 downwards.
CTCGGCCAAGGCTAGGGCAGATTTCCCAGCAGCAGAACACTGCTGAGCCCTGCGGGGCCGAGCACACACAGCTTCCCTCTGCTCCAGCCAGGCAGAGCAGATCTTTAAAGGGAGATGCTGGAAATCAGAGAAGGAAAAGGAATCATGATCTGATCTGGTGGTTAACGAGGCCCCAGACTCAGCCAGATCCTTCCCTGGCATTCATTATACAGCACATGGAATCACAAATACTTAGAATTAATGCCTCCCAGGCATGGTTGGGACAGCACAGTGACATGGCCTGAGGAGCACCCTGATGCTGGAGAGCAGGTCTGGGCAGGACTGCACTCGCCAGGATGTTCCAAACAGGGCAGTGCTGTGTTTTGGGCAGTGCTTCCCCCCTCAGCACAACTCCTCATTATGGATCTTGTGATATGTGAATGCATTTGGAAAATGGATTGTCCCCAGCAGCTGCTCCCCTTCCCCAGGCCTCTGTGGCTGCTCCAAAGTGTCCTTCACTATCCCCTTCCCTTCCAGGAATGCCGTGGGGAAGGATTCCTCCCAAAGTATTCCCTATCCCCTTCCCTTCCAGGAATGCTGTGGGGAAGGGTCCCTGTGGGCAGCAGGGAGATGAGCTGGGCTCTGAGAGCAGCTGGGCAGAGCTCTGCCAGAGGCAGCCCAGCTCGGGGGATGCAGTGGATGGCACGAGGCTGAAGGACATTGCAGCTGGCCGGGTTCAGCAGCAGCATGGCAGGAGGGAATTCGGGAGATCTGCAAACCCAAGGAGAGGACACATCAAGGGGATTTATCTCAGCCTGGTGGGAGCAGCGCCTGCTCCTGCAAAGCCCTGGGAGCTGACACCCCCAAGGCACAGCCCCAGCCAGCCCAGGGCTGGTTTCTCAGCAGCAGAGGAGCCAACTTGTGTGCTCCTCTCTTTTTGCAGCACTTGGTGTCACTCAGACAACGCCATCCCTGACAGGACCCGGGCAGGAGCGATCCCACAGCCCTTCCCCTGGCCCAGGACATGGCACAGGCAGTGATTCTCAGCTGCTGTGCCCTGCACACAGCCCACAGCCCCTCGCTGGGCTCCCCAGCACCCCATTAACAAAGCAGCCCTCGCCTCCCCCCGCGGGTGGGCAGGGCGCCGTAATGGAAGTTTTAGCTCAAGCAGCAATGACTTTGACCGTGCAAAATTACACTCTATTCTGGCCAAATTAACTAGGTAATGCCTTGCATTAGTGTAAAATCCTCCATCAAACCATGAAGGCTGCCGTTAAAACCACTCAAGGCCAAAATGTGTGCTGCTGGGGGAAGAGGGCTGCTCAGCTCCAAGGCCAGCAGGGGGATTTTCCTGCTGCTTTGCACGTCCTGGGCAGAGCAGGGCTGGGAATTCAGCCAGCTGTGCTCGGGGGTCCCGGGGGGCCCTGCTGGGCCTGGGGGTCCCTGCTCCCTCCTGGGGCTCCTCCTTGTTGGCCCCAGTGAGCAGCCATGGGACACACAGACGTGTCCACAGGAGCAGGCCCCGCTGGTGACCTCTGGCAACGTCCCCTCCGCAAAGGGAAAGGGAGGAAACTGCGCAAGAACCGTTTTGTTTTGCAATTACGGCTGAAAGAAGAAATGACGTGGTCTAATTAGGCCTCTCTGAGCACCAGAGGCCTGCAGAGCAAACCCCACCTCACTGCCAAGTCCCTCTTGCACTTTATGTGCTTAAGTGGAAGTGGGGAAGGTCAATATACTATGTAAATTTTCACAAATTTGGCCAAGCTAAAATGATTACTCTAATGTGTATGCAAATTAGCTTAATTGATAATGATTTCTCTGGTAATTTTAAAAGGGGGGGGGGAATTATTCCAATTGTGACAACCCTCTAAAGTGTTTCTTCGCCCAAGAAAGAAATGATATCTTGACAAACTAAAGAGAATATAATGAAATCAGATTAATTAATGCTAAGACCAATTAGCAGACACAAAGAGAGGGAGAGATTTACAGAAGCAAAATTCACCAGAGAAAGGCTGCGAGAATTCATCACCTTTCAAGATGTTTATATCCCTTCGTTTTCTTTGGAGCAGTGAGCTCTTTGCCAAGAGGAGCTCTTGGCTTTGCCCAGGGAGGGTTCGGACAGAGGAGGGGAAAGGAACAAGGCTGGATGAACGGGGGGATGCAGTGCAGGCAGCAGACTGGCACCACCTGAGCTTTTTCCTGGCACCAGCCCAGTGCCCACCCCAGCCCCTGACCCCGGCACATCCCACCCAGGGACACGGGGAACATTAATTACCCCAAAATGGGAGGTGGCACCTCCGAACGTGCCGAGCCACCACCATAAACCTCACACGGAGCCATAAAAATAATTACCAGCAACGCCGTGTGTAATATCCTTCTGTGTCATCTCTCTCCTGTTGGCAATAAAGCTCCCTCACACATTAACTGCGAGGGAGGGCCCGTTATTCACCCTGTAATTAGACCGTGCTGGAAAACACTTCCTGTGCAAGGTGCTGTGCAGGGGGAGACTGGGAGCCCTGGGTGTGCTGGGGTCCCTCAGCAGGTGCTGGGGAGCTGGAGAGGCACCCAGAGATCCCACAGTGGGAAACCCCCCAAACCCTGCCCTGGGACCCCACAGATCCATGCTCTGGGATCCCGCAGGGGGCTGCGTTCCCCAGCCCAGCTCCATCCCCACCACCCCCTGGGCACACAGGAGCCTGGCTCACACGCTGAGGCTGAGGCTGGGGGACCCCTCTGTTTGTAGAACTCCCACATGGCTTTTACAGGCTGCAAACTGTGTGAAAGTAAATTAACTTTACTTTTAAATCCAATTCACAGCCCTCATCTCGCAGCCCTGCTGATCCCCCGCTACCCACAAACACAGTGGTCCCAAAACCACCCCTTCTGTCTTTCCACTGGGGTTTTTTGGCCACCCCCTTCTCTCTCTTTCTCTTTTGTTGTCATTTTGTCACCTACAAAGACAAGCAGCAAGGAGGGAGAAGCTGTGCTGTGATCAGCCCCAGCGATCTCTCCTCGCTCCATTTTCCTGGGCGATTTGTTCAACTTTAAAACATTAAAGGCAGGCTGGGGGGGCTGATGTGTTTTTTTCAACTTTGTCTCTCATTTGTTAATTGTGCTCATCAGTGAAAATCATTCATGGCAGAGCCAAGGGAGAGAACAAACCCGAGGAAGGAGCTGATCATATGCAGAGGAAATAACTCAGATGTGAAAATACTTCAGCCGGGGAGATTGCGCTATTTATTCACACAAGTGTCCCGCTGTGCCTCAGAAACGCGGTGATTTAATGAGGTGCTGCAAAGGTGTTTGTTATCATGGTATCCCATCCCTGGGTACTCTCCCCACGCGCTGAGGAGAGGCCTGGCAGAAGTTCTGACTCTATGCCTTACTGAGGATTAGAGAATCACAGGACCACTGAGGTTAAAAAAACCTCCAAGTTCATCGAGTCCAATTTGTGACCGATCCCCACCTTGTCACCCAGCCCAGAGCACTGAGTGCCACCTCCAGTCCTTTGGACACCTCCCTGGGCAGCCCTGCCAAGGCCTGGCCACCCTTTCCATGCAGAAATTCCTGCTGATGTCCAGCTTGAGCCTCCCCTGGCACAACTTAAAGCCATTTCCTCTTGCCCTGTCCCCGTTCCCTGGGAGCAGAGCCCGACCCCCTGGCTGTCCCCTCCTGTCAGGAGTTGTGCAGAGCCAGAAAGGCCCCCCTGAGCCTCCTTCTCTCCAGGCTGAGCCCCCTCAGCTGCTCCGCATGGCACCGACTCCAGACCCTTCCTCAGCTTCACTGCCCTTCCCTGGACCCACTCCAGCACTCAGCGTCTTTCCTAAAGTGAGGAAAGAAAGTGAGATTTGTAGGCTCTTCCATTCCGTCCTGGTTCCCAAGCGCCTCTTGAACACTCTCCAGAGCTCCACGAGCCAGGCAGGGCTGGCTCAGAGCAGATGCACGGAGAACTTCGGCAGGCGTTCGCGGGAGCAGATGTTCCTGCGCTCTGCCTTGGATGGAGGAGCCTGGCGAGGGGGCACGGGGCAGCCGGGGCTGCTGGGCTCTGCCCACACCCTGTGGAGGGCACAGGGGGCTGAGCAGCCCCCGGTGCTGCCCCAATCCCCCCGGAGCCCGCAGGAGGAGCAGCCTCCTCTCCTTGCTGGAGCACCGCGATTACTCCGAGGCCAAGCAGCGCTCACCGAGAACATCTTCCAAGTTTCATTTTCCTCTGTAATGGAAAATGCAAGAGCGAGATTTCAGCCTGTGAGCCCTTCTCTGAAAAAACAAATATCTTTCCAGCGCTGGACAGCCTGCCAATCAGGCACAAAATTGCTGGCTTCTCTTTCTCCCCTGAAGGAATGCCTCTGCATACAAAGATACCAGGAAAACTTCAGGGCCGCAGGATAAAAGGCCCTTCTCTGCCTTTCAGAGAGTGATTTGCAATGCATTGCTTCAGCATAATTTCCCATCTCCAGTGCTCACAAAGGAAGCTCTGTTGCTATCTGAGAGTTTAATAATTTCTCTCCCCTCCACCTTGCATTTGGAATGCATCTTCCACCACCTCGACTCCTGCTCTCCAGCTGGGCTGCAGCTCTGCCCGCACTCTCCCTCTTAGGTAGAGCTAAAGTGGCAATAAACCCACAGCCTTAACATTCAGAGGACATCCTAAATCCCTAAACCAGTGTGGGACACTTGGCTGGAGCAGGGACATGGCACGGATGGCCCTGGGACACCAGCCCTGGCTCTGGAATGAGCCCCCAGGAGCTCCATCCCTTGGTCCCACACTGGAACATGCATCCCTCATCCCAGGGCAGCACCGGCCCATCCCCACGGCACCTCCCACATCCCTGCTGCACCAGCCACGACAAGGTTTGTCCTCCTGGGCTTTGGGTGTCACCAAGCAGCTCTGAGTGTCCTGAGAGGGAACTCATCACCACCTGCGTTCAGCCCAGAGAATTTGCATGAGTTATTCCCCAGAGCCTGCAGTCCCCACAGGACATATTCTTTATCCATTTAGCCAGGAATGCAGCTATTAAGAGCCTGCAGACATACAGCATTTGCAAAATTAGCACAAGAGGCTCCAAATAATCCATAAATCCATCTGTTACACGAGCCACGTCTGATCATCTCTTTTCCCTGTAGCTTTCCAAGGGGAAATGCTACAATTCCTCCAGCAATGGTAGCAACCATTTTGTGTGTTCAGGCACAAACCCCCGTTCCCCAGGCTGGGAAAGGTGACTCAGGAGGCACCGGGCTGAAATCTGTGCTGCTCCTCAGCCAGTGCCCGCGCAGGGACCTCTGCATTCCAGCATGAAATAAATGTCTCTTGGCTCTCACTCACCGGCGCCTGACCCTTTTATATCCAAACACATGCAAAGGCTTCTCCCGCGCCAGGCAGGAGAATTTCCACAGCCACAGGGGGAAGGAGCTGCTCCATTATTTATCAGCACAGTCCTACAAAGTTTGGCCCCAGCCGCCGGGGAAGCACGGTGACTGTGCCACGTCGGGCACCCCTGGCAGCCAGCCAGGGGATGGAGCGTTCATTACCCCTGGCACAGACAAAGGGACAGCCAGAAACAGGAGTGGGAAGGGCTGGTGCCCCCTCCAGGCCCCCACCTCACCACCAACCCCTGCAGCCCCCGTGCCCAAGCAGACCCCGGTGGCTGCTGGTGTTTATTTTGGGCACAGTTTGGCTCACAGCACAACTGTACACACGTAAATAATTCAGGCCACTAAAGGCTGCTGCAGCAGCGACTTTCCAGGGGATTTCACGTTCCCGTCCCTCACGTTCCTGCCCCAGCAGGATGGCAGGGAGAGGACGTGTGGGAGTTCCCCTCTCCAGCTCCAGGGCTGGGCACCTGGGAGCTGTGGGCACCTGACGGGCAGCCAGCCATGCCAGAGGCTGCTCCCTGCTCCTGCTCGCTCCTGGGGCCTCTCCTGCAGTCCTTGACATTTCCCTTCTCAAGGGGCAAGTCCCTGGTGCATCCTCCCAGAGTAATTGTGAAATTATTATGGTTGGTGTTTTAATTTAAATTGGATGGAGAAATGTTGTACTGCGGCTGCCTCATTTGCTATGGATTTTCACTTAACCAAATTGATTAGTCAACCAACTAGACTTACCTTGGAAGTTGTAATCATTCATTATTGGATCTAATTTTCGTGTCGCTCCCAGACTGCGCTCAGAAATGGAAGTGCAAGGATTTAACAGAGTCAGGGTGGGGCATCAGAACCCTCGGAGCTGTCACCGCCGGCTGCCTGGCCAGGGCACGGTGCCAGGGCCAGTGCTGCACCCCATCCCCTGCCTGGGATTGTCCATGAACACAGCAACAAAGGCGTCCCTCCCGTGGCTTAGGGTGCAAATTAATCAGGGCAAGGAGGGAAGCACATCTTTCACCCAACACATCTTTCACCCAACAATCTTTCAGCAAAAATGCGTTTCCTGCCATTCCAGCTCTCCTGCTTGCACCAGGTCTCACTCACAGCACGCTCTGGGTGCTCACAGAGGGGCTGGGGGAGAGCAGGGACAGCAGGGACAGATCCAGCCCCCGGGCATGCCCTGGGCAGCAGCAGCCCTGTCCTTCCCCGGGCTGGGGACAGAAGTGCCTCACAAACTCTGCTCTCCGTGGGCCCGGCTCTCCGGGCAGCTCTAATTGCTGCCAGGCTCTTTAAATAAACAGGCTGCGTGCCAATTAATACCTTTAATTAACAGAGAGGACTTGCTGGAGGCGCTGGGGCTGCCTCTCCCAGATGGACTCTCTGCCTGTTGGCCTGGACGCTGCAGCTCTGCCAGGTCAGGCTGCCCGGGACCCGCTGCCCAGGCACTGCCCTGCCCTGCCAATTAAAATGCTGCTGAGGAGGAAATACTGCGGGTGGATGGACAGAGGGACAGCAGGGACAGGTGGCCCAGCCCGTTCTCCTGCGGGGAACGCTCCAGCACAGGGTGAGCTCCACACCTCCCGCCCCAGCGAGGCAGATCTTTATTCAAAGCGATGTATTAACGTCTCCAAAAGCTTTTAGCGGAGGCCATTATCCCCTGCCCCGAGGATCGATGCGTTTTAATTCCCTCCGAGCTATTTGTTTGCCTTCGCTCCTGTTTTTCAGATGCAGGAGCCACTTTTAACGAAACGAGGGAGCCCTGCGAGAGAGACACTGCTCGCTGCTTCTTCCCTTGAAACTCCTGGAAGTTCATTTTCAAAGCAGGGCAGTTTTCTTAGAATCGATGCATATCAACCAAAATCAATAGTTACTTTACGCAGATGGGCCGAGACACCTCAGCGATAGCACTCGGTGCCATCGGTATCCAAATCTGTGTGGTTTTCAACAAGTCAATGCATTTAAGCAGCTGCTACTGTCCTTTCACTTAAAAATAATCTCTTTGTAGATGAGGCAGTTCCTGGCCATGGAGCCCACGAATCTCCCTGGCAATTTGGGGACCGCAGCTCCCCACCCAGGGAGCTCTGCCCGTGCCAAGCAGACCATGGATGCTCCTCCCAACCCTTGATTTAGCTCACACAGGGTGCCCAGCCCCGCTCAGCATCCCACAGGGGACACAGCGAGCTGCTCATGCCATGGGCTGCTGCTGCTGGGCAGACCTCCAGGGGCTCTGCTGGAGCCCCCTGAAGGCCTCGCTGCCCGTCGGGTACCCAGTCCTCGTCTGGAAGAGCATCCCAGCAGGCCACGTCCTGCCCGCCCCTAGCTGTGTTGCCATGGAGAAGGTTTCTGTGCCACCGGCGGCACAAAGGAAGTGGCGCTTCCCTGGGCTCGCCTGGGATGCAGCGCTAAAGAGGAGGAGGAGGAGGAGAGCAGGACCAGGGCTCACCTGGGATACAACACTAAAGAGGAGGAGGAGGAGAGCAGGACCAGGGCTGGCCTGGGATGCAGTGCTAAAGAGGAGGAGGAGGAGGAGAGCAGGACCAGGGCTGGCCTGGGATGCAGTGCTAAAGAGGAGGAGGAGGAGAGCAGGACCAGGGCTGGCCTGGGATGCAGCGCTAAAGAGGAGGAGGAGGAGAGTGGGACCAGGGCTGGCCTGGGATGCAGTGCTAAAGAGGAGGAGGAGGAGGAGAGCAGGACCAGGGCTGGCCTGGGATGCAGCGCTAAAGAGGAGGAGGAGGAGGAGAGCAGGACCAGGGCTGGCCTGGGATGCAGTGCTAAAGAGGAGGAGGAGGAGAGTGGGACCAGGGCTGGCCTGGGATACAACACTAAAGAGGAGGAGGAGGAGAACAGTGGGACCAGGGCTGGCCTGGGATGCAGCGCTAAAGAGGAGGAGGAGGAGGAGAGCAGGACCAGGGCTGGCCTGGGATGCAGCGCTAAAGAGGAGGAGGAGGAGGAGAGCAGGACCAGGGCTGGCCTGGGATGCAGCGCTAAAGAGGAGGAGGAGGAGGAGAGTGGGACCAGGGCTGGCCTGGGATGCAGCGCTAAAGAGGAGGAGGAGGAGGAGAGCAGGACCAGGGCTGCCCTGGGATGCAGCGCTAAAGAGGAGGAGGAGGAGGAGAGCAGGACGAGGGCTGGCCTGGGATGCAGCGCTAAAGAGGAGGAGGAGGAGGAGGAGAGCAGGACCAGGGCTGGCCTGGGATGCAGCGCTAAAGAGGAGGAGGAGGAGAGTGGGACCAGGGCTGGCCTGGGATGCAGTGCTAAAGAGGAGGAGGAGGAGGAGAGCAGGACCAGGGCTGGCCTGGGATGCAGCGCTAAAGAGGAGGAGGAGGAGGAGAGCAGGACCAGGGCTGGCCTGGGATGCAGTGCTAAAGAGGAGGAGGAGGAGAGTGGGACCAGGGCTCACCTGGGATACAACACTAAAGAGGAGGAGGAGGAGGAGGAGAGCAGGACGAGGGCTGGCCTGGGATGCAGCGCTAAAGAGGAGGAGGAGGAGGAGAGCAGGACCAGGGCTGGCCTGGGATGCAGCGCTAAAGAGGAGGAGGAGGAGGAGAGCAGGACCAGGGCTGGCCTGGGATGCAGCGCTAAAGAGGAGGAGGAGGAGGAGAGTGGGACCAGGGCTGGCCTGGGATGCAGCGCTAAAGAGGAGGAGGAGGAGGAGAGCAGGACCAGGGCTGCCCTGGGATGCAGCGCTAAAGAGGAGGAGGAGGAGGAGAGCAGGACGAGGGCTGGCCTGGGATGCAGCGCTAAAGAGGAGGAGGAGGAGGAGGAGAGCAGGACCAGGGCTGGCCTGGGATGCAGCGCTAAAGAGGAGGAGGAGGAGAGTGGGACCAGGGCTGGCCTGCTGCCTTCCTTCCTCGCGGGGAAGGGACAGAACAGACATGGACAGGTCCCCCAGCTGATCCCTCGTCCCTTCTGTCACCCTCTGCAGCCACCACTCCTCATGGCGGGGACTCAGAGCGTGGGGAGCCAGCAGCAGCACTGGGGTGGGTGACACCCCGCCCCGCAGCCCGCCCGGGTTCATCAATTCTCATTTGCTCTACAGCGTTTGGGTTTTGAGCGTCTCCCAGACACTTCCTCACTTTACTACAATTGATGGGATCATGTGTAATTTGTAAATGATGTTAAGTGAGGTAATAACACTCTGGGAACCGAGTGAAACTCATAAATTATTAAAAATTACTGCCCTGAAATGTTACTACTTTGCTTTTGTACCTGACTGATGGCTCACGCGCTGTCTTCTCTGCCCCCAAGACCTTCAATCCCACTCCTCTCCATCCATTACACCTGCACGCAAAGCCGGCAGGGCAGGCTGGGGTGAGCCAGAGGAGCAGCTTAGCCAGCACTTTCCTCTGCTGAACTTCGGGAACAGCACTCCAGAGCTCTCTCATCTTCCCAGAGACCTGCCCGGGAGGCTCCTGCTGGGTTAACAAATCCTCTCTGCGGTGTGCCCTGGGCTTTCATGTCGCTACAGCTGGACTGGCACTTCCATGTGCCCTGTCCCCAGCCAGCCAAGAGGGAGGGGCCCTCCTGCTCCATGCCAAGCACTGGAGACCCCCACAACTGCTGAGGGATGGGGGCCGAACCCAAACATCCCACCAGCTGCACACCAGCAGTGCCACAGCAGCGTCACACCCCGGGTGTGGCAGCGTCCCTCTGCCCTGCCACCCAGGGCAAGCTGGCACTGCAGCTGGCTGGGCACCCCTGGCACTGCCAGGGCTTCTCGGGGTCATTCCTCGGGGTAAAATGGGATTTTTCTGGAAACTGCAGTGAGGAACTTGTGCCAGCTGCAGCAAGAGCAGCAGTGGGAGGGCAGAGCACGGCTCCACTGCTGCTCCCAGGCCATAGAGGATGCTGAGGAGGAGGCTGAAGGCTGAGCTGCACCTTCCTGGGGCCATGAGGAGGCTGAAGGCTGAGCTGCCCGTTCCTGGGGCCATGAGGATGCCGAGGAGGAGGCTGAAGGCTGAGCTGCCCGTTCCTGAGGCCATGAGGATGCCGAGGAGGAGGCTGAAGGCTGAGCTCCCCATTCCTGGGGCCATGAGGAGGCTGAGGAGGAGGCTGAAGGCTGAGCTGCCCGTTCCTGGGGCCATGAGGATGCCGAGGAGGAGGCTGAAGGCTGAGCTGCTCGTTCCTGGGGCCATGAGGATGCTGAGGAGGAGGCTGAAGGCTGAGCTGCCCGTTCCTGGGGCCATGAGGAGGCTGAGGAGGAGGCTGAAGGCTGAGCTGCCCGTTCCTGGGGCCATGAGGATGCCGAGGAGGAGGCTGAAGGCTGAGCTGCCCGTTCCTGGGGCCATGAGGAGGCTGAGGAGGAGGCTGAAGGCTGAGCTGCCCCGCTCCCAGGGAAGGAGCAGCTCATGCATTTTTCAGGCCCAGGGCTGCAGCCCGGCCCCCCGCAGACATAATGACTGCACTGGCCTGGATGCAGAGCTGGGCTGGGGGAGCATCTCCTGCTCTGGCAGAACAGGCAGAGCCCGGTGAGAGCTGAGCATTACTTATAATTTAACTTATAATTTGCTGCTCAAACCCAGTGGTTAAAAGTGGTTAGGTGCCAGCATGCCTTTGGAGGAAGGAGCAGGACAGGAGAGAGGAGAGCTCGGTGCTTCCCACTCCCCAATCCAGGGCACCTGGAAAACCCTTTGCTCGGCTTCTGACCTACTTTACATGGCACAAGCCACCTCCATCATTGACTAAAGGAGGCAAAATGGCAAAACACAGCCCAGCAGGCTGTGAAAACAGAGAGCCCCTTGCTGTGCACGGCAGCCAGAGGCAATCTGGGAGCACAGACCCTCTGCAAGGCCAGGGGAAACCAGGCTGGGGCAGCTTCTCCCTCCTGCTCCAGCGCCCCAGAGGTGCTGCCCCATCCTCACCCTGTGCCTGGCTGCAAAAGCATCCTCAAAGTGAAATCCTCAGCACAACAGCTGCTGAGGGGAAGCGCTGGAGTGAGAGGAGAAAGCGACTTCCAGAGCCGGCGGCGAGACAGGGCCCAGGTTACTATAAAAACGTTTTGTCAAAACTTTTTCCCTCCCACAGAAAACAAGGTTTTCAATCAAACCCTTTCTGGTTGAAAGCAATCTGCTTCCTCTGAGCAGCTTTCCAGACCCAGCAGCTTGGGCCAAAAACGTGTCACTTCTAAGCCAGCACTTTTCTCATCTTTCAGCAGATGATTTTTCACTTTCAACAAAGTCACGAACCGTCCCCTGACTGGCACCAGGCAGGTTACGGAGTGCAGCATCCAATGGGATGTGATAAGGGAGTGGAGATATCCCTCTGGCAACTTCTCCTCTGCCTTTCCCTTCTCTTTCCTCCGCATGTCTCACCCAAAAAACCCCAGCATTCCAGGGCAAGAAGAGCTCACCTGCCTTTGGGGGAAAGGCAGGACAGAGCTCTGTGCCTGTCCCCAAAATCCATCCTGCCAGGCGTGTCACAAGTCCCCAGAGCACCTGGGCACCATGGGGGAGTCAGGGTAGGGGCTGAATCCTGCTCACTTCACCTATCAAATCCATCCAGTGCCCCATGAGCTGCCACATCCCATTTTTGGGAGCAAATTGCTTTTAAAATTAATTTAATTACTATTACAGCGCCAAGTTTTTGGATTGGCTTAATAAATCCAATCAGGTTTTGCCCTCAGCCTCCTTCCCTACTCCTGCTTCTTTCCCAGAGTTGGGCAATTTGGGGAGGGGGAAACCCAGGCGCAGCCTGACTAATTAAAGTTTCAGTTGTTGTTTGTTAATGATACACGTTTTAATTACCCGCTGACGGTGCCCAAGAGCTCGAGTGGGCTGTGGGTGGTGGAGGAGGAGCCGGCCCCAGCCCCAGCCCCAGCCCCGGCTCCCGGCAGCAGAGCAGCTCCTGCCAGGGCTGCTCCCTCCTCCCTCAGCCAGGAATTGTGCGTTGCCGTGGAAACGGGCGGATGGGGCAGCTCACCATCTCCTTGTGTCACCGCTGTGGGAAGAGCTGTCAGCTGCCCCAGCCGGTGCCCCCCAGCCCCGAGGGGACCCTAAGCCTCCATCCCAAACCCTTGGAGCCCAGCTGGGCCGACTCCCCGAGCCTCATCAGCACTGCTGCCTTTACCAGGCAAGCTTGCAATCGAATCCAAAAGATTCCAGCTCAGCCTGGCAAGGGCTGCGCTCCACGCCCCGCGCTGGCTGGCATTTGTTGCATCACCTGCTCCAAATTTTTATTAATGAGCTCCCACGTCAGCTCTTCCATCACGTCTCCAGGACTGATGCCCGCCTGACAGGGCCGTAATTACCCACATTATCCCACTGACTCCTTGGAAATGCTGCCACCACGCCACGAGGCTTCCTGGAGCCTCCCTGGGTGGGACACTCAGCGAGCGCCGTGCCCGCTCCCCCACGGCAGCTCTCTGCCAGACACAGCCAGCGGGGCTCTCTGGCCTGTCATCTTATTAATTCCTAATTTCCAATTTGCAGGAGGAGAGAACCTTAGCCCTCCATCTCGCCAGCCCAGCAATCACAGCGATGAGCCAAGTATCTCTGGACAGTCTTTAATTTATTTCCCGGCGCACACGGACACTGCTGAGAGACTTGATGGCACCAGCTTAAACATAATAAATTACTCAAGTATCAGAGATTAGTTAATAAAGTGTCAACCGCTTGTAAAGTGCTGCTTTGTCAAAGATACAAAATATTCCTCTGTTTCTCCCAAGACAAATAGCTCGGAGGGTGGGAGGAGTGCCCATCTCCCCGGGCACGGCTGCCTCCAGGGGTGCTCGGGGCACACAGCATCCCTGCCCCGGGAATGGGCACTGCAGCTGTCCCACGCCCAGGAATTGGCTATCCCAGCCTGTCCCCGTCCTCCTCCCAGCTCTGGCACCTGCCCTCCCACCAGCACGGCCGCCTGCCCTGCCAGCACCCTGCGGCCCAAAGGACACGCACCACAGTCCCTGCCCGAGCCACAGGAAACCTTCTGCTGCCTCCAGGACAGAGCCAAGTCTCCGTTCAGGCTGAAAATTCCCTCTGACTGGACACGCTTTGGAGCACATCCCAGGCAAACAGAGCGGAACCCGGGCCAGGCGCCCGCGGCTGGGGCTGCTGGGAGCTGCCAGCCTGTGCACCGTGACCCGCCCAGGGCTGTGGCTGCAGGTGAGGGGAGCATGGCACTGAGCCCCCAGCCCTGCCCCTGGGCCCCCACTAATTCCTGGGAACCCTGGGGCAGAGCCAGCACCTCGCTCCTGGGCAGCATGCCCTCGCACAGCCTGGGCACAGGGTCCCAGAGGTGCCCAGAGATGGGCAATGAGATGAAACAGTCTGTTCCCAATGAGGCTGTGCAGGAAAACTGAGGCATTGGCAGCTTCGAGGTGTTGGTGGAACGCCAGAGTGGAGCTCATGAGGCATTTCTGCCCTTGTGCTGCTTGATTTAATTACCAGAGAACAGAAAATGCGGATGGAGAAGGGTAATTACAGAGTGAGGGTGGATTACTTGGGGTTAGAAATATAAAATATTCTGCAGGGAGCTCTGGGGAGCCCTGCGTGATGCCCAGCAGTGCCCAGGGCTGCTCCCAGCAGGCTGGGCTGGGGGATGCTCAGGGCTCGAGCTCTCCCTCGCTCCACTGCACCCCAGCAGCCGTACCCAGAGGAGATAAAATCCTCAAGGAGGCTTTCAGATCCCCGTGTTGTGGTCGAGACTCTGCAGGTTGTGTTTTGGCTTTTTCATGGCTGCGGAGCTCCGTGGTCAATCCAAACACAGGAGCAGAACCGCGGATCCACCTCCCCTCTCCCCTCAAACCCCCCCTGGCTGTGGCCAGGGGAGGCTCCTTCCCTCCTGCCCCTCGGAGAGTGCCAGCTCTGCCTCTCCCTTGTCACAGCGGCTCTGTTGGTGCCCCACGCTGACTCACAGCCCAGAGCTGCCCTGCTCCTCGGGAATAGCTGATGAGCTGCCAGCTTTCCAGGGAAGTTTCCTGGACAGGCTCAGCTGGAATGCATCCCTCACCTGCACCCGGGGCGGTGCAGGGACAGAGCCCAGCCCGGGGGTTCCCGTGGGGCAGCGTTCCCCTGGAGTGGCTCGTGGCAGGGCTGTGACCCCACACCGTGCTCCTGCTGGGTATGGATGGTTGGTGGGGACTGTGCCAGCCTGGGAGGGTGCCAGCACTCCACCTGGCCAAGCAGGCAGCTCGGGATATCCCAAACTGCTTCCAGCAGTGCCCACCCACCACAGCAGAGCACAAACCACCCATTCCACAGAGCCTGAAACAAACACAGGAACAAACACGGCCTGAGACTCCCGCAGAGCTCAGTTCCATCACCAGCCCACCCCAGAGGCCGGGAGGGGGACAGGGACAGCATTCTGACACCGCTGTCACCGAGCACAGCCAAAGCCCAGTTCAGCCCCCTGGGGTTCTCCTCTTCCTCACCAGCCCTGCCGTGTTGCTAAGCAATGGGAAGAGCAAACCCAGCCTGACCTGATGCAGACAAGCCCTGCTGGGCTGGGCAGCGGTGCCTCAGCACAGGGACTGAGTCCTGCACCTCCCTGCACCCTCAGAGCCCATGCCAGGCGTCCCCAGTGCCATCCCTGCTCCCACAGACCAGCCCGGTGTGCCCAGGCTCGGATCAGTGGGAGCACTGACACGGCCGCGCTGCAGACCCAACCTCCAGCCCTGTTTACACGCTGTGTGACTCCCAGTCAATAATCCTCCTTGAAAGATCTGCTGTGTTTGCTCGATGCAACCTTTGGGGCTGAGGAAACCACCGAGGCTGGGAGAACAGAACCATTTTACACAGGCTTGCCTTATTTAAGCCTCGCCACAAAAACAGCAGCGTGCTCCCGCTGCTGTTTCCTGCCTGGCACAGAGGGGGAGCGGTGCTGGCTCCCAGGGAGAGTCCTGCTCCTCGGGAGCATTAATCACCTGTTCCAGAGCACGCCTGGGGACCGGGGAGACGGAGGGAGCCGGGCTCGCCGCTGTCCCCCGGGGAAAGGCAGAGGGTGGTGAGTGGAAAAATGCTGCTTAATGTGCTTTGCACAAGGCCCTGACTGGGCGGGTGAGGCAGCACAGCCGGGATCCTGCACTGGATCCTGTCCAAACGGGGGGAGAGCTGTGCCAGGGGATCCCTGTGCCAGGGGACTCCTGTGCCAGGGGATCCCTGTGCCAGGGGATCCCTGTGTGGGATGGGGAGCTCCGGTGATTCCCTCGGGAATGGGCAGCCCTGCCCTACAGGAGCCACCAGGCTCTGGAGAAGCCGGGACAGAACTTTCTGTGTGCAGAGATAGAGGGGTTATTCAGGAGCAAAGGAACATTCCCTGGCTGCTCTGGAGCTCCCGGGAAAAGCTGGTTCCACAAATGCAGGCAATCAATACGATATCAGAAAAAAACCAGGTGAGCTGACTGGCAATAGCTCATGGAGTTATTTTGGGAGGAAATCTCTCTTTCCAAGCATTCCTGCACAGGGGCTGACCCTCAGGAAATGCCAGGTGGGGATTGCTTCCTGCAGCAATAATCCCAATCAGATTAACAAGGCCCCAGATCGGATTAGCGCCAAAACATCCTCCCGTGAAATCCGGAGAATTCCAATCACATTTTTGAGTAAACTCCAGCCAGTTAGGCGAGGATCTGTAATTCCCTTGTGTACATCTTTGCATGCTTCAGTAGAGTTTGTGGAGTCTATTTACCACATCTAAGACCAATTTCCTTCCCTTCAGTTGCTTTGAAGATAATTGAAGGTCCTTGCATCGTCTGCTTTCGAATGTAAAAGCCGGCTAATGTCGAAATCGATGCTTCCCAGTTAATGCTGCCTCTCCCGCGGCATCGAGCGCTGGTAGCAGCCCTGGCTGGATCAGCAGCTCCTGCCTGCCCCGGTGCTTTGTTAATCAGGGCAGGCTGGGAGCGAGCCCCGACCCTCCGACAGCACCGGCTCTATTGACTTGTTAAACTGAATTAAATATTTAATAGCGCACTTTGCAGCTCTCCGGGCCGTGCTGCTGAGCCCGGGCTGTCCCTCTGCCCACGGGGCATGCCGAGGGCACCGGGTCAGTGCCACAGCCTGCCACCAACCCCTGGCACACGGAGTCAGCTCCTCCCAAGGCTGGGGTGAATTCCAGGGGAAGGATTCATAGGAGCTGTAGTGACAGGACACAGGGAATGCTCCCACTGCCAGAGGGCAGGGTTAGGTGGGATATTGGGAAGGAATTCCACCTGTGGCTGCCTCTGGATCCCTGGCAGTGCCCAAGGCCAAGCTGGACAGGGCTGGGAGCAGCCTGGGACAGTGGGAGGTGTCCCTGCTCGTGTTTGGAACAGGATGAGCTGTAAGCATAAGCAGGGCAAGAAACCCTCAGGAGGTTTGGAAAGGCAGCAGGAGAAAAAAGCCGCCTCTGGGGAGCTGAGCTGTCACAAAAACAAAGCTTTGAGGAGCAGGAAGGACCTGAAATGCCAGGCTGGCACAGATGGGAGGGTGCCACAGCCAGTAAAATGCGTGACCCGTGTGTAAAGCTGGAACAGAGCTGGGCTGGGGTTTAATTCAGGGACTCTCCCCGGACGTGTCCATGTCCCTCCCGGCCCCACAGAGCCCCCGAGCCCTCCTGCCCCAGCCGGGGAGCCCTGCTGGGCACCAATTACACCATGGTCCCAATTAATCACCCACGGGGTGCCCGAAGCCCCCTGAGCCCCCTCCCCCCTGCACGCAGCGGCGCGGAGCTCCATTCCTTTATAACTTCCATAAAGTTTATGGCACGGCAATGAAAACTCGTTATTCCACCTGAGCCTGCGGGCCGTAACGAGCCGTCGGGCACTTTTATGAGGGGCTGTAACGAGGCCCCCCCACAGCACCCTGCAGAGCCAGCAGGGGTTGGGATCCTGCCTCTGGGGATCCGCACGCTGCAGGAGAACCAGCACTGTGAGAGATTTGGGGAGGAAATCCCCAAATTCAGGTGTCACTTGGGAGATATCCCACAGAGCAGGTGTCCCTCTTTTCACACTCATCACTAGCGGGGCAGCCAGATCCTGGCATCCCTCCCTCTGATACCCCCAGCAGGCTGCTCCTCTTCCCTGCCTTCCTCCAGAGGACGAGGTTCACCACCCAGGGAGGGGAGGAGATCCTGGGAAATGCTCCGTGTTGCTGACAGGCTTTCCCATCCAGCTGGCTTTTCCCCACACTGGGAAATGGGGCTCCTGAGTTCACACTGAGGCTTCTGCTGGCCCAGGGGAGGCATTGGTGGCACCTGTGAACAGCATGATGCTTTCTGGGACACTCCTGGAGGGCATTGGAAAGGGCACCAAGCTTTTCCTGGTTAGTGTTCCAGGCTCTCTGAGTGGCTGCTCCAGCCTCAGCTGCAGAGGGTTCTCCTCATAGGAGCAGGCATCCCTTTCCCCTCTCCCTGCCAAGGCACTTGGGATTGCAGGCAGAGCAGGGTGCAGGAAGGCTCCTGCACACAGGGAATACATCTTTAATTGTGCCCAGACTGACCTGGATCCTCCTGCGTTTGCAGGTTCCTGTTCTGACAGGAACACCCTTGTCCTTGTACGACTAAATCAGGGTTGGGAAGTACAAACGCGGTGTGGAAGTTAATTGTACTCTAAAAGACACTCGGAATAAGAAGACGAGTGCAGGTTCCTTTTAACTAGGGAGAGGATCCTGCTGGAGCTGCCAGAGCTCCCTGGAAGTGGTTAATGTTTTAACAGGAAAGCCGGGGCTGCCGGAGCCTGCCCCGGGCTCTGCCGCTCACCCAGGAGCGTTCCCGTCCTTGCTGTTTGTAACCCAGGACACGGAGGATGCAAACGTCTCCCCACCCTTATTCACAGTGTGCTGGAGGCAGCCTGCCCTAAACCCCAGCACTGAGTGTGCAGAGCGGGCACGGGGAGCAGGACAAGGCGAGGGAAGGGAATCCACGCCAAGGAACACCGAGCAGCCAGGAACTGAAACATGAAAACATGAAAGATGCTCCTGCTGCTGCTCCATCCCTTCCTGAGCTCTGGCTCTGTGGAGCCTTTGCTGCGGCACAGCCAGGCAGGCACCAAAACCCAGAGAATGACCAGAGGCTCGCAGCTCGAGAGGGTGCAGAGGGACAGCCTGGCCTCAGGGCTGGCCTTGATTTGCTCCTGGAGCTCGGGGTCCCCAGGGGAGCACTCCCAGCTCAGCCGAGGAGCCGGGGCTCGCTCTGTCCCCTTGCCTCCCTTGGGATCGGCCACCCCGTGGCTTTGGGGTCCCTGGGTGTCTCCAGACCCAAAAAAAACCATTTTAACCTCCATCTTCTCCTCCTCGGGCCAGCGAACAGCTGCTTGACAAAATGGATCTGCACACGGCAATAATTTTGCTGCATTACTTAATATAGCTCTCGGCTAAAGACATAATTGAGTTGGTTCACTAATCAATCTCTCCATAAGCAGAGATTTCATTTTGGGGCCCATTTATAAGTAAAAATAATAAAAATAGAAAGCCATGCTAAAAAGCTGTGGCAACAGGGCCTGGAGTCCAGAGGGTCTGAGCCTTTACTGGGAAGGCACTTGAAGAATTACCTGGGTGGGATGCAGCTCTGGCAAGCAGCAGCAGTGGCCACTGCTGAGCTCCTGGTGTGTTTTCCAGGACAGAGGAAGCGGGGGAAATGTCAGGGATGGTTTTTTGGCGAGGCTGGCGCATAGAGTTGCAGCTGTCTGGCTTTATCCAGGAACGTGCCCTTTCCCAGGACACGGAGCACCCAGGCTGGGGCGGCTCTGCAGGACCAGGGCAGTCAGACACGCTCCCTGCCTGCCCCTGCGCTCACACCCAGCCTGCTCCTGGCAGCTCCCCCCTCCTGCTCCCCTCCCTGTGCTCCGGGAGAGGCAGAGGCAGCCCAGCTCTGCCGCTGTCCCGCCGCGGGTGCCGGGTGCCGCGGGAGCCGACAGCGACAGCCCTGCCAGAGCCGCTGCTAAAAGCTTCCAAAAATAACCCCCGAAGCATCTCTGACTCAAGCGTCTAATTCAGGCGAAGGATTGATCCTCCTCCAACTGTTGTTTCACGGTGTTAAAAGCAAGATTGATTGTAAATTTATGTTGTAAAAGTGCATCATTATTTCGGCGCATTAATGCAGCGCCTTTCTGTGCAAATTGATGTTATTTTTATGATGTTGTTTATGGGCTTGAATAATCGGATTGATTCTTAATTTCTGAGGCGCTGTTGGGAACGCAAGAGGAGACTCCAAAGGCAGACTCCATCCCGGAGGGGCCACCAGGACTGTGGTGACACCGGGGTGCCTCCTCGGGGATGCTGGGCCGCAGGAGGGGTTGCCATGGCACGAGCATCCCTTGGGGCCAAAATGCAGATGTTGGATGCACAGGGCTGGGAGCTCACACCCCTGGGCTCCTCCTCACACCCCTGTGGGTGGCCCGGGCTGGCTTTGGCCCGAGCTGGTCCGGGATTGCTCCTGGCAGTCAGCAGGAGGGGGGCAACAAAGGGCTGGAGGCAGCAAGGGCTTCCAAAGGCACTGCTGGTTGCAGAGCCAGCGCCTTCCTGCAGCCAAAATCCCGGCCTTCAGGTACTCCTGAACCTTCTGGTGCTGGCAGGGATCCTCCCACGCGCGGGTCCCAGCCAGGTCTGGAGAGAGGGAGCTGCAGGGGAAGGGACAGAGGGGTCATTGCCACAAGAGCCATCAATGTCCAGGTGTACAAACAAACCCTGCCGGGCTGCTGCCCGTGAATAATTAAAATAAAAAATTAGATCTCCCGGCTGGGGGGCCGCTCCCCTCCATTTCCTAGCACGTTTTCCCTCCACCACCACTCCCAGCCCAGACGTGACAGATACAGAGGGTGAGGAGCCTCTGCTCCTGCAGAAGAACTTTGTTATGAGGCCATTTAAATCATTCTAATTACTCCAGAAACACACCATTAACTTTGCCAATGAGGTCTGCAGAGGAGAGGAAGGGAAAAAAAATAACATACATATATATATATATATATGTGTGTGTGTGTGTGTGTGTGTGTGTATATATATATATATATATATATGTGCATGGAATATGTGTTCTGCAGCTCACAGGAATAACGCAGAGGAAAAAGAAGGGCAGGGAGAAAACAAGCAGCAGCACAATGTCCTGACATCAGGAATTCAGAGTTCATTAGAAAAGCATTGATTGCCACAGACTGATTTAGCACAGAGCGTGATTCCGGGGATACAGTAGAGCCTGCAGAAACGCATTGTAATTCAGAATTAAAAACCAACAAGAAACAGCAGCACTGCAAGGAGACACCCAAAGCACTGCTCCCACTCCTGTCTCCGTCCTGACAGGATTTTGCCCTGCTCAGAGACAGGAGATGGGCAGATATGAGATGGGACTGCCCTGGCTGGGGAAAAATCACCTTGTGCTTCCCAGGATGAGCCCAGATCTCGCTCTGTTGGAGGCAAACACCCCTCCAGGGTGGCCCCGTGTGTCCCCACCCCGGAGGAGTGGGGCGTAATCATCCCTCCAGGGAGCCCTCAGCACCCAGCAGGGCAAGGCTGGCAGCAATGAGCTCATCCAGGACCGATGCTGCTCCCTGGATTTCAGTTCCCTGGCTCGAAACGAGATTCCAGCCACTCCTCTGCTTCCATTTGTGTGATCCTGGTGCAAAATGAAACTGAACCAGAAACGTCCCACTTCACCAGTCATTTCTGAGGTGTTTCAGTTGAGGCCGGCCCCTGTGTGGGTCATTATTTCCCCGGCATGCCCCCACATCCAGGAGGCAGCTCCAGGCTGTCCCTCAGTGCAGGGCAGGAGGCCAGGCTGTCACCAGAGAGGGGACACTGTCAGCACCGCTCTTCCTGGCACAGCTCACCCCCTCCAGGGGATCTCCAGTCCATGCGGAGCATCCCCTGGCCGGTGGGAGGACGGAGGGGAGGTGGGGAGCCCCTTCCCCGTGCCCCCCGCACCCTCTGTCCGGGTGCCAATCCATCCCTCACCTCCTCACACCCCGTTTCCAGCCCGGGATCGTGGGGTGTGCTAATGAGCAGCATTTTTCCTAGCATTTCTCAGCTGTTAATTACTGCTCCGCACCCCACCGTTAATTACAGAGCAGTTTGGCACCAGCTCGCCCCGGGGCTGGGCCGGGCCGGGCCGAGGGCATCAGGGGCACATCCCGGGGCACATCCCGAGCACATCCAGGGCACATCCCGGGCACATCCAGGGCACATCCCAGGCCACATCCTGAGCAAAATCCCTGGGCACATCCTTGGCACATCCCGGGGCACATCCTGAGCAAATCCCTGGGCACATCCCGGGCATATCCCGGGCACATTCTGGGCACATTCCTGGCACATCCCTGGCACATCCCAGGGCACATCCTGAGCAAAATCCTTGGCACATCCCGGGCACATTCTGGGCACATCCCAGGGCACATCCCGGGCACATCCCAGGGTACATCCTGAGAAAATCCCTGGCACATCCCAGGGCACATCCTGAGCAAATCCCCGGGCACATCCAGGGCACATTCTGGGTACATCCTGGGGCACATCCTGAGCAAATCCCTGGGCACATCCCGGGCACATCCCAGGGTACATCCTGAGAAAATCCCTGGGCACATCTCAGGGCACATCCTGGGCACATCCTGAGCAAATCCCCGGGCACATCCAGGGCACATCCTGGGCACATTCCGGGCATATCCCTGGCACATCCCAGGGCACATCCTGAGCAAATCCCTGGGCACATCCCGGGCACATCCCAAGGCACATCCCAGGCACATCCAGGGCACATCCCAGGCACATCCTCAGCACATCCCCCCTCTGCCCGGGCAGGGAGGGACCGAGACCGAACCTCAGCACGGGGCCAGGACCGCTGTTAGCATTGAACACCTCCCTCCTGCAGTTAATTGTGACTTTAATCAAGCAAAAGACAAATGGCTGGGGTTTTTTTTAAAGTGATAAAACATATGGAGTTGTTAGAATCATGGTTTTAATTCCATAAAAGGCATTCCTTTTTAAGGAGGGCAGAACAAGCTCCCTTTGATGCCCACATGAGGAGCGTGGAAGGGGACAGCCACGGGCAGGGCAGTGGGACAGTGACGCTGGCCTTTACTGGAGCAGGAGAATAAAGGGGACAGAATTCCAGGGAAATGGACAGAATTCCAGGGAGGTTCACTGCCCAAACGGCCCAGCAGAGTCCAAGCAGAGCCCGTGGCCACTGGCTTCTCCCTTCCCTCCTGCCTCCCATCGGCCCCTCTGCATAATCCTGAATAAACCAATCTTTTGCTAAATGGAAAACCGGGAGATCTTGGATGTGAAGCGACACTTATTTATCCTTTTACCAGACGGTCTAATGAATAATTTCATGTTTGCAAAAGCTCATGTTGAAATTTGAAGACAAGAGATATATTGCCAAGGCGGCTGGGAGACTGCGACATTCATTTTGTGCTGAAAGATTTACTTAAAAATTAGATTTTACAATTTTAATGCCTCCATTCTTTTCTTTAAATAAGCTGTGAAATGCAGTTAATTAGACTTAAACCCAAGAAGCTCAGACATTTGGGCTGCAGCATCAGCTACAAAAGAAAACACTCTTTTTCACTTGCAAATTAAATCTAAATTTATTAGGTGGCGAAACCTTCCTTCTCCCACATGGAGCCCTGAAGCTGCTGGGACGGGGGGCCAGGAGCAGGCCCAGGGGCTCCCCAGCAAAGCCCAGATGTGCACAGGGAAGGAGGAGAAGAGGGAGAGGGGCAGAGCAGGCTGGATGCTGAACTCCTGGGAGCTGAGGGAGCTGATGGGCTGAGGGAAGGCTGGTGGGCTGGATAACCATGGGGAGCAGGGCATTCCTGCCCCAGCAGGGCCAGAGGCTCCTGGTGGCCCCTCAGTGGAGGGAGGCTCCCAGAGCATCCCCACCTCAGAAAGGCTGAGAGCACCAAGGGCCCAGAATGAGGAGACAACACCAACGTTGGTGAGACCTCCCCTGGGAGCTGCCTTTTGTCCACCTGCAGCCAGCCCCATTCCAGGCACACTCACTGACGTTCCAGGAAAAGCAGGCACATGGCAAAGACCCCAATAAATTCCTCCCTGGGGCTCCAAAGCAAGCTGGGCCCCAGGAGGGAGGGCTGGTGCCAGCCTGGCTGCTCGGAGCGGGCAGGACCGAGCACGGCCCGTTCCCAGGTTTGTTTGCACCTTGCACGGGGCACCACAGCCCTGTGGGGAATAACTGACAGCAGCTGCCCAATTTGCTGAGTCCTGGCTAAATTAATTTTTCACAGTTTTTTAATGGGGGGCAAGAAGGTGCAGGTTTGGAGGGGGGGTAGCCCCAAATGAGAGAAGAGGGGACACGAGTGCTCAGCTCTGCCAAGGCCCTCAGAGGAGAGAGAGGCTCTGTGGCCACTGTGATGAATCATACCTATTTATATTTACATTTTAATGTATTTATTTATATACACACAGAGGAGAGCACACACAGGCAGCAGCACCGCTGAATTCCCACCAGGGCAGGGGTTCAAGGGTCTCGTGAAGGGGACAGGAGAAGGGCCCGGGGTGACAGCACAGCCTCTGTGGCTCAGCCCCAGCAGCCCTGCGTGTGTTTCAGCAGCAGCCAGCTCTGGAGGGGCGCGGTGGGTAATTGGGAATAGCCTCAAATAAAAAAGGCATCTCGGGGCCCCAGGGGAAGTCTGCTAAAACACGGAATTATGAATGGTGTTAAAGCGTAGAAGACAAAACGATGTCTCTGTTTAGATGCTGAATTTACAGTAAATACCAGGCTCTCCCTGTGGCTGCTGCTGTATTTATTAATGTTATTTGAACACCCCGTAACGCCCGTGTTCAAAGGGGCAGAGACAGATTCCTGCTGCCTCCAGCAAGACACTGCCCACCCCAAGGGCTCCTCCCTGCCCAGAGGCTGAGGGCAGCTCTTCCCCAAGCCCTGCCTTGGGCAGGACACCCCCGGCTCCTGCCACCTCCTGCTCACACAGCAGCCACCTCTGTCTGGGGGTTCGCCACGGTGCCAGAGATGCCAAAACACAAATTGCCAGGAGGATCTCGGGATCAGGCAGGAGGGTCATGGCAGGAGGATCTCGGGGTCAGGCAGGAGGATCTCGGGATCACAGCAGGAGGATCTCGGGGTCATGGCAGGAGGATCTCGGGATTGCAGCAGGAGGATCTCAGGATTGCAGCAGCCTCTTCACCTTCCACAGAGCTGGGTGTGTGCAGCAGCCTGTCTGCAGCATCCCCAGAGTTATGGCACGGCCTGTCCCGCTGCCAGCAGCAGCCAGGGTGACATGGGGTGTGCTCCTCCATCAGGGATCACCCGGAGCTGCCCCGGGCACGGCGGGGCAGGGCAGGCAGCCCAAAGGGCCTCCCCAGCCCCACGGAGGGATGCCACCTCAGGGACAAGGCCAGGCCAGTCAGCAGTGCCACCGGGGGGGGGTTAACCAAGGAATGCCTTTGGTGCCGAGCCAGAGAGCAAGGGGTTAATGAGAGCAGTGCCAGGGCTGCCACGCTCAGGGAAACACGGGGCTGTGTGCCATCTGCCTCCCAAGCCCAAATGGTTAACCAGGAATATTCATTCTCTTCCTATTAAGTATAATTACCCCCTAATCTGTAGGAGCCTTTTATTTCTCTCTAATTACAGGATATTTAACAAATAAGCCAGGGGAGGGTGGAACGGGGGGGATGGGGCTGGGTGCAGGGCTGGGACCTGGAGCAGATGCCAGTGGCACAGGGACCAGGGAGTCACTGTGGGTGGCTCTGAGCTGCCCAGGGATGGCTTCTCCCAGGGAGGAGCCAGGGTGGAACAGCCCTGCCCGGGACAAGCCCAGCCCGGCCCTGCAGAGCTGCTCCCTCACCCCCCACGTTAGCCTGGTCGTATTTATCAGGTCAGTTCCTGGGATCAGAAGATTATCCCTGCCTAATTTACAGGCCTGCTTTCCCCCTTGAAGAGCCCAGCTATTCATTTCGCTTATTTATTTGCTGCCTCTCTCCCTCCCTGGCCTGCAGCAGCTGCCTGAGCTGTGCTGGAGGAGGCTCCGTGGGCTTGGCATGAGCTGCAGCAAGGACTCGCTGTGCAGGGGGCCTGGGATGGCCCCCGTGTCCTGCCCCCCCTCCCCTGCATGCCCACCCTCAGCCCTGCAGCATCACACGGGGCTCCCAGCACACCCAGCCCTGGCTTGGAGCAGCCCTGGGCTGTGGCTGTCCCTGCAGATGTGCCCTCCCTGTGCCCACAGCCGTTATCTCACACAGCTGAAGCACCTTTGGCCAATTGGTGTTTTAAATTTAAAAAAAAAAAATAATAAAAAAAAATCAAAGGCATAATTGCTTAATTTAGAGTGATTTATTCCATTAAGTAACTCTTTACCATAGGCCTTTTTTAGATGTTCAAGTGTATTTTTCATTAGTGCTGCATAATAAAATAATTGCAGACATAGGATGGGATTTCTCCTTTTTTCAGAAAATTGAAATACAGAACATCTCCCCTATTTTCTGCCCTTTTTGCTATTTCTGACACAAGTCAGGGGCCAGCCAGCAGTGAGAAGGGGATGCCTCGGACTCCCTGCAAGTCGGGGACCTCCCTGTACCCCTGGGTGAGACCCCGAGGGGCTCCTTCAACCCAGCTGTGCCCCCTCACCTGGCAGGTGGGCACATGGGTGCCAGGGGTGCCAGCTCAGAGCACCCACGGGAGCTGGGACACGCTGCTGTGGCACGCGTGGTGCAGGGACAGAGGCGAGACTGGGGATGAGGATGAGGAGGAGGATGAGGATGAGGATGAGGATGAGGATGAGGAGGAGGATGAGGATGAGGATGCTGCGAGTGGACACCGGCTCCCCAGGGGCAGCAGTCCTGCCTTTCCCAGGCTCCTGCCCCACTCCGGGCACACGCTCAGGGGGTGTTTGGGGTGTGAACCCCCCCTTGGTGTCCCGGGGCTGCGGGCAGAGCAGCGAGGGGCTCCCCGGTGCCGCCGGCACCCGCGGCAGAGCCGCTCCAGCCCCGCGCGCCGCCGAGAAGGGAAGGAATGGGCTGAGCTCCCCCTCATGGCTCCCGGAGGCAGCGCCGGGGAGCCGGGAGGAGCGGGGGGTGCTCCGGGGACCAGGGGATGCTCCGGGAACCGGGGGATGCTGTGGGGACTGGAGGATGCTCCAGGGACCGGGGGTGCAGCTGTGTTTCCATCAGCCCTGTGCTCTCGCTCTCGGCCAAGCATTAAAAAGGCTCAAAGGGCGCCCAAACACAATCAGGGTGCTCCAGAGTCTGCAGGCAGTTTGCACACAACACGGAGCGAGAGGAAAGGAAGGAGCCATAAATAAACAAAGCTGATGGTCCCGGGTGCTCCCGAGGGTGCAGGAGGGGCAGCCTGGCAGCTCCCACTGGGGTACAGAGGGTGCCCGCAGGGTGGTTTGGGGGTGGTTGGGTAAAGACCCTCCTTGGCACAGCTCTGCCGTGGCAGCCAGGGCACAGCAGGTGTCTGTCCTCGTCCCTGTGCCCACCTGGCATCCCCAGGCCATGCTTGTCCATCCTCCCTGCTGCAGGATCACAGCGGAGCAGAGCCAGACCCACCCTGAAGGCACTCAGGTCTATTTTGGAAATCTGAAGCATTTGGGGGAGTTATAATTTTTCCCTCCACACCATCTTGGCCAGGGCCTTTTGCCACATTCAGTCTCAGCAGCGCTGGTGCCCCACGGAGCCGGTGCGGAGCTCATTTGCCAGGTGTTTGCAAAAACACCCAGTCGCCCACACCTCCAGGCACCAGCTGCTTTCCGGAGCACACCTCGTCTCTGTCCCCCGTTCCTTGTCATTCACTCTGGGAAAAGCCGCCCAGCTGCATCCCCCGGGGGCTGGGCAGGACAGGCTCGGGAGCTGGAAAACCTGTGCCGTGATGCTCGCAGCGCAGA
This sequence comes from Passer domesticus, assembly GCF_036417665.1. Classification (NCBI taxonomy): domain Eukaryota; kingdom Metazoa; phylum Chordata; class Aves; order Passeriformes; family Passeridae; genus Passer; species Passer domesticus. The sequence goes on along the minus strand of NC_087496.1, from coordinate 7,265,960 downwards.
CAAAGAGCAGCAGGCAGGTGCTCCATGGAGACAGCGGCTCGGAGCCTCCCGCATGCAGGGAGTTTAATGGAGCTGTTTGTTTCCCAGGAATTGCCGGTGTCAGGTGCCATTTGAGGGGCTGCTGTCGAGCTCTCCTTCAGTGTCAGCCCTGCATTAGTTTCCATTAACTATTCAGGGGAAACGAGAGATCCCATCAGGAGGGAGAGATGAAATCCCAGTGACACCACACTCCCCTCTGGCAAAGGGCAGTGCCGAGCACACAGGAGCATCCCTGGCAGCCAAAGACAAAACCAAGGTGTTCAACAGCAACTCAAGAAGAGAGAAACCTCCCTGCATCCCCCTCTCCTCCCTCATTCATCACCCTCCCATCTGGAGAGGGGTTTTATTTTAGCCATCAATTTATTTCCAATCTGAGGCTGGAGCACAAACCCACCGAAGATGCCGGGGCTGGGAATAGATGGAGGAGCCACAGTGGTTCATAAAAAACTCCTGTCAAAGACCATGGGACAAGAGATCTGCTGGAGAGAGCTGCAGGACACCAGCAGCCACAGCAGCAAACATCCCTCCTCCTCCTCCTCCTCCTCCTCCTCCTCCCCACGGCCAGCGCCGGGGCCTTTCAGCAATGGAGATTTATTTATTTGCCTTCTGGATCGCCCCGGCTCACCTTGGGAAGGCAACAAAAGCTTGCAGCAACAATTTATAGGGAGATAAGGTGGAGGGGCTGGCAGGGAGGGCCGGCGTGGGGAGCTGTATTTCTCGGGGAGCCGTACCCTTGCTGCTAAGGTCATGTTGCAGCCGTAGATGTTCTCTGGAACAACAATTACTCTAGATAAGAAAAATCTAACTGGATAAAGGGACAGCTAATCAGGAGACTACAAGCCCCCGAATTGCTCAAGGAATCCTTATTGATCTGAACAAGATATCAAATGTAAAATAAAGGATTTTGCTAACTCCACAGGCTGCTTCAGCCCCTGCAACCTGGCACTGGATCAGCAAGCGGAGGAGCCGGCAGCCTGCAGCTCCTCTCCCAGCAGACACAGCCTGGCTGCCCCTTCAAAGGCAGAAGCTGCTTTTTCCCCCATTCCAGTCTCTCCAGAAGCTCCAAAGAGGGCAGACAGAGCAGCCCCTGAGAGGATCCCTCTTTCTGTGTTCTCCTGGAGAAGGGGCCTGGCCATGGCTGCTCCCTCCTGTGCAGGACACCCCCAGGCTCGGGGTGTGTCTGGCCAGCTGTGCCCTTTGGGGACCAGGGGGATCCCTGCTGGGGGCTCCATCACCACCTTCACACCAGCAGGGATGTGCTCTCAGCATGGACCCCACTCTCAGCACGTCGCAGGGAAGGAGCACAGCCCTGGGGAGCCCTTCCCAGCACCCAGAGCCGAAGGGAGCAGCCGGGATGGAGCCACCCTGCTGTGCCCGGTCTCCATCAGCTGGCAGTGAGGAGCAGAGATGGATGATGCCCTCCCAGCCCTGCAGAGCGGCACTGGCAGCCCTGAGTCATGGCTGTGAACCACGTGCTGCTCCTGCAGCCATTTAGCAGGGGAGTTGGTTTATGCTAAACAAACACCGCTTGATTAATAAAAGCATATTTATGGAGGCTTAGCAGCTCTGGTAGCAGAGACAGGGCTGGAGATGGTGCCAGCAAGGCAGGCACTGCTCCTCGTTTCAGAGCTGCCCAGGGGCAGCAGGACAGTGCTGGTAGGAACCTGGTAGGAACAGTCCCAGTGCCTGGAAGGAGCCTGCTCCCCCTCTGGAGCAGCACAAGGAGCCACCAACACCAGTGCGGGAAATGCAGCCTCTTCTTCTTTCCACACCCAGCAGGTGGCTGGCACCTGAAAAGGAGGTGTCCCAGGGAGTGGCCAGCAGTCTTGGCTGGGAGGGGATCTGTGGTGCAGGTCCTGGATCTGGGGCGCAGGGAAGAACCCTTGTCTCAGATATTCCTGCTGCAGGGCAGGGCTCAGTGGCGGCTCCTTCCTGCACCGCCAGCCCCAGCTTCCCTTCCGCCAGGCTCTGCTTCCTCCTGCTCGGGCTGAGCAGCAGCGGGAGGAGATGCAGGGAGCCCCCCGGGGAGCATCTCTCTCCCACTTGTGTTTTGATGTTGCTATGGTGATTGCCAAGCGATAAATCTTGATTATTATTGCCCGGCGCTTTCAGCCGCAAGCAAAGGCAACCTTTCCCGAGCCACCGGGGTGCCTTTGTTCCTGCTCTCCACCCGCTCCTGGCTCCTCTGCCCCAAGCCCTCCCTCGCCCGGGCTCTCACACTGGGCAGGTCGTGCTCCAGAGAGCCTGTGCCCGCTGTGCCCATCCATCTCATTGCCAGTGCCACCCCGCCCCTGCCCCCTGCAGCCAGGAGGGTTCAGTTCCCTGGCACTGCCATGGCCCAGCCAGCTGGAGACCAGCAAACCCTCCTGCACCCCGGATTCACATGAGCACCCCTGGCCCATTTTTGTGGGATTTATCCGGCTCTGATCAATACCCTGAGAGCCCCAGGAGCAGCCGGCGGTCTAAGGGCAGTTGCTGGCTGTCCCACAGCACCTGAGCACAGGTGATGCCCCCCAGGGCCTCCACCCCTGCAGGCAGCTCTGGAGATGCAGGCTGTGGCCCGCAGAGCGCAGCCAGCTCTGGCTCTGTCCCTCCCGGCCAGCTGCCATTTGCAATGTATATTCTGGGCTCTGCTTTCATCTCAGTCCCTTTCGTATTTTGCCAGAATATTTCTCTGTGTAATTTCACCCAGGGGGAAACAGGCGTCTGAAATTCTGCTTTTAAAATTCCCTTTCCTCCGCATGGCCGGCTCTCTCCCATGCTGGCTCCCCGCTCCGCGCCGGCACCGCCGCGACTGGCGGTAAATCCATAAGCCAGCTCCCTTCCCCTTTGAAGTGCACCCGGCGCTGCTTGGATTCCCTGACTCCTTGCTCCTTTTATCTTCCCCCCTATTTCACTTGTGGATATTCAGATCCGCAGATTACATTTGTCTTCCAAAATTGCTTTCTCAGTCGGGAGCGCCTTTCCCCGGCTCCTCCTCGCGGGGTTTGTTCAGCGCTTCTGCAAACCTTCCCCTTCCTGCTGGCCCCGTGCTATGGTCACACTGAACCGAGCCTGGATGCCTCGCAGGGGTCAGACCCCCACCCCAAGCCCAGGGACTCCCCAGGATCCCTCACTATCCTTCGGATTCCAGCAGCGCCTGCTGGGCACTTCGGAGGGGCAGGGAACTAACGGGAACACCGAGCCAAGGGTACCCAGACAGACCCAGCCCTGGGCTCCAGCATCAAGGGAGGGTAATCAGGGCTCCACGTCCCCTCCAGGGTGGGTAATCAGGGCTCTGTGTCCTTTCCAGGGTGGGTAATCAGGGCTCCACGTCCCCTCCAGGGTGGGTAATCAGGGCTCTGTGTCCCTTCCAGGGTGGGTAATCAGGGCTCCGTGTCCTTTCCAGGGAGGGTAATCAGGGCTCCGTGTCCCCTCCAGGGCAGTGGATGTTTCTGGTACCTCTGTTCCCCTCCTCAGTCCCCCAGCTCCCTTTCATCTACAAAATCAGTAACTGAATTAACTCAAAGTTCTGGGCAGGCCCCAAATGCCATCCTGGGTGCCAACAGAGTTCAGGATGAGCACTGGACAGAGGAGCAGAAGGAAGAGACCAGGAGAAAAGAGGACGCCCAGGGACCAGCCCTGTGGGTCGGAACACACACGAAAAACTGCAGCGACAGCCAGCCCAGCACTTCCACCCATTTATCAAAGCCCCAGCAGTTCCTCTTTCAGGGTGAGCAAAACAATAAAACACGCTGAGCATAGAGAGCAGCTCCAGAACACTGTATTAAACACGGGGAAAAAAAATAAAGTGGGGACCTGTTGGCTCACGCCATCCCTCCTTCTATATCAGCTGCCTCGCTCCAGACTAATGGTGTTATGTAGACTGTTATATTGGCTCTTTGCTTTACAGCACTGTGCCTCCACCCCAGCGCTGCAGATTTATTCTCCTCTGCTCAGCAATAAGTTGCCATGTTGTCCTCAAATGTCACTTTGTGCGCCACAATGCCGAGCCTGGTGCCAGCCCTGCCAGCCATTCAGGGCTCACTGCGCCCGGGCACAACCACAACCAGCTGCCCAAGTCACCTTGGGCCAGGCACTCCCTGCCTCGTCCCTCCATGTCCTGGTGTGGAAAATCCTCCTGTTTATAAACTCCTGCCAAAGCTGGGCAGGAGGCCCCAGCTGCCACCCCGGGTCTGGTGATGCAGGGAAAACAGGGAGAGGGGAACCAGCCCGTGAGAACACCCCAAACCCAGCCCCTGAAAGAGCAGGCTTGTGCTCTGGGAGCAGGACTTGAAGGCCAGCACTGCTTCGTCCCCTCCCTGTCCCCAGCACAGAGCAGAGCCGTGCTTGCTCGGGAAGGGGCATTTGTCATCTGCAGGGTTATTGGCAGCTGTGCCAGGACACTGCTGCACAGGGATAAATCACTTCCTTCCCCACACCTGACTCGTCTGAGCACCCCATTTAAACATTCATCAGAGGCCACGGCCTGATGTCCCTCACAAATGGGAGCTGACACACCGCGATCGCTCCACAAACTTTTGTCACCCTGACGTTCCCCCCGCGCGCTCCTGTCGCTCCTGTGGCTGCTGTCTGTTCAGCAGGTGTAACCATCCCTTCAAACACTGCTACTGTAATTAAAGTTTCATGTACACCTTCCTCAAGGGGGGAGAGGCGTCTTTGAAGCCGGCTCACAAAGGGATGTCACAGAGGGGGAAGGGGAAGTGTTGACACCGCAGCAATCCCCGTGTGCTGCAGGAGTTCCCGCGGCAGGCAGCCTCACCCACCAGCACCCCTGCACCAGCATGACTTGCCTGAGCCCTGTCTGACCCCTTCCTGCACCCCCTTCCCTCCCCCGAGCTCCACGGGGCTCCCAAGGGGGGTTTCCTGAGCATCCTCCCCCAAACTGCTGCTGGCCAGCAGCTCTCTGAGGCTGGAGTGGCAGAGGCAGGGGGTGGAATGGCAGATCGGCAGCAGGGGCTGGTGGTGCCTCGGGCAGGCTGTTTGGATGCTTCTCTGGGTTAGCTGAGGCTCTTGACGCCCTGAGCCACAGCCAAAAGCTCCTCTCGGTGAGGAATGGCCCAGCTTCCCGCAGTGTGTGCTCCAGCCCCAGGGGGGACAGGCTGAGAGCACCCTGAGAGCCCTGGGAGCCACCGAGTGACAAAATCCTGACAGATGGACACAGAGAGAAGTAAAAGAACGCCAAGACCTGTCCTTGAACCAAGAAACCCAGCAGCTGCTGGATAATGTGTGATCACACCCCTGTGCTCCAGCTGGGATGCGTCGTGATCAATCCAGGGAGGCAGCGGGGTGGGAGAGCCCTGGGAATGTGGCAAAGCACGGGACGTGGGGGCTGAGCAGCCCCCGGGCACCCACCTGCCGTGGAAGTGCAGCAGCCAGAGCTGAAACAGCAGTGGCAAACAGCCGAGGCTGTGAGAAGGGCACAGCGGGCCAGGTGTGCTGCTCCCTTGCGCCTGCATCAAAGCTACGCGAGCTCACACAGCTCAGGTGTTTGCCTGGCACTGATTGTGAGTGGATTCAGCCACTCAGACGGCGAAGCAACAATAAAATTGTCCTCAAAGGACGACTTTCAACCTCCTCGGATTTTTCTCTTTTCCCTTTCCCTTTGCTTTTTATCATTGACAAAAGATTGGAGATAAAAGCCTGAGGGAAGGTGACTGTGAGTGCTGGAGCGAGGGGCAGAGAGCTCTGCCCTGCAGCCCCCGGACCAGCTTCCCCCCACCACTGCCTCCCTGGGGCTTCAGGGTGCTCAGATTGATTCCAATCCATGCTATTCCACTGCCTTTCCCATCCAACCAAGAGTCCCCCACCCATTTCCAGAGCCCCCAGCCCCCAAGGGAATTTATTTCAGTCTGCTTTCACCTCTGCCCACCCGGGGCTGAGCTGGGGGAGGAAAACACCGGTGGAAAAAGGCAGGAAGTTTCTCAGCAGGGCTGAGCACGCTGATTCCAGAGCCAGGTATTTATTTCTGAGCGTGTGACAGCCCGAGCCAGCCTTATCTGCCCCAAACACTGTGCTGATCACACACAGGAGCAGAGCCGGGGCAGCAGAGCCACCTTGGCACAGCGCAGGGAAACGCCGGCGGCCCCGAGGTGCTGCTCAGAGACAAGAAATCACCTCGGAGTTCAAAGGAGTGCAAGCAGATTGTCCCCGTGGAAACCAGCCAGGCACAGCGGCTGCCCAGCCCCGGGAGCCTGCCCTGGGCCAGGAGGGTGCTGGACAGCGAGGGTCCCACCCCAGTGCAGGAGGGAGAGAGAATCTCCCCAGGAACAGCAGCTCCAGCAGCAGGATCCGAGCTGGTTTGGCCTTTGAGAAGCTGCTGCTCGTTCAGAGCTGTGGAAGGGAAGGGTTCACAGCCCTGGGGCTGGGTGCTTTCCTTCCTTCTCCATCACATCCATCATCCACTTCCATCAGCAGTGTCTGTCAGAGGTGCTTTGCCCCAGTGCTGTGGCAGTGTCCAGAAGGGGTCTGCAGCCCTCCTTTACCTGTGGTTGTGGATCACAGCAAAGCCCTTGAGCCAAGCAAACTCTGAGCTGTGTTGGAGTGAGCTGGACAGGGGGGGAGATCAGGATAAGGCTGTTGGAACTCAGAACTACATCCCTTGGCTGCCCGGGGACATCGTGTGGGGCACCTCTGAGCCCTGACATTAAATTTATCTTCCTTTCCCACGGCAGCAAAGCACAACACGGATGAAAGTATTCACAAACCTGGCCTGTGGAATGTTTGCAAGGCATCGCTGTCAGACCACGGGGCAGAGGGGTCTCCACGTGAACAGGGCTCCAGTGGATCCCCGGACCCCATCCCCTGCCCAGGGAGCGCCGCAGCAGCATCGCCCCCGCAGGGGACACCGAGATTAAAGCTGTCCCTTAAAAGTTTGTTGGCTGGCTTCCCCCCGGGGGGCTGATAGGAATCATCTGCTGGCACAGAGCCGCGGTGCTGCTGCTGCCTTTGCCGTGTGTGTACATACACACAGACACAAACGTGTTTATAAAATCCCCAACTTGGAATTGATGATGCCTGGTACGAAGCAGTTTGTCACCTGTGCTTTTATGATTACAGCAACTAAGGGGAGAGAGATGTCCTTTCAGATAAGCATTGAAAGGGGGAAAAAAAGGAGCTTTCAAAGGGTCTTTGTTCTCTTGAAGTGCTCCGGCTCCCAAAGCCCAGGATTTCTCAGAGGAGGGGGAGGAGGGAGGATTTAAAAACAAAATGCGTCCTCATTTTCCAACTGTTTCACATTAGCACTCATCAATTATAGAATTTGCCTTGACTAATGTTTCAGGCCATTATATTACCCTCTATGTTTATAATTGGATCCTAAATTAGGATTAATTCTCAAGGAAAATGTTCTGAGCTGAACAGGTGATTTCTCTCTCTGGAGCTCTGACAACGTCCTCATTACCCAACGTTTGCTTTTACATCAATACAGAGAGACCAAAAACCCTGAAGGGCCTTTCACAGGTCACCCCAGGCTGCATTTTAAGGGCCAGGAGCTGCTGGGGACCCCCATGGCTGGTGAGGATGGGGCAGCCAGGCCCTGCAGGGTGCTCAGGGCTCCAGGGGACACTGGAGGGCACAGGATGGAACGGGGCAATGCTGCTCCACAGCCCTCTGCTCCCAGCCCTCTCCCCTCTGGACAAACCAGGGCCCTTCCCTGACCAGACACTGAGGCCTTGTTATTATTTATTAACCAGTCAGTGTGTGCTTAATAGAAATTTCATTAGGAGCGTTCAGTATAGATAGTCACCGGCCCAGAACCTACAAGTAATTATGTTTAATTATTATGCCGGTATGTTTGGAATAACGATAGCTCCCGAGCACCAGGATTAAGGAGCAAAGTCAATTGCAACAGGAGCTATTTGGTTTTTTGCCTTAACAGTTCCCCTCTGGTCTTAATTGGTTTTCACATTTCTCAGCCTTTGGTAAAAGTGCCAGAGAGAGACACCAGGACAGGTCCAGCCCTGCTGGTGCCAGCGGCTGTGCCAAGCAGGGAGCACTCTCCTGGCACAGCTCACCCAGGGGCCAGGGTGGGTGGGAGCCCCGGAGGAAGCCAGGCTGGGGCAGGACACCCAGCACATCCAAGCTGCCTCTCTGCAGACCCAAACACAACCTTCTCCTGCACCTTTACAGGAAACACCAAGTGCTTTACCCCCAAAAGCAGGGTTTTACCCTCCCTGCAGGGTTTTACCCTCCCTGCAGGGTTTCCTCTCCCTTCAGAGCACACTCTGAGCTCCCAGCCCAGGGCTGGCATCTCTGCCCTTTGGCTGCCAGACAGCAAAGCTGCCCCAGCAAAGGAGGCACCAAGCAGGAGCCTGCAGGCAGCAGCAGCCCAGCACAGCCCCTCCCAACCCTGCCAAGGGCACCCGCCTTCCCCGGCCTCCCCAGCTGGGAGCCGGGAGGAATTAGAGCATTTGGGAAGGAAAACAGAGCTGCAGAGAGACACTGTTGAATGTAAATACCAGTTAAATATGCATTGCCATATGGCCGCGCCTTCGCGGGCTGCTCCCGGCAGCACCAGCCGGGGAGGAGAGGCAGGAGCGCGGAGCTGGAGGCTGGGCAGAGCGAGCTCCTTCCCTGCCACCCTGGCACCCGGCCTGGCACCCCTGCCCGCGCCAAGCCCACGGAAATGAGCAGCTGTGGAGCTGCTGCTGCTCCCCTGCCCATCGCCTGCCCGGGCTGAGCCCACCCAGAGCCCGGGCACAGATCTGCAGCGTTCCCAGCTGGGCAACCCGGCCAGGCCGGGGCTGGAGAGGGTTCTGTGAGTGAGGTGGGGGTGACAGCCCTCCCTGCGCCACGGCTGCCATCCCTGTGCCACGGCTGCCATCCCTGTGCCACGGCTGCCATCCCTGTGCCACGGCTACCACCCCAGAAACACGGCTGCCATCCCTGTGCCACGGCTGCCATCCCTGTGCCACGGCTGCCATCCCTGTGCCATGACTGCCATCCCAGAAACACGGCTGCCATCCCAGAAACACGGCTGCCACCCCTGTGCCACGACTGCCATCCCAGAAACACGGCTGCCATCCCAGAAACACGGCTGCCACCCCTGAGCCACGGCTGCCATCCCTGTGCCACGGCTGCCATCCCTGTGCCACGGCTGCCACCCCTGAAACACGGCTGCCATCCCTGTGCCATGGCTGCCACCTCTGAAACACGGCTGCCATCCCTGTGCCACGGCTGCCATCCCTGTGCCACGGCTGCCACCCCTGAAACACGGCTGCCATCCCTGTGCCATGGCTGCCACCCCTGAAACACGGCTGCCATCCCTGTGCCACAGCTGCCACCCCTGAAACACGGCTGCCATCCCTGTGCCATGGCTGCCACCTCTGAAACACGGCTGCCACCCCTGTGCCACGACTGCCATCCCTGTGCCACGACTGCCATCCCAGAAACACGGCTGCCACCCCTGTGCCACGGCTGCCACCCCTGTGCCACGGCTGCCACCCCTGAAATACAGGTTGTCATTGCCCACCCAGCGCTGCCCCTGCCTGGGCACGGGGCTGCGAGGAGGCAGAGCCCAGCTGGCAGCGGTGGCTGCTCATGACACGAGCAGGAGCCAGAAAGGGCTGGTCCCGTGGGGCTGCGAGCACGCCAGCCAGCCAGGGGCAGGGATTACGCAGATGGGACGGGGCCCTGGCACCACCCCTGGCATCTGCCTCCACCCCGGGCACGACAGCAGGAGGAGGCTCGGGGTGGCTTTGCTGCGGAGGGGGAGCAGGAGAGGGCTGGGGAAGGATGCATCTCTCCCTGCCAAGCCCTGCCTCGCACCCCCAGGGGACCAAGGTGCAGGCTGGGAATGCAGCAGTGCTGTCTGCCACCGAGGCTCCCTGCCCGTTTGTTGTTTCGTGTCAAAGCCGAAGTGTCAAGAGCACACCAAGTGCTACAAGACCCACAACCGAGTCACACGGATCCACTCCAGCATCCAGTGGAGGGATCCCTGCCCTCCTTCCCCACGGCAGTGCTGCTCCTGGGATCCATCCCTCCAGCTCCATCCCAGCTCTCCAGCAAATCTCAGCTGCTCGTAGACACAGGCGATGGGTTTCTAAGAGAGCACAGCTGTTCTCCAAAAGCCATGAGTGCTTATTTTGCTGTGGGTGCTGTAACAATGCCCCCCGAGGTCCCCCACCAAATCCCCCCATGCAGGACCCCCATCCCTGCTGGGCCAAGGGCTGGAGCTGCTGCCTGCTGTGGCACCTCGTGTCTGTGGAGTGAAAACACTTCACAGCTTACACAAATAAACCTTTCCTGCCTCAATCTCACTTCTGCGAGGTGACGGTGGACAGGGAGGGAAAAAACACACACAAAAGATAGACTGCAGCAGCAGCTCTGCACCGCTCCCCAGGGAGGGCCGTCCTCAGAGAAGCTGTTCCAGGGAAGTGAATTGACACAGGCAATTACCGGGATGTCCAAAGGAGCCGGGCCAGCGAGTGCCTGCGGCTCAGCAGCCACAGCAGAGAGCGCGAGCCACGGGCCTGGCTCCACGGGCCCAGGGCTGACACCATGGCTCCAAGGGCCCAAGGCTCACAGACACAGCTCCACAGAGCCCAGGGCTGACACCATGGCCCACAGGGCTCACACCATGGCTCCACGGGCCCAGGGCTCACAAACACAGATCCACCCAGGGCTCACACCATGGCTCCATGGACCCAGGGCTCACACCATGGCCCACAGGGCTCACACCATGGCTCCACGGGCCCAGGGCTCACAGACACAGATCCACCCAGGGCTCACAGACACGGATCCACCCAGGGCTCACACCATGGCTCCATGGACCCAGGGCTCACACCATGGCTCCAAGGGCTCACATCATGGCTCCACGGGCCCAGGGCTCACAGCTACATCTCCACAGGCCCAGGGCTCACAGCCATGGCTCCACAGAGCTCACACCATGGCCCACAGGGCTCATATCATGGTTCCACAGGCCCAGGGCTGACACCATGGCTTCAAGGGCCCAGGGCTCACAGCCATGGCTCCACAGAGCTCATATCATGGTTCCAAGGGCCCAGGGCTCACACCATGGCTCCCCAGGGCTCACACCATGGCTCCAAGAGGCAAGGGCTCACACCATGACCCACAGGGCTCACAGCTACATCTCCACAGGCCCAGGGCTCACACCATGGCTCCACGGGCCCAGGGCTCACAGACACAGATCCACCCAGGGCTCACACCATGGCTCCAAGGGCCCAGGGCTCACAGACACAGATCCACCCAGGGCTCACACCATGGCTCCAAGGGCCCAGGGCTCACACCATGGCTCCAAGGGCCCAGGGCTCACACCATGGCTCCACAGGGCTCACACCATGGCTCCAAGGGCCCAGGGCTCACACCATGGCTCCACAGGGCTCACACCACGTCTCTCGCCAGGCTGGACGGGGTTCCTGGGATCAGTGCATGCCTCGAGTCACACGTGGATGTCCTGGCTGGCACTTGGCTCTTCTGGAGCCCTAAGAGATGTGCTGAAGGGATCGATGTGCCCTGGTGGGGCACTTCACACGGGTCAGGCAGGGACACACCACGTACCCCGCAGCTCCTGCCCCCAAAAGGCACAGGGAAGCTGCTCCTGCATCCTTTGACAGACACACAAAGCCCTTCTTGGGGGCTCACACATTGCAAATCCCCCTTGCTGCTGCCACAGGGCACCTGGCCCGCCAGCAGGGGAAGGGCCAGCCTGGATGGCATTTCCAGGGGACAACCAAGGCTTTTCTGGCTTGCAGAGCACCGCAGCGTTTGACCTCGCTTTGTTCTGCTTCCCTTTGCAACTCTCAGCAGGTTTTGGCCACTCTCCAGCTTTCTCCAGCCATTTTTCATCCCTCTGTTGAGCAGCGGGCTGGGCCAGCCCTGCAGCCATAAACCTTTGGGATGAGCTGGGAGAGGGGAGCACCCAGCCCTGGACACTGCCCGGGGGGGGCCCAGGGCAGCCCCCCAGGGCAGGCAGGGGGGCCAGGCCCACCCCAGCGCCTGCTCCTCAAGCTTTTGGCAGGGACACAGCCAACTCTAATTGCAATTTCCATTCTGGTGGCTGCGCTCCGCAGGCAGAATCGGCTCTGTCTCTGTAATGAGTCACTCCTGAATATCAATCCACGCAGGGTAAAATGGAGACAATAGCTGCTTACATGCATAGTGAGTTAATTATGAGCATCTGCTATTAATCTTGCTATCAGACTGCTAATTGCTCCTTCTCCTTCGCAAAGGCAGGCTGGAGGTGAACCGGCTCTGCCGCCCTTCCCTGAGCCCTGGCAGCTCCCACAAGAGCTCCTGGACCTGCAGCCAGGGCATCATCCCCACACCTGCAGCCACCAAAGGGGCTCATCCCAAAAAACGGGGGGATGAGGCAGCCAACAGCCCGGCTTGTGGCTGCAGGGACCCCAAAACAGGCTGGGGGCTGTCACCCACGGGGGCAGAGGGGCACAGGAGCTGCTCTGGAGGGTGCCAGGCTGAGGGAGCAGCGCTGGGAGGGTGGGGGGCAGCTCCCCCACCCCCGCAGGGACCCCGCCAGCCGGGAGGGGGAGGCGGGCGTGCAGGGGAGATGTCGAGCTGCACTCTCGCAGGTGAGGACTTGACACCTCATGTGTAATGAGGGAAGAAAATGCATCAGGAGCATTTGGGGAAGATGACAGCAGATCAGAACTGCCTCCTTCTCGCCCAGATTTCTTGTGTCAAGCAGTCACTCATGGAAGTGGCAGCAGGCACTGTCAGCAGCCCGGGCATGGCAGGCTGGAGAGCCCGGCCCTTTGATCCGGCGGCTGCTCCGCGATGGATTCAGACAAACTCCCGGTGATTGCCCAACAGCAGAGCGGCTCGCACACCTCAATTAGCTGCCGAGCGAGGGAAGGGCCCCAGCTCGTCTCATTAAGGGGCTGGCTCGCTTCCCCCGCAGCGCAGGGGCGAAGGGCGGCTGGAGGACCCTGCAGTGGGGACAGGATGGGGGGCACTGACCCCCCTGCTCCCAGACCCACGTCCCTGCTGCTCGGGCAGGAAGGCAGCCAAGGCCACTTGTAGCCTCTACAAGCTGTTCTGGCTGAGAAAGGGGCTGGGGAAGCTCAAACAACAGCTCCTGGAAAGGGATGCTTAGGGCCTCATCAGCATGTGAATAAATGGGAGATTAAATCTGAGCCCCGAGTATTCACTGTGGGATGTAGGAAATGTTTGTTCCCGTGTTCTGAAAAGCCTGAGACAAAAACAAACCCGACACAGCTTCCTCCTCCTCGTCCCCATCCCCATCCAGCCTGGACGGGTGCCCTCTGCTCCCTGCGTCCCCTCTAGCCAGGACACTCCCACCGGAGGAGCTGAGACCCCAGACTGAAGCTTTGCCTCCAAAAGCAGAGTCCAGGCGTTCTCCAGCCCGCTGTGCCGGCTCCAGCCCTCTCCCTGTCAGCGCTGCCCGTGGCCCAGAGGCGGCCGAGCCTCCTTCATCCTAAACCCTGCTCTTCCTCAGCCGGGCAAGCCCCGCAGCCTGGAGCCTCCTCACCTCCCGCTGCAGAGCCCCGCCGCAGCCAGCCAGCAGCCGCCCGCAAGGGAGGGAATTCAGGATATTTTAAGACACTTGGAAATCTTCCGTATCGATTTCCCCGTCTCAGTAATTAGATGTAGCGATTAGACTCACTCTCGCTACTCGGCGGGGCGGCTCCGAGCGGAGCTTCCCGGCAGTGTTTCCACCGGGGATGCTCCCGCAGCCTCATCCTCATGCACAGCAAACAGCCCAGCTGTGTGACCGCAGCCACCTCGCCGCGGGTCTGGCAGCGGCATGCGATATACATAATATATACCAGCCGTGTTTATCAGACGGGAGCACATCGCAGCTGCTGGTAAACGAGCGCGGGAGCCTTGAACTGCACGGAAACTTCATGTATTATTTAAAGTACTTTCCCAGGAATGCTGTCAAGCCAAGCCCAGGCTGTGCCCATGAGGATGCTGCGGCAGTGCCGGTGCCTGGCGCGGTGCCTGCCCGCCTCGGCCGGGAGCTGGCACCCCTCTGGCTCCATCCCTTCCTCGGGGCATCCTGCCAGGCTCCTCCACGCACCTGGCCCCACAGGAACCCTCCCACATCCGTGGATTTGCAGGTGCTCTCCATGCCCACCACACCAGCTCCACGTCAAGCTGTTCCTGCCTCGTTCCCCGCACAAATTCGGGTGTTCCCATCACTCCTGCATCCTGCACGAAGCAGGATTTAGCACCAGCTCCTCCCTGAGGGCTGCAGTGGGCACAGGAAAGACCAGTCCCTGCTGATGCCCCAGCGAGTGCAGCCGTGTCTGCTCAGAGCCAGGGTAATTTGGAGATTGCTCTGCAATGAACGGATGATGAATGTTTCAATATGCAGAGCAAGGGAAGCAATGGAGATCAGAGCTGTGGCTCTCCATGGATGTTCCCAGCTCCCCAGCAGAAGGCCAGGCCAGGATGTGAAGCCCTGGAATCCAATCCCAGGGAATGCTCAGCAGAGCAATGAGTAGGAAGAGAGATCCTAGAATTGTTTAGGATGGAAAAGCCCAACCCAGCACTACCAAGGCCACCACTAAACCATGTCCCCAATGCCACATCTACATCACTTTTAAATCCCTCCAGGGCTGGACCACAATTTCAGTGTAGAAACAGGTCCCAATATCCATCTAAACCTCTCCTGGCACAAGCTGAGGCCCTTTCCTCTTGTGCTTGTTCCCCGGGAGAGGACACTGCCCCTGCCTGGCTGCACCCTCCTCTCAGGCAGGACCTGTACATGTCAGAGACAGCGAGGCAGAGGTGCCAAGCAGAGCACCTTGGAGAGCAGTGCAAAGCAGAAATCCCTCTGGGCTGGCAAGATTCTGCAAAGCAGAGAGCAAAGCAGCCCAAGGAAAGCCCTGTGCTCTGCGTGCAGCTCAGCAGCCCTCTGCCCTCGCACCCTGCCTGCCTCTGCTGCCTTTCTCCCCACATTTTGGGGCTGCAGCAGCCCCGTGTGCTCTTGCCCAGCAGGGGAGCAGAAGACAAATGGTTTAATATGTGCTAAAGCCAGGCTCCAGCTCCAGCACTGCCTTTGTCTGCTCTCCTCGCAGCATTTCCCGGCGCTCCAGATAAGAATGAATGCAGGGCTCTCATTAAAGCCCCGCTCTGTATCGTGCACAGGGGTCACGGCGGGCTGCCCCACTATCTGCATTTTTAAAGGTGTTTCAAACCCAGGCTCGCTTTTTCATCGGGAAAATAAAAGAAACCCGTGTGCCAAGCTGGAATAATCCCTCCTCGGCTGCAAGCGAGACGCAGGCTGCTGCCAGGGCCGGCAGGAGGCAAGGATCTCTCTGCCAAGCTGCATCTCTGCTCCCCGCCTCCGCTTTCCCACCCACAGATGATGATGCTCAAGTGCTTCCCCAGGAGCAGGAGGCTCCATCCCCCCTGCCTGCCTGTAATTCCTGCATTCCCTGCAGCAGCAGCAGCGGCAGGGTGCAGCCGGGGCTGGATTAATCCCAGGCTCAGGGGCATTTCCCACAACCCCCACCTTCCCCCGAGCCCTGTGACCCACTGCCCCCCGTGCTGGGGGATGTGAGTGGCCACCACCTCACCAGCCAGGGCTGCCATCCACTCCAGCTCCTCACTCCCTAATTGCCCATCCGGCCGCCCACAACAGCCTGGGACCTCTTTTTGTTTGGGGAAATAAAAACTGCCATAAATTCATGTACTTAAAGGATTTCTCACCAGAAAAGAGCCCCTGGAGACTCCCATTTTGCGCGAGTGAATCTCACACCTAATCACAAAGTGCTGCTATTTGCCGTAGCTGCGATGAGGCAGCAGCTCCGTCCCGCCTTTCCCTACGTCTATTTACCAAAGCCATTTGCAAGTCTAAAATTTAATCAGGCAGGTTTCATCTTGGAGGCATTAACATTCAAACTCCGAGGAACTCACTCCGAGGGATGGAGCTGGAGTAAACCGGGCCACTGACACTGGGCAGCTCCCAGGGATTTACTCAGCCTGGCACCGGGGGGTGGCAGGGGCAGGACCCCCCAAACCTGGTGGGGGTGACACAGGAGCATGAGGGACCTCAGCAAGAGCTTGGGGACGATTGAAGCACACAGTGATCCTGCTGAGAAAGCCCGTTGGTTTGGAATGAACCCCCTGGAGCCCGAGGAACTCTGCTCAGGGATGGAGAGGAGCTGCTCCCAGCACGGCGGCACATCCCTCAGGGGAGGGATTCGTTAGGCAGCGCTCATAAAACATGTTTTATGGGCTGCCCTGCTCATTGGGATGGACGGGAGGGCCCCACTTGACCTCGGGGGGAAGAGGAGATGGATGATGACAGCAGCCAGCGGTATTTTATCCCGGCCAGATTAACGGGCCCTGCAGAGCAGCGGGGCTGCAGGAGCCACGACTCAGACACCAGCACTGCGGAGCAAAACCCAGCAGCTTCCTCCAAAGCAGGACTGCGCCTCTGGGGAATTCCCTGGGATCTGGGTGTGCAGGCAGCAGCTCTGCAGACCCTGGGCACCAGGGTGCTGGGGACCAGCATCCCTCCCTGGGGACATCTGAGATAAACACTCATTTCAGGCTGGTTAAACCTTTTCCTCTTAAGCCAGTCCTCACTTTGCCAATGCCCCAGCTCCTGCGGTAGGGAAGGGACCTGGCCAGGCTGCCCCAAGGTGCCACACGGAATCTGACACCAGGAGGTGACATTTCCCTGTCCCTGCACCCACACACAGCACCTGCTCAGTGGATGTATCCAGGAACCACCAAGGCTCCTTTCATGCCCCGTGCCTCTCTCTGCCTCCAGCCCTGACAGATTTTCGTTATTTGCACCAGTTTCTCAGGTATCTCATTAAATTTGCCCTGCTGCCTCTTGCTGGCACCTGCAGCAGGAGCTGGTGGCACTCGGGGCTGAGCAGTGCCTCGGCTCTGCCCCGTGCCAGGGCTGTCCAGGACACACCGAGCTGGCAGCTCTGCTGCAGGGGGAACGAGGAGGCTCTGGGAAGCGTGCAGGAGGGCAAAGGTGGCACGGCTCAGCCGTGCTCTGGCTCAGGGAGGGTGAGCACCAGCCTGGCTCCATCCAGCACGGCAGGGAGCACTCTCCCCTCTGGAAATAACCTTTGCTGGGCTTTATTAGGAGCCATAAAAAGCAGGAGAGGAGTGTGAGTGAAGAAAGGCGAGAGGCATTATGTGTCTCGCTCTGGGAGCCGGCAATGGCTCCGACACCAATAAATAAATAACAGAAGCAACATTCCCCTGGGTGCCTCTGACATATCTAATTGATATCACCAGGGATCTTCCATGAAGCAAACAGGAATCCAATCTCTGGCCTGGCACAGCCCGGTGGCAGCAGCGGGGTGGCTGCCACGGAGCCTCCCACTCCTGACAGGGAAGTGGAAACCAACTCCAGGCAGCTCAGCATCCCAAAAACAAATGGAAGGCCTGCAGAGGCAGCAGCTGCACTGGCCTTGGAGAGGAGCTCCCCTGGAATTCCTGGGAAATGCACCCTCTTCCAGAGATTCCTCAGGGGAAAGAGAGGCAAAGCAGGGACCAGAGAGGAGGTGGCACCACGCTGGAGCCTTCCAGCTGCCCCCAGATGTGCTGGCAGGGGCACAAGCTGGGGGCTGGCTCCCCCCTGGCACACTGTCTGTGCTGCTCCCGAGCTGTGCCTCCCCAGAAATGCCCTCAGCCACCACCTCCCACCTTCCCTGTTTAATTAACTCCCTCCTGATGCAGGTAAGGGAGCTCTGGAGCTCTTCAACAGAGATTTAATCAGCTCTGCACCGGCAGCACCCGGCTCCCTTTGTCAGAGTGCTGTGAAAGGCAGGGCATGGCCAGCCCGGGCCAGCCTGCTCACTGCCCAGGCTGCCAGATCGAGTCCCTGGGCAGGCCAGCTCCAGTGCTCTGGACTCTCCCACCCCAGAGAGCCGCCCGGGTCATTGGTTTTTAGCACCATGCAAATGGAGCCAGCGGGGAGCTGGCAGCTCCAGTGCATTGTTATCTAGGATGGATAAACTCCTAGCCCGAGTTGCCAGCACCTCGCTGCGGCCAGGGGAGAGTTTCTGATTTATCATGATTGCTTCCAGCCTGTGGAGGAGCAGCAGCAGCGAGGGGAGGGAGGGAGGGCAGCGGGCTGTGGATGGAGCCCTGTCCCAGCCCAGCCCTGATCCCTGGGCAGAAAACAACCATCCACAGAGCCCTGTCAGACCCCAGCCCTGATCCCTGGGCAGAGAACAGCCACCCACAGCCCCTGGATCTCTGTCAGACCCCAGCCCTGATCTCTGGACAGAAAACAACCATCCACAGAGCCCTGTCAGACCCCAGCCCTGATCCCTGGGCACAGAACAGCCACCCACAGCCCCTGGGTCTCTGACAGACCCCAGCCCTGATCCCTGGGCACAGAACAGCCACCCACAGCCCCTGGGTCTCTGACAGACCCCAGCCCTGATCCCTGGGCACAGAACAGCCACCCACAGCCCCTGGGTCTCTGACAGACCCCAGCCCTGATCCCTGGGCAGAGAACAGCCACCCACAGCCCTTGGAGCCCTGTCAGACCCCAGCCCTGATCCCTGGGCAGAAAACAACCATCCACAGAGCCCTGTCAGACCCCAGCCCTGATCCCTGGGCACAGAACAGCCACCCACAGCCCCTGGAGCTGTATCCCAGCCCTGTCCCGGCCCAGCCCAGCCCAGCCTGGCCCAGCAGCTCCTCCCCAGCCCAGCCCAGCCCCTGGCGGTGCCTGGGCTGCCGGCGCACGGCAATAGCTTTGCACAAAACCACCTCAGTAAGTGCATCTCCCAGCCAGGGGTGAGGAGCGGCAGCCGCAGCGCCGGCGTGGATGTCAAGTTACAAATGAGACATCCAACTGCTTCATTTATTAGAGGGAATCAATTCGACTTTTCATATTCAGCAGGAGCTGGAGGCAGGAAGGACCCCATCAGCGCCGCGCTCAACCCCGAGCTCCAGCTCGATGCAGCTCGGGGGGAGAGAGGGAGCTGTGGCTGTGCTGGATCACTGCTGGGAGCTCCTGGCCCAGGAGAGGAGCTGTGAGGAGAGAATTCTGCCCAGCACAGCTCTGCTGGAGGCCGCTGCGGGCAGAAGAGGGGCGATTCCGTGGGGATGCGGCCGCCTTCGCGGCAGGGAGCTGTGGCTCTGCCCTTTAGATGAAGCCAGCGGGCTCTGTGTGTGTGTGTGAACACAGTTTAATCCTCCAAGAGCTGTAATTGCCACTGTACAAAAATATTACAGGTCACTGGAAGCAATTTAATGATAATAAAAATTAGAAAAAAAAAAACCAACAGGAAATGAAGCAGCTGCCATCCTCGATTTTCAGGCTTCTTTATCATGCAGAAAGGGCCTGTTCATTTCTCCACAGACATCTGACACGTCTGCAACTGCAGCAGAAAGACCGCCTCATCCTGCCCTCACTCCTCATCCTCCCTGCACCCCTGGGGACAGGGAGCACCATGAATGTGGTGCCAAGGAGCACCATGAATGTGGTGCCAAGGGACACCATGAATGTGGTGCCAAGGGGCACCAGGAGAGGCCACGCTGTGCTTGGCCAGGTGAGTGCAGAGCCTGCAGCTGAACCCGAGGCTGGAAACCCCTGCAGGCAGCACAGGAGCTCACCTGGTGGGTTCCTGCAGACAGGAGAACTTCACACACCCCTGAGAGCACAGAACTCGGCACTCCCAGTGCTGCTGCCAGAGCTCCTGCAGCCCCCGTGCAGCCCGAGCCCCCCAGAACAAAGCTGCAGCAGCCCCTGGGAGCAGGAGCCCAGCCCAGGCACAGCAGCAGCTCCCAGTTTTCCAGGAGCACCTCTGCCCGCCGAGCTGGGGAGCAGAGCAGCTCTGCCTGGCCCTGCCTGTGGCTCCCTTCCCCAGCTCCTGCCACTTGCACGTCCCAGCAGGGCCAGGGAGGAGCAGGAGCAGCGTCTCAGGGCCCTTCCTGCCGGTGCCACGCTGGCACTTGTCAGAGGCAGCAATGGCCACACTGTTATTACACATGGCCTCAAAGCCCATTCAAGGCACTGAAAGATGAATTATGTTTCATTTATATCAAAGAAGCAATCTCAGAGCCCATTTGTGATCAAATTTGCTGTCAGAGAAACTTTGCTTTATCTCATTACATCTGATATCTCTTGGCTTCTTGTCCTTGAGACTATTAAAGTTTAATGTCAAATTCGAGATGAAATGGAATTGTTGCTGTATCATCTCATCAGGACCCCGTGCGCCCCGTCCATCCTCACCATCCTGACACCTCATTACCCCAGGGCAGCTGGGAGAGGAGGCTGAGGGAGGGAGGAAGGCCCCGTGGCCGTGAGGGAGGGTCAGCCCAGCACCCCACGAGGGGCATCCTCACAGCCAGGGGGTCTGGGGCACGAGGGGCAGGGTGACAGCGAGGGCTGGCACAGCCACACCCTGCAGTGCAGCCACAGCCCTGGCATCCATCAAACACTGCACCTCGGTGCTTTGGAGAGCGAGCCGGGCCCGCAGCACAGTGAAGGTTTGAAATGCAGAGCCAGGCTGGCAAACAGACCTCTCTGAGCCCTCTTTGAGGTGGAACATCCCCTCGGAATCGTTTAGGCTCTCCGCAATCCTGCTTCCTGCGAAGACTAAGCAGCTTTGATGATCAGCTTTAGCGGGCTCCCAGGAGAGCCCCCCGGGGCCAGCCCGCTCAACCCCCAAAAGCGCCGAGCACTGGGGGCTGCGGGGTGCACGTGAAAGCCAGAGCCAAGCAGGGCCGGTTTTCAGGAAAACAGCTCCCAGGTGCTGCTGTGCCCGCCTCTCCAAACAGACAAGGGGGTTCCTGGGGGCACCGAGAGGGAAAGGGCAGGATCAGAGCGGGGTGTGGGAGGATGGGATGCTGCAAGGACGGGAAGGAGCAGCGAGTCCCCAGCTCCTCTGGACACAGATCCCAGCATGGGCACGCTGGCTCAGGGCAGAGAGCACACTCAGGGGGCAGGACTCGGAGAAGAGACGGCGTTTCCCTGGGAAATCTGCTTCTGAGAAGGAGTTATTATCCATCAGGGAGAAAAAAGGGAAAACGCGATCAGAAACTTCCCGGCAGTCACTCGCACAGTGTCAAAGCCCGCTGCAAAGGCAGGCGAGGAGCACAGAGCCCCGATGGGGCAAGTTCTCCAGGTACCCTCTCGTTTTCAGGTGCCCAACCTTCGACTCTCTGGCTGGGAATTTCAAAGGAGCCGAGGGACACAGAGGCACAATTCCTGCCTCGTTGCAAAAGTCTCAAGGAGTTCAGTCTCTGCAGATTAACAAAGGGAAGGTGATGAGGTGACTTGATCAAAGTCTTAAATACCTACACAGAGAACAAAAAAAAATTGATAATAGAGGGCTCTTCAGTCTAACAACAAAGGTGGAAAAAAGCCAGTGCCTGGGAGCGGGAGCCAGACGAATGCAGCCCAGGCACCAGGCTGAGGGGATGAGACATCGGGCAAGACATCTCAGCGCCTGGAAAGGGGCAACCACTGCGGGGTGTGCGGGTAAAACCCCCCCACGGAGGGAAAAGAGCACCAGGGAACCCCTCCAGCCCGTCACTCAGCTGAAAGCAGCCTCTCTCCAGCTGGATAATTTGTGTGATTTATGGGAGCAGCTCTTCCCCGCGGAGCGCTGGCTGAGCAGAGCCCCTGGGGGTACAAAGCGGGGCTGTCCCCTGGCTCCGGGCGCTGATGGAAGCCCGGGCACAGCCCGAGGGGTGGGCAGAGCCAGGGGCCGGGCTGGGAGCGAGCCCGGGGCTGGGAGCGAGCCCGGCGCTGGGATGAGCCCGGCCGTGCCCCCGGTGCCCGGCCCTGGCCCGATCCGGGCTGGGACTGTGGGATTTGCTCTGGGATGGTGTCCCGTGGCCAGAGCCCTTCCCCGCGTCCCTCCAGCGCTGCGAGAGGCAGGAGGGGGTGCAGGGAGGGGGAGGCTCCAGCCAGCATCCCCAGCCGGTTTCCCTGCGCTGCTGGATGTGTCGGAGCATCCCGGGCAGCCGTGCCTCCTGCGCGGCAGGAATGCAACGGAGACACGAGGATCCGTCCCAGGAGGGGATCCCCCAGGGAACAGCAGCGCTCTGAGATCGTCACTCACACTTTGGGGGGCTGCAGGCTCCCCCAGCCCAGCCCCAGCCCTGATCCCCCGAGCCCGGGCCGGGATTACCGCAGGAGCCGGCACCCAGGGCAGGAGCTGCCTCGGATAAACACAAACTCCTTTCTTCAAAGCGCCAAGCGGCTTTTCCAGCCTGGCCTAAACCCCCGGCATCAATAGCCACTAAACACATCATCATCCACACTTAAAAGAATCAACAGCAGCCTTCATTAGGGCAGCAGGCAGGGGCCGGGGCTCTGCTTTGTGCTTGCCTGGCTTTAATGGGTTAGTTATGGCACTTTCAAAATGAATGAACTCCGAGCCCAGAGCCCCCAGCTCAATTGTCAGTTATTGCTGGCAGTTTATCAGCATTAACTGATTAGGCTCAGGATGATGGATGCCCCTGCCTGCGCCTGGTGCGGCCGAGGAGCCGCCGCCTCTCCCCCGGTTCCTCTGTCACCCAGCAGTAATTGCGGGCTCTAATTCCCCACCGCCACCACCTCCAGCAGCAGCTTTTGTTTTCATCCTCTCGCAATCACAGAGAAGTCATAATAATAAAATAAAATTCAAATGAGAGGGGAAGCTCAGCCCCGGCAGAATTTAATTGATGATCATTACACTTCGGAATCTAAACTCTTTTAATTTCATTGTGTTTCACAGAGATGAATTATGAAATTACGGCTGGCCAATTACTGATCCTGCCTCGGCTTTGTGTGCCTTCCCACTCCTCCTGCCCCTCCAAACACCCAGCCCGATCCTCCTGGGAAGACTGGTGGAAAAGGGGAAGCACTGCCATTTATCTCCGGAGCAGCTTCCCCGTGGGGAAAGGCACAGAGTGAGGAAGAGGAGGGCTGAGGGCTTCAATCCACGGCTCCCCAGCAGGAGATGCTGCTGTGGGTGCTCTGCCCTGCTGCCGCCAGGCCAGGAGCACCCTGAGGACGCCCAGGGGTGCCAGCACCAGCCCCTGCACCCCAGAGGTGGCTCTGGAACAGCTGGCCCTGCTCTGAGGGACCCCACAGTGGCCTTTTCAAGGGGCTGTCACAGAGGGACACCCGGGGAATGAGCACACTCTCACCTGGTGCCACAGGGCCTCACGTGCCCGCTGCCCTCCCAGCCCCAGCCAGGCTCAGAACCCTCCAGGGCAGCCCAGCAGGCACACAGTGCGTCACTCCTGCATCCCATCCAGGGAAACCTGCAGGAACCCCGCTCCTCGGGGCCCCATAAAGCCTCCACGCCTTAAATTCCTCCTTGTTTTCCTTCACTCACTGCCAGGACTGAGCTGGAAGCGGAGCTTTGCCTGCTGCAGGAGGGGAGGGACGTGCAGGGCTCCCAGGCTGCCTGCCCCCCCGGGGAGCTCCTGCTCGGCCCTTCCACACAGCCAGCACCCACTGGGAAGGGGATCAGACTGGGAAACCCATCCCACCCCCAGCTCTGCACCCTCAGCCACCTGGGCACGACCCAAGAGCTCCTCTGGCACATCAAACCCAGCGGTGGCTGCCCCGTGGGGGCCAGCACAGACTCATCTCTGCACTCCCCTCCAGTGGGGTTCATTACAGAGCTGTCTCCTCTTCTGGGCTGGGTTTGCTTCTTTCCCCTGGGGCTGAACGGCAAAATAAAGCCTTTTGCAAAACGTCACTGGAAGAAAAATACAGGCCACCACCAGAGCCCCACCAAATAAATAAATAAGTGGAAAGTGATAAATTTTGGCTGTCTTATAAAGACAGACCAGCATTGCTTATCGGCCACGATGTAACCAGATAGCTGCCTCGGAAAACAGGCGCTGGCCCCTGGGTAATAAATGAAAGCAATAAAGGCAAAGTGGCTCCTCTGAGCAATAATTGAGCCCGCGGTGCCTCTGGAGCCGCTCCCCTGCAGGGATGGGGTACCCCGGGTACCCTGCCTCCCCACGGAGGCTGCTGCTGCCCAATGCCAGCAGGGAGCTGCTGCTGCTGCTGCCAGCCGGGGAGAGCAGGAGGGAGCCCAGGGCCGTGCCTCTCCCGCAAACACCCCCGGAGCAGCTCTCCCTAAAGAGGTGTCTATTTAGCACCATTTCCGTCACAAGCGGCTGCTTTGCATTTCTTCTGCCTTTATTAAAACTGATTTTCTATTTGCTCCACACAAGCCGGTCTGATTGCATTTCCATTTTCCCCCGAAGAGAGGGTCTGGCTCTCCTGAGGGAAAGTGGAGCTGGGGCTCAGCCCCCCCGGCCCCCGCTGAAGGGCTCTTGTGGCAGGAGCGGGGCTGAGGAGCGGAGCCGGGGCGGCAGGAGCTCCGCTCCGCTCTGCAGCATCCCGCAGCTGTTTCCATGGGGACACGGAGCAGCGATCCGCAGCCCTGCTCCTGCCCGTGCCTGCAGAGAGCCCGGCCAGGAGCCCTCCCAGCCGAGGAGGCGGCATTGCCTGGCACAGGAGACTCCAGGCTGCAGGTTTCTGTCCCTGCGTGCTCCCCTGTGGGCTGGAGCGTCCCCAAAGTGCAGCTGGCACCGCCAGCCTTCCTGCACAGAGGCTGCTCCTCCTTCCCTCCCTGCTGCCCATATCGCAGCCCCGTGGGACGCCTCCCAAACCCAGCCCGTGTCCCCAGGGGGTGCTCGGCAGCGCAGGGAAGGATGCAGGTGGAGCAGGCGCTGATAAATAGGTCAGCAATTCCTCCCCAGCACGGCCTGTGACTCTGCAGGGCACAGCCAAGGCAGGAGCCCTCCCACTGCTGGGGACGGGCTAGCAGCCAGGGCTGGGACAGCCACGGCGTCCCTGGGGCTTGCAAACTGCCCTCCAGCCACTCTGGGATGAAAAAGCCATGAGGAGTTTTCATCGTGGATAAAGATTTTAAAAATCCATTTAATTGGAAAGCACCCATTGACGTCCCTGCCCTCTACAAGGCTCAAGGCTCTCTCTCCATCTCTGCCTTCCACTCCTCACCAGCCTTGTGGAAAGCCATTACCAGGAAGCAGCTTTGAAGTCCCAACTTTATTAAGATTGATTCCACCTGCCTCCAGTTTTGACAAGTCCAAAGCAAACATGCAGGGCCACGGGGAGATTTGGTAATAATTACCATCTTTAATTACTACTAAAACATCAATTGCTCTTGTTCAATTAGTATCAGAGATCCAGGCATGGCAAATTTTGTAGCACAAAATAAGCTGAAAATTGATTTCTGAGCACTTAAGGCAGATCCCAAATTGCAAACCTGATAAGGGCCCTGGCAGAGCACGGGCACCAGCAGGGAGGGATCCAGAGCAGGACTGATAACCTGGAAATCCTCATCGTGTGCCGGAGCAGGAGGGACTGGTGAGGGGACAGAGCGTTCACAAGGACAGAGGCAGGTGGAGGTGGAGCCACGGGTGATCCGTGGCTGGAAAGGGGACACAGCTCCTGCCCCCTCAGCAGTGCACCGTGCTCATCACAGCATTGCTGAGGCTGAAAGGACCTTCAGGACCATCAAACCCAACCTGTGCCTGATCCCCGCCTTGTCACCAGCCCAGAGCCCTGAGTGCCACCTCCAGGAATTCCTTGAGGACTCCACCACCTCTCTGGGCAGCCTCTTCCATCCCCTGACCTCCCTTTCCATCCTCCCGATGTCCAACCTCAACCTGCTTCCAATAAGCCCTGCCAGCCCTCGGGGGGCACAGCCAGAGCCCCCAGGTGTCCCTGCCGGAGAGGGAAGAGGGTTCATCTGCTCTCAGCTGCTTTCCCCAATATTCACTGCCCAAAGCCTGGCCAGGGCAGGTCACGGCCACCGCTGTCCCCAGAGACGACCGTTCACATCAGAATGTTCCAGAACTCCGGCCCAGCCCTGCAGACCCACAAGCAGCCCATGCTTTCCCTTCCCTTCAGTCAGGAGGAGGAGAAAGGCCCCGTTTCCTCGGCCCCAGCTCGAGGGAGCAGCTAATTGCTGCGGCAATGGGCAGAGCCATTTGCATAATGAAGCGTGGAAGGGCTGTTTAGCTCATGTATTTTTTAGAAGGTTTATCTTTCATTTTATTTAGCTTAAGAAGGGCACGTCACTCAAAGCCGGCGGTCATTTATAAAGACATTTCCACCGTGCCTGTGCAGAGCTGTCTCCAGGCCTAAGTGGCTGCTCCAACCAGCCCCGAATACTAATGGGAGCTGCATCCACACGGGAGAGAGGGATGAGCAAAGTGTCTCCAGCAAACCCTTCCTGCTATTCCCATGTGCAGCTTGGTGCCGAAAAATCTCCAGCTCGCCCCTTGAGAGTGGCAGGTTTCTCTCCTGAGCAGCATCCCTGCAGGGAATGCCAGGACTGAGGGAGCAGGTGCTGACAGAAGCCCCTGAGGAAAGCTTTGAGCTGAGGCTGCTCGCGGGCTTGATGGGATTCGGGGGAACTGCTGTAAGCAGGGAGCAGATGAGTTCTCTGGGCCCTTCCAGCCTGGCCCAGATGTGCCCAGCGCACATCTGGGGAGGGTCTGGGACTCTGCAGTGCTCCCAGGACCCACGGGGCTGCCGAGGAGGAACCATCCGGTGCCAACCACGGCGCCCCTGACCAGCTGTTCTCCTCCAGCAGCGGGTCCTGCAGCCCTGGCCTGCGAGGGAAAGCCTCGTGGGAAGCTCTGGATTTGTCCCTGGCGGTGAGGACAAAGCCCAGCTCAGGTGGGCAGCGGGGCTGGCTCCCAGCTGGCAGCTCCCCCCCGGCAGAGCCCGGCACGCTCAGGTGCGCCCGAGCTGCAGACAGGGCTCCAAACTCATTAGCACACGCACAGCCACTCATTGCTGTTATTACTGTGACATTATTAATTTCCCCACCTCTCATCTGCAGCTTTTCGGTGCCTTCATTCCAATCTGCTGGAGCATCAGGGGATGGAAATGGAAGGCGTTTATCCCGGAGCAGCCCCTTCCCTGCTCCTCCCGTCCCAGTGCTCCCAGTCTGGGCCAGAACGGGCACCCACAGCCCCACTGCACCCCAGAAATGGGCATTTGTAACCCCAGGGCAGCAGGGAGCAGGATGCAGCCGCTGAGATCTGTTTGTTGGGAGTCATTAGCTACTCTGGGCCATCAATCTATTACCATAAACTTAAGCTTCCAGATTCTTTCATTTTAAATGAATTTTCACATCGTATTTCCAAACGAGCTCTGCCTCCAGTCAGCTCCCCTTTATCTAATAAAGCTATGCAAATATTTTGTTATATTTCAATGAAATATGTCAAAAAGTATTACCCAGTGCATTATCTCAGCATCAGCAGGGAGGCTCTGGTCCCTGCCACGGGCGGGCTGTCACTCACCGGGCCCTGAGGTGACAGAGGACGAGGGTCCCCTGCCCCAGTGCCACCTCTGTGAAGGTCACCAGGTAGTGCAGCCATGAGCCATGGGGGTTCAGGGGGGACAAAGGGACACGGTGCCATTGAGCACACACTGCTCTGAGGGGGTGGCAGCTCCCCCTGGGCAGCCAGGGACCCCCGGAGAAACAGCTCACTGCCTTTGGTGGGCAGCAGGGACTGTTCTCCAGCCCTGCCCTGCGCTCCTGACTGCCAAAGGACGCCCTGTGCCAACCTCCCCCAGCCCCCTCTCCCCGTCTCAGAACTCGCCTTTGCACATTTATTTTTTTAAAAGCACTTTTATATTTTTAATTGGTATTCTGCAAACTCAGAGCCTTCCCCAAGGAGCTGGGATGTTTGTCTTCAAAAAAGCCTTTCTTTTCCCAACAAATGTTTTCAAGTACAAATTTTGCTGGCACGGATGAATGAGCTGCCATGTGCCCCCTGTGACCTGCCTGCCTTCTCCCTTCCCGGGTGGGTGTGAGGGGGAGCAGAGGCAGCAGTGCAGCACCCTGCCAGCAGCCAGCCCAGCACCCCCTGCCCTCCCCAGACCCCCAGGCAGCTCCTGCCAGTGCCAGGGGTCTGGATCCCAGCTTGGCAAAGAGCCACCGCTCCCCCTGCCCCCGCTCTCCTGCTCTGGCACCAAATTAAATAACTGCAACTCCCTTTTTATTCTCCATTTGACAGTAACGTATTGCAAATGCAGCTGGTTTTGACATCCTAATATTCAGGCTTGTATCCCTTGGGATAAACACGTCATCTGTTATCTGAGCAAATGATTTGTACCGGGACAGCAGGGACAGGGAAGTGGAGCCGACAGGCAGGGCAGGGCCGGGGCAGAGAGCAGTGCCCAGCCTGGCCACGGTCCTGCCCGGGGCTGGCACAGCATGCCAGAGTCCTCTCCCTCCAGCAGATGATGTCCCTGTGCCTCCAGCATGGGGTTAAGCCAGCTTTTATCTCACTGCCCTGGGCCACATCCTTTCCAGGGAAGTGCTGGCAGCTGGGACAAAGGGCACAGGAGACAGGGCATGGCACCCAGGGCACAGCACACAGGCCATGGCACACAGGGCACAGCACACAGGGCACAGGACACAGGATACAGCACACAGGGCATGGCACAGTGCCCAGGGCAGCTGCTGCCCTTAGCAGGGTGGTGGCACTGCTGCCATTACCAGGGTGCTGGCCCAGCTCTGGCTCCTGTCCCCCCTCCAGCCCTGCCTGGCTGCCTGTGACCCACTGGGAAGGCAGCAGGGACATCGGTGGTGTCACACAGCCCTGTGTGGCCTTTCCCTGAGGTCACTCCCGCACCCACACGGCCACAACGTGTCTGCCACCAGCATGATTTTATTACAAAGGATCTCAAACGTTTATTTCCTTCCAGTGATGAACAGACTGGAAGGGTCCCAGATCTGTTTTTCATGCACTTGTAGTGACAAAAGGCAGAGTGGGATTAAATCCCTTGTGGAGTTTGTGTGAGCAAACGATGGCACAGGGCTGGGGAAGCAAAGGGCTCCCGGTGGGAGCCTGGAGCAGGGGTGGCTCCCAGCTGCTCCTCCCGGGCCACACCAGGGCTGGGCAGTGTCCCTGTTCCACCACACAGAGCCGCCGTGGCAGCCCGGGGCAGGGAATTCCAGCTGTGCCTTCTCCTGTTCGCGTTCCCTCTCAGGCTGGAACAGCTCCCTGCTCTCACCGTTGCTTCCCCCGATCAGGCCGGCAGGGCTTAGGTGATATCAAAACCCCATTGATTGTTTTGCTCTGTGTTTAAGGAATGAAAGTGGTGGAGCTTTCCCAGAAATCCTTTGAGCAGCAAGACACAACTGTGGCTCGGGGCTGAGTGCAGAGCAAACGCAGGGGTTTATTTCTCTTCCCAGCACAGCTCTGGGCTTGCTCTGCAGAGGAAAATGATTGTGGAACTTATTTAATCAAAGAAAGGAGCTGATTCCTGACTATCCGACCTCCTGCTGCACTTGACAGCCTCCCTCCCTGTGGCTCTAATCCAGGAATCCGTGTGGTGCCCCCTGTGCCCTGCTCCAGCTCCCTCACCTGCAGAGCCACCCGTATCCCCCAGCCAGGATCGTGTGCCAGGAGCTGCTCCCACCTGGACTCCTCATCCACAGGGATGTGGTGCCCCAGGAGCCCCCTGGGAGCTGCCAGGCACCCTCAGCCCAGGCTCCTCACGGGGCACTTCGGGCCTGAGCTGATTTCACACCAAACTGCCCATCCTCCCTCCCCGCCAGGCTCAGAGGGGGGAATTTCCATGAGGCTTGAAGGTTTATGTTCAAATCTGCAGGAAGGAGCTCGGTGCCCGTGAATATTCCGTAGGAGGAGATGGATTAGTGACTGAGACATATCTGAAGGGATTTGTGAGGAATTATTTATGGTGGTAACAAGTAAGCACTCATTTAGCTTATATTATACATTATCCAAACAAGGCGTTGAGCTCTGGAAGTTAAGGCAGTAATGCCACTCCAAATTAAATTCATCAGCGCCTTAATTAAGATCTATATTTAGTTGTTAATTACGGGGAGTGGAGCAGAGGGTGCGATGCTGCACGGGGAGCCAGCCAGGAGCACTCACGGGATGGGTCCGGCAGGGAAGAGTGAGCTGGGAACCCCGGGAAGAGGCGGCGGACACAGCTCCCTCCCGCCTGCCCTGCACCGCCTCAGCAGCCGCTCCAGCCGCCTTTGATCCCAGAAATCAAACCCCGTCTGATGGGCGGCTGGATGTTATGCTAATCCTGGTTGATTGAGCTGAGATAATTACACTTCATCCAGGTTTCCCGGGAGTTTTGAATAAATATTGATGCGCAGCTGTCCCCCGCGAAGGTACCTGTGCTGGAGAGGTCTGTGCCTGCCCCGGGCTCGCCTCGGGCCGTGGATGGGCTGGGAATGGGGCCAGGGGTGGGTCAGGGGACACCGGGATCCTCCAGCGGCCCTCCTGCTACAGCAGTCCCATCCAAGCTCCCTCTCAAGGCTCCTGTGCCTGCTCCTTATGCAGAACAGCTCAGCACCTGGCCAGGGGCCCTGCCTGTCCTCCCTGGCATGCAGAACCTTCACCAGGGTGTTTTCCATGCCATCCCTGCCCGGGACAGACACCAGGACCCTGCTCTGCATCCCTGGGATGGGCGAGGGGCAGCTGGAGCCACGGCCAGGAGCCACCTGAGCTGCCTCGGGAGCAGGAGACACGAGAGAGCAAGAAAATCAAATTATACATTCCTAGGAAGCATTTATAAGCTGTGTGCATTCTTTAATCTTAATTAGAAATCTTAGCAGCTCCTGCCGGCTCCGTAATCAGCGCTGGAGCGAGCTGACCCCCATCGTGCTCACCTTGAGAGACAGGAGCAGGCATTTGGGGAGGGAGATGGGCATGGAGCCGGGATAGAGCCGGGATGGAGCTGGGATGGAGCTGGGGATGGAGCTGGGATGGAGCTGGGATGGAGCTGGGATGGAGCTGGGGATGGAGCTGGGATGGAGCTGGGATGGAGCTGGGATGGAGCTGGGATGGAGCCAGACATGGAGCTGGGATGGAGCTGGGATGGAGCTGGGATGGAGCTGGGATGGAGCTGGGATGGAGCTGGGATGGAGCTGGGGATGGAGCTGGGATGGAGCTGGGATGGAGCTGGGGATGGAGCTGGGATGGAGCTGGGATGGAGCTGGGATGGAGCTGGGATGCAGCTGGGATGGAGCTGGGATGGAGCTGGGATGGAGCTGGGATGCAGCTGGGATGGAGCTGGGATGGAGCTGGGATGGAGCTGGGATGGAGCTGGGGATGGAGCTGGGATGGAGCTGGGATGGAGCTGGGGATGGAGCTGGGATGGAGCTGGGATGCAGCTGGGATGGAGCTGGGATGGAGCTGGGATGCAGCTGGGATGGAGCTGGGATGGAGCTGGGATGCAGCTGGGATGGAGCTGGGATGGAGCTGGGATGGAGCTGGGGATGGAGCTGGGGATGGAGCTGGGATGGAGCTGGGGATGGAGCTGGGATGGAGCTGGGATGGAGCTGGGGATGGAGCTGGGGATGGAGCTGGGATGGAGCTGGGGATGGAGCTGGGATGGAGCTGGGATGGAGCTGGGATGGAGCTGGACATGGAGCTGGACATGGAGCTGGACATGGATCTGGCCATGGAGCTGGCTCCCTGTGCTGGGGCAGCTCGAGGGTACTGGGATCAGAGCAGAGTGGCAGGGAATGATGATTGCTCTCGGAGTTCTAATTAAACATCCCACACTGACAATTCCAGGAGCCCTGATCATCTCCTAGCTTGGCTCAATAACATCACTGCTTGCAGTAAATGAGATTTCCTGGTGCCCCAGGAGAGAGGGCAGCTCCGGGGCAGTGCAGGGCACTGACATGGGTGCAAACAGGTGCCAGTGCCACCGGAGAGCCTGGGCTCGCTGGAAAACTGATGTCTGGATGGGTGTTCCCTGAAAAACACGCTGTCCTGTCCACCTGCCCTCACTGGGCTCTTCATTAGTGTGAGGATAAACAGCCTCTCGTTTGCTCACTGCGGTCGGGCTCGAGCTGAGCAAACTCGGACAGGGCTGGGCAAACAGGGAGCAGCTGGCCGGGTCTGTGGGGTCACTGCTGCGGGGGAGCGGGGCCAGAAACCCCGCAGGCAGGGGGCCTGGGCTGTGCAGGGCTGTGGGTCACCCTGCAGCACCACAGAGCCCGCTCCGCACCCCTCCCTGCTGGGGACAGGCTTCTGTTTCTTCCAGTTTGATTCTTGCACTGGGATGATGCACAGGATGTTTTTGGGGGGGAGCAGGAGGGGCTGGCAGAGCCCCCGGCTGGTGCCTGCAGCAGTGGTGGAGAGAGGAACGCGCTCCTGCCTCCCCCGTCATCCAGGGGGCTCATATGCACCGTCATTCCCGGGTTTTGGATGCCTTCCAGGGTTTTTTACTCTGCCAACCCCTTCCCACTGTGAGCTGTGTGCTTCCCAGCCCAGCCCCTGTGCATATATCTATATTTATATTTATGTTTCTGTGTGTGTGCGTGCAGCAGGCACGTTCCAGCGCACACAAACAAACAGAGCTCTCGGTATTTGCACACAGAGGAGGAAGCGCCGCCTGCGCGTCCCCAGCTGGGGCTGGAGCTGGGTGGGAGTGGGGCTGGGGCTGTCCCGGGCTGCTGGCCCCACAGTGGGGACTGGTTTTGTAGGATCAAAGAAGGTTTGGGTTGGAGGGAGCCTTAAAGCTCATCCAGTGCCACCCCTGCCATGGCAGGGACACCTTCCACTGTCCCAAAGTGCTCCAAGCCCCAGTCCCACCTCACCCTGGGCACTTCCTGGGCCCCTGTGCCAGGGCCTTACCCCCTCAAAGTAAAGAATTTTCCCCCAATAATTCTTCTCTGGAGATCCCACTGGCGTGGGCACTCTGATGCCATCATGGTTTGCTGGGCACTGGCTGCTGCTCCAATTCCACCGTTTCTCTCAAGCCTGGGAGTAAACAAAGCAGTGCTAATAAATGAGAGGCACCATCCTGGCACTCCTCGTGTAATTGCAGTTATTTAATAACCTCCTTGTGACTTAAGCAAGGCAGCCAAAAATCCTTCCCTGCGAGGGCACAGTGCTGGGGCGCCGCATCCTGCATTGCCGCTCGCAGCTGCTAATGAGCAATAAAGGCTGACTTTTAGGAATAATTAAAGCTCCCGAGGGCTCCCGTGTCCTCAGTGCTGACTGCAGCCCCCTTGCACGGAGAAGGGGAGCAGTGGCACCCGTGCCATCCCTCCTGGGTCGTGGCACAAGGTGCTGGCACGTCCCTGGCTGCCAGAGCATTGTCCCCTGATCCCTGCCCTGCCAGGGCCCGGCTCCCTGCCCAGGTTATTTTATCAAGCACCCTCAGCACAGGCAGCACTCACAGCTCTCTGCTCCATCGATTGGATCTCTTACAAACTCATGGACTAATTAAGCTGTGGCCCTCCCTGACTGCCACGGCCAGAGTGCACGGAGGGTGGGCAGGACCCTCACGGTGCCATCCTCCCTGCGGTGCCCTGTGGCGTGGGGTGCCACCAGGACCCCCCAGGCGTGCCACACTGTCCCTCCAAATGGAGCAGGGGAAGCAGGATGATTTGTTGACATCTCTGCTTCTGGTCATGGTAAAAATAAATAAATAAGGGGGGAGAAAAATCCCTGTGAACATGAGTAATGGCCCAGGAATGAGCAACCCAAGATAAAACTGAATAATAACATGTCAAAAACTACACGATGTGGGTTTTTATTCCCCAGCGGAGTTTCCTTCCTGCTAATCCATCACTGTAGAAGATGCAAGATTACTGCTTTCACAAAAAACTCCGGGAGATAAATGTGAGTAAATTAGGGTTTATTATATTATTTAGGGCAATATAATTTCCAAAGTTCCTTTATTAAATTATTTATGCCCCTGGCGGTGGCTCAGCTGGGCACTGGCCCTCCCTGGTAGCATCCCCCTGTGCCGGGTGGCCGCAGTGGCGGGTGAGGCGGGGACAGTGGTGGTGACAGCAGTGGTGACAGCAGCAATGCCAGCCCGGGAGGACCCACAGAGCCCCGTCCTGCCTGCTCCTGCTCTGCAGCCCCCCAGGGGGTGACATCCCCAACAGCAGCAGCCCCTCGGGCCCCCTGTCACCGCTGAACATGGCCTCATCCCGCTCCTGCTGGTGCTCAAACAAGGAATCAGGCATTTTTCTGGAAATTGCAGCAAAATTACAGCCCCATCCATAATGAAAGGCTTGTCCTCCGGAGGGGAGGCTGGCAGGAGCCAGCTGTCCTGCTGCACGACGGCTGCAGCCTGTGTTTAAATCCGCACACAGAGAGGTCAGGGCTGGCAGGGGACAAACGGAGCCTGGGACAGGACAGGACAGGACAGGTGGGGCAGGGAGGGACAGGTGGGCTTTGTCACGGCAGAGGGAGGAGGCTGCAGGCAGGGATTTAATGGGAGCAGCCCTGTTCCCCTTTGCTGGGACAGCTCTGCTCCCTGAGGGAAGCGGCATCACCGAAAGCGGCATCACCGAGCATCCCGGACGGGAACGCCACGAATCCCGTGGGCACTGGGCTCCCTCTCACCCCAGGCATCAATCACTCACGATTCCCAGCTGGCTCCCTGGCACTGCCAGAGGCGGGCACAGCTCAGCCAGGAGCAGTTCAGCCAGGGCAGAGCTGGCAGGGAGGGAGGCACGGACAAACCCTGCACCGATGAGAACACGGAGCCCACCGTGCCAGCAGCCCCCGCGAGAGGCTGCCGTGCTCTCACAGCCTCTCCCGGGCAGGGCAGCACCACGATGGCCTCGAGCAGCCAGCGCCAGCCCCGTGGCCATCCCCGCTCTGGGTCCCTGCTGGCACTGACACCAGAACCATGTCCTGGCCACGTCAGGCCTGCCGCGGGCTGCCGGGCGCTGCCAAGGCATCCCTGCTCGTTAGCTCCGGCCCCGCCAGCCGGCTAACGAGGCCCGAGCTGACAGAGGAGGATTACCCGCTCCCAGGAAGCCGGCGTGATTGTGTTTACTCCAGAACCTGGGCCGATTTACTTGTCGGTGCGCATCATTAATCTTCTTCTACAATCCCTTCCCCATCTGCTCCTACTTTTTAATGAACTGCCACTTGCCACACTCAATAAAATCAACGCTTTCCCGGGATCGCAGCAAGAGGGGAAGCAAGAGGCGAGGCAGGGAGGGAGGGATGGAGATAAAGAGATGCACTTTGCTTTGGGAAGGTGTTTTCTCATCTACATGGGCAAACAGAGCGCAGCAGCTCTCCCCGAGCCGCTTTTGGCTGCCTTGCCCCGAGCCAGTCACAAATAACCACATCAGCCCGCGCGAGCGCGAGCCGTACAATGCCGAGTGTCAGCCCAAGTTTGATCCCAGCTCTGCTGTTCTACACAATTATTTTCAGCGCATCAATACTGCAGGCGGCACCGAGATTGTAGTTTTCCAGCTTGCTGGCAGCTCTGGGGATTCATCCGATATCAGGCTATTACCTTCTGATTACTTTCCTTGGCAGCCAACCCGTTTGGAGCTGGCAAATAAACAATAGGGAAGAGTGTGATGGGGAGCTTAGCTTTCAAATTACACTTTTCAATCATTTGTCACACCAAAGGTATAATGAGTGTTTCATACAAAACTCAAAAGGCTGCAGGGCTGGTGGGGGGGCTTCACTTAATGTGGAGGGCGCCGGGTTTGGGTGGAGCTCAGCAACTTCATTTCCATTTCTCGGGATTTTTGTTTGTGGACGCGGCCAGCCCAGCTGGGCAGGACCTGTTGGAAAAGCTCTGTGCTGGGGAAAAGAGCCAGAAAGCCCAGGGAAGGGGAAGGACGGGACAGATGCCATCCCAACACACCTGCAGGGACCTCCCTCTCCCTGGAGACGGCGAGCATCGCTGCACCTGAATAAATCCCTAAACATTTGTTTCTTAACGTTACTCGGGATCAGAGAATCTCATGTTAATGTGGATCTAACGCAGAAATCCATACGAGCCATTGGATACTAATTAAATGCCATCATTCTATTGATATTCTCGGTGTTTATTGCTGGCTGCAATTAGCGCCCAGCCCTCGCTGCCGGGGCACTGCCCCTCGCACGGAGCAGCCCCTGCCCCTTCCCGGCACCCTGCCCCGAGTATCCTGCGGCAGACTCGGAGGAGAGGCTGCTTTGGGAGTCAGGAAGCTGCTGCCTCGCCCTCAGCATCCTCCCCCGAGCTGTTCAGCCCTGTCTCCTCCTCAGGCTCGCAGTCCCACTGCCCACATGTCAGACGAGAGCAAGGAATAGAAATCGCTCCTTAAAGTTCACAACCCGTCACTCCGGCTTTCAGAAATACAAGCAAAAATGGCAAAGCAGTAGGGGGAAAATCCATTTCTTTCGAGATGATCTTCCCCTGGAACATGTCCTGTTGATCTGCAGTCAGGGAAAGGCGAGTGTGTTTGTCTGAGATAGGGGAATCAGATCTGTCTGAACTCTCCTCTGCTCCAAACTCCCCCCTCCGAAAGAGCTTGTAGGAAAAGAAAAGCCTTGAGAGAGAAATCTGTCCTGTTCCAAGACCTTTCCTTTGGGAACGTGCCCCCAGAGGGAGGAGCAGCCCTCCTGTGCCAGCAGAAACTGTGGGATGCATCTGGCAACAGCCCTGGCCGGGAGTGCGGGCAGCCCCAGCCTCCCCCGGCTGGGTTTGGGATGGATGCTGTGACCCCAAAGGCGCTGGGGGTGTTTAGGGCTGGATGCTGTGGCCCCAAAGGCGCTGGGGGTGTTTAGGGAAGGATGCTGTGACCCCAAAGGGGCTGGGGGTGTTTAGGGCTGGATGCTGTGGCCCCAAAATCACGGGACCTGCACACGGGACCGCAGTGACCTGTTGCATCCCGCCGCGTGGAGGCAGAAAAAGCCTTTATTCCCACAGGGATAAAAGGACTTTGCGGGGACATCCTGGGGCACCAGCCCAGCAGCGTGGGACAGACAGCCATGGGGCCAACACTCAGGGCATCCTCACCACCGCAGTGTCACAGCGGCGCGGGGACACGGCCAGTCCCGGCCTGGCGGGGCCAGGCTGCCGTGGCGGGGGGGACAGTGCGGCCGGAGCCCCGCGGAGCCCTGCGGGTCTTGCCAGAGCCCCTCGCTAATTGCAGCGTGCGGGGCGAGCGGCTGCGGGCCCTGCGCCGGTGCAGCAGTGCCACCTCCCGTCCGCGCCGCGGGGACAGCCCGGGGCTCGCCCACCCGTGCCAGCTCTGCCAGTGTGCCCCCAGGGCCCCGCTGTGCCCGGGACATCCCTTCCACCCCTTCCATCCCTTCCATCCCTTCCATCCCCTTCCATCCCTTCCATCCCTTCCATCCCTTCCATCCCCTTCCACCCCTTCCATCCCTTCCATCCCTTCCATCCCCTTCCATCCCTTCCACCCCTTCCATCCCCTTCCATCCCTTCCGTCCCTTCCACCCCTTCCATCCCTTCCATCCCTTCCATCCCCTTCCATCCCTTCCATCCCTTCCACCCCTTCCATCCCCTTCCATCCCTTCCGTCCCTTCCACCCCTTCCATCCCTTCCATCCCTTCCACCCCTTCCATCCCTTCCATCCCTTCCACCCCTTCCATCCCTTACATCCCTTACATCCCTTCCATCCCTTCCGTCCCTGCCCTGCCGGGGGCTGCCGCGGAAAGGGTACACTGCCCCCCGAATCCCCACCAGCAGGAGAAACTGCAGAAAAATAAACACTTCGTGGAAAAGAAAGGGAAAAACCAGCAGCGTGACCTATAAACATCTGCTGCTGTTCCCTCCAGTTACTGCAGAGAGAGAAGCCAGAGATATTTCAGGCTGCTCGTGCATCTGGGATGGGGTTTGGGGTTTGCTTCTTCCCCCAGCCCCGTCACTTTCCAGGCCGTAAGAACCGAAGAGCCTCGCAGGAAGGATGGGAGTTCAACCTCCCTGCCATTATCTGCAGGCAGTGTCCCTAAAAGCTCGCCCAGAAGGGGTGTGCCATGGGGCCACCTGCTGCGGGGGGCTCTGGAAGGACTCGCAGCCCCTTTGCAGCCCTGGGGAGCCCCGCTGTGAGCAGGGGACAGGCAGAGAGGCTCCTCAGGGCTCCTTGGCCTGAGCCTGCTCCTGCCCCCGCAGCCAGCAATAAAGAAAGAAATGCTGCATGTTCATGTTTGCTCTCCCGCTGCCCGGATTCCCACCAGGATGAGCGGCTCTCCAAAGGCAGCCCCTGCAGGATCCCACCCCGCCCTGGGGGAGCTGCCCGGGGACCCCCGAGGGCCGCCAGCTCAGCCAGGATGCCCTGGAGGGGTCCTGGATGCTCAGCCCTGAGTTATGGGGGATTTCTCTGGAGAGAAGCTCTGCAGAGCCCTGCCCTCCCTTCAGCCCGGTGCAAGCGATGCTCTCCGAGGAACGAAGCAGTGGCAGGATGCAGCAAGGTGCGGGAGAACTGGGAAAGGCAGCGAGGAACAAAACGCAACTGGTGAACAGCATCGGGAAATCCCGCTGGGAGCTCGGGAGAGGAGCGGGAAGCGGTTGGTGTAACCTTGGAGACGGAGACAAGGAGCCCGAAGCGGAGGGAGCGCAGTGCCGGGGCGGGCAGCGGGAGGGGAGCAGCGCAGAGGGGCTGCAGCCCCCTCCCAGAGCCGGACACGGCCCGGGACTGGAGCCCGTGCAGGCCTGGAGGGGCACAAAGCGGCTCTGGGGACAAGCCGTGTCACGGAGAGGGAGCAGGAGGGTGAGACAGCAGGAGGGAGAAGCGAGGCGGGCGGATAACGGGAGAGGAGCGGGGAGGAGGTGGTGGTGCAGAGCAGGAGGAAAGATCAGACAGGAACAGGCAAGAGCAGGATAAAAGCTGTAGCCAGGCTACTCCTGCTGCCACGCCACAGCCAGAACTGTCTGTCTCGTGAAGCAGCGTCCATCTGGATAAATCCAATCCATCCTCCAGGAAGCAATGGCTGCATTTCCCTTGGAACTTGGGCCGGCTTCTGCTTCTCTACTTTCCATCCAGCCCATCCCACTCTCCTTTGGCACAAAGCTCTTTGCTCAAACCTCCAGATTCCCTCCTGCCTGGCCCCAGCTCGGCAGGAACTGGGCACAGTCACACGTCCCTTGCTCTTCCCTGGAGGGAGCAGAAGCCCAGGGAGCCCAGCCACTTCCCGCTAGCTGGGCAAGGGACACCTCGGGTAACGCAGGGCATCAAAGTGCTGCAATTAGCTCTGATCTTAATTACACACAATACTGATGAGCTCATCAGTTTAATCTAATTAGTCTGCAGAGCTCAATTGCCTGTCCCTTTTTCTTAAATAATGCGCTGTATAAGCCTATTATCCCTTTGGATACAACCTGTTCCTCCCACCAGCCAGCAGCCAGGCACGGCTGGCCCGGCCACGTGCTCCTGTGGCCCCTGTCACTGTCACCTCTGCAGCCTCTGGGCCCCGCGGAGGGGAAGGTGCTTTCCCAAGGGGCTGCATCCACACAGCATCCAGGTTCTGGAATCCCACCAGCTCTGGGCAGTGGTTGGCACACCCAGAGATCCCAGTGAGCCCCGGGTGCCTCAGCCTCACCCCCAACCTGCCCTGGCCCTGTCCCCGAGCAGGGATCAATGAAATCCCCTAAAAGCTCATAACTTGGAGGTAATTATAAGAAGCATCAATTACCCAGTGATGCAGGTTTCATGAATTCAATTAATTTGCATAGTGATCGATTGAGGCAGGGCCCCGGGGGCCCCGGGGAAGGGAGGACATTGTTCTGCACGCCATTGATTCCACAATGTAAAACCAAAGCGCTCTCCCCTCATTCAGAGCTGCTCATTCAGCCATATTAACTTTCAGATCATTTATTTTTGTATGTCTTTCAACTCTGTTTGTTGCTATCACACAAATGCAGAGTATTACATTGTAGAGAATAATTGAATCAATACAGTCGTGGTGCTCTGGGTCTCCCAGGCCCGCAGGAGCGCGGGAGCTGGCGGGAGCCCGTGCACAGCCGGGGAGGGCTTGTTTTAACCTTTCCAGTGATTAAAACGCCCCT
Source organism: Passer domesticus (assembly GCF_036417665.1). Taxonomy (NCBI): domain Eukaryota; kingdom Metazoa; phylum Chordata; class Aves; order Passeriformes; family Passeridae; genus Passer; species Passer domesticus. The sequence continues at coordinate 7,226,206 of NC_087496.1, read as the reverse complement.
CTGGCTCTGGATTAACTTTCTGCACCGCGTGGTTGTTGCTGTTTCACCGGGATCGGAGCGGGAGACGCCGGCAGTGGGAGGAATCCAGAGAGGCTGCTCCTCTCCCCGCGCACCCCGAGGCTCCATGTCAGGGTGCAGACCCAGCCAAGCCCTCCTTCCCCTCGCCGTCCTTCTCCATTGCAGGCGGCCACACGCAAATCAGGGCCTGGCAGAGAGGAAGAAACCCCTTGAAATGAAAAGCCGCCGCATAAAGGAAGAATCCTTCAGATTGAAATGGCTCTGAAAGGAGACGGGTTTTAATTCCGCCTCCCCTCCCACTGGGATATTAGACAGCTAAATAGCAGCGCGCCTGTTTCCCTCAGATAACCGGCTCCCAATGAGCACCGTAATTGTCCCCGGCCCCTCGCCGGTGCCGCGCCGAGCAGGTCATTTACCGCCCGGCACACGCAGCTAAACACAAATCCGTTTTCCAAGGGAAATTTCTATTCTTATCTGCGCTCTGCAAGAGGGTCACACGCGGCCCCTGTTAATTGAAGCTTTGATGTTTGTTGGAGGAGGCCTCTGATCAGCTCCGCCGAGGGCTGAGCCGCCACCGCGCCTGCGCCCACCGCGCCGGGACGGCCAGGCTGGGAAGGGGATCCTGATAAAGAAGGAGGCAGCAAGTCCACTCTGCCTCGGTGGGGAAGCTGAGGTGCCCCAGGGCCACCTGTCCCCAGCCCCAGGCTGGTGGCCTGGGCAGGCCCGAGCGTCCACCCAGGGAGCTTCCCGTGATCCGGTGTCTTCTGAGTGCTTTGGCTCGTTTGCTGCAATATCCTCCAGCAAATCAAGCATCCCCTTCTTGGGATGTTTTCAATCTGTTTTATGTTGATTTTAATTAAAGAATTTGAAACTGAACAAACAGTTCGTAGCAGGTGGCCATACGAGTGTGAAATAAGCAAACTGTTCTCTCTGCCACAAACCCCACCAGTAAATTCCTTCAAATTAATCCCAGCCTCTGAGAGGCTGCCGGCTCTGTCTGAAGCAAGCCGGGCTCTGCCGTTCTCCAAATATTTGCCTTCAACCCAGTGCCAGGAGCTGGGGAGCAGGGATGGACAGAAACCATGTCCTCAGCAGGGATGCTGCCCGCCCACCTTCACCCCCTGAGGGCAGGAGGGTGGATCTCCCACTGGGAAAATACTGCACCACGGGTTTGGGAGCGGTCCTGGAGCCTGGCTGCGCTCTAACACCACCAGCATGACCCCAGCATGAACCCATCCTAATCCTCCTCCTCTTCCAGGGCAGCACATTCTGCCCAAGCACCTCTGCTCTGCTCCAGGACCGTCCTGGGCAGGCAGGAGCTCCTGCCGTGACCTTGAGGAGCAGAGGGAAAGGCCCCTGCCCAGGTGACAGTCCCTGCATACTGATGGTCCCCAGGGAAGGCAGAGGCGAAGCACAGATGCCCACAAGCTTTTCTTCTTGCAAGGCTGTGCTGGAGATAGCGAGGGGAGAGAAAAAGCAAGGGAGAAGAAACGCACACACACGCTTCCCTTCATCTCAAACTCCTGCCCCGGCTCAGAAACCTTATCAGCATCTGTAAGAGATCACGTTTTGCCCTCTGGAAATGCCAGCTGCCAGCTCTGTTGGTGTCCTGGGCTCCATTTCCTGCCCTGGCCCAGAGGTACCTGGGGTGCAGGGGCATCTCCCTCCTGCTTCCCACCTCACCCACTCTTCCCACTGCTCCAGCACAGCCAGGGAATTCCCAGATTCCATCACTCACCAAGAAAGAGAGTGGTAATCCAACAGTCTCCCACCCTGGTTTTTGGTCCCAACAGCCTCTCGGGGAGGGAAGCAGCTCTCACCTCACCCCAGGCAAGGAGCCGCAGGGCAGGAGGCCACAGCTCCCCTTGTGCCTCACTCCCTTTCCCCCTGGAGTGCTCAGAGCATGTTTAACATCCCACCTTTCCCGTCTGCCCTTCAGGGTGACCCAGTGCTCCCGGGAGCCCGTGCACGCCCACGCCAGCTGAGCTACCCGGGTAATTACAAGATGTTCCACTTCCCTGGGATTACCGACAGTTTTCCTTCCCTTCCCCTCAATAAATATGGATGCACAGCTGCTGCTGAGCAGAACCAACAGCAACAAAGAGGGGCAGGCTCAAGGCGCCGCTCCCTCCCCTCCCTGTGTGCTCCCAGCGCTGCCCTGGCCCAGATTCAGGGCTCAGAGAGGGAGGATCGGGATTTTTCTCCCCAGGTGCCAGGCTCAGGTGTCTGTGAAGACAAAAGAATGCTAACAAACAGCTGGGGAAGAAGATGGGATTTGAGAGAAAACGAGGCAGCACAGCTTCTCCACCAGCCTCACCCCAGAGCTAGGAGGAAGAGTGGAGATTAAAGAGTTGAACACTTCCCGTGGAGGCACCACGGGAATGCCACATCCCAGCGCTTCCTCCCGGCCTTTCAAGGAAAGGATATGCTCTGCTCCATTTATTAATCTCCTAATCACTAAATTAATTTCCATCTCAGTTACAGCACGCTCGGAGTCTATTAGTAAATCCTGGCCTGGCTGCCTGGCAACTTTTGTTGTAAGATTCCTATTAGATCATGTTTCAAACCGGCGGAGATGGAGCAGTTATTATCTTAATAAGTCCAACATGAAAGGCTCTGCAGTGGGGATGGAGCGCTCCCAGCCCTGCACCCAGGCACGCTCAGCACACCTGGATGGATCCAGAGCTCACCTGCAGGGAGCCCACCCTGCACCCCGAGCAGCCTGGCCGGGCCTGTGCCCTGTGCCCGGTGCCCTGTGCCCTGTGCCCTGTGCCCTGTGCCCTGCGCCCTGTGCCCTGTGCCCTGCTCTCCTGCTGGGCTTCACTCCAGAGCCTGGGGCTGGCACTGCGGCAGGAACAGCCAGAAATGTTTGATTGCTCATGGGAATGATTTCTGATTTCTGGCTTCTGATTTCTGATTTCCGATTTCTGACTTCTGATTTCTGATTTCTGATTTCTGATTTCCAATTTCTGATTTCTGACTTCCGATTTCTGATTTCCGATTTCTGATTTCTGACTTCTGATTTCTGATTTCTGCCCGACCCTGGCACAGCCGCTGCAGGGGCACGGGCACAGGGGCAGGATGAGGTGTGGGGGCTCAGACAGGCCCCGAGTGCTCCCAGTGTGGGCAGGATGGGCTCTGGGGGCTCAGAGCCAGCCCAGGGGCTTGGACAGGCCCCGAGTGCCCCCAGTGTGGGCAGGATGAGCTGTGGGGGCTCAGGGCCAGGGCTCAGACAGGCCCCAAGTGCCCTCAGTGTGGGCAGGATGAGGTGTGGGGGCTCAGAACCGGCCCAGGGGCTCGGACAGGGCCCGAGTGCCCCGCTGAGGGCAGGATGAGCTGTGAGGGCTCAGGGCCAGGGCTCAGACAGACCCTGAGTGCCCCCAATGTGGGCAGGATGAGCAGTGGGGGCTCAGGGCCGGCCCAGGGGCTCGGACAGGCCCCCAGTGCCCCGCTGAGGGCAGGAGGCCGTGCCAGCTCCGCGGCGTGCCCGCGCCAGCGCTCCTCTCCCCCCGCGCCGCACGCCGCCTCCTCCGGCTCATTGGCGTGAAATTTAATTTGCAGCAATCAGCTGGAGGTGAGGCAGGCGCTGAATTAGCTCGCCGTGGTGCTGTCGCCTCCGCCCAGGCCCCCTCCCCGGCTGGCAGGCAGAGGCACACGGTGCCCTGCCCGTCCCCCAGCCCGCAGAGCCCAGCAGGGCTCCCAGCAGCTCCCGCCCGGACCCGCCGTGAGTTATGGCGTGGCTGGATGCACACATATTCTGATAAGGAAGAATAATAACTTGTCAAAGATACATATGATATGTGTTTTCTTTCCAGACAGAATATATATTGGGATAATTCATCAACTCGGCCTGGCACTGGCCAGGAGAGGGAAAGAGGAGAAAAGAAACTCAATAAAAAGAAGTCAAGGCAGAAAGAGCCCTTGGCAGTGAGTGCTGTCTCCCTGCAGGCTCCCTCTGTGTCTGGCAGGGACTCCTCGGCCCTTCATGGAGCCCTCACAGGAGGGTGTGCCACCATCACCACGCTGGCCTGGGCACGTCCCCAGCCTCGCTGGGGCTGTGGAGGGACTGAAACGGGAGGGAAGGAAGGAGCACTGCTTTGGGCCAGGGAGAAAAGCTGAGCACCAGCAGCCTCAGCTCACCCAGCTCTGCCCAGCCCTGCCCTGAGCTCCAGCGCCTCCCTCCCGAGGAGGAGTGTGGCCCAAACAGCACAGCACCGAGGGATGAAGGCTGGCACATCCCAAACCAGCAAACCAGGGGCTGTGGGAAGATGCAGAAGGGGTTTGTAAAGTGATTTGTCAACTGACAAGCAGAAATATATTACCAATTTAGGCCTGTGATTTGCCTGCAACTTTTTTATCCTTGAGATGTTGTTGAACAGATTAAAGTGTCAGCTTTGATCCATGCATTTGGATGGAAACATAAATATTGCTGGCTCTTCTCCTCCCAGCCAGCACCTGCCCCAGGTGAGCGTGCCCTGGGGCGCTGCCCAGCTGTGCCCACCCACATCCCCCTCCCTCCAGCCAGCACCAAGGGAACAGCCCCAGGAATGCCAGGATGGCAGGGCAAGGCCTGGAATCACCCTGAGATTTGGCTGGCAGGAGTTTGGTCGGACCTGCCCGTGTTTTAAAGTTTGTGTAGAGCACGGGCTCGGCTGGAGAGTGCAGGTGGATTTGGGATGCACCTGGGACAGGGGAAGCACATCCCTGGTGCAGGAGGAGCCATGGGGCAGTGCCAGCCCCAGCCACACCAGCCATGCCCTGCAGAGCTGCAGCAGCCAGGCCAGAGCAGTGAGCAGAGATCACTGATCCGGGAGAATTCCTGATGCAGAAATATGCAGCATCATTCCCTTTCCAGGCAGGGAAACAAATGAGTCTCTGCTTGCTCCCCTCTCCTGCTTTCCCCTCCTTCCCACCCTCATTTGATCCCACTCCATGTGGCAACATCAAACGAGTGTTGAATATTTTAGCTCCTGTGAAATATTTATATTATAAGGCACGGAAGGAAATCGGTGGCTTCCAGGCCGTGTAAACATATGCCTGGGAACAGCTGGATCCCTGGCAGTGCTGGGAGAGGCCCGAGCTGCACAGCTGCTGCCTTCCCAGGTATTGAAAGCCCTGAGAAGCCACAGCATCCCATGAGGGGCAGGGCAGGGAGGTGCAGGACCTTGGAGCCCAAACTCTGCCCAAGCCTGGCCTTGACACTCACCCCCAGGCAGCTCCTGTGCCCTGTCCTGGGGAAGGGTGGGCAAGGGGGGTGCCCTGAGCCCCCAGAGGAGCGAGGGCATGGCAGGGGCCTGGCCTTTGCCCCGTGACTGGAGATTAATTGAGGCCTGCCATTAAAATGTCACCGAGAAAATTATTAACTTAAGGTAAACCACTTCCACGCGTCAAAAGCAAAGGCAATCAGTCCCAGGCATGTCCCCCTAGGAAATTATGTGGAGTAATTAATCAAAAAGCTAATGAGAAATGTGTTTTCTTTCCCAGCCTAACACCACATCATATTCTTATTAGCCAAGGTTATTACAATAGTAATCATGCATGCTCCGAGTTCAGATTGGGTTTTTTGCTCCACTGCCACCAATTTAGAAAGCCATTAATGGGAGAGATAAACCCCGATCCACAAACCAGCCTTTGTGTCTGAGCACCCAGGGGTGCTCCTGGCCACACACGACCTGTGCCCGCTGCCACACACACGTTCCTGCCACCCCAGCCCTGCCCAGCGTGGTGCCAAAGCTGGGATCTGCTGAGCTGAGCCTGCTGGGTCCCCTGTCCTGCTCTGCTCTCCCAGCGTGGAGACCAACCCAAACTCCAGCTGATGTTCTGCCTGCACTCAGAGAGGGATTATGGACGCTGGGCATGCTGTGATTTGTCTGGCACTGCCCATCCCCTCTCCAAACCTTATTCAGACGCCCAGAAGGACCCAAGGTGTTCCATAAATGTGGCTGCAGCAGGTAATCTGCTGCTGCACGGGCTCCCCCAGGCCCGGCTGGGAGCACAGCCGCTGCCAATCTCAGCAGCCCCAAAATGCACCGTCAGCAGCCAGCACAGGGAAACCAGCCCTGCTTGAGATTCAGCATTAAATAATTCAGCCCCCACGGAGAGACGGGGGAGAAGAATGAGCCTGACAAAAAATATAAAGATTTCCTATGCCCCGTTAAAAATGCATTGACCTGATTAGCTCGCTGGCAGGATGCTGAGGCACGCCAGGGCCAGGCAGGGAATCCCAGTCTGCAGCGACAGTGGCACGGAGAGGACCTCGGCAGGCAAATCCCACCCTACAGAGAGCAGCAGCACCCTCTCTGCTTGAGTTTTGTGTGTTTTCTTGCCCAATCTCTTTTCCCTGCTTGCACACGTGTGACACGAACCACAGAATGATTCAGGGTGGGAAAGACCTCCCAGAGCATCCAGTGCAACCTCTGAGCCACCACCACGTCAACCAGACCAGAGCACCACGTCCTGTTGTTTCCCATCCTTGCTCAGGGACATCCCAGGGACATTCCGAGGGTCAGAGCCCCCCTGCCCCAGGGACCCTCTGTGCCCTGGGGAGCCCCCGAGCCCCCTGCTCCTCTGCCGTGCTGCTGGGCAGTCCCCACAGCTCCCGGGGGTGTGGGCAGCTCTGGCTCTGATGTGGGGGTTGGTGAGAGCTGACCCCGCTGGAGCGGAGCCCTCAGGACCCAAAGGCAGTGCCCAGGGTGAGGCTGGAGGGGACGAGGCTCTCGGAGCCCTGGCACAGCCCCCTGAGCGCTGCTGGCACTGCCAGGATGTGCCATGGGGGCCACCAAGGCTGCCCCCTCCTCTCTGCCACCCGCGGCACAGGGGAGGGCACAGGGCAGGGCACAGGTGCCCAACTGCATCCCTTCTGCATCCAGAAGGGATGGGCTGTCCCCACATCCTCTGCCCGGGGGATCCTCTGCTCCCCTTCAGGCTGGCACCTCGCGCTGTGCCACTGCAGCAGGGCTGGGCTTGGCCAAGCTCTGACACTGCTCCAGGAGAGAAAGGGACACTGAGGCACAGGACACGGGGCTGTGAGGGACACTGAGGCACAGGACACTGAGGCACAGGACACGGGGCTGTCCCAGGGACACTGAGGCACAGGACACGGGCTGTGCAGGGACACTGAGGCACAGGACACAGGGCTGTGCAGGGACACTGAGGCACAGGACACGGGGCTGTGAGGGACACTGAGGCACAGGACACGGGGCTGTCCCAGGGACACTGAGGCACAGGACACGGGGCTGTGCAGGGACACTGAGGCACAGGACACAGGGCTGTGCAGGGACACTGAGGCACAGGACACGGGGCTGTGAGGGACACTGAGGCACAGGACACGGGGCTGTCCCAGGGACACTGAGGCACAGGACACGGGGCTGTGCAGGGACACTGAGGCACAGGACACAGGGCTGTGCAGGGACACTGAGGCACAGGACACGGGGCTGTGAGGGACACTGAGGCACAGGACACGGGGCTGTGAGGGACACTGAGGCACAGGACACGGGGGTGACCCAGGGACACTGAGGCACAGGACACTCCCAGAGCCCGCGTGTGCAGCCGAGCGTGGCTGAGCCGTGAGCCCCATGACCAGGGCCTTGCTCTACCCGCCCGATAACGCATCTAAGCCGTGTTTATTTCCATCCAGGCTGCTTCTCAATTTGATTATTTATCTCCCGTTTAGCCTCTGACAGATCAAAGGCTCGGCGGAGGGGAAGCGGAGCCGGGCCGCGCATGAAAATGAGCCTTGATACATAATTAATTAACATAAAACAGTTTCATTAGGAGACGGTGTTACATGGCTGTTTGTCTTAAAAATTTAAGCTGTGTAAAGAGCGGGGGGAAAGCACAGCTCCCTGCCAGCCCTTCCTGCTGCTGCCCATCCCAGGCTGGCTCCTGAGGGACCCAGCGTGGCCCCTCTCCCTGAATCCTCTGCAACTTCTCCTACCCTTGATTATTAATCTGTTTTTAATTCTATTAAGAGATAGCCAGGAGAAAGAGTATCAATTTTAGATTAACAAGGTTATTAGCACTTAATTATGTGAGGTGTCTTTGTAATTGAAAAGGAAAAGAGGAAGCACCATAAATATCCCGGCCCCCGAGCTCCTGGGGGTTTGCGTGTGGCTCTTTATTCACGAGGCTGTGGAACCATAAATATTAAATATCTGGTGGAAAAAAAATTACAAGGCAGAGAGAGGATGCCCTCTGGATATTCCGGCGCCGAATGTTCTTGCATTTACAAATATTCATTAGCTGGGATCTGCAAAGTTATTTCCACCAAGACTCGGTGAAGGAGGAAGAGAGAGAGAGGTTATTGAAAAAAAAAATAGAGTCTAGAGTAAATATTATTAGTAATTTTTATCTCTGCGTGTCCCTAATTATTCCATAATTAGGGAAAGTGCACATATGCATATACAATCACTAACCTGCCAGTCTCAGGGATTCTCACTGCCAGCCCCGCTGTGGGATGGAGTCACCAGGGAAAACTCTTCTTCCCCAAAAAGCAGAGGGGTGTGCGTGCCCGGGGGGAGCCCCACTGTGCCCCCATGCCCGGGTGCTCCGTGCTGGAAGCCTGGGGTGATTCAGGGAGCCACCAGCTCTGCCGAGCACCCACAACCTGGAGCTGCTGCCGCTTAGAGAGACATTAAATGACAAATCTCAGGCTCTTTTTAATTAAAAAATAATAGAGCTCAGCAGGAAACGGAGCAATAACACAACACTGCCAAAAGCCACTTCGCTGGAGCTGTTAAAAAAACAACAGCCAAGAGGCAGCTGGGGGAGAAGCCACGTTCACCTTTTGGGGACAGGTGACACACAGACGGGGGGTGGCCGAGGACACCCCTGCACCAGCCCCGCTCCCGTGGGCACAGGGCTCCCGGGGACAGGCGGTGTCACACCCCACGAGTTAAGCTCTTAATCTAAACTAAACACATTACCACGAGCTCATCAACAAAAATCTAATTATGCTGTGTGGGGGCCAGGCTTAATTGCTCGTCCTTGACACGAGCGGTGCCTGTGGAAGCCCAGGAGCCAGCGAGAGCCTGGGACTGCAATGATCCTGCTCCCTGGAAAAAACATGAAAGGAAACGGGGGGAAAAATATGGAAACACCCGACAAATCAGCTGGAAATGGTTGGGGGGAGCTCCCAGGGTCATCAGCAGCCTGGGCAGCACTGCTGGCATCCCCCGGCAGGTGCAGAGGGACACGCGGGCAGTGGCAGGAGCACAGGGACTCCACAGGGGGGAAATGGCTTAAACCCGGCTTAAACCCGGCTTTTCCCACAGTAAAGTTGAGCTGGAGCAGATCCCCAGCCTGGCCCGGCCTCCCCAGGCACCCCTGGGCTCGTTAGTGCTCCCACTAATGAGGAAATCGGGATGCAGGAGGTGGCTGAGCCCCGCTGCCTCCCCCGCTCGCTCCTCCCCGACTTATCACCAGTCACAGGATGTTTACAATAATTTTTAATTTGCGCAATTATTAATCATTTTTCTATCTGTCTCATTTGCATAATAATTACTCTGCTTGCTGTTTGCCATGACTGTGAATGACAGTGGTTGAAATTAAATTAAGATTTTAATATTCATTTTTTTGGGTTGAAGCTAATCAAAGTTGCTGCTCGATGCCAAGACCAGGGCTCTGCCCTTCCAGAGCCACTAATGAAGAGATCCAGCGCCGGTCACTGCTCCATCTCCATCACCCAGCTCGTCCCAGAGGATCCCACAGCCTTTTCCAATTGCTCTGCTGCCAGAGCTGCTCAGCCAAGGCCACAGCTGGGACAGGGGATGTGGGATGCAGGACAAGGGCACAGGGACAAACCCAGCTCCCTTCTGCCCAGGCAGCACACAGATGGGATCAGGGAGGGAGGTGTTCACCACGTGAGCCCCCCCTTCCCTCACAAATATCTCTTAAAAATACAATATCTGGCAGCAAACAGGTTAACAGATGTATAAATCCAGCATTGTGATGAACGAGGAGGTCCCCAGGGTAGCACCTCTAAAATTTTAAAACCCCAGCCTTCCAAACCAGCTGCAAGAGCAGATCCTGATGCCATTTTCAGGTCCTAAGCACATTTTGTTTAGTACCAGCATTTAAAAGTGCTTTGCCTCCTTGAGAGCAGCTTACAGTCCCGAGAGTGGCACGAGCCAGCTGCTGGCAGCTGTGGCTCTGCAAGAGCAGCCACTGTCACAGGCAGGTGAGGAAGGTACCAGCATCCAGCTCTGCTCACGAGAGCAAATCCAATCATTCCACAGCAGGTTCTTCACATCTCCAGCAGCACTCAGATTAAGTGAGAGCAAAAACGAACGTGTCAAGTGGAACTGCACTTGTGGAGGCTGCAGCTGCCTCGGGTTACAGGGGAAATGGAACAGGGCCTTGGTGGCAGAAGGGGAGGCACAGCTGGAAGCACCTGCCTGGACATGGTTCAGCTGCCTTGGAAAAACCACCAGCACACAGAATGGAGTAAAAAAAGCAAGGTTTTATTTACAGGTGAACACACCAATTCCAGGGCTGCTGGAAATGTGACACAGGGATGAAAAGCAGGGATGTCCCAAGAGTCTGGCACTCCAGAGCAGACTGTGCTCTGCCCCTCCCTCCCACCCACGGCCTCCCAGGGCTGGAGAATCCCAGAAAAGAGCGATCCTGCCCTGCCCTGCCCTGCCCACTGCTGCAGCCAAGGCATCTCCATGGAAACTGCTGCCTGCATTTCCTCCCTGCTCCCCAGGACCTCAACAAGAACAACTGTATTTATTTCCACAAGTGCCTTCCGGCACACAGGGATTAAGGGAAGCTCCAAGACTGACAAATGTGATCACAGGACAAGGGCTGTTACACCTCCCACCAGAGCGAGCCAAGTGCTGAGATCAGCCTCAAATCCAGAGGGCTCTGGGGGCACCAGCTGCTCCAAACTAGGAGGGAAACAACTCCAGGCATTAAGTCCTAATTCTCCACACATTTCCTTCCACTAGAAATGGAGCCCTGCAGAATTGCTGAGGCTCCTGAAGTTCTTGCTGCCCAATGCAGCATTGCAGGTCACTCTTCCAGTGCCAGAGCATTCCCTGCTCAGTTTCCTGCTTGGACAGGGTCAGGAGAAGCTGAGTTTGAACTTTCCTGCATGTTAGTGACTCTGGGATCGACATGGCAAAATAACTGCATGAACTTGACAGAAGTTCAGAAGTTCCACTTAACCTGAGTTCTGGAGCAGAGTGACCAACAGCATGAGGGTAACTCTCCCAAGCCCAAGCGTTCAGCAGATTTTCACCTGAGATTTAGGACACCTGAAGACTTGGGAACTGCCCTCAGAAGTCATTTGGCGTAGAAGAGAAGTTTGTTAGAAAAGGAAGAGGAAAGCAGTGTCCTCCGCAGGGGCTCACAGGGAAATCCAGCCGTGCCTCTCAGCAGATGGCCCGTGGGCTGCTGAACGCCGAGCACAGGGCTGCTCCAGGGGAGCAGGCCATCCCTCGGGGCTGTGGCAGCAGGTGGAGCCTGTGGGGCTCTGCAGGAGCTGTCCCTACATGTCCTCCACGCTCCACTTGTAGGCGAGCTCCTGCACGGCCTTCTTGTTGGCAATGCGGGCGAAGCGCTGCTGCTCGAACCCGTTGGACCTGCCAGGGACACCCAGGTGGAGCAGCTGCTGGGCACCAGCTCCTCTGCCACTGCAACTGTGCCACTCACTTACTCTGGCCCAGTTTCCACCCGGACTTTACCAAAAGCTGATGCTCCTCACCTCCCCTGTCCCATCTGTCCCATCACCTATTTGTAACTGAACCCTTCAACCTTCCAGCTGCCAACACCCTCACTCATCCAGACCTGGAAACCTTTACACTGGAACTCCCTGAAGCAGAACTCTAACTTTGTTTTTACTGTTACTACTCTAACTTTATTTATACTGTTGTAACAGGAACAAGTACCTGTCCACGCCGTCCCAGCGGTGCCCGGGCCAGATGTTAAACCTGTTGAGGGGAGGAGCTGGTCCCTTGTACCTGGGTTTTTCTGGAACACAAAGAACACAAGAGCTGTTTTCAGCACAGCCAGGTGGTCGCATCCTCACCCACCTGCAGGTGGGCACAGGTAGAGAGCACAGGCTCCTGACAGCCAGCTGCAGCCCCAAGGGCTCACTGTGACAAACTGCTGAGTGTTCAGCAGGCCCTGCTCTCCCAACTCAGGAACTGTAAACAGGCCAGTAACTCCAGTCCAGAAATCCCCCTTGGCTATTTACTGACCAGCAGCTGCATTTCTGCACTGCTGACACCTCAAACCACACTAAGGTGTATTCCAGAGGCAAACCTTTCTCCTTGTTCTCCTTGGCCTTCCTCTTCTTGATGAGAGCAGCCATGGGGTCTCCTTCCCTCTCCTGCTCCCTCAGCATTCTGTCCAGGTCCTGGTCATCGATGTAACGGGCCAAGGGCTTCTGCATCTCCTTGACTGCATCCTCCACGTTCTGCTGCTGCTGCCTCTCCTGTGCCAGCCTGGAAAGCACACTGTGTCACCCAAACCCCAGCCACCACTCCTTGGGACTCCTTCAGCGTGCAGGATGGGTCACACCCCTCAAGTCCCACTGCCTGTGCAGCATTCCCAAAGCACCTCCAGCACGGGAAGGGGATTTCAGGCATGTGGAACACATGCTGGTCCCAGGCTCAACCTCAGAGCAGAGGGAAATGCAACAGCAGTCTGGCAGCAGACTGCTGCCAGACTTGTCACCTAACACCAGGAGATGGGAGGCCCGAGGTCTGTGCTCAGGAGCCCCTCACTCACCCTTTGCCCCACTTGGCATACTGCTCTTCTCTCTTGGCCTCTGCCTCAGCCTTCAGCCTCTGCTCCAGCTGCTCCTGGGCCAGGTTCCTCTTGCGGCCGGACTTGTCTCGGAACACGGTCTGAGCGTCCCGGGATTCCTCTGGCAGGGACAGATGCCTCCAGTCACGATTTTGGAACATTTTATCACCTCCAGACAACTCAATGACTTTAACTGTGACTTCTCTCTTGCCTGAGCCAAGAACCTGTCACCCAAAGGCAGGCAGGAGCTCAGCTGGTGCTGAGATTTCCCTGCTGCCCCACACAGACCCTGAGCTCTCAGCATCCATCAGCTCCTCCAGACTGGCAGAGGAGCATTTCACACTCCCTGTGACTTCCCTGGCACTGCTCTGTGGAACAGAGACCCTGGCCCAGCTTCCAGCAGCGTGTCCAGCTGCAGCTCCACAGGATGCTCCCCAGCAGCACCCCAGAGCCAGGGCCCAGAGGGCAGAGGAGGAGGAGGGAGCTGGGGCTGTGTCCACTCCCACCTTCCAGGTGCCTGGTGCTCCTCTCGTGCTTCCGGAGCTCCTGCTTCTCCCTCTGCAGCACGTCAGCCGACACCAGGCCAGCTTTGACCCCGGATGCCATCGTGCCAGCCTGGAGAGCACACACAGCCCAGTTATAGCTGGCACACAGGGGGGACCCGAAGCACAGGGACAGCCCTGCTAGAGCCAAAACCTGCCCCAGTTTGTCAATCACTGCATTTCCACAGCTGGGAGGGAAAGAGACAGCTTTACCTTCTTGGGAGAGTCCCTGGCATCCCGGTGGTGCAGGGAGGGCTCCGGGGGGCTCCGGGACCTGGGCTGGTCCCTGTGGGCAGGAGAAGCCCGTCCTGGAGGAGATGAATCACAGGGAGGGTCTGGAGCAGCAGCCACGGCCCTCACCTGTGGCAGCGTGGATGCCAGGGGTCCCCAGGACACGGGGGACACAGCGTGTGACACTCACCTTTCCTTTGGCCCTTCTTCCCACTCGGGGACCCCGGCTTCTCTCTCCCAGGTGACAAATCGTGATGCTGCCTCCGGGGAGGGGACAGGTCTGGGGTGTCATGGCGCTTTCTCCTGGGGGGTGACAAGTCTGGGGTGTCATGGCGCTGTCTCCTGGGAGGGGACAGGTCAGGAGTGTCGTGTCGCTGTCTCCTGGGAGGGGATGGGTCAGGGGTGTCGTGACGCTTTTTCCTGGGAGGTGACAAGTCTGGTGTGTCGTGACGCTGCCTCCTAGGAGGTGACACGTCAGGAGTGTCGTGTCGCTTTCTCCTGGGAGGGGACAGATCTGGGGTATCATGTTGCTTTCTCCTAGGAGGGGATGGGTCAGGGGTGTCGTGGCGCTTTCTCCTAGGAGGTGACAAGTCTGGTGTGTCATGGCGCTGTCTCCTGGGGGGTGAGGGGTCAGGGGTGTCGTGACGCTGCCGCCGCCGGGCAGGTGACAAATCTGGGGTGTCATGACGCTTTTTCCTGGGGGGTGACAGATCTGGCGTGTCATGGCGTTGTCTCCTGGGAGGGGATGGGTCAGGGGTGTCGTGACGTTGTCTCCTGGGAGGGGACAGATCTGGCGTGTCATGGTGCTTTCTCCTGGGAGGTGAGGGGTCAGGGGTGTCGTGTCGCTTTCTCCTGGGGGGTGACAAGTCTGGTGTGTCGTGACGCTGTCTCCTAGGAGGGGATGGGTCAGGGGTGTCGTGGCGCTTTCTCCTAGGAGGTGACAAGTCTGGTGTGTCATGGCGCTGTCTCCTGGGGGGTGAGGGGTCGGGGGTGTCGTGACGTTGTCTCCTGGGGGGTGACAAGTCTGGTGTGTCGTGTCGCTGCCTCCTGGGGGGTGACAGATCTGGGGTGTCGTGTCGCTGCCTCCTGGGGGGTGACAGCTCAGGGCTGCTGTCTCGCTGTCCCCGGGGAGCACACAGCCCCACGGAGCCGTTGTGTTTCCCTGCTGGGGCCGAGGGCTCTGGGGAGCCGTGGTGCCGCCTGTGGGGACAGAAAAGGTGACAGTGAGCTCCCCTCCTGCTTGCTTTGTGTGGGAACGAGGCAGGACCCGCAGGGCTGGCAGCTGCCCCAGGCTGGGAGCAGCCTGTGATGGTGGATGCAGGGATGCTGCAGCCCTGAGCCCCAGCAGGTCCCAGAATCCCTGCCAGGCAGCTGGATCCCAGCAGATCCCACAAACCCTGCCAGGCAGCCGGATCCCACAGAGCTGGCATGGCAAGGTCTGCACCATCAGCACCCCCCAAACCCACAGGCACCATCACCCCAGCCCCCCTGGCAGTGTCACACACAGCCAGAGCTGCAGTGCCCTGCCCAGCAGGGAGAAGTGCCCACATTCCCCAGAGCAGCAGGAGCAGAACTCCTGGCTGCAGCCCCCCTACCTCGTGGCAGGCTTGGCAGGTCCCGAAATATCTGAACTCTGCGAGTCCTCATCTGAGGGAAAACAATTGCCATCACCATTACCAAGGCCCTGCACAGCTCAGCAGCCCCAGCACCTCTGGAAGAGCCAGGCTTTAGGGAGAGGGGGCGGAAGGGGCTGCCCTCACCTCCCAGGAGCTTCCACTTGGAGTTCATCCGGAACTCCTCCATGAGCTTCACCTCCTCGGGGCGCTCATCGACGAACTCTGCCACCTGCCAACAGCCAGCAGGGCTCAGCAGAGGGCACCGTGCCACTCCCCACGCGGGCACCACGACCCAGCCCCTGCGCCTTGCTGCAGCAGCTGCCCTGGAGCACAGGGCCCCAGAAGAACGGGCTGCACAGAGCCCGTGCTGGGACAGAGCTGCACAGAGCCCCTGTGCAGCCAAAGAACGGGCTGCTCTGGTCCTCGGGAGCAGAACCCGCCACACACAGAGGCGCTCTAACACGTTCCTCCCCAGGAGACGCGCGGGGAGCCCCGGGCGGACCGAGGCTGTGCGAGCGCCTCTCAGGCGCCCCCGCTCACCACAGGCATGTCCCCTTCGTCCTCCTCCTCCTCCTCCCTGTCGGCGGCGGCGGCGATGCTGCTCCAGCTCACGTCGTCATCCACGATGCGCATGCTGCGGCGGGAACGGCCGTCAGGGCCCGGCGGGAGCGGGAGCGGGGCGGCCGCGGGGGCTGCCAGGGGGCTCGGGGGCAGCAGCGGCCGGGGCGGCCCCGGTGCCGCGGGACTCACCCGCCTCTGGCGGTGCCGGCCGGCGGTTTCCTGCGGCGGCGGCGGCGCGGCGCGGCGGGCTCGGCGCCGCTCAGGTACCGCCGCAGGTACTCGGCCTTCGACAGCCCCGGCGCCGCCATCGCGCTCTGACGTCAAACTGCTGCGCCGGCAGGAAGGGGCGGGGCGTAACATGGGCGTGGTCACTGCCATATATGGATACGTGGCAGGATGGGCGTGGCCAGGCCGCGGAAAGCCGTGAATGGAGTGGGGCGGGGCTGTGGGCGTGGCCAAGCAACAGCCACCACCATAAATGGATCAGAGGGCGGGGCTGAGGGCGTGGCCAAAAGTCGATTAATACCATACATGGAGCTGCCAAGCGCGCCCAAATTACAGCCCATGCCATAAATGGAGATGTGGGCGGGGCTGTGGGCGTGGCTAAACGGCAGCCAATGCCATACATGGAGTTGTAGCGGGATGGGCGTGGCCAAGCTGTGGAAAGGCCATTGATGGAGCTGGGGCGGGGCTGTGGGCGTGGCCAAATGGCAGCCAACACCATATATGGGGCTGTGGGTGTGGCCTAATTGCACCAGATATTGTAAATGGAGTTGTGGGCGGGGCTGTGGGCAGGGACAAACATCAGCCAATACCATATATGGAGCTGTGGGTGTGGCCTAAGCTGCATACAATACCATATATGGAGCCATGGGCAGAACTGTGGGCGTGGCCAAACAGCAAATGCCATAAATGGAGCTGTGGGTGGGGCTGTAGGTGTGGCCTAACTTCACCCAATACCATAAATGGAGCTGGGCGTGGGGCTGTAGGTGTGGCCTAACTTCACCCAATACCATAAATGGAGCTGGGCGTGGCCTCGCAGCTGTCGGGGTTATGAATGGAGCAGCAGCACACCATGCCATCAGCATTCCCAATCAGCTTTATTGGGGAGCCGCCTCCCCAGCCCGTGCCCAGCTCGGGAGGCCCCGAGCCCCAGGCAGGGCAGGAACAGCCCCAGCCCCAGGCAGGGCAGGAACAGCCCCAGCCCCAGGCAGGGCAGGAACAGCCCCGGCCCCGCAGGAGCTCTGGTCCCGGCGTGCCTGGGGAAGGGGCCGGGAGGGCCCCGCTACCGGCCCGAGGCGGGCTCGGGCTCGTAGCCCTCTGTTCTCATGTCGTTGAGGCCCAGCTCCTCGTTCTGCTCAAAGCTGCGCTCGTAGCGCTGCACGCGCAGCTCCGGGTCCTCCTCGGGGGCGTACACGTTCTGTGGGGACGGGGGGAGACGGGTCAGCACCCCAACAGGCCCCAACCTGCCCTCGGGCACAGCCCCTGCTCTCCCTCTGCCCTCAGGCAGCCCCACACAGCCAGCAGAGCTTCCAGCACCTGCTGGTGCCCAGATCTCCCATGTGAACCCCTCTGCCACCAGGGAAATACCCCCCAAACTGCCCGGGAGCCCACCCGGGGGGTACCTGAAGGTAACTGTTGCCTGCAGGGTCATCCATGATGAAGTGAGCCTGGGCCCTGCCCTCTATGACCTGCAGGGACACAGCACAGCCCGTCAAGGCTCCTGCCAACCCTCCAGCAGCGCTGGCACCCGCGCAGAGCACGGGAGTGCAGAGGGAACTCACGTCCTGCAGCCTGCCCAGGAACTCCTGCAGCTTCCCCGCGCTGCTGGGCGCGCAGCTGTCCCCCAGGGTGAAGGGGTTCTTCTCCACCTGCAGGGCAGGGGAGGTAGCTGTGAGCAGGCAGCCCCCAGCAGGGCCCGGAGGGGCTGAGCCCCCCGCAGCACTCACCAGGTCCCTGATGTCCTTGAGCAGCCCCTCCAGCGTGGTGAACTTCCCCCCCAGCGCTCCCATGCCCAGCTCGAACTCCAGCTCGGGGATCTCCACGCTGCACGTCTCTGACTGCAGAGGGGAGCCCCCCGTGAGCCCCCGCAGGGAGGGCTGGGCCCCCCGAGCCCCCCGGAGCACGGGGCAGGCGTGCTGGGCACCTTCAGGATGTCCCTGCTCATGTCCGAAGGGTCCGTGATCCTGAGGGTGATCCTGGTGCCCTGGGGCTCGATGGCTCCTCCAGACTTCACCTGGGAGCAGCTCCGTGAGCTCACAGCCAGCCCAGCCCCGTGCCCACCCCAAACCTGGCACAGCTCAGCACAGCACCTCCTGGCAGTGCCCCCAGGGGCATTTCCCTCCCCAGCAGCCCCGCTCAGGGACACAGGCACAGAACCCCAGCCCCTGCTCACCTCGTTGGTCCTGTGCCCGCAGGAGTCGCAGTTGGTGGCCATGATAATCACCTCCTTGAAGTGGGGGATTTCTGGAGCAGGCAGTCAAGGCAAACAGCAAAGCAGCAGCCGAGGGGTGGCTGTGAGCAGCCCCGAGACAGCCCCGCAGCCCCGAGACAGCCCTGCAGCCCCGAGACAGCCCTGCAGCCCCGAGACAGCCCCGCAGCCCCCCTGAGAACGCCCCAGGCCCGAGGAGCAGCAGGCAGACCCCAGCCCAGCCCCGAAGGATACGCACTACCTTCATGTTGGTGCTGGCCGGGGCGTTGCACTCGGGGCAGTTGGTGTTGAACTGCAGCACCTGGCGCGGGGAAGGGGCAGCCAGCAGGTGCCAGGCAGCCTGGCACAGCCGCCCTGGCTGTCCCCGAGCCCTGCAGCAGCACCCACCTCGTCCCTCAGGTCCTCGGCGGCGTCCGGCGGCTTCGCGTCCGGCTGCTCCCCCTGCAAGGGCAGCGTCAGCCCCGGCCCTGCTGGGGGCCCTGCCGGGGTCCCGGGGCTGCAGCCTCACCTCCAGGCCCAGCAGGGCACACTGCTGGGGGCTCCTCCTGTAGTGAGTGACCAGCAGCGCCTCGTCCCTCTGCGGCGCCCGCGGGTTCTCCACAAAGCTGTTCCCGGAGGGGTCGTCCAGGATCTGCAGGAGCAGGGGGTGAGGGAGCGCCCTGCAGCCTGCCCCGGGCAGCCTGAGCACCCCCAGCACTCACAAAGGTGAAGGGGGCCCGCACTTCCTTCAGCTGCCTCAGTTTACCGATGAACTCGTCAATCTTCCCGGCCACCTCTTTGTCCGCCGCCTGGAAGGGGACACGGGAGCAGAGAGTGCTTGGAAGGGGGACAGCCCGGGGGGCTCAGCTGCTGCAGGGCAGCCCAGAGCTGCTGGGGGTGACCCTGGCACGGCCCAGAGCTGTCCCCAGCAGCCTGTGTGACCCCAGGGCACAGGGAAAGGACACAAAGCAGAGCTGTGCCCAGCCCCGTGTGACCCCAGGGCACAGACACAGCCCAGAGCTGTGACCCCAGGGCGCAGAGAGAGCCCAGAGCTGTCCCCAGCAGCCTGTGTGACCCCAGGGCACAGAGGATGGACACAAAGCAGAGCTGTGCCCAGCCCCGTGTGACCCCAGGGGACAGACACAGCCCAGAGCTGTGACCCCAGGGCACAGAGAGAGCCCAGAGCTGTCCCCAGCAGCCTGTGTGACCCCAGGGCACAGGGGATGGTCCCCCCCCGATCAGTCCCCTCCCCAGCCTTACCCTGCGGGCAGGCTGGTCCTGCTCCAGGCCTGCCACAGCCCTGTCAATGATGCCCTCGATGGTGGTGAGCACTGGGCAAGGCAAGAACACAGAGCTGGTGACGCCGTGAGAGGGCCCAGGGACCCCCGGGAGCCCCCCCCCGGGCGCTGCTGCAGTCACCCACCTCCCTTCTGGCTGAAGGCAGGCACCTCGAAGTCCAGCTCTGGGATTCGGGCTGAGGCGCAGTCCGTCTTCACCACCTCCCTGTTCAGGTCCTGCAGGCAGAGGCAGCGAGCAGCCTGAGCCCCCAGGAACAGCCTGGGACCCCCAGGAACAGCCTGAGCCCCCCAGGAGCAGCCTGAGCCCCCCAGGGAGCAGCCTGAGCCCCCAGGGAGCAGCCTGAGCCCCCCAGGAGCAGCCTGGGCAGCAGCAGGGCGGGCAGTGCCCACCTGGCGCGAGGTGACAGCCAGGCTGTAGCACACGCCCTGCTCCTGGATCCTGCCCGCCGCCTGGATCTCGGTGTTGGCCCAGCTGCAGCTGGGGCACGAGAAGGAGCTGACGATGATCTCCTTGAAGAAGGGGATCCTGGTGAGCAGCAGCCGGGTCACTCCCTGCGGGGGCAGCGGGGGGACTCGTGGGAATGGAGCCTGGGGACTGCCCCACACACCTCCCCTCAGCCCCCCTGACCCCCTGGAGCCCCCTGTTCCCACAGCAGCTCGGGTCCTTCCCTGCTCCCACCCCCTCTGGAA